>NC_081518.1:15406996-16024496 GCF_030273125.1 Centropristis striata
ACATAGATAAATAACCCGCTCCGAGCCTCCGCTGACCCATTGCCTCTGATACACGCCGCAGACCGTCTTTACAAAGGTATCGGCACACAAACTAACTTCTTAATATGCTTACAGATTGATAGATTTAGCCTGCTGAGCTAACTAGCTAATAGCTTCCCCATCAAACAACCGGAGCTAAGGCAGTGTGTGTTAGCCTGTGTTAGCCTGATGTGGTCCGCTGGTCTGCGGGTAGGAGCACACCATCCCGGTGCATGTGTAGCAGCAAATTATCGGCTATTATCGTCGAATAGTTGCTGCACATTGTATCTTTGTTGTGATTAAAAAGATAACGGCGTTGTTATTGTCGACTGTTGACTGCTAGCTGACGGAAGCTAAGTTAGCCTACTGAAGTTAACTTTGATGCTACACAAACTAACAAGTACGTTAATGTTGGCTGGATAAATCACACGTTTATACTTTTTATGACAAAGAGTCAGTAAATGTAGGCTTTTAGGGTTTAATCCCTTGAGTGCTAGCTGAATGGGACGTTTAGAAGCCGCTTGGGATGTGGAGTTTCTGTGTTATGGTGGATATCTTTAAATGTATCTTTAAATATCACCACCGTGTTTATGTTACCTGGATGATTCATGAAGATTTGGTCTTTTTTATCACTAGGAGTGAAGTTTTAGTCAACGTTGGCTTGTTTTTCTTGATTGTTTGCATGCTTAATGGGACATTTTGAAGCCGCTAGGGATGTGAAGTGAATCTATTATGGTGGCTTTAAATACCACCACCGGTGTGCTGTCTGTTCCGCTCTTTGTGTTTAAATGTTTGTTAACTGATGCTTTTAAAGCTGTGAGCAGCCTTAACTTGCCATGGCATGTTGCCGGCGTTTGCTGCAAGCTAACCACTCAACCACACGGCCCAACATCTCTAGTGGTTAGCTCCATGCTAACGGAGTGTGTGTCAGCCTGCATGGGCGGAGAGGCGACACTTAGCAAACAATGCGAGCTATATTGATAACTCTGGACAATGCGAGTCATATATTGATAACTGTGGTCAGATCTCAGCCTCAGCTGTGCGTGTGTGGCCTTCCGGGTTTCCACTGCCTTCCCCTCATCCCCGTGGCGTGTTGTGGGTTTATTGTTGCTAACGTTAGCTCCTGAGCTTAAAATGCGATGCTTTTTTATGCATCGATTACAAATGAGACGATGCGACACCGTTACGCATTTGGAAACTACTTTAATCGTATGCTACACGTATAAACACTACATGCTATGTTTATGTGAGTGTGAGTGATCGTGATGATGTGGTCCATAAATTAACAAAGCAATACTCGTATGATGTGTGTATGTGTGATGGCACCAAAGACGTTACTGTTGCACTTGACAGTAAGCCAGTGCATTATTTGGGGTTACCACTAAGAGGCGCTGCAGGATCATTGTACACTTGTTTCCCTTAAAACTGCTTCCTTGTTTGGTGGAACAAGTACACAACACTTTTTATTGAGTAAAAGTAGCCATACAGCAGTGTACAAGAAAAAAGTCCTGCATTCAAACTACTGGAGCACCAAGAGTAGAAGTACTCATTATGCAGGATGGCCCATTTCAGAAATATGAATATTACTGGATTATAATTATGGATGCACCTGCTCCTAGAGAGCTACCACCCCACCTGATTAGAATAATCTGCTCATTATCAAGCAGTTGAAGTTTGTCAAGTGCTTGATAATGAGCAGCTCATCAGTATCAGGTGTGCTGGAGTTGGGCGATGTCTAAAAATGTAGGGCAGCAGGACTGAAAGCATCATTAATGTTTTTATCACTTTACTGCCTTATGTTGTAGCTGTTGAAGGTGGAGCTCATTTTAATTGCTTTATATACTCCACTGTAGTAGGAGCAATAATACAGCACAACTTATTTGTTGATTTATATTTTGTAAATCTGCAGTAGGTAACTAAAGCCTTAAAATAAATGTAGTCAAGTAAAATATATTACCCCCTGAAATGTAGTAGAGTAGAAGTACAAAATTGTTCCATGAAATGGAAATACTCAAGTAAAGAGCAAGTACCTGGAAATTGTTCTTAACTGTACTTAGTTTTCCACTGTCAGTGTGACAATTTTGAGACACATGTAATAAATATTTAAATAGCTAAAATAACATGATTACAAAATAGATGCATTTATAGAACAAATGTTTACTTTCTTTGAGTCTACTTTCATTATTACTATAATGTTGGACCATTTGGATTTAACATGGATTTTAAGTACAGTACCAGAGTAAACAACACCAGCCACCACTCAGTGAATTTACTGATGCTGCTCACATTTTGTAATTCAGCAACTGCCAGTATCAAGTTTTAATGGGTTTACTGGGCACTCAGCTCAGGTGGACCTAGAGAATTTGTCGAAGTTTTGGCCAGAGTTCAGAATCGGGTTTATTGCCAAGTAGATACACACACAAGGAATTTGCTGCAGAACAGCAAATATGATAGAAGAAAACAAAATATAAAAGCAAGTATTGCAACAATCAAGCAACATAAATACATGCACAATGTGGTTTCTTTAAAAGAGATGCACAGTTTTGTGAAGTAATGGGCAAAAATTATATAATAAAATATAATTTTGGGCAAAGGTGCCCCCAAGTTCAAGATATTCACCCAATAAAAGACAATCAAGGTGGGCAAAAAAAGCATTGGGGGTAAACATTTCCCAAGGAAAAAATATTTCATTTTTTTTCAGACATGAGAAGATGTGTGGTAATGGAACACAGATGTGGAGACTTTATGAACTGACTTGATAAGTTTAATAAACTGTATAATCGCATGTTATTTGTACAGTCCTGTAAACTGGTCCCAGACATATTTACGTTCACTACATGTGTGAACCCCTGAAAGTCTCAGAATGTATCCTGAGTTATTGTATCCCAATATATTTTGGTGCATATTTATTTTTAAAGTTGGTCCATTTATGATCAAAATCAAGAAGCAAATAACAAAGATAAAAGTTTAATTTCTTGTCCCCCAATTTGAGGTGAATATGTCTTGTTAGCTGCATGATATTATTATTTTTCTTTTTCTTGGCAGCCTCTGAGCTGGCAACACATCCACCTGCCTTATTTATATCCGTTTTTGTTTTGTATTTCTCCAGTCTGTGTAAACTAATTAGATTTCTTGGCATCCGCGTAATGTTTGTTGTCTCTGCTCCGCTTCCAGGTTTCAAACTCTAGACCCCAGTCTTCCCCACTCAAGAGGGTTTCATCATCGGAGACTAAATGCAACTGGACCAGGGGGCTTGTGGGCATGAAGTGGCTGGGCGAATCCAAGAACATGGTATTAAATGGCAGACGACACGGAAACAAGTTGACCAGCGAGCAACCTGTGAGCCAGACTCGCTCTCAGCACTCACAGCGGTCATCCCTGCGCCACAACAAAAACAGAAACCGAAGATGTAGCCGCAGTGAGTAAAACGTGTTTACACTAACAAATGTACAGATTCCTCATCAGTCACAAAGTCTAACAACAGTCTATGTTTGGTGTTTACAGGGTTTAACGCAGCCAGTCTGGAGGCAGAGAGGCGATATGTGCCCTCCTCAGGAATGACTGCCAAGGAGTTGTGTGAGAATGATGACCTGACCACGAGCCTCATCCTGGATCCATACCTGGGCTTTCAAACTCATAAAATGAACACCAGGTCAGCAGAATTATCACAGTGGAACTGATGGTTTTGCAGCATCTTCACTGTCATATAAAAGCATCTGTAAATCTAAGCGTCTCCTTAGTTCAGTTGTATTTTATTTCTGATTTTCACATTTGTGTTTCCTTTCTTTTATTCCATTAATGTGCACCTGCAGATTTCGACCAATTAAAGGAAGGCAAGAGGAGCTAAAGGAGATCATCGAGCGCTTCAAGAAACACGACAACTTGGAGAAAGCTTTCAGAGCTTTGACAAGCGGGGACTGGTCCCGAAATCTTTTTCTCCACAAGACGAAGGCTCAAGAAAAGCTCTTCAAGCAACATGTATAAAAAACATTCTCTAACATTCTTGACGTTTTTTTTTTGTTCCAGCAACACAAACAATCAGATGACTAACTTTGTGTTTTGCACAGGTGTTTGTGTATCTGCGGATGTTCGCCACAGATAGCGGCTTTGAGATTCTCCCTTGTAATCGCTATTCATCGGAGCAAAATGGAGCTAAAATTGTGGCCACAAAGGAATGGTGAGGACATTCTGCCATCTGTTATTTCTGATTATAAAAGCACCACGAGTCAATACGCTGCTCCCAATGGACACCACCCACAAAATTAATTTAACTGATGCATGAATTAGACATGTACACTACAAGTCAAATAGTCAATTTAACATTGCTACTCTCTTAGTCTGCACCAGAAAAACAAATTGGTTACACTTATCATTAAAATTATTCATATTTTATTGATGTAACCTGCAACCTGTACCCGACCTACAAGAGGCTGCAGTAAAGCATGCAGACTGCTGGAAATTTTGAGAAGAAGTAGAAAAAAGCAATTGTTGTGGAGAGCCACCGCTCTTCCTGCAGCAGCAACAGCATCTCGCCTCCTCTCATCTGAAGTCAGAAGTAAAAACTTGAGCACTATGACAAAGAAGGCCAAAATTTTGTCTACCCTCCCAAGCTTAAATAAGATGCTGATTCACACGGGACTATTATTATCACATAACCTCTGTGTTTGGCGAAATATGGTCAGTAATTTGTGGTGGAGCTTTTGCCTGACAAATTACAGACACGACAGATTCGCACAGGATTAAGATCCCAGACGACCTCCACAACTATTATAAATTAGAAGTCCCCAGGTAATACAAGTCGTGTGCGATAGGTTTAAACGTCAGAGAAATTAGTCTTCAGGAAAATTCCGGGCATTACTATTGCATGCATTAGCCTGCACCAAGGATGTATTGGTGCACAGATGTGATGGTTCGGTGCGAGTTTGGTGCTGCAAAAATAAGGAAACTGCATAAGAATCTGTTTCTTTTCATTAACTTTGAACAGAGAGTAGTGCAAAGTGTTAAAGAAAGTCAAACAAAGTTCTCCTGCTGGGGACTGAAGTAGCATTATGGATGCTATAAAACAAAAACATTACAAATACTTCTGTACACTGAACAAACATATTCCCAAAAGGCAACATGTCACAACAAACTTTAAAGCTGAAAAGCATGCCATGAAACACAAAATACATACAGTTAGTTCTTTTCGTTTTCCTGCATGTCTGCAGATCTGGGTGATTCTGTCAAATGTATGTTTGCATATTGGATGTTCCCATCCACATCCTCAAAAATAGTTGAGCAACGCAGACATACCCTTATCATCTTTTTTTCACACAACAATCTTAGCTGACAGGAACCTGCAGACAGTTCTCCCAGCTCCACCGCTTCATTTGCGTTCGCTCTAGTGTGACCAACTTGCACGCCAATCTATTTGTTGTGCCAAACACGGCACATGTTGCTTACAAGGTACAGCAAAACATTTCCGGGCAAAACTTGAAGAACTTGAGCACAAATACACAAACCACTACGGCACTAGCCTGCACATACAGGTGCATCTCAATAAAGTAGAATATGATGGAAAAGTCAATTTCCAGTAGTTCAAGTCAAACAGCCCCAACCAAGTATTGAGTGCATAAACAGTCAGGGAAAAATATATTAGACCACCCTTGTTTTCTTCACTTTATTGTTCATTTTTAATGCCTGGTACAACTAACGGTACATTTGTTTGGACAAATATAATGATAACAACAAAACAAGAAAATTGCTCATAAGAGTTTAATTTAAGAGCTGATATCTAGATATTTTCCATGGTTTTCCTGATAATGATTTTGGTTATTATTAAGAAAACCATGGAAAATGGCTAGATATCAGCTGTGGTGTAATCATTTTTTCATGACTGTCGATGGATATACTTTTCAGAGGCCAATATTTCCATATCAAACATACTTTTTAAAATTGGTCTTTTGTAATATTCAAATTTTTAAGACACTGAATTTTAGGACTTCATTAAATGTAATCCATAATCATAACTAGAAGAAACTAAATAAATTAAGATACCAACAGTTTAATTCTGTGTGTAATGGGTCTATATAATGTGTTATTTCTGCTTTTTGAATTGAATTACTCCCATAAATAAACTTTCTCTGATATTCTAATTATTGAGATGCACCTGTATAGTATCTAGGCTGCTCTGGATACAGGACTATATATATATTTATCTAACATAAGGTAATGCAGCCTGCTGTTGGCATGTGATAAACCTTTCTATCTTGTGTTGTTTTACAGGAAGAGAAATGACAAGATCGAGCACCTGGTTGGGTGCATTGCTGAGCTTTCAGAGAGCGAGGAGAACATGCTGCTCCGGCACGGGGAGAACGACTTCAGCGTCATGTATTCGACCCGCAAGAACTGTGCGCAGCTCTGGCTGGGACCAGCTGCGTTCATCAATCACGGTATTAGTCGTCATAGTGTGATCAGTACTCAAAATGTTCCATATTCTTCTTCTTCTTCCGGATAATAATTTCACGGTCTTGTTTTTTTTTTTCAGATTGTCGACCAAACTGCAAGGTAGGCTCTTTTAAAGGTCTCTTAAGAAAGCTGGCAATTACTTGGACAACTAATGTGAAAGCTCTTAAAATAACCACACTTTTATGTCTTGTGTAGTTTGTGTCGACAGGACGGGACACAGCCTGTGTGAAGGTTTTGAGGGACACTGAACCAGGAGAGGAAATCTCATGTTATTACGGAGACGGGTTTTTTGGGGAAAACAATGAATTTTGTGAATGCTATACATGTGAACGGTAGGTGTGACAACAAATGAATGAATTAATGAAGAATCTTTATTTCTAAAATGTTTTAAAACAAAACAAACAAATGAAAGCAAACAGGCCTTACAAACAAAGAACAAAAAATACACTATACAAAGTGTGTTAAAGGAGTTTATACCATTAGGATGACATTGTCATAGTTTGGTTAATTACTAAAAGCTTCATTATCAAATTAAGATCCATTAGCTGTGTTGAGCAAATAGACAAAGATATGGACTTTAGTATTATTCACTCACAAGTAAAGCTACATTATTGCAGTTTCTTTACTCAGCCTTTTAGCAATTTTTTAGTTATTTTAGTTTTTAAGTTGTTTTTGTTGTTGGTCAGACGGGGCACGGGTGCTTTCAAATCCAAAGCTGGACTGCCAGTGGAAGTGCCGGTGATCAACAGCAAGTACGGGTTGCGGGAGACGGACAAGCGTCTAAACAGGCTGAAGAAGCTGGGGGAAGGAAACCGGAGCTCAGACAGTCACTCTGTAGGCTCCCACACCGACGTTGACTCTCAGGAAATGCCAAAAACACATCAATGTAAGGCTCCCCTAAATATTTAATTACAGTAACCAGGTTTGTATAGAGTCTTGGAAGCTTGAAGTGTGCAAAATTTTTATGTTTCCAGGTTAAGATTATCCTTGAGTTTAAAAATAATCTTTGAAAAATCGATACAGCATAGCGTGGCAATATTATTAATATCAATTCATGGCCGCTAAATATCAATATTTAGCGTTCCAACAGCCCACCGTTTTTGCCGTTCCAGAGGCTGTAGTGGGCTCATTTTTAGGAATATACTTGAGTTACTGGTGTCACATTAAAACTAGAAGATCTAAGGAATCTATAGGCACCAATGTCAGGATATTGTGTTGACATAACACTGCAAAGTTAGGCTATTTTATGATATTTCATGGGGATTTTCAAAATGGTCCTATGACCTCTGATGTAATTTTATTGGACAAAACAACTCTTGACTGAATTTAATTTTGTGAACACAAAATGCAGTTAAAGAGTTTAATCGTAATATATTGTCTCGCAATTCTCACTATATGGCAAAATGCTTACAATCGCAATATCGTATTGTGACTCAAGTATCGGGATAAATCAATTCACACCGCTAGTCGGCATATTTGTTTGCTGTTTCCTAGCGTCTAACAGTTAGGCCTGTCACAATAACACATTTTTTAGGACGATATATTTTCCCAGAAACTATCACGATAAACTATAGTATCGTTGCATCAATGTTGTTTTAGTTTTATAACCATATTCGAGCAAAATTACTTCATCCTTTTCCACAGCAATGAATTATTTAATCTCGAGAATATTAAACATTGGAACTGAAATGTGGAAAAGAAATATTAAAATATCCTCAATAAATAAAACTACAACCAAAACAAATAAAATAGACTTTCAGGCTCTGTTAACAAAACATTGCAATGAGATAATCATTATGTATTATATTATTTTATTATTAAAATAACATATAAACAGCTGGAATGGCTGTTTAGGAAATATAGGGTTTTTTTGGCCAGTTCGTACTGCCTGTCAAACATTTGCAGCATTACTTTAAACACAACACAAAAAAGCACAAAAAAGTTGATCTATTCAGTCCAGAAAAAAACTAGTCCATTTTTAGATCGAACAATAAGTCGATATAGTTATTATTGTGATAGGCCTACTCACAGCGGACTGGAGCTAGATTGCACTGTTGCATTCATAGAAACAATTTAGATGTGATGATAAAAGCTGTTATAGTATGCACATTTTTGCTTCAAGTACCCTGAAAGTGCTTGAAATTTTCCTCTTAAAAAGTTGTACGAGACCTGTAGTTACTAGGTTCAGGTCCCAAACTTTAAAAAATCTGGGAACAGAGAGGAAACCCTGTTATATTGCAGTGGGGTAAAGGAAGTGTTCCACACATGTATTGATTAATGTATATAAATATGTATTAGAGCTGAGCTTTTAAGATTTAAAATGATAAAGAAACAGTTTCTTTGTTTCAGGGATCCATTCAATCATATACAACTATTCCATAATTCTCATCATTTAGTCACATGATAAGCCCTCTATTGCGTGGTATGAAAACCGTTACCTCCACTTGTATTTGACAAATAATTGATCACATAAATTATCAGGTTTGCAACTGCCTTTTCTATTGACATGTGAAACTGAGACATCACATTGACAGGGCTCCAAAGGTCATACTAACTTTTTTTTTTAAGCTTTTATTTTCATTATTTGAAGCAGTTAAGATGTTTTTTGCAAACATGGAAGTGAACTGAATTGTTTCAGGATTATATTTTTATTAATATTTAGTCATTAGGGCCCGAGCAGGCAACGACCTGCGAGGTCCCTATTGTATTTCGAATGTTTATTCTTTTTATTCTTTTTATTTTTCTCGTACCCAAATGATCGCATTTTTCACTGCCTGAACATACCCCAAAACTCATGAAACTTTAAATATAAGTCAGACATGGTGAAAAATTTTATAATCTATTGTCATCCTGAATTTCCACCACTAGGTGGCGCTATAATAAAGGAAAGTGCGTTTAGGTTAATAACTTCCACATACTTTATCACACATTCAAAAAACGTATATCCACGCGTTCACTGAGTTGTGCTGAATCTCATGATATAAGCCACTCCCATTTTCGCCTACCGTTTTTTTTCGCAAATTTGCGAAATGTCGCAAACCTACTTTTTCGAACTCCTCCTAGGCAATTTCATCATTTTGCACCAAACTTTGCACACAGCATCTATGGACCCTCATGACAAAAAGTTATTAAAAGAATTTTGATTACCCAAAGAATACTCAAGTTATTAAATAACAACTTCCTGCAGGTGGCGCTATTTTCAACACAAAACACAAAGTGTTGCATATCTCCACATTGGTGAGTCAGAATGACATGAAACTCAGGTTTCTACTTCCCCATGAGCCCCTGAGGCTCGCTGCAAAATTTTGGACGATGACCACTAGGTGGCGCTCTTTAAATTGAAGTATTTTATATCTCCAAATCGGTTGGTCGGATTCACACCAAACTTGGTATACTTACTGTCAATACCCTCCTGAGAATAACCCTTGAAGGTTTTATTGATCGGCCCCTAGGTGGCGCTCTGGCGGCAGTTTAATTTAAAAAATGCCACTGTGCCCAGACCATAAGACTTAAGGCAATTAAATTCATAGGGGTGGTCTAGACTGGCCCCTGTAACGCACAAACCCTGACGGCAGCATGCCCCGACACGCGTGTACTGCGAGGGCCCGTTCAGTACTGCGCGCAGTCCTAGTTTTGTAACTGTATCAGTTGCTATGTTACAAAATGTAATATTGCTATATCCCACCCAAATTATGTTAGTCCACCTTTGTGAAATGTGAACATTTCCAGTTAATACACAGAGTTTAGAGGCCTCCTGCTTCTACACGGAAAGGCAGGTGAAATAAGATCAAATGGCTATTTTAGTATACATTTGATCAAAAACATGGTGATGAATACTAAATGAAAGTAATATATACTAAATAAAATTAAAGGGCAAATTTAGACGTTATGGGGGCAGCTTCACCCCTTTTTAAATGTCTATTTAGTATTTTCAATATTCAAACAATCTTAGGTAAAAAAAATAAGAAGCATTAAAACATATTTCTTTAATAATTAATGCAATAGAGGGTGTTGAGGCACTGAGTCAAAGATATGTTTTATTTTTTAAATGTCACCCAGCCAACAGTGTAGGTGGGTTTCTGCAAATGTTATAAATATGTAATGTGCAACATTTTATCTCTCCCTCCAGCTGCCAGAAAAAGAACATCATCATCTGGCCTGAAGTATAAAAACAGGACTCAATCCAGACAGACTTTGTCCAGAGCCCTTACTACCTCATGTTCAAAACAAGGTCGTGTAAACAATAACAGGGTACCAAAGAGACTAAAATCCCAATCCAAGCCTTCACTAAGTAAAGTCCAGTTGCGGAGTCGCAGGAGGGGTGCAGAGCCCAAGGCGTTGGCCAAAGGAGAGACTTGCCAGCTGGGTCTCAGGGACTCGAAGGTGTCGCTGTGTAAAGGCGTCACGGTGAAGAAGGAGAAGGATGGACAGGAGCTGGTGCAGCAGACTTTGGGCCAGCGGGGCTGCCTCACCCGTCATGCTGCCAAGGAAAACGGCAGTCTACCGCACGTGCAAGGCAGCGAGGGCAGCCAGTGTTCGACGTACAGAACTCGCAGGTCCACGAGGACCCTCGTAAAAGCCCAGGAAACGGCCGCCGGCGTTAAGCTGGAGCCCAGCGCTATGGACGGCTTGAGCCCAGTCCCTGGTGGAGTGGTCATTAAAACAGAGCCGGCGGACATGGAGGAGTACCTGCGCCACGGAGCCGGACTGGAGCAGCCGGTTTTGGACGCCGGCTACTCCAGAAGAGGCTCATGCAACAGGCGGAAACGGCTGACGCGGCTCAGGACGGAGCGGACGATTAAATGCGAGGACTCATACGGAGAGCCGTTCATGCCGGTGGCTGCCAGCCACGCAGCGAGCTACTCGGACTGCAGTAACATGCTGCTGAGCTTCTCCGACCGGCACAGGGACTACAACGGGGTTTCCAACGGCAGCAAGTCCCTTCGAAGGGAAAAGGGTAAGAGCAGCTGCCGCTCGCAGGACAAGGGGAAGAAGAAGCGTCAGATCACGCGATACGACGCTCAGCTGATCCTGGAGAACACCACGGGCATCCCCAAACTGACGCTCCGCCGGCGGAGGGACAGCAGCAGTAGCAAGACCAATGACGCCAACGACCCGATTGGCTCCTCCAACCTTTCTGCCTCTACGGTCAACTCGGCCTCTTCCAGCAAAATCAGCATCAAGTTCAGCAAGGACCACGACAAGGACAAAGGCAGCTCCTACATCGCCAAACTGAATAACGGCTTCGCCCCCGTGGTCCACAGCAACTCCACCAAGCTGAAGATCCAGCTGAAGAGGGAGGACGATGCGCGGAGAATATCCCAGACAAAGGCGGACCAGTTGCCCTTTAACGGGGACATGGGCCAGAGTCTGGAGGCCAGGAATGGTGGACATCGGACCCAGAAGGTCTTGGCGGAGCCGTCGTCTGATGAGGACGACGACGACGACGATGAGGACGAGGAAGAGGAGGATGACGATGATGACTACTTCGACAATGAGTTCGAAGACGATTTCATTCCACTTCCTCCAGCCAAGCGGCTCCGGCTCATCGTGGGTAAAGACTCCATAGACATCGATATCTCCTCCAGGAGGAGAGAGGATCAGTCTCTGAGGCTCAATGCATAAGCTGTGGAGCTCATCACTCCCACCTTCCCCCTGTAAATAAAGATGACTCGCTAATCAACTGGTGTGTTGATGTAAAAGAAGTACAGTAATTTAAAAACAAACAAAAAAAATTGCTGAAAAATTAAGAATCTGAATGAACATTACTAGAAGGTGCTGTTGACCTAAAACAAATCTCTGTTATTCACTTATATTCATCAGTAAGTTTCAAGTGTAATTTGAGTTCTTATAAAAAGAAATTACGTGAATTAATCAAAAGTTTACTCACCCAATCCTATTTTCTGGCACTTAAAGGGATAGTGCAGATTTATTGGAGTGTACATTCATGAAGTTCTTTTTCACAGTCGGTGTACTAAGAGGGCAGCTGATAAATGTATTTCAGACAAGAATAAATTAAGTGTTTGCTGTATTTAGAATATATTCATCACTTTACCTTGCTGCCAGAAAGCCCTTTCTGACAGGGAAATGAAGCATCTATGCTTTATTGAAAGCCACCAGACTCCATTGACAAACAGTAAACATTTTACCTCACAGAACATGGGAGTTGCTGCGCAACCACTGCCTCAATCAGTTATTTTTTTATGTTATTGTGTGACATTGGTGTTTTGAGTCACACAATAACAATAACCAATCAAGGCAGCAGTAGACTAACAACTTCTGTGTTCTGGGAGTTAAAATTACTGTTTTTGTCATTGGAGTCTGGTGGCTTTGAAGAGAGGATAAATGCTTCAGTTTGTCATCAAAAAATGTCAGACAGCAAGGTAAAGTGGTGAAAATATTTTAAATCAAACTTAAATGTATTTTAGATGCCAAAAATTAAAATTATAATATCAGTTTAGCTGCTGCCCCCATCCACAGCAGTACATTGTTTATCTTCTGTGTCAGTTCTCCTGCCTGCTTCTTCAAACTGGAGGCTTGCAGACTGTCATCTACTGCAGGTAAAACGCCGACTGTGGAGAAGAACTTCATACAACCACACTTCCAAAAAATCCAAACTATCCCTTTAACCTGCATGTTATGCTAAATGTAAACTGCAGGAATTTTCCGAGTCATCCTCCTTTATAGTTTCTGAATAATAATCTGGCTGGATCCGAAAGTGAAAAACGAGAATTTGTTTTAAGTTGAACTCTTCCTTTAAGTGAATGCACTTGTTATATTCATAATGGACATGGATATTGTAGAAAGTGTACAGTATGGTGACTATCCCCTCTGTCTCATAGGCAGGTTGTTATTGAACTTTTTAATTTTTTCTGTCTCATGGTTAGTAATATTTTTGTGTGGCGAGCCACGCTGAGCACACAGCGTGGTGTGGTTGGTCCAGAGGCATTATAAGATCCTGTCAGTTCATTTGGATTCAGGTGCCATGTTCTCATTATCCCAGTAGTTCTCCTGGTAAAGAACCACTTGAATTTCAGTAATTTATTCATTATCAACATTATTTACTGTGTAAGTTCATCATGTGTCTCTCTGTAGAGTTCAATCATGTTTAAACCAATAGAGCAGAGTAAGAGCTGTGAGGCAGACAGTTTTTCATTTGTTGTCTATTTTAAAGGGAAAACTGCTGTATTTTTCTACCTGGACCCAATTTTCCTACATGTTTGTGTCTAAGTGAGTAATGGGAATAATTTTAAAAACTGGTTCAGTGTTGAGTGAGCGCACTGCAGCCACAAAACAATCTGCACCGTCAGAATACGTCCAAGAAAAGTGTTTGTTTTTGCCACTGAGAGACTCGGATTGTTGTTATAAGCAGGGCTTGAAGTTCTGACTAATTCACTGTACGCATTTCTTCCTGGACAACTTTTCTGGCACAAAAATCTTGTCAACATTATGGAAAAGACCCTATAGAGAAATAAAACTTTCAAGGTTCATAAAAAGTGTTGAAAGTTTGCAAAATGCTTAACTTTTTGCCCTCTGGTGTCCCACCCTAAAAATCCTTCATGTAAACCAAAAGTCTGTTACTATTTGAAATGAATTGATCCCTTTATCATATTTGTTGTATCTCTTTGGCTGATCCCTAAACAAGTCCTCTGTTGATCCCTTACTCTGGAATTGAATGATCATGATCAAAACATGCAATCAGAGTTTATATCAGCTGGTAAAATAAACACAATGTCAATTTATATTCAGTTCTATTGAGGCTTTATGGCTTTGGAAGGTACCTTGAAAGTGCTTGAACATTGCTCTTAAAAAGCTGTAGGAACCCTTTTGTTTACTTATTGTTTTATTGTTTGTTACTGTGTCTGACAAAGTCTCGTTCTGAAGTCCTCTTCTACATTGTCGAATCTGCAAAATATTCCGCCATGACTTTAAAAATCTTTAAAAGAATACTAAACTACACAACAAACTCCTCTCTCCAACTCTTAATTTCCACTGTTGTTTTTGGGCCAGTCACTTCTAGAACGAGACTTCTCCTTGAGTGAGACTTGGTTAGACACAATAAAACAAACCGGATCAAGCAAACGGTAAATAAATATTTCTTAATTCTCTGCAGGAAGCTTCTCATAATGTCTAACTAACAATAACAACCTGAGTCTGTTAGTGGCAAAACCAACACTCTTAGTGGACGTAGACTGACATGCAGCTGCTGGTTGCATCGCTCTTGCTCATTAGTGGACCAATTTCTAACAATATTGTCCCAATTAGTCACTTGGACACAAAAACATGAGAAAAAGGCTCCAGGTTAAAACATTCTCTAGTTTCCCTTTTAAGCAAATGTGTGCTATCATGTTATTCACCGTAGAAGAAGCTGTTGAGGCTGACAGTTTGATGTGTTTTGTATTTAACATGCACCAAAAGTTAACGTGCTGCTGCAGACCACTGACACGATATCTCACATTAAAGAAGAAAAACCTGAAACATCCGCAGTAACAATATGCATGTAGAGTTTAACTGTGTGTGTTCAGTTTGCCTGCAGTTGTCACACATTCATGACAATTTAATGGAGTTGCACAATGTTTTTTGTTCTGTTTATTCCGGTGATTTGACTCCAGAGCGCTTGTAAATAAATCAAATTAATTAAGCCGCTGCAGAAGTCCGAGAAATAGAAGCACACGAGGTTTTATAATCAGAGAGTAAAGAGTAAATGGACTTTGGGAGCTACTGTATAATGGCAACATGGCACACGTAAATCAAATCAATCCATACATTAAGGCTACCTATATGCTTTTTAAATCTGAAAAGTAATGTACAGAAAGACTGGCTCATGTCCCTCAGCTGAACATTTATTTCCTCTCAAAGTCCAGTCTCCCTTTTTCAGATTTCTGGAAGTTAAAATCCACACTAGAGTTTAGGGAGGAAAAGAAATCACATTTTAACTAGCGTAGAATCATGTATTCTTTTCTCTATGGTGCTACTTTTATTTCCTCACCATCTTTGTTTGAGTTTCTGTCCTGTGTGTAACTTTTTTTTTGGTAGATGGTGGCAGCATTAACTTCAACAGGCCCAAAAATGATGTAAAAATACACTTTTTTAATGGTTAAATCACATTTTGTTCAGTTGTGTCTGTAGCATATTTAAGTTGTTTTTAAAGGTTTATTTACAGGAGGTCATATGTTTTTTTTGTTTGCAAGAGATGTAGAAAAACTGTCTATCCAACAGCATTAGGTGCCTTAACAAAGAGCTTTTTCCTACATTTAGACCAAATTTGTAACTAATCAGTGACAATGCTAAGCCATCTGCTTCCCCCTTGAAATATGGAAACACTTCAACACGCCGTCAGTCCTTCTGTATATTATTTTATTTTTCTGTTCTGTGGAAGTTAAGCGAACTGTCCAATAGATCAAGGGATCAACTGAGATTGAATGTTAACCCACTTCTCCTTGTGTTAATATGTACTGTTCATATCACCAGCAGCTAATCACCGTTCTGACCCTGGCTCAGTCTGTCCTTCCTCCCTGTCGTCGGACGTCTCCATCCTACACTGTAAACTGTTCCAGGTGTACCGTCTGTGTGGTCTTTGTCCAATAGACAGCTGTCTCAAGATTTCCAATTGATTCAAAACGTTAAAAAAGAGAAGAAAAAAAAACAAGAAAAAACAAAATGTGAATAGTTTGCGGACATTTTAGCGTGTTGCGTGGGTAGTGGGAAACGTAAAGAGAATTAAAAATGGACAGTGCATATATTGTCCGATATGTAAATCATGTGAACACATCTTGTACTTATTTAACAGTTTTGAATACTTGAAAACTATATAAAGTTTCTTTGTGACTCTTGTTTCCTGAGCCTGTTTTAAGGTCAGCTGGAGGTTTTTGTTTTGTTTGTTCATTTAAATTCAACTCTTTTCCAATCAAAGTACCATTGGTGGAATAAGTATTTAGACGCTTTACTGCAGTAAAAGTACTAATACCACACTGTGAAATTACTCCACTACAAGTGAAACTTACTCAAGTACAAAAGTATCAAAATGTTCTTAAAGTATCAAAAGTAAAAGTAATTGTTATGCAGAATGTTTTATATATTCCAATATCATTAGATTATTATTATTGATATATTTATGTTGGCAGCATTTTCATTTTCTCAAGATAAGGCTCGTTTAAACTACTTAATACACTGTTATGTGGTTGTTTTAGGTCAGCTGGAGGTCAGTTTTGTTTTGTTTTGTTCATTTAAATTCAACTGTTTTCCAATCAGAATACCAGTGGTGGAAGAAGTATTCAGATCCTTTACTGCAGTAAAAGTACTTGAATTACTGTGAAATGCCTCCACTACAAGTAAAAATCCTGCATTCAAAAGTACAAAAGCATCAAAATGTACTTAAAGTATCAAAAGTAATTGTTACGCAGAATGTTTTATATATTCTGAATATATTAGATTATTACTGAAGCATTTATGTAAGCATTATTTTCATTTTCTCAAGATAGAGCTCATTTAAACTACTTAATATACTGTCATGTGGTTGTTTTAGCTACTGAGAGGCTCAGATTATTATAATAAGTGTATTATAAGAGCTTAAAGTTCTGACTTCAGGCACAGAGCACATTTATTTTAATAATATGCTTAATTCACTCCTGGACAACTTCTCTGGCTCGTAAATCTTTAACATTGCTTTTATCACTGTATAATAATATTATGGAAAAGACCATACAGAGAAATAAAACATTCAGGGTTCATAAAAACGTGCTAAAAGTTTGTAAAATGCTCCATTTTTGTCGTTATTTTTTCAAGGCTGGGAGCATGCTTAAATTTTAATGTATTCCTTTGGGGGAAAATGCTTGATTAAAAAAAAAGATCTGATGCTTCATCTACTTAAGTACAATACTACATCACTGCAGAGTACTCAGCAGTAGATAACATTTTTTACTCCAACATTATTTTAATTAATAATCACAAATACTTTTACTTTTGATGCTATGCTGCTCAAACTTTTAGCACTTTAACTTGTAATGGAGTATTTTCAGGCTGCTGTATTTCTACTTTTACATCAAATACTTCTTCCACCACTGAATAATAATATCTTTCTTTCTTTTTTCCTCTCCAACTTTAATTAAACATTGCACATAAACAGGCGTTATCTTGTGAAACACATCAAACAATAAAGTGAAGCAGCATATTTAAATAAAAGGGAAAGACATGTTTTCAAATAATTTTTAATTCTACAATTCTTGGAGTAGCCTACCTCTAAAATAATCTATATTATGGTATATAAAATGTATCCACCAAACTATTGTTATTAAAAAATAAATTCATAACGTATTTGTTTTGCAGAAGAACACAATAAAATACTATACTATGTTCAAAAACAGGTGAGGAACCTTTATAACTATTATTTTCCAAATTTAAAAACACCAGGCCTGCACCTTTGACCTCATTGGCCGTCAGCCAATCAGAAGCGTCTTACAGAAGCAGCAGCCAATCAGATTTGACGGAGCGCTATTTGAAAGCTGCTCGTCTCTGTGGTGTTTACCTGCAGAAGTCGGCGTTCACGGAGTCTTGTCGGTAAACCGAGCTGGTCGGCGCTGAAAACAAACAAACCAACCAACCTACGTGTCTTACAGTTTGTGTCGCTGGTGCCGACGTTAAACATGTCTACTATGGAAGTTCGCGCTGCGGTGAGTTAACCGAAGTTGTTTTAGAAGGAGCTGTTTTAGCTGTTAGCGAAGCGGCTCCTGTTAGCTTCTGCTAGCTAGCATCGTTCGCTAACAGCTGTTTGAACTCTTTTGTTCTCTTAAATGTCACTTCCCGCCTCTCTGAAGCTTCTGAGTTTTAGTTTGGTGTGTTTTGTGTTTTCAGCATCCATCAGCCGCAGAGAACCCGGCGAAGATGGGTAAAAACACCGCAGGTCTGAGGAGAGCTGCTCTCAGAGAGGTGACCAACTTTACTACTGCAGCAGCGGTCAACACCAAGGTAAAAAACATTAAACAGTCTGGGTCAGTAGCTGCTCCACATGTGGTCTGGTACCTCCAGTAACCGTGTTTTACCTGTTATTAAGCCTCGTATGAATCAGATGATAACCTGAAACACCTGGACGGTCACGCGCTGCACCATGTGACACACCTGTTCACAGAAACATGAGGCTGCAGCACATTAATGCTCCTCATTTTACATTCACATGTGTGTAATGTTTGAACAATCCTCTGTATAATGCATCTTCTTTAAGATCACGCTAAATGAGCAATTGCATTAATTTAAATATTTTTATTGAAAGAAATGTAAATGTCATTCCTGCATGTGGTTAAAACTCAAACTAAACTTTCAACTTCTGCATATGTGATTAACTGCTAAATTTTCTCCCCAATTTAACTATTATAAAATCTACAATTTTAATTTATTCAAGTGGATCAAGCCATACAGCCCAAAACTCAAATACTAGAGCTGCAAACATTGGAACTATTTGATCAGTTAATAGATACATTTAAATGGCAGAAAATGCTGTTTTCAATTTCCATTTTGTTGTTGAAATGAATAACTTTAGGTTTTGAACTGAGATGGCTTTTAAAGAAAACGCATGGGACATGCTTTAACATTTTATTGACCAATTGAGAAAATTATTGGCAGATTAATCAGTTAATCATTAGTTGTAGCCCTATGTGTAATGTTTGAATATTAGCATTTACTCAACAATAATTGTTTGGACTTTGATAAACTGGAAAGGGTTTTTTTTAACTATTCTGACATTTTAAAGAGCAAACATTGCATTGTGAAAATAACTGGCAGATAATAAATGAGACTTTAGTTGCAGCCCTACATGTCAAATGTTTGAATGTTAACAAACATTTGAGCTCCTCTTCTCAAAATGCAGTTGAACAGGTTTATGATTTTAATCAAATCTAACTGTTCTTTACAGCCTAAAACTAAACATTTCTGAATAAAGTGCATGAACTTTTCTCCTCAGAGGACTGGAGCGGCCAAAACCAAAGCCAAACCCTCTGCTCCAGTGCAGCCAGTGGTCCGGGCGCCTGCAGAGCCGCTCCCCATAGTGTCCGAGGCGTCGGCCGACGTGTCCATGAAGGAGGAGGACGAGCTGTGCCAGGCGTTCTCTGAGGCGCTGCTCACTGTGCAGGACGTGGACGAGGAGGACTCGGACCTGCCGCAGCTCTGCTCTCAATACGTCAAAGATATCTACAATTATTTACACGTCCTGGAGGTAATTTATTCTCCATCAGCTGAACTCTCTGCGCTCTCTCTCTCTCTCTCTCTCTCTCTGCAGTATTAATGTTCATCTCTGTCCATTCGCAGGTGCAGCAGGCTGTGCGACCTAACTACATGCAGGGTTATGAGATCACTGCCAACATGCGGGCTCTGCTGGTGGACTGGCTGGTCCAGGTTCACTCCAGGTTCCAGCTGTTGCAGGAGACTCTGTACCTCACTGTGGCCGTCCTGGATCGTTTCCTGCAGGTAAGGGGTAGAGGTGGGAATCAGCGAATCTGCCCCACGATACAATATTGCGATTTTTAAGCATTTTGCGATATTGTGAGTATTGCGATCCAATATATTTCAATTTAAATGTCCACAAAATTCAATCAAGAATTGTTTAGTCAAATAATGCCTATAGATTCCTTAAATCTTCTAGTTTTATGATACCAGTATCTTTAGCATATAATATTGCGATACTATGCTGTATCTTTTTTTTTTTTTTTTTTTTTTTTTTCACACCTCTAGTAAGGAGCGTCTCTGTTCTCATCTTTGTGAGCACTGTAAGAACGTCTCTCTCCACTGTGCTGCAGGTCCAACCAGTCTCTCGCAGGAAGCTGCAGCTAGTCGGCGTCACCGCCATGCTGGTGGCGTGTAAATACGAGGAGATGTACGCCCCGGAGGTCGGAGACTTCGCCTACATCACGGACAACGCCTTCACCAAGTCTCAGATTCTGGAGATGGAGCAGCTCGTTCTCAAGAACCTCAAGTTTGAGCTGGGACGTCCTCTTCCCCTGCACTTCCTCAGACGGGCCTCCAAGGTGGCCGGGGTGAGTGTTTACAACAGTTCTACAGAGTTTTCACTATTGTGAAGTAGGCCTGTCACAATTACTATAACTGACAGGCCTAGTGTCAAGCTTCATTCATCACCTCAGCAGAATGAATGTAAAATCAAACCCCTCTCCAGATGGGTGCACTCTGCAATAGAACTTTTGATCAGAATGAGCACATGAACAATTTGTAAAGCTGCTATAGAAGCAGGACTTTGATTAGATTTAGAACTTTTTCTTTTGAACACTAAAGATTCTGCCGTTCATAAAAAAATCAACAAATGGTTGGCTTTAAACTTTGACAGTGTCATTTTACATTTTCAAAACGCAGAGCCTGCATTGAGAGTTCATTTTGTTTTCAGAAACAAAGTCGTGGCACCCCAGTAACTGTTTAACCTGGTTAAAAAACTGCAGGTTTTCATTCCAATATTAAACATTGCAGAGCAGCCAACAAAATGTTTTTACATTTCAACATGTGAAATGAACGGACTAATTCTGACCACATTGATCATCTCTTAAATGAAACGGCACGTTTGTCTTTTGGCAAATCTGCAACCAATGTATTCTTGATACAGGTATTTTAGACTGAGCATTAATTTTCCTGCTTGTAGTGGCTGATTATAACGCACACAAGCTGTGCAAAATCAAATTTAATCTCTATTGCTCAGCTGGTATTCAACACACTGCCAAATGTGTTTTATTTAACTGATCAGATTTTAATTTATTCAACTAGAACAAGCTATACAGCCTGAAACTGAAATGCTAGAGCTGTAAACAATTCAACTATTTGATCAGTTAATCGATAAAGGAGGTTTTTTTTTTTTTTTTTTTTTGGCGGGTCATGCTTAAATGGCAGAAAATTTCAATATCAAATCTGGAAATTTTGTCATTGAACAAAATGTAGGTTTTGAACTGAGATGACATTTAAGGACAACACATTTAAAAAAGTCCCATTGAGACATTCATTGGCAGATTAATCGTCGAACACCATGTGTACACAAGTATTTTAGAGGACTTGTCCATCAGAGTTGTTGGTTTGTCTCAGTCTGACGTAGAGCGCCACACGATGGCCAAGTACCTGATGGAGCTGAGCCTCCTCGACTACGACATGGTTCACTATCGACCCTCTGAGATCGCCGCAGCATCGCTGTGTCTCTCCCAGCTGCTGCTGGAGGGGCTGCCCTGGGTGAGTCTGAACATACGATTTCCTTCATGCCAGCAGCAGTGTGTTATTCTCTTTAATCGTTCTGTCTGGTCTCAGTCTCCCACACAGCAGCACTACTCCACATACGACGCGGCCCACCTGAGGCCCATCATGCAGCACCTCGCCAAGAATGTTGTGATGGTGAACGAGGGGAAGACGAAGTTCCAGGTGAGCCGAACGACAGAAAGCTCTGACTTGTGATTTTTGAGTTGCATTAAGCTTAACCTTATGTTAGCTTTCTCTTACCATCTTATGTTAGCTGGTTGGTTTTGACCCTTAAATTATCCATAAAATACCCTTCCTTGAACATTAAAAGATTAATTTGACATTGTGGGCCTTTTTGACAGCATACCCCTTGTTTACAATTTAAAAAAATAGTAAAATGAACCTCAGGAGAATTATATAAAATAAAAGGTTATGTTACCTGACTATTACTGAGGGGTATTACAAGACCTCATTGTTTTATTTTAATAACTATAATATCTATGGTGTTCTGGGTCAATTTTGACCTGTATATATTTCACTAAATATTATTTTATAATCTACTGAAACAAACTTTATTTTTGCCAGGGAAT
Organism: Centropristis striata; assembly: GCF_030273125.1. Lineage (NCBI taxonomy): Eukaryota > Metazoa > Chordata > Actinopteri > Perciformes > Serranidae > Centropristis > Centropristis striata. Next base: position 15,429,262 of record NC_081518.1, read on the forward strand.
TTTGTAATTTAGTGACTGTTTAAATGGAGGTTCCTGACAGAGTCAAAAGCCTTGATGCAATAAGCAAAAGATGTGTGGTGCTTTCATGCATTAAAGCTAAAACGGGTCGCTGGCAACCCGAACACAAGAGGAAGCTAAAAACCCTTTGTCCCCCTGCAGGCGGTGAAGACCAAGTACTCCAGCAGTAAGGTGATGAAGATCAGCCTCGTCCCTCAGCTGAAGTCGTCCATCATTAAGACCATGGCGTCCTCTCTGACGGACAACCCCTGAGGACAACTTTGACCTTTTTACCAGTGGACACTTGACATGCACTTTATTTTAGCTGGATCAGTCTGTGGATAAACTTTTTTTTTTCTTTAGTTTTTAATAAAATGTTTTAAAATTTTTATCCAAGCTTTGTGGTTTATTCAGAAATTCAGGCTCTAATGTGTTTTACTTTATTGATGCATCAGATTTTACTCTGAACCTTTGATGTTCAGCAGCCTGTCAATCAACCCTGAGCTGCTTGTTTCAGGAGGAATTAACTGTTTTCCAACTGATTAAACTTTCTTCAGTTTCTCCATAGCATCCACTCCCTCCTTGGGAGTGGATGCTTTAAGAAACAACCTGTGGAGCTTTATACTGACAGTGTCTTCTACTTCCCTAATGGATATTTTCTCTCAATTTTTACTGTAGTTCAAATCTGTATGTGCTACAACATTCCATTGTGATTTCTTAGAACTACTTTGTTCAAGTTTCTTTTTTTTTTTTTTTTGTCAAAGTTACAAAAAATTCTACAGCATCAGTGACTTTGTGATCTAAATGTTTTGCTCATCAAATTGAAATTCCTTCTTTAAACTGGACTGTCGTCTTGAAGAAATGTTTCTGGAATCAAGTAGAGTGAAAAGCTGAGGTTTCATGTGATAAAGGGTGAATATTTCTCAAATTGTACATGACTTTTGTATTTTGAACTACATTTCAATAAATTTTTCACTTTGACAGTAACTAGTTGCAGATTAAAGTAACTTTTTACTCAAATCACTTTTGTTGCCTTGTTACTTGATTTGACATCAAATACTTGACTTTTGTATATTTTCAGTTTAAATATTAAATGTTAGTGTTGCAACATGATTTGTTCATTTGAAGTCTCGTTCATCTCCGTATTAACAATTTAGACAAGAAGCTCAGTTATGTTTTGCTGTCAGTTTCAGTGTTTTGAGCCTCTGTACAAAAGGAGTTTCTCTAAGTTGAGTCTGAAGGATCTGAGCTCTTGACTTACTGAGACATCTGACGTGTTTCTGTGTCAGGAGAAGAAATAAATGAGGCCACTGTGGAGCGACGTCACCCCACTGAGGCAGAAAGCGAATCTGAGGTCACACGGTCACAAATCTCATCTCAAGTCCAACGAGAGAAAATGTCCCTTCAGTCCTCCGCTTTGTCCACACACACACAGGCACTTGGTGTGTCTGTGATCAGAATAACGCCATTTACAGGCTCATGTTCCCTCACACTGAACCGCACTGACTGTATGTGCTGTGGTGAGGAGGAGCATTGTGCTCTGCAGACTGACCCTGACTTCACCACCTCCTCCTCCCCACTGGTCAGCTCTGCCCTCCTCGGCTCTCCTCCTGCTTCACTCTGACTGCTGCTGAAGAAGGACTGTAATCTGCTGCACACGTTTATATCTTCCCAATGTACTTTACTAATATTTGCTAATTTCAGTTTTAAAAAATTTGAGCACTTTTTAGCCTAGAATTTTTTAAAAGATAATTTTTAATTAAAGTCTACAGCCAGGCAAGTGTCATATACTAAATAAAAGAAATTAAGCCTATGAAACACAAACACAAGCTTTATGAAAAACATAAATCCTGAAACCAATAAATGTCAAATATAATTCATACAAATGAGTCAGTTACTTTAATAAATAAATATAACTATGAAATGCATCCTGAAATAAATTAGTCAGTAAATATATTATTAAATATAGATAAATAAGAATGAATAAACAAATCAAATACATTTGTTGGTATTGTTTGGTAAATAAATAAATGCGAATATAAAATATCTAGCTGTGAAATTAATCCTGAAATTAATGAGTCTGTAAATATATAAATACATTTAAATATGTAATTGATTAAAAAATAAATATTTTTTATTTTATTTATGCAGACACTTTAAGAACAGAAAGGCAGTTTGTATTCATCACAAATTTATTTACAATTATTTATACTTTTTAAGATTCCTAGCTTTATTTATTTATTTGACAGTGAGCTAAATGACATTCAATAGTCTTGGTGTTGTGATTTGTATAAATGTACATAATATTAATTATAAATGTCAGTTAAGCGAGGTAATTCATATATATATATATATATATATATATATATATACATATATACATATACATATATATATATATAAAACCAAATAACATGAAATAACTTTATTTATGATTGATAACCTCTACGTGCTCTGTTATTTGGTTAAAAAATTATATATATATATATATATATATATATATATATATATATTAAATTTTATTTTATTTATGATGGATAACCTCCTCTACATGCCGTGTAATTTGGTAAAAAAAAATATTTATTTTTATTATTTATTGATGATGGAGAACATCCTCTACATGCGTGTTATTTGGTTATATATATATATATATATATATATATATATATATATATATATACATATATATCACCAAATAACACGAAATAACTATTTATTTATGATTGATAACCTCCTCTACATGCTCTGTTATTTGGTTAAAAAAAATATATATATATATAATATAATATATATAATTTTTTTATTTTATTTATGATGGATAACCTCTACATGCCGTGTTATTTGGTCAAATAATAATGTATTTTTTTAAATTATTTTTATTTATTTATGATAACTTCCTCTACATGCCGTGTTATTTGCACTTAATAAACACTTGTGTTGTTGCAGTCCGCCTGATTTAATCCTCTGTTGTTCCTGCTGCTGCTGCTGCGGACTCTGCGGGGATTTAGGGGTTAAAGAGGGGCATCAGCGGACTCGTTAATTCCCATATCTGCCACATGGTGGGACCGGAGGAGGCTCTCCTGCTGCCTCAGTCCGCCTCAGTCTGCTTCAGTCTGCTGCCGCTTTGTTGTCGAGCCGGAGGAGGAGGTCACTCAGTCCGAGCAGCAGTCCGTCACAGCGCACCAGGACCCGCACAGGACCCGCACCGCTCCGCACTTCTCTCCGCAGCTTTTTAGCGCAAAACCAACGTGAGTAAAAAAACAACAACTTTGAACCTGTACTCTTGTTCTGTAAACGGAAGCTGCTTCTCTTTCAGTCATGTTTTTGTGTGAACACGAGGCTGCGTGGTTGCTCGGTGATCGGGTTTATATTATGATCGATCATCAGGTTCTTGATTGATTTGATAGTTTCTGCAAAACGGCCACATTTTAAATCTGTTCTTACATATTCTATGAAGTGATCAGACTGATGATGTGGCGCCTGTGTGCTTGATTTATGTTTCTGAGCTTCACTATCAGACCACTTGTTACTCTGTCACACTCTGAAGTACAACTTTCAAGTTTAAATTCCCCTTAAATGCTATAATGAAGTGCTTTTTAAATACCCAAGTACTTGTAAAAGGCTTTTCTAGGAAAATGCACACAAAACAATGTTGCCAGAACAGAAAATCTGCAGTTTTTTGTATGTAGTTTAGTTGAAGCTGTTGGACTTTACGATGATGATTATGTGTTTGCAGAAACTGGTCTGGTTCTTGTTGTTGGAAACACTGATTGAAAACATATCAGGACGTTCAGACACTGAAACACAAGTTCCAAGTTTAAACTGTCCTTAAATACTATCATGAAAAAGTACTTTTTAGTATTCAAGTACATGTAAGAGGCTCTTGTAGGTAAACACAATTTTTAAAATAAGTTTGCCAGAATTTTTCTTACAAACAACACTGTTCAGTTTTGGTTAAATCAGCAGTTTTGTGCGTGTAATTTGGTACAAACAGAAGCTGAAGTTGATTAAACTCTACACTGAAATACTAGTTTAAACTGTCCTTAAACACCCTGAAGTGTTCTTGGAGTATATTTAGTACTCAATTTGTTAGAGCCTCTTGTAGGAAAATGTACACAGTTTTGCCAGAACTTTACTAAACAAACAACACTGTTCAGTTTTGGTTAAAATCAGCAGTTTTTGCATGTAGTTAAGCGCAAACTGAAGCTAAAGTTGATTGGACTCTATTGGACTTTGGCCCAAACCGGATTTTGAACCTTCACACACACTTGTTGATTTCAAGCGAGGAAAGTTTGCACAAAGTGAAGCTGATTTTGTGTTTGCAGAGATTTGTCTGGTTTCTGTTGCTGGAATCGCTGATTGAAAACATGACATAACTTATTAAACCTAAGATCTGCAGTTTTTTGCATGTAGTTTGGTGCAAACAGAAACTGAAGCTAAAGCTGATAAAACTTTGTTGGACTTTGACCCTAATTGGACTTTGTACCTTCACCCGAAGCTGTTTAACAGATATCAGATCTTGGAAGTTGATCAAGGCAGAAAAACAACATTTTGAGACATTATTTGATCAAAAGTTTGAAGGATTTATTGATTTCTGATTGATCGTAATAATCTAATGTTGGTGTTAAAGCCTTTAAATCAGCATTTAGAACAGTTTATCTAAACTTTTGACCCTTTAAGACAAACCAGTATCTGCTGGTTACTGGTTGAATGTGTCTCCTGGTAATTACAAGTTGAACCACAGTGTAATTGTTTTATTTACTTTAATTTCAGAGGGAAAATCCCATATTTGACTAGAAAAAAGGGCAAAGATTGGTGCGTTCCAACACTGAAATACAACTTTCAAGTTTAAACTGACCTAAAATACTCATATGTAGTACTTCTTGGTACTAGTAATTTTTAGATGCTCTTGAAAAGACAGTATTTGATCAAAAGTTTGAAGGATTTGTTGATTTTAAGTGAGTTTTAAAGTAGCATTTAGATCAGTTTGTCCACACTTTTGACCCTTTAAAACAAACCAGTATCTGCTGGTTACTGGTTGAATGTGTCTCCTGGTTGTTACTAGTTGAAGCACAGTGTAATTTTTTAATTTACTTTAATTTCAGAAGCCCCAAAGAGGAAAAAATCCCATATTTGACTAGAAAAAAGGGCAAAGAATGGTGCGTTCCAACACTGAAATACAACTTTCAAGTTTAAACTGTCCTTGAATACTCATATGTAGTACTTCTAAGTTTACTAACTTTTTAAAGCTTTGCAACACAAGACAAACAACACCGTCTTTTCTGATTAAAATCTGCATTTTTTTGCATGTAGTTGTGGATTTTGCACCTTCACACCGAGCTATGTGACAGATATCAGATCTCAGCAGCTGATTCAGACGGTAAAACAACACTTAAAGACAGAATTTGATCAAAAGTTTGAAGGATTTATTGATTTCAAGCCTTCAAGGCAGCATTTACATCAGCTTCTCCAAACCTTTTGACCCCTTAAAACAAACCAGTATCTTTTCACTATCTCCTGGTTGTTACCAGTTGAACTTCAGTGTGAAACTATCTCATATTTGACCGGAGATTGGTGCAAAGTCTGACACAAAGTGAACCTGATTTAGTGTCTGGGTCCTGTTGTGGGAATCACTGATTGAAAACATCATGGGACGGTCAAACTCTCTAAACCTTATTAAATAAACTCCTAACTCCAGGATACAGAACTGGTTTTTGTTAAGGACTGCAGGACTTTCAGCCTGTTTTTGGGCTGAACTTAACTTAAAACTACAAATAATGATCGTTATTGTTTGGTTTCTAATGTCATAAAATACCTTAATATGGTCAAAGGGACATTTTCCCATGTTGTATTAAGTCCAATCAACAGTCCAAAACTCAAAGATAATAAAAGCCCAAGAAAAACAGCACATTTTCCAGCGTGTCTTCCAAATGGAAACAACAAAATGTATAATTTGTTTAATTATTCTAGTCAGACGTTTCTTCATAAACTGTTGGAAACAAAAAATCTCCTGGTGAAGGTTTGGTTGTGTTTAGGTACAAAAACCATGTGGTTAGGTTTAGGAAAGATCATAGTCTGGGTAAAAAATATGTCTTTATTAAGGGTTTGGGATGTTTGTCTTCATAGTGACAACAACAAAGTTTGGATACAAACAAGAGTTAAAAAAAAACCCATTAACGTTTGGTTAGAAACTGGAAACAAACTGAAGTCTGTTGGTGTTAAAGTCTGACACATTTAATGCTCTCGTCATAGTTACTACGGCCACTAGAGGGTGCAGTCAGTTTTTACGTAAACATGTTTTTTACGGCTGAAATGACTCATATGACGTCATTTGGTATTTCTCTGCTGCAGTGTCTTGTTACTCATCAGCCGACACACAAATCCGCAATAAAATAAGCCAAATATCGTCCGATATATCAGCCTGACATTTACTTTTTCTGTCGTACCTTTAAAAAAAAAAAAAAATGCAATTCTCAGACATATATTCAGTTTACAGAGAGACAAAACACAGACGAGCACCAAAGAAGTCCTACAAAATGTAAAATTTCACTCAGAAAGTCACTAAAATAAAATGCACCACACCGAACAGTCGCCCCTGACCTGACTGAAATTATTTTTAATGCATTTAACCGAATCTGACGTGTCATGTTTATATGGTTTAAGTGAAAAATAAATAGTCCAATCATCGTATCAAACAGCCAGTCAATGAAAACGTTCTGACTCAGTTGCAGCTCTTTGACTGGACTTTATTTAGCCTTAGGCTCATGGGAATACTGTTCTATTTCCCCTAAAATATAATGAAATGTATAAAAACAAACCAGTAGAGTTACATGGGATGTTATGATAAGTAACTTTTCAGCTAAACAAAAATCAAATTTTCTTCAGATCTGTGCAGCTGGAGAACACTTTACTAACTGATTAAAGCTGTGCAGTACTTCAGTTCTGCTCTGAGTTTTTTGCATGTAGTTTGATGCAAACAGGAACTGAAGCTAAAACTTTGACCCAGAGAGGGAAAAAAATCCCATATTTGACTGGAAAAAGGGGCAAAGATTGGTGCGTTCCAACATTGAAATACAACTTTCAAGTTTAAACTGTCCTTAAATACTCATATGTAGTACTTCTTAGTACTCAGGTGTTTGTTAGAGACTCTTGAAAATACACAAGAAACAAATGGAAATAACTGGCACAAGTTTACTAACTTATTAAAGATTTGCAGTACAAGACAAACAACACTGTTCTGCTCTGAAAATCTGCAGTTTTTTGCATGTAGTTTGTTGCAAAAAAAGAAAAGAAAATGAAGCTAAAACTTTGACTCAAAGTGGATTTTGCACCTTCACACAGAACTGCTGGACAGATATCAGATCTTGGAACTTGATCAAAACAGGAAAACAACACATTGAGACAGAAGTTGATCAAAAGTTTGAAGGATTTATTGATTTCTGATTGATCTTAATAATCTAATGTTGGTAAAAGCCTTCAAAGCAGCATTTAGAACAGTTTATCTAAACTTTTGACCCTTTTAAAACAAACCAGTATCTGCTGTTTACTGGTTGAATGTGTCTCCTGGTAATTACAAGTTGAACCACAGTGTAATTGTGTAATTTACTTTAATTTCAGAGGCCCCATAGACAAAAAATCCTATATTTGACTTTAAAAAAGGGCAAAGATTGGTGCATTCCAACACTGAAATACAACTTTCAAATTTAAACTGTTCTTAAATACTCATATTTAGTACTTCTTGGTACTCTAGTATTTGTTAGAGGCTCATATCTATTACAGTATTTGATCAAAAGTTTTAAAGATTTGTTCATTTCAAGTGGGTTTTAAAGCCTTTAAAGCAGTGTTTAGATCACTTTATCAAAAGTTTTGACCTTTGAAAACTGATTTAAAGTTAGCATTTTTTTGCATGTAGTTTGGTGCAAACAGAAAATGAAGCTAGTGTTTGTTTGACTTTGATAACAAACTGGATTTTTCACCTTCACACAGCTGCTGGACAGAAATCAGATCATGTAAGTTGATCGAGGCACTAAATCAACACTTTATAACAGTATTTGATCAAAAGTTTGAAGGATTTATTGTTCGTTATTCCATTTTAAAGCAGCATTTAGATCAGCCGCCGCTAAATATTTCAGTGTTTTCTAGTTTTGTGTGAACTGGAGCAAGACAGAGATCACTTAGTGGAAACTAACGGAGATAAAGAGTTGAACCAGTTGATTTAAAATGCCTTTAATCAATCATCAGCATGCAGCAGTGGAATCTGTTGATCGACTGTTGGTTTGAGCCTGAGGGGAACCTCGAGCAGTGACGTGCAGCTCTCCTCCTGCAGGGGGACCGCTGCTGTTTGTGAGGACCGGTCTGTGCTGCAGATGTGAATGTGGGTCAGTGTTGTTGGTGGCATCCGTCGATATTTGGGATCGCCACATGTGCGGCCGTAAATCATGGCAGCTGCAGGTGGAGCCTGGCCTCACTGCGGCCTGACCTTAATTACCTTTCCATACATCGGGACGGAGACGTTGGGGAGATTCTGCGGAAGTTTGCAGCTTCTCTGAATGTTTTCACCTTCAGGAACCAGTTCGTCTTCATTCTGAGATCGTTAACAGTTGCACCCGACACCGCGCCGCCTGTCTGTTCAAAACTGCAGGAAATCACAGTTCTGTGCAGGTTTTCTCTCCAAAATAAGAGCTGCAGGTCGTCTGCAGAGCTGCGACTCGCCTTCTGAGTCTATAACCTGTTTACCCTGTTCGCTGGAATGGCCCTGAAGGGTAATTATGGGTTTAATAAGGTTTGAGCCACTCGAGCTGCTCACATTACTGCTCCACAGAAAACAAGATGGAGGAGCTGCAGAACAAGAGACACAGGAGTTTAATGCAAAAGTTCAGGATTATTATCAAACCAAAAACAACCAGAGACGTCTGATGATGGTATTGGTAAATGGTAAATGGAGTGCACTTGTCTAGCTCTTTTAATCCAAAGCGCTTTACACAACAGACTGCTCTCATTCACCCATTCGCACACACATTCATACTGGTGTTAGGGGCTACCAGGGCACACTGGTGCCACCTGCCACCATTGGGAATTAATTCACACACCGATGGACGCAGCATCAGAAGCAATTTGGGGTTCAGTATCTTACCCAAGGATACTTCAACATGTAGTCAACCATGGTCTGGGATCAAACCTCCAACCTTCCGATCAGTATGCGGCCGATCTACCAACTGAACCACAGAAAAATTATTTTATTAATAATAAAATAATTAAATTAATACATAAATATTACTATTAAATAAGTAACTTAAGCTGTGAAATAAATAAATGAGTCAGTAAATATATAAATACATTTAAATATATAAATGTATAAATGAAAATTCAATATTCATTTATATAGAACATTTAGAAACAGAAAAATCCATCTGTATTCATCACATTTATTTACAGTTATTTATATAGATAATACTGACTGGTTTGGTTATTTTTTAAGATTCCTAGCCTTATTTATTTATGACAATCAATAGTTTTGGTGTTGTGATTTGTTTAAATATACATACATTTTAATGATTGTCAGTTAAAAGAGTTAATTCATAGCCTAGTCTAATAATATAATATAATAATAAATGTAGAATAAAAAAATGCAGGTAAGTCAATGAATGATTGGCATTTATTTATCTGTGTTATCGTTAATAAATAACATTAAAAGACCAAAAAACAAAGTTAATGTACAAACAAGTATTGTTTGTGTATCAAAGTCTGATGTATCTTCTTCCCTAACACAGGACCATCACCATTATCTTTGTTAGATGATATTTTGTCATTAATATAATTTTATGACCAATTTATGCCACTGATATAATGATAATAGAACGGGATTATAATGCAAGGACACCCTTTCAAAGAGCAATTAACTTTTAATTCTTAATATTCACACATGAAGGTGAAAAAACAATTAAAATATCCTGAATAAATAATGGAAAAGGCAAGGCATTCAAAGTGCTTTACACAAAACATTAAAAGCATTTAAAAGAGACCTATATAAAAGTACATTCAAATATGAAATTTAAGACTGAAAACGAGCAGATAAAATGTTTAGGAAAAAATATAAAAGTACATTCAAATATAAAATTGAAAGCGATCTGAAAAAATATATATTTTAAATTTAATAGGAATAATAGTTATAATGCAGTAAAGGCAAAAAGTATGTATATATTTCTGTTCATTGGGCTGTGGAACTGTGTCCAGGTTTATTATAGTGGTTTGAGTGTTTGAGACATTATTAAAAAAAATTAAACTGCAGGAAACACAACAGGAGATATTGAGGTCGGAGACAATTATCATCATCATCATCATGTTCAGAAATCAAACGATAAGTAAATATTGTTATTATAGGGACAGGCCTGTGCACACACGGTCCTGCTGGATTAATCCGCCGCTAAAAGTAGTCCCCAACAAATAGACTATTACCTAAAACATGAGTCACTCACAAAACTGGAAAAGTTTGTACACAGAGTCGCTCCACATGTATGAAACGTTGCTCACGTCGGGTCGATACGTGAGTCAGCGGTCGACGCCCGACTCCTCCTGCACACCTGCAGGCTGTGACAGAGAATGAAACGCGTACCTGTGAGGAATTAGTTTCACTCAGGGTTTACACTGCACTCCATATTAATCCTAATAAATATCATTCAACGGCGTCATATTTAGGAGGAGTTGTGGAGGGAAAAACTGCATTTTCCTTCAGTGTTGGGGAACTATAAACTGGATCTAGTGATGTCAGATTAGGTTATTTTTAGTTTAATTTATTTGCAATAAAATGTAAAAAAAAACATTTCATGTATAGCGTAAAAGACAGGAGTTTCTGTCAGACAAAAGCTTGCATCAAGTTCACCTTTCATACATATACAGTCATGGAAAAAATGATTAGACCAGCCTTTTTCTTCAATTTCTTTTTCATTTTAATGCCTGGTACAACTAAAGGTACATTTGTTAGGACAAATATAATGATAACAACAAAAATAGCTGATAAGAGTTTAATTTAAGAGCTGATATATAGACATTTAACATGGTTTTTAAAAAAATAACCAAAATCATTATCAAGAAAACCATGGAAAATGTCTAGATATCAGCTCTTAAATTATATCACAATATCACAATATTTTGGCATTGGAACTGATAAGATTTTATTGATACAAATGCGATAATAGATCCTGCATCAAGTTCATGTGTTGAAATAAAAACCCAGAGTTTAGACAGAGAGAAGGTCAACCAGCTGTTTGTCGAGGAAGCAATGTTTTTGGTGGTTATTTCCTCTCCGCCCTGACTCCTTCTTGTTGTCTGTGAGTTTCAGAGTTTCACTTCACTGTTTTTGTCAAAGAAACATGTCAGCATCGATAAAAGGACCTGATGAACTCTGAGGATTTTGGTTCTGATTGGTCCAACAGTTTAGAACCAGTTCTCCGTTCTTAACCCTCACTATATTATGTTTTATCATACAGTATTGATTTTTATTTAATAGTTTACATGCAAAGATTTGTAGCAGACAGAGTGCAAAAAAAGTAGTGCTGTGAATGAAACTAGACTTTATCATGCAATCAGAAAGAACAGATTCGAGAGGAACACTGCAGTTGAAAAATGTTTAACCCTCTGGGGTCTCAGCCTAATTTGGCCGTTTTTGAATACTTTTGATTTTGCCCTTCATGTACCACATAAAAAATGTTTTCTATACCCATATTTGGTATCCATTTAAACTTTAACCTACTTTATCAACATATAGAGTTTAAAATTTATACTATTTACTACAATAAAAACCACAAATGTGCTCAATTAACTGTTTTGGAACTTGAAAATGTAAACGTAGGATACAAATATGAACTGGGAGAAAGTTTCAAGTCTGTACTTTGGAGTGAAGTTGATAGCAGCGCTCCATGTGACCTCGTTTTTTTTGTTAAATGTCACATGATCTGATCAGGACGCCACCATCATAGACCCCAGAGGGTTAATTGAATGTCAAATAAATTTGGGTATTAAAATGCAAATAAAAAAAATCTGTCTGCTGTTAAAATTTCTGTTAAAACTGTTGGATTTGTAAACAAAACTTTACCATTCCCATTAACATATTTTATGTGCAATTTTGTGGTTGTAGTGCAGATAGTTTTGCTCTTAAATTAATTTTTTTAGACTGGAAACCAGACGAATCTGCAGAGCTCATGTTTTAGTTGCTCAGACTTTCTCACATTCAGACTGATTTCCAGCCGTTCAGTCAGCAGCTCTGATTGGACGATGGACATCCAGTTAACCCTTTATCGGGCGAAGAACCGTATTTGGTAACTTCAGTGGATATCAAAATGAGGTCCCCATGTCTCTCCGTGAGGTTGTAAGATTTCGAGAAAAAAGTTCCAAATTTACTAGATTAAAGTGGCAAATCTGTGTGAAAAAAGTCGCAGATTTACGAGAAAAAAGTGGGGGGAAAAAGAACTTTTATTCAATGAGTGCCCTATTAAGGGTTAACTCACGAAACTCAAACTGACAAACTGCAGTGCTGATCAAATCTAAATCCAGTTCCTGTCCCCGCTCTCTTTCTCACCTCAGATGTTCTCAGAAACATATTTGACTGTCTGTGTCACCTGCAGCGTCACTCTGTCACGTTTCACTGCTCTGACTGTCTGCAGGTTTGTTCTGTCTGCGTGACGCCCTTTAGAAACAAAAAATGAGCTGGAAGCTTCCAGGCTGAAGAGCATCTTAGAACTAGTCTGCTGATGTCAGGTTAGTTTTTTTCTGTTATCACAGTGTCGATAATTTTGCATGTTAAAGACACTAAAGTGAGCCCATAATAAACACGATGGTGTGTTCTTTATACAGTTTTCCTGAAATTATATGAGAAAAATTTAATGAAAGTGTAAAAAAACAAAAAAACACATCAGACCTCAGCTCTGTTGATTCTTTGTTTTACAGCAGTGATGAGTTTGAGTATCAGAGGAAAAACGAGCTTCTTTTCATAAAGTTTTCTGTTAACATGTTTCTCTTGTCAACATGAGATCTGAGCGACTCCACCCACAAATATCTGCAATGTTAGAAAGTTGAACTCATAGCAGAGAGTGTCATTTTATTTTTATATATATTTTTCAAATTTTTTTCAATTAAATATATTAAAAATAAAATATTTATACACACTATTTGACACTATTTTTTTTCTATGAAATACAATTATATGTTTTTTTCCCCAATTTTTATTGATTATATATATACATTTATATAAATTATAATTTGTATTAATTCAAAAATAATAATTAATAAATATATATATTTATGTTGTTTTTTACATATATGAAAGTTTTTTTCATTTATAAATATTTAATATAAAATATATGAAATGTAAACATATTTTTGGGATATTTTATTTAAATATATTTTTATTAATAAATTGTATTTACTTATTTACTTGTTTTTTTATTAATTTAATTCATTTTAAATTAAATACTTTTTTAAAAGCAAAAATGCCAAAGTAACTGTCTCCGGTTCCAGCTTCTTAAATGTGAGGATTTGCAGGGGGTTTTTGTTTGTTTGTTTGTTTTTGTCCTTTATCGTCATCTACAGTGAAAAATAAGCAACTTAAAGTTGTCAACTTGGAAACTGATGTTTTCCAGCTCAAATGATCAGTTAAGAAAATAACTGGTAGATGATTAATAATGTTTATCTCTTTCAGCAGCTTGAGCTTTGAAATGAACATTTGTTCTAAAGATGTTGGTGGATTTATTTCTCTATATTCACACGCTGTTGGTGTATAACATCTTCACGTGGTCTGAAGCCGTTTGTCGTGTCCGGTGTCACGGTGAGAAAAGGGCGTTTTTCTTTCTCTTTATTGTGAAGAAACGTAAAGCCGGCGCGGCTCGTTGTGTGTCGAGTTTCTCCCTTTGTTCGCCGAGAGAAAATGGTGTGTGAAAGCGTCCATTGTTGTGCAGTCAGAGAGGATCTGAGAGCAGAGACGAGTTTATTCAGAGAGAGAGAGGAGCTGCTGTCAGTGGAGAGGAGAGTCTTATAGTGTGTGTGTGTGTGTGTGTGTGTGTCCTATAAATGATTTACCTGCAGCTAATCAGATGATTAATTAACCGTTTTAGTCATTTTTAGAGAAGAAATCCAAACATTTGCTTCTTTGAAGTGATGATTTTCTGTTTTTATTTATATTTCATTTCTGACTGTAAACTGAATATTTGGGGGTTTCAACTGTCACTCCAATGAATAAGCAAATTTAAGAATGTGATGAGAATTTTTTTTTCCTAAATATTTCAGACATTTTATTGACCAAATGATGAATTGATTAATCAAGTAAAGAATTTGCAGATAATAAAGCGTAGAAATATTTGGATCGTTGGTCAAATTAAACAAGTCATTTAAACACATCAGCTCAGGCACCTTTGACTTTTTTAGATAAAACAATCAATCAAAGAAGGAATCTGCAGATCAATTAATAATGAAAATAATCTGTAACACAGCTGAAGCAACTACATGGCAGGAAGGGAAAACCCCTATGGAATAGGTGCTGTGCACTATATTTACATTTATATATCTATATTCATACAGATACTTGTAAATATCACTCACACACTTCTCTTAAACTAGATTTTATATTTCACTGTGTTGTATTGTATTGTGTTTTTTTACTTTGTATGTTTGGTTTGACCGGGCCTCAGTACTTAATTTCGTGCCTCATCATGTGCATGCATGTGTTTTTGGTATTACAATAAAGAATTCTTTAATCTTTGATCTTTAACCTTTCAAAACAGCAGTAAATAACAGCAGTTTCAACAGCAGTAAATAAGAAGTAAATAAGTGTATATATATATATATATATATATATATACTTATTTACTTTATTTTTTTTACTAATTAATTTTTATAAAGCAAAAATGCATAAAAAATAAAAATACAAAAATAATAAAAAAAAGTAAATGTCACTGGTTCCAGCTTCTCAAATGTGAGGATTTGCTCAGCTAATATCTCCTAATAAGGTCTAGCTCCAAACATAACACACAGACCTGAGAGGTGTCAACCTTCTCCTCTGACTGTCAGCAGGGAAACCAATAAACTCACAACACATTTCCTTAAAGTGTGCTCCTTTAAGAGAGAAAACTCCAGCTGTGAGGCAGAAGTTGACCAACATTAACCTCGACATGATAAACACGAGAACACGTGTCACATGAACACTTTCTTTGTTCTGATATCAGATTTAATATTCAGGCCACAAATAGATTCTGATGCACAGAACAGCGAGGGAGGAGGGACGACACAGAGCTGATTGTTGTTTTTGTTGTTGTTGTTGTTGTTGTTGCACATTTCTGCACCAGTCAAAGAGTTAGAGTGAGTAACAGCAGGACGAGACTCCTTCACTGTTTCTGTCATTAATGAGGAGAAACTGCTGCGTTTTTACTCCAAACTGTCACATTTTCATCAAAATGAGATTTTATTTCACTGCCAACATGGCTTAATTTATATTCAGTAGAGCTGCAACTAATGATTACTTTAAATATTGATTAATCTGGCTGTTATTTCCACAATTAATCAATTGTTTTCTTTTGTCTATAAAATGTGAAATGTTCCAGCTTTAATTTTCCAAAAGATGAAGTTGATTTATTCAGACAGTTCAGACCTCAAAATATTCAGTTTAAAAGCTGATATGATAAATAAAAGTGCAGGATCTTTGTGTCTTTTGATACAAACTGCATTCATTTAGTGATTCAAAATTTAAGTTTGCATTACAACATTTTTTTAATTGAATTGTTAAAACTTTTGCTCCCAAACAGTTTCTGTTTGAGTGAATAATAAAGACACAAAAGTTACACTAATGGAAAAGCAGCAAATTATCACTTTATCCTAGCCTGGCTAACACCAGACTAATCACAAATGAGGTTAGTCTGGATACCAGCCGTTCATTTCTCTGTAGAGGAGGCGTGGTTTAAGATCCTCCACAACCATTTATTGGGCGCTTAGAATGTCTATCAAAAGCGTCTGTAGGTAGCTCTTAGCCAATCGTATCAGTTATACCAGATGACGTATGTAGCGACAGAAATTGACGTTTACATCTATGGTTTACATAGCCAGACTAGCCCATCTCTACTTGGAGACTAAAATGCTCAATTCTGCTTCTGCAACGTTTGCAGCAGGAGCTGCTTTGCTTCTCGAGTTCTCGCTTTCTGCAAGATTATTTATTTTCACGCCTTATTCCCCCTCATGTCATTCAGCCACACACATCCACTGATTTTATGGGCAATAAACAAGTTGCTGCGGGTCTCTGGCGGCTCTGCTGTCCCCCGGCTCGTAGCCAGATCACCGGCATTACAGCAGTGAGCGGTAGAGGGGCCATTAGCGGCGCTAGTAGCGGCACTATATAGTAGCGGCACTATATAGTAGCGGCATTATATAGTAGACTTTTCCCAAATCCTGTCGGAAGCAAGGCTAAAACATCCTTTTTCGCGGTGAAACAAGAGTGTAAAGTCAATTGTTGTTCTTTTTTACAATCAACTGTCGCTCTAAACTATTTAAAACACCATCTACAGCTAAAGAGAGTTTCGCGTCTGCTGCAGCCATGTTGGATCTGTAAAGAAACTACAAAACTACAAGCTTCCATCTGTCCAGTAGTACGCGTCATCGTCTTGCCGTCCCTCCACGTTCTGTGATTAGATCCCTAAAACAGGGCTAAGAAACCTCTCTGGTTGCCAGACTGCCTGGAGCTTCGAAATGAAATTCGAGCGCGCAAGGCAGTATGGGTATACCCAGGCTAACTTTATCCAGCAAATCTTTGGATTTTCTCCCTGAAAAATGACCAAATCATTTATTCATTGTCTTCAGTCCATAAAGTAAACAAAACAAGACTGATTTTCTCCACTGCAGGATAAATAAATAAAGTATTATTTTATCTTAAAATGTCAAAAAATTGGGAAATATGAATCCATATGCGCCATATCCAAAATCCAAGAAGATATCCAGCCTCAGCAGGTCAGGAAACACAAGTGGAAATGAAAAATAAATAAGATAAAAATAAAATAAATAGTGTTTTAAGCTCTACAGTCAGCTACTTAGATAAAAAAGAAACAAATGTGGTCGCCCCCATGTGTTGTATTTATTTATGTATTTTAAAATAATATATATTTATCTGTTTAACTGAAAGCTGTTTTTGTCAGTAAAATGATTAATAAATAAAATGCATTATTAGTTATTATTAATTATAATCGTCTGTATCTTATATGAAAGCAAACTGAATATTATAGAGGTTTGGACTGTAACAGAATATTAATTTAAATATGTCGAGTTGGGAAGTTGTCATTGGAACAAATTAAAAATAACACTTATAATGAAAACAATAATCCAACAGTTAACTCGTCTAGTTAAAGGCAAACATGGAGCAGATTAAGCTTTCAGAGGAGCAGTTGTGATTTAAAGTTGAACAATTTTCTGTTCTTGTGTCAGTAGATTTATTGTAAAGTTCATCAGAGTGAGACGAGCTGCTGGATTATAAAGACGCTGCAAACAAAAAGACGTGAAGATGATTTGCTGCCGGGAGAGAGAGTTTCTGAGGGATTATCTCCAACACGGAGAATCTGAATCGGAGCGGAACATAAAGCACAAACAGCTGATATGAAAACAGAAAGCAGCTTCATGTTTACGTCCGATGGGTAATCTCAGCGCTGACAGATTTATGCAGCAGGAACTAAAAACAAACATGTTTCAGACTCACCTCGTCACTTTGGGCTCGACAGGCTCGGCTGCATTTTCTCACGAAACAGAAACTGTTCGAACGTAAAACTCAGACTGATGACACAAAGATAAACTCGCTATTATTAAACAGAGGATGGAAAATATCACATATTTCTGTCAGTGAACCAAAACGTAACTTTTAAAATAAAACAGAAACAGGACGGTGGAGTGCAGCAGTGAAAGTACATTTAAATGTTATTTCGCTGCGGTCACATTTTCCTCATTGTGTCCTTGTGTTTCACTGCAATATATAAAATCTATATAATCAATAAGTCCTGCAGCTCTATGGAATCAGTATAATCATGGAGAGAAGTGGGAACAACTCTTTGTGCAAAATAACACCGTCAGAATGACAGAAAAAGTTGTATTTCTTGAATAAATTTTGATAAAACAGAATTTATATATAAACACTTTCCCAAGTGCCCACAGGTGTCACGAATGTTGTAACAGACACAAAATTACAAAAAAAGAAATAAAATTACTAAGAAAAGACAAAATTACCCCCCAAAAACCTAAAAATACCAAACAAAGACATAAAGTTTCCAAAAAGACATAAAATCACCCAAAAATATTTGCTCTACATATTGAAGTACAGCCTCTCTTGTCCTCTCCCCTCTGCTCTGTGTAAACAGCCTCTCCTGTCCTCTCCTCTTGGCTCTGTGTAAACAGCCTCTATTATTTGATTTTTATGTATTTATATGTGGAAACATGTGCTCTCAACTGCAAACTGGACAAAGAAAAACTGCCATTAGGACGTGATGTTGTATCGTACTCGTGCTGAAAAACCTTCAGCATACAGTTTAATTCAGACTGAAAGAGAAACCTGCTCTTATCTCTGGTTTTCCCCTCACTGAGTGTGGCGTCAGTCGGAGGCAGAGCTGTGAGCTGCTGTGCCTGGTACAAACTGAGGCTTCAGCAGGAGGAGGACGTTGAAGTGAAAGCGGGATGAAGAGACGGAGGAGTGGAAGGGCTCGATTGTTTATTAAAAGTCAGAATGAAAGTGCAGCTGTATGATATGAAGGCTGTTTAGTGTTTTAGGGCCATTTTAATCTCTACAAACAGATAAACAGAGTCTGTATCTGAAACTTTGTGCTTTCTGTTTGTAGCTGGTTTGTTCAAACCCTTCCCTGCTTTCTGCTCTTTTTCACTCTAAATGGATCATAATTTAGTAGATGAACATCATGCTGTATTGAAGAAGACTTTAAACTAACGATTGAGACCATAAACTCATGAGAATGTTAACTCAGGTCACAAATCAAGTGAGAAATAGTCATTTTCTTATAGACTTAAAACGGGACAGGAGTTCCTTTTGCAGCCAGTGGAGTCCCCCCCTGCTGGCCGTTGGTAAGAATGCAGGTTTTATGGCTCTTCAGCTTTGGTTTCACTGTTCAGGTCCAGAGGATGCCGCTTGATTCAAAGTAGACTGTGTTAATTATGAATAGAGCAAAGAAGGAAGTTAGTGTAAAGAGCGACAAAGTCCACGTAGAGAAGAGGTTGGGGAGGACGGACGGGTCAAACCAACAGATTTTTAACCATATGATCACTGTTCCTGTCCCGTGTAAAACCAAAAATTATATGACACAAATTATACTTAACATACGTTACCCAAACTATAATCTTATTATTTTCCCAAACCCAACCAAGTAGTTTTGTTTCAGTGCAGAACTTTAATCATAATGTGTAACAATGCATGTCACTCTCCAGTAGTCATATACAGGGTTTATTTTTTTATTTTATTCATTTATTTTTTCTCAGGGTAAATGTATATTGTAATAGTTTGTAGTTTTATTCTATTTTGTAGATGGGGTAATTGTATATTGGATTTTTATAGTATTGTGATTTTGTATGTAGTTGTAAAAGCCCAACTAGGGACAGGAGTTGAAAATTAGCTGAAGCTATATCTCTATATGCAGCACATCGGATGCATGTCCTGTATCTATGTTAACTGCATTGTCCTTATCAAATAAAATAAAATAAAAATAAAATATAACTCATGTTTATATGTCTTTTGGTACTTATTGACAAACGATTTATTTTACTTAGGTTTGAGGACGTGTTGATTAAAAAATGTACATAAGTAAATGTATCATCGGTTATGTAGATTATAAGATAACATTATTAATACAGATGCATCAGTGTATCAGCAGCATTTAAGTGTCACAGCTGCTCAAAGTGGAGCTGGTTTTAACTGTTTTATGTGCTGTTAGTCTCTTAGCAGTTCAACCTTATGAAAGAGTCGTGGCTACTGTCTAGTCCTTAAAATCATATGCCTTTAAAACAAGTGAGAAAATCTAGAGTTAAATAGTATTTTAACCTGTTTTTAATTGAAATGAGGCTGTCTAAAAGCGAAACAAGATGTATGAGTTCTGTATTTAAGAAAATACTTCTGGCAAAGTTTTAATGACACATGTAGAATAAAGGGATTTTCACAGAAATATCACAATTTTAAGCTTTGTTTTGGTCACTTTTTCTAATGGAAGCTTTTGTAACCTATGATACGTTCAAGGACCGTTGGAAAGTTCAAACTCAGACGATAATTTTTTATTTTTAGAGTTTATTTTGTCCGATAAAAAGGGCAATTGTTTAAAGAAAAACATACTTTTTTGGTGGGGTTCTGAAGGTTGAACATAGAAAACATGCTGCAATTTTCTTGGATGTTTGCATATGTTTTAAGAAAATAAGGACAAAAAATGAGAACATGATTACAGACAAAAGTGACTTGATAAGAGAGAATTTTGCAACAAATGCATCATAGTTTTGAAGTCATCATATGTTTTGAGAAAGTATGGACTAAAATTAGCACTTGATTATAGACAAAAATAACCTGACTAGAAAAAGATTTTTGCAGTGAATAAATGCATATTTTGAAAAGTTACTGTGTTTTGTGAAAATAAGGACTAAAAAGTAGCTCTTGATTACACACCGGAAGAGAAAGAAATTATTGCATGTGACGAATGCATCACAACTTAAAAGGTCATCATGTGTTTTGTGTGTAAAATCTGAGATTAGATTGATTCAGATAGAGAAAGGACTCGTGGTGAAGGAGAGAACCGGCTCTTGTCTGCTCTCTCAGTACAGAAGAACTCAGTCTCTCTTGTGTTCAAGTATTTTCTGCTCTGTGTGAGCCAACTGTCTTGTGTGTGTGTGTGTGTGTGTGTGTGTGTGTGTGTGTGTGTGTGTGTGTGCGAGGTGTCGGCTGCATCACTCCAGCGGTCAATGGTGACCTCTGTGCTGTAACAGGGCCTTGTTCCCTCTGACCACCGGACCGGGTCAGAGCGGACAGGCGGCCCACTTTCAGTCTGTGTGAACTGGGTCAAAGCCTCGACCCGCTCCTGTTTGTGTCCGAGAATCATTAAATAACTTTTTATCACTTTGACTCGATGTTCAGTGCGTCACAAAGTCCTGCAGACCGTGCTGAAAGCTTTCTAATTTGCAGAGCATTTTTTCTATTTTTGTAATCTGCACATCAGCTGCTGTATATAATTTCCTCCCTGTGGTTTTATTTTAAATGCATTTAAAAAATGTGCCATATTCGACAACTTTTAGGCCGATAAATTAATTGAAACAGGGTGCACATTCCTTAGGCAGACATGTTTCTTTTCTCTCAACATCTGCAGCGCAAAGTGGCTCCGTGGCATTTCTAAATTTAACAGAGCCTTTTGTTTCTGGAAGCTTTTTTCTTTTTCCAACCTGAAGTTTATAAATGCTTTTTGACATGTTTAGATCCTCCGGTCCAGGATTTAGTCGCCTGAAGGCAACATAATGTTCTCTGAACCCCCAATATTTTCCTCACTGTGTCCTTGTATTTCACTGCAAAATATATAAAATAAGTCCTGCAGCTCTATGGAATCAGCACAATCATGGCTAGAAGTGGGAACAACTCCAACATGTCTTTGTGCAGAATAACACAGAATTACATAAATTAGAAAAAAAGTTGAATTTCTTAGATAAATTATTTATTTAAAATTTTGAATAAAATTGATTTTTCTTTTGGTTTGCTCCACATATGTTCCCAGCTTCTCCTGTCCTCTCCTCTCTGCTCTGTGTAAACAACCTCTCCTGTCCTCTCCTCTCTGCTCTGTGTAAACAGCCTCTCCTGTCCTCTCTTCTCCGTGTAAACAGATTTTCAGTGAATATTTGTCACGTGACCGTTGGTCTCAGCAGAATCTTCACAGTGTCTCTGAGGAGCAGAATTTAATGTTTTTAACAGGATCTGGTTAGTGCAAACACTTTATTTTAAATGACACATGTAGGATAAAGAGATTCTTACACAAATATCAACATTTTAAGCTTTGTTTTGGTCACTTTTTCTAACGGGTTATAAAAGGTTATTATAATAACCTATGATTTGTTCAAGGACCATAGGAAAGTTCAAACTCCATTGATAATGTCTGTATTACAGTTTCTTTCTGTGATAAATGGGATTTTTTGCCAATCTTTTAACATCTGTACGTTTGGGGTTCGGAAGGTTAAACCACAGATGAAAATAGTTCCTAACAAATGCACCATTTCCTCCTGTTTGTAAGATAGAAACTCAACTGCCCAGCTGTTTTAGGAGATATTTTTAAAGATGAAACTATGTAGTTGTGGGTTTGGAGCTGACAGGAAGTCAAAGTATTGAGAGATGGAGGAACATATTGTTGGTTTTTGATCAGAAAAACATAGAATATCACTTTATTCTTATGTCTTTTGTTGCTTTACTCCTTTTTCTGCAGTTAAATCTCTACACAGCATCTTGTTCCCTCAGTTTGAAGTTTAAAAATCAGCCCTAAGGGAGAAATTGTAATTTTGGGTTTTCTAACCCTGCGTCTCTCCTTTCAGCCTCATGTATCTGAGGCCGACCTGTTCTTTGTTAAAGCTTCAGCTCTGTTTATAGTCTGTAATATCTTCCATCTGGCTGTTCTTCCACCGCCAACATGTCTTTCCCACTGCATATTCTCTTCCCTCTGTCATCCCTGCAGGTGCCCCCCCCTCATCACCCTCCTCACCCTCCACCCTCTAAACTGGCACAGGCCGCCATGTAACAGTAACCCATTTACAGTGTTGGGAATATGGGTCGGATACACGGCTACACTGCCAGAAGGAAACATCGAGCCCAGCGCCGTATTTCACCCAGTTTCCCATAGATTTATTGGACAGTTAGAGACCATTACTGTACGGAGGGGAGGGGGGATATGCTGTGTTCAGGTCAGGCTGGATTTCACGTAAAAGTGAGTCACCGCTCAGACGGTAGAAGGTCAACGACATTTTCCTGGTAGTGAAAAATCACCTGGATGAGTTTTTGGAAACATTCTCCTTTTGAGAATGTTAACTGAGGTTAGAAATCAAGTCAGAAATAGTCTCATAGACTTCTATGCAAACAGACTTCTTTTTGCAAGTGCAGGCACTTCTGCATTGGTTTCACTTGTCAGCCTCGAGGGTTAACGGGACTGATGGACTTCATGGTGCATTCAGCTGTACGTCGTCATCATTATATTCCATTTTGATTTTATTCCTGCTCCCTCAAACGTGAATAAGAATAATACTGTCACTTTTTTTATTTTTTACTTTATACCCTGCTTGTAGTCCTAGTATATATGTGTATATTTGGCCTATATACTTTATATAGTACATAAAGGCTCGGTCTAATAACATTTGTGCTTTTCTTGCAGTAAACAGAAGAAAATCTTTTACTTATGTGTGTTATTTAGGTTTTATTCTGCTGAGGAAATTTTGGGCAGAGTTCTTCAACATGTTGCCTCTAATCTGCAGATATAAAAAAATATTTGTCAAGTAACTGCAACTTAACAACTTTTTCTAATAATCTGCACTAATAACCTATAATATTAGTTACTGGTGCACTAATAATAATCCATATTGTTAGTTACTGGTGGAAATTAAACAATCAGGTTCATGATTAAATCTTCTGAAAAGAAAGATGAGTATTGGATGCCTGAAAATGAATTGTTTTGAAGGAGTTTAAACTCTCATTCTGTATTTTACACCCTGTGATGTGAGACCAGGTGAAGGCAGGCGAGAAGAATGATGTAAAAGATGATGCTATAAATCAGCTTTATTGGCCAAGTGTATAAACACAAACAAAGAAGTTTTAAGTTGATTTTCATGTACCAGCTTTCTGACACTGAAATTAAACAGTAGTGTTATTGTTCCACTAACTCATCCTCAAAGTGCAGAAAATAATAAGTCATGAAACCCAAATACACAAAAGCTTGAATTCGGCAGAGTTGGTGGATCCTAACCACCATAAACAAAATGTCTTTTGTTTTGGACAAATTGTATTTATATCCGCCATTTGCATTGACTGTATAATAATAATAGTGAACATAGTCACCGTCATGTCACCTGTTGATTTGGCTGTCCCAGTCTTTGCTTTTGGCTGTCGGCATATTGGGCTTTTTTTTGCAACCAGAACACGCGCAGAACTTCTAAACAAACAGCCGAATCCTCAGAGCGTCTTTCAGTCCAACTGAACACTGAACAAGATGTTTATAATCAACCAAAGTGTTCCAACTAAGACTAAAGACTTGAAACTTAAGATTTAGACCATAAACTCATTATAAGAATGTTTACTGAGGTCACAAATCAAGTCAGACATAGTCATTTTCTCATAGACTTCTATGCAAACAGACTTCTTTTTGCAAGAATGCAGGTTTTAGGCACTAATGCATTGGTTTCACTCGTCAGCTTCGAGGGGTTACCGGGACTGATGGACTTCATGGTGCATTCAGACATACCTCGTCATCATTATATTCTATTATAATTTTATTCCCTCTCCCTCCCTCCAATATATGAATAAGGACTGTACTGTCACTTTTTTATTTTTCACTTTAAAACACTGGTTGTAGCCCTAGTATATATGGTATATATGGTGTATATGCTATATATATAGTACATGAAACCTCAGTCGAGTCACATTTCCAGTTATTCTGATTTTCTTGCAGTGGACAAAATAAAATCTTATTCTTATTTGTGTTATTTAGGTTTTTTTTTTCTGCTAAGGGGATTGTGGTCAGAGTTCTTAAACATGTTGCCTCTAATCTGCAGATATTAAAAAAAAATATATTTGATGTCAAGTTGACATCTTAAATCTTCATGAAGAGACAAAATAATGTCATTACCACATAATCCTGCAATTTGGTGACTACAAATGCTCTTATCTGCCCTCATTCTAAAGCCCATTTATTACTGTTATTACTGTAATGTTGAAGTATTGATTTCTTTTAAGTATTTATGGATCCGGAGCTGGGACAGAGACTTTATCAGAGTGTTATAAAGGCTGAGCGAGCGGGTCACAGCAGAGGGCTCGACCTCTGCCCCCTCTGCTACAGATGGAGGCTGTGATTGTGCTGGTTTTTGCGGGTGTAATCTTGCAGGATTTGAGCAACCCCCCCCCCAGTCCTGGATCATGATCAGCCGGACCGGCTTAGCCTCAGAGGTCTCAGCATCTGTCAACACCCGTTCACATCACGCTCTCCCCCAAAGCAGATCTGACACATGAGCCTGCTCTGCTTCCACACAGAACAACTGTTTGTTTGAATTATATTATTATAAATAAAACTAATATTGTGACTGTTTCTGTGTGTTTTTCAGATCCGGCATCATGGGGAAAGGCTGCCTGACAGCGACCAAGTACTTCCTGTTCCTCTTTAACCTCATCTTCTTTGTGAGTATTTCATCTCCACTGATGATTTATAATAAATAATTTGCCATTAACCCTCTGTATTAAACCCTCTGTAAACCTCTCTATTTCACTGCAAAATATAAAATCTATAAATCTATAAGTCCTTCAGCTCTATAGAATCAGCCCAATCATGGCTAGATATAGGAACACCTCAAACATGTCTTTGTGCAGAATAACACAGTTAGAATGACAGAAATCAGAAAAAAAGAGAAAATTTCTCTGATATTTTTTAATTTTTTAATTGAAACAAATGGATTTTATATATAAACACTTTCCCGAGTGCCCACAAGTCTCCTGGGTGTTGCAAAATCAGTTTTCTCCACATATTAGACATATTGAAGTATTGTCATATGTGCTGAAACAGTCCATAAGTCCACAGTCAGGCTTTCTATATCGTGGCTAAAACTGTAAAATGTAATGGTTTTTTACAGGACAGAAATATTTCATTTTTAAGCTTTGTTTTGGTCACTTTTTCTAATGAAAACTTTTGTGACCTAAGGTCCATCCGAGGACTGTTGGAAAGTTCAGACTCTGATGATAATTACTGTTTACAGTTTCTTTCTAAAGTCAACAAGACATTTTTGGCTTTTTTTTTTCTTAAAGAAAACATACAGTTCTAAAGGATAAATCTGGTGATATTTAATTTTTCTTTGTTACCATCAAAGAATCCAATAAAAAGACCAAAACCAAAAATTT
The DNA here is from genome assembly GCF_030273125.1 of Centropristis striata. Classification (NCBI taxonomy): domain Eukaryota; kingdom Metazoa; phylum Chordata; class Actinopteri; order Perciformes; family Serranidae; genus Centropristis; species Centropristis striata. Next base: position 15,455,375 of record NC_081518.1, read on the forward strand.
CAGTGTCTCTGAGGAGCAGAATTTAATGTTTTTAACAGGATCTGGTTAGTGCAAACGCTTTATTTTTAATGACACATGTAGAATAAAGAGATTCTGACACAAATATCAACATTCTAAGCTTCGTTTTGGTCACTTTTGATAATGAAAACTTTCGTAACTGATGATCCGTTCAAGGACCATTGGAAAGATCAAACTCTGATGATAATGCCTGTTTTTACAGGTTCTTTCTATGATGAACGGCATTATTTTGGCATTTAAAAAAAACAAACATACTTTTCTGGTGGAGTTTAGAGGATAAAAAGACATTACGCACCTTTAAAAGACTGTCAGAGAGCCGCTCTCTTGCATGCCATGTTTGGTTTATTTAATATAGAATCACAATGACATTTATAATAAAGTAAAACCAGATAACACTTGATAATACAGCAGCCTGTGGAAGGAGCTGTTAACAACCTGCTGAACATATTCTAAGGTAGAGCTCCTATTCGCCCAAACTGATACGAGCTGATAAATTCCCAATTTATCATGGTTTTACAGGAACTTTGTTGCTCCTTAAAGAGAAACTTTTCAGATGAACAAAATATATCTGACTAATGGAAGAAAAAGGGAAAAAAACAGGTTTTATTTTAATTTAAAATTTAAAAAAGCAGCTGCAGGAACCTTAAGTGCCGTTAAGAGGACTGAAGAATTATAATAAAGTTGTTTTGACAGTGAAAGTGTGAAGTCGTGTCGACAGAAGACGAGCCGTCAGCCTCGTTCTGTTTCTGTCTCTTTGTGAGTTTTAATTACAGCAGAAGAAAAGTCTGTGGCCCAGTTAAACTCTGATGATTCTCTCTGTCGTTTCTTCAAATGAAATCTGTGATCTGACGTTCAGCTTCTTAGCAACAGATAAACACCCTGAGAGAGTGTGTGTTCTTATTCCTGCACTTATGAGAGGATTTACACACACACACACACACACACACACACACACACACACACATTCAGTTGTAACTCACAAGGGACATTTTTGTTTTGTTTCCCTTGTAATTAGTATTTCATATTGAATATTGTCAAATTAAACTGAAGCTCCAGCTTTTAAATTTAAGTCACAAAAATAAACCGTCTCATCTGTCCTCTGGGTACTAAAAAATAAAAGTGTTAAAAAGCAGCTGTAACCATTAATTATGATGTCTGTTCTTTTATTCTAATTTTAGCAACAATACAAATGAGCTGGTTACACTGTAAAGTTACTATTTTTTTCATATTTTTTAGACTGTATCTCTGGATTTGACCATTGAGAGACACTGAAGCTCTTAAAACTGAAAACTAAAATATTAAACTCAGGTTTTGACCTGTTAACATCCTGAAACAATTTTAAAAAATGAACAAGTGACAGTCTGCACACCTTCAATATTTAATAATCTGTCCTCTCAAGCATGTGAAAAAGTAAAGAGTATCCTAATTGAGTAAGTCATGCTACTGGTTTAGCATCCAGAGAGCAGATCTTCACTTTGTTGCCAAAAAAATCTTCAGTTATTCTACAGATATATATTTTAAATACAGATATTTACAGAATTAAAAAAAAAGAAATTGTCTGTAAAATAACTTGTGGTTATTTACTGTTATTGTTGTTGTTGTCATTTATATCGCGCCCGGAACCACAAATCAATCAATTAGACTTATTTATATAGCACTTTTCATACAAGAGAAATGTAAGACAAAGTGCTTCACATAAAAAAAAAAATAATAACAATAATAAAACATAAAAACAAGCAAACACCCTCCATCCCATTATAAACAAAGCACAAACTGAGGAAGCTCCATCTCAACGTGGAGCAGTGAGGAAACACAAGAGGCAGCTTAGAAATTAATTAGATAAAATAAATACATAATTATATATATATATATATATATATATATATATATATATATATATATATATATATATATATATATATATATATATATATATATATATATATATATATATATATATATATATATATATATATATATATATATATATATATATATATATATATATATACACACACACACCACAGAGAGAATACGACGCCTCACCGTGGGTTTTTTTTTTTTTTTTTAAAGGCTCCCAGAAGACCTGAGGGTTCATAGGATAAAAGTAAATCAGATAAATAGGCTGGACTAAAACCATAAATAGATTTATAAACCAGTAAAAGAATCTTAAAATCAAACTTGTCTTGAAGGGTTTTACAGGCTGAGCAGGATCCAACGCCTTCTGACTTTTGACCCTCGCAGCAGAAAAGGAAGAATCCTTTAAAAACCTAACCTTTAATAACCTCTGATTATCTGTGTTCCAGCTCTGCGGCGCCGTCATCATGGGCTTTGGGCTGTGGCTCCTGCTGGACAATCAGAGCTTCATCGTCATCCTGAGTGAGTTTCTCTCTTTCTCATGTTTATTCTTCTGACCTGATTCTTTTTATTTGCATGTTTTGTTCTAAATATCACTGCAGTGAAGTCAGTTTTTGTCTGTGTGTTGTTTCCACTTTAGATGAGATAAAATTCTCCTGGCTGCACAAAGAGCCAAATGTTTATTTGTTTTCCTCTTGTGGACCCGTTTACACTAATCCACTTGTAGAGAGCATTCAGGCCAAAACACACGCAGCTGAAAACAGGCCAAGATCTGTCTGCAGGCTCACTGTGTGTGTGTGTCTTTAAGTTTATTTTTGTGTGTGCTTGAGTTCAAGACAGGGAGAGAAATACAGTGGAAACCAGCAGCAGACATGTTACAATTTGAATTTTTTTTCCTTTACACCCAGTCATGCATACAATGATTAATATGAATTGGGGACAGGGCTCCACATATTGAAGTATTGTCATTTTTCCAGCCTCTCCTGTCCTCTCCTCTCGGCTCTGTGTAAACAGCCTCTCCTGTCCTCTCCTCTCTGCTCTGTGTAAACAGATTTTCAGTGAATATTTGTCACATGACCGTTGGTCTCAGCAGAATCAATCATGTCTTCTCAGTGTCTCTGAGGAGCAGAATTTAATGTTTTTAACAGGATCTGGTCAGTGCAAGCATTTATTTAAAATAACACATGTAGAATAAAGAGATTCTGACACAAATATCAACATTTTAATCTTCGATTCGGTAACTTTTTTCTTAATTTAACTTTTGTAACCTGTGATCCGTTCAAGGACCGTCGGAAAGTTCAGATTCTGATGATAATGCCTGTTTTTACAGTTTCGTTTTACAGTAAGCGATTTTTGTATTGTTTTTAAGGAAAACATACTTTTCAAACCTGCCCGCTGATAGGTGATGTAAAGGATAAATCTGGTGATATTTTATATTTTTCTTTATCGTCAAAAAATCCAATAAAAAGACCAAAACGACAACGACACAGTGTCTCTGAGGAGCAGAATTTAATGTTTTTGACATGATCTGGTTGGTTTAAACGCTTTATTTTTGGACACAAAATGACAAGTTTAAGCTATTTTCACAGTAATATCAACATTTTAAGCCTAAAGGAAACTTTTGTCACACATGATACGTTCAAGGACCGTCAGAAATCGTACTTGTTGGACAGCATCTCGTGTCTTGTTTCAGACTTGAACTTCCACGTTTACACTGTAATTAACCCAAACATCTCTGCTTCTGCATTCCATTGCTGCATCTCTGCAGCAATGGAAACTAAATCAACTCAGAATCAGTTTTAATGTAGTTATTCCACCTGTTTTATCTGCTGGATCTGCAGTCTGAAGCTCTGAGCGACTCGCTGGTCGAGGTCTGTGTGTGTTCACTGAACAGTTCAGTTAAACACAAGTGTCCTGCAGATTTCCTGCATGTTTCTGTCTGTCTGCTTCTCTGCACTGTGTTTAAAAAAAGGAAATTCCTTTAAGCTACAAATCTCTCTCTGTCTCTGTCTCTTTTCTGTTGCTCTGTGTCTCTCTCATCCGGCCTTCAGTTACTGTCCTCTTACTGACAGAAAGAAAACTGTCTCCTGTTAGATTAAAGGAATCATTTGACATTCAGGAAATATGTTTATAGTTTAGCAGCAGAGAGAAAATCCTCTACTGAGCTGGCAGACAGGTGAAGGAAATATTAAGACTCTTTTCTCAAGGAAAAGTACAAAACCACACTGCAAAAATAAGTTGCATTAATGTAGAAGTACGTTTATTCAGGTAAATGTAGTTAAAGTATAAAACGTCCTGCAGACTGTGACTGTTGTTCTATGATACATGATATAATTAGATTGTTATTGCTTATGCATTAATGTAAAAACAGATTTTACTGTTATCTAACAATTGTTTTCATTCAGTTCAAGAGTACACTACTTTTTTTTTTTTTACTACAGTATTATTCAAATGCTTAATGGTCTTGAATCTGAATTTTACATATATAAAAAACAAAAACAAAAATACACATCATATAGCTAAGGGGAAGTTGCATCATTTTACAGCTATCCTAAAGAAAAACCATAAATTTAAGAAACCAAAAAGCTTATATATAAGCTAATATATATATATATATATATATATATATATTTAATTATTATTATTTTATTTTTATTTTTTTTTCAATATAAATATTTACTGTTTTTAAAAAAAAAAAAAGAAATTATCCATAAAACTAACTTACGGTCGTTTACTGTTATTTGATGATAAATGTTTAGCAACTTTTGCTGCCGAACATTTTAACCGTTTTATTATCATTTTAGTTTGGAAACTAATTTACAAACGTCCTCCCTAACTAACTTTCGTTACAATGAATGTGACCGTTGGATGTGAAAATATCTACGATGGCCTGTTAGGGCCAAGTATGAAAAAATAATCATAATATGGACCCGGGGGAGGGGGGTAATATTTCAAGAAAATAGTGGCAAATTCACGAGATTAAAGTGGAAAATCTGCGAAAAAGAAGTGGAGGCTGGGTTTAGGGATTCTTTATTCATCTCTGAAGTGTGTGTGTATGTTTCCAAATGCACTTGTGGTACCGGATGGACCCAGTGAGGCGTCTCGTAAATCTGCGACTTTTTTTCTCCAAATATTACCTCCCTCTCCTTGGTCTGTATTTATTTATTTTTTTCATACTTGGCCCTAATACAGCGTAAATATCTCAATAAAATCTAAAAAAATTATTCTTGATGTTCACAATGCTTCCAAACGGGTGGCGGGAGAGGCGGCCACGCCCACTGACGAGACGGGAAGTATTTATAATTACTTTCATATCGTTGGCGAAGTTTTAAAAGCTCCGTCTTCTTTCTGTCTGATAAGTTTGGTAAAAGTGAGAGTTTATCAGAGATAGAAGAGACGAGCAGCGAGAGAGAGAGACACTGAAGAGCTGCTGCAGAAATAGAGAGACAGACATTGAGCTGCTGTAATAGAGAGACTGTGTAGTGTGTGTCTGTCTCTGTGTGTGTCTGTGTGTGTGTGTGTGTCAGTGAGGACATTTGTCCCGCCCTGCAGGTGTCCTCCCTCAGACACTGGGCTCTTTCTGCTCCGTCCAGCATCAGCATGCATCACATCAGCCCAGTGCGCTCACCGCCTTACTCATCACTGCACACACACACACACACACACACACACACACACACACACACACACACACACACACACACACACACACACACACTGCATCACTACATCACCGGTCAGTGCGAGCAGCGGGGACGGGGGACGGACGGCGTGCGTGCAGGACTTCCATGGTGGCGGGTGAACGTGCAGCAGTTTAACAGTTTATCTTTGTGTCTGCAGTTAAATGAGACGTATTGAAGGTTTGTGAGCGTCTCTGACGAACCAATCAGCTGCTGGAACCTGCGACACGCCGCTGAGTCACAAAATGACCTCGTACCCGCCGTATGATATCATCACATGAGGTTATTATGGGATGGATCAGACAAACAAAAACAGGAGGGAGACCTCGGGGAACACTGCAGCCGTCAGTCATCACACTGTCACTAAGAACATTCACCCAACTACAGTTGTACAATTATTTACCCAACAAATTATTATATTTACTCGCTAATACAATTATTAAGTTGCGGGATGGAAAATTTCTTTTGGATTTAAAGGAAATTAAATACTTTTTAATTAAGCTTTGAATTTGAAGTAATATTTTAATCTGAATTTTTAAGTTGTAATTTGTTTTGTTTTTTATTTTTATATTTATATTATAGTAGTATTTTAATTATTGTTTATTTTATAGTATTTATTTTTATACATGTTTTACAGTTTACAGTTTAGTTGTCATTTAAGTTTTATTTATTATATGTTTTTATCATTATATTATATTATTTATAGATTTTTATATATGTATATCATACATTTAATGTCATATTAATTGTATATTAATATTATGTTTATTACAATCATGCTTTTAATTATTAGTGGGCTTTGTCTATTTAATTAAACCCTGAAATTCCAATTATCATATTTTTTATCATTATATATATATATATATATATTCCTCCTTCAGTTCAACAAAGATGAGGGGTTAACAGAAAGATTCGAGATTAATTCAAGAACTTTTCAGTTTCATTGTGCTTGCACTTCACGACTTCACAAATATTTACCAGACTAAATTAAGGCAAGGGTCCACTCTGTGTGGAGTTTACATGTTCTCCCCGTGTCCGCTGCAGGTTCTCAGACAGTCCAAGAGTGATTAAGAGATAATAGACATCAGTAATCAAAAGTACAACATAATCTTATCAATGTAAAGTATAATACAATAGTGATAAAATACAGCTAAAAGTGAGTAAAACATCAGCAGAAGTTGGAGGGATGTTTTGGGTGTTTGTGTAGGAAAACTGCACCAGTGGCTGATACCGTTGTAGTAAAACACTGAGGGGCTGAAGAATGCACAATGCAACATTTAGTCCTGTTTCAGCATTACTGTGTAGTCGGGAGCTGCAGGTCGACCTGAACATGGTGCACACGTGTGTCAGAGCTCATAAACACACACACACGGTTTTACATTTCCTGCCCCCCCCCCTCCCCCTCTGCAGCCTCATTTTCCATCATAAACCCTCTGTGTTTCTGTTCGTCTTGGTTTGGAGCGGCGTGCCCTGGTTCACTGATCCCCAGGGGGTTCCCATGATGCCTCGGGGCCACGAGGGCTCACTGAGGGGTTTTAAAACGCTGCATGGTGAACATCCACACGCTGCTGCTTCACAAACTTCACTAAACCTTCAGCAGCTGCATCAGACCCTGTTCTCCTGTCTGAAATGAGTTTGTGATGAGTCTAGAGGATATTTCCTGTCCTGAGCTGAACTGGATCTTATTTTAGCTTCCTGTGTTACGTTGGACTCTCATCACTCGCTATAAGTGGAGCAACGCAGACACACATTTGCTTCTGATTTCATTCATTTTTTCACACATGTTGCTGCGTCAGAGAGGCTCGTCTGGTTTCACTTTGTAAAATCTCTCCATTCAGAAATAACAAACCATGAAATGGCCTCTGCTCCTGTTTTTCATCTGATGTATGACGATAAAGTATCAAATAATTTTTTCAGATTTTGTGTTTTTTATAGACTTCTGTATGATTAATAAAATCCCTTCACTTGGACTGTCACAATAACACATCTTTTAGGATGATATATTTTCCCAGAAACTCAAGATAAACTATAGTATCATTGTATCAATGTTGTTTTAGTTTTATAACCATATTAGAGCATAATAAGTATTTTAGGATGCTAAGTTAGAAAAAGTGCTTCAAACTACTCAGGTACTTGTAAACATGCTGGTTAGATATAAATCAGGGTGTTTTTTTTTTTAGATTTTTGTATAAGAATGGTTCACAGCAAGAAAAGTTTTTTATATTAGAAGTTTTAATCATTGGGTTTTACATTATTTGCATGTTTCTATTATATTTTATTATTCATATGTATTGATTTTATTTACATTTTTAAAATACTTTTATTTTTGTCATTTTTATTTTGCAAATATTTATTATTGTTTTAGTTTTTATTTTATTTTATCTGTGTTTAAAAAAATTTCTGTGTTGTGCTTTGGCTGTTGAAGCTTTAAGTCATAATTTATTTTAAAGCTTAAGTTACTCGCTTTTTTATGATTTATAGTGTTGCACATGTAGTTTTTATGCGACACAAAATATATTTTTAAATTCTCCCTCTTTCTCGTCCTGTTTGTGCTGTTTATTGAAAAACGTGGCCAGTTTACCTTTTTTTTATTTTATTTTTTAGTACTTTGCACTGATAACAATTTAACATTGGTCTCTTTTTAACTGCCGTCTTTATTATTTTATTATCATATTATCTTGTAATTGCATGTAGTTTGCTCCTCTGGTCCTTATAAATGCAGTTTTGTTCCTCTGTATCTTGTGAAAAAATGTGACAGGAGGCAAAAAAACTCCCTGAATCAGCATGTTGGCTGAAGACAAACTTCACCATATTAATATTGTGGTAACATGAAGTTTTGTTCTCTCTCACACAGATAACTCGACAGCTGTGAAGGTCGGCTGCTACATCCTGATCGGAGTCGGAGCTTTCTCCATGCTCATGGGCTTCCTCGGCTGCTTGGGAGCCATTTATGAGATCCGCTGCCTGCTGGGCCTGGTGAGTGACACTTTATATACCTGTATATAAAGTATGTTCAGTCTGACGTGATGATGAATAATGCAGCCGTGTGCGAGCTGAAGATTTAGTGTAGAGATTTAACCATCAGAATGATTCACCCAGAGGACAAAAAGCTGCTGAACCTCCGGACATGAAGGTTTGAGTCTCTGCTGCACAGAAACAATCAAGAGTTCACCTCCACAACACTTGATGCCTGATACATAATGTTCTTCTTTGTATGCTACATTATTTTTAATAGTTTCTAAAGGTTTGAAAGCTGTCCTGAACCTCTGAATGAGCAAACTGTTTACAATGTGCACAGTTTATAGAACTATGCAAGGACGAAGGAGAGGTCACATTTCTGAGTTGTGTTGTGGTTACAAACTGTGAAACACTGAAACAGAATCAGAAAAATACAGGAGAAGCTGCAGGAAAGTGAAAAAGGAAAATACAGAAATCTTATGAAAATAAAAATAAAATCTTACAATCTTGAAATATTTATATTATATTTGTGTTTTTATGTTATTTATTTTATTGTTCTTTTATATATATATATATATATATATATATATATATATATATATATATATATATATATATATATATATATATATAATTATTTTTTACAGTTTATAGTTGTCTTTTTTTTATTCTTGCAAAGTTTTATTATATATATATATGTATATATATATATATTTACAATCTTGAAATATTTATATTATATTTGTATTTTTTATGTGTATATATATATATATATATATATATATATATATACATATATTTACTCACTAATACAATTATTAAGTACCTGCGGGACTTAGACCTTTGAATTAAATCCATTTTTATTAAGCTTTTAATTTGTAGTAATATTTTAACCTGAGTTTTTAAGTTGTAATTTGTGTTTTACATTATTTTTATATTTATATTATATTTGTATTTTTTTATATAATTTATTTAAAGAATGACAACTATAAAAAAAAATCTATAGTCTAGTCTATAGTTGTATTATATAGATATAATTATTATTATTTTTGATACATGTCATTAATTAATTTAAGATTTGCAAAATATAAAGAAAAATAGAATGCAATAATTATATTATATTTATTACAATCATGTTTTTAGTAATTAGTGGTCTTTGCCTATTTTATTAACCCCTGAAAGTCCAATTTAATGTTGAATTTCCTCATTTTAACACATTTGTGGACAGTATTTCAACTCTCAGAACTTTAATTCTGAAAGTAATAATCTTCAATCAAAGTTTCTGCATTTGCTGTGGCGACGATCCCCAAAAAATCACTCACAGTTTGTATTTGTGGGAGGTGAGATCCAAAAACACACCTGCAGTTACTGCTTATTTCTAAAAGTGCTGCAAAGAGAACCAGACAGATCTTTGACATTATAACTTAAAGTAAAAGTACCCCAGTGTAGAAATACCCTGTTAAAACTGTAAAGAAGTAAGAGCCTGAAAAATGAAGCTCGAGTGGAAATGCAGTTCCTCAACTGGCCACTTGAGGCTCCAAACACAAGTCAATCGTCATAGACCTCCATGTTAAAATTCCCAACATTAGAGCAGAAATAAAAACATTTACAGCCTGGTGCAAAAAAAAGTTTTGATCCCAATAGCTAATTAAACTGTTCATGATGAGGCAGGAGATTTTTTTCACACACCTGATTTATATTAAGGCTTAAAGTTAAACACAATTAAGGGTGTTGTCTCTGAGTGACTCTCAGCTCCAATGTCGGATTAGATGAGAGTTTGAGCTTTCTGAAGAGTGAAGAATGGAGCTTGAAGTGATCGATTCCTCCTGAGTGACATCACAGAGACTACGTCAATATTTTAGAAAGATTTTTTTTTTTTTTTTGCAGAAGTCTGCAGAACACAATTTGCAGGCTGGAACATCTCTGCAGCACCACAGAACTTAACTCAGAATTATGTTTTTTCCACATATTTTTGCCACCTCTTGCAATGTGGATATTGCACTTTAGTCCATATTTTGATTAATTATGCAGCCCTAGATCTACTTCTTTGCTTGCATGCTGAAGATAAATAATAATTTTATGACAACAAATGCTGTTAAAACAGTGGTGGAAATTAAAGTATTTGCATTCTTTACTCGAGTAAAAGTGACAATACTACACTGTCAAAAGTCCTGCATGGAAAATGTTAATTTTTACTACAATGTATAACAGTAAAAATTCTCGATAATGCAGAGAATTGTTCACTTTTATGTGCTGGAGTTTTACTGTACCTGTGTTGCATGTTTAGTTGAGTTTGTGCATTTTGTTTAGCTTGTGTTTTAGCTTCTACCAACTTTAAAACGTTAAACTTCTAAGTGAAACCTTTAAAGGTCAGATTTTCCTTTTATTAGCCCCACAACGGGGAACTTTTCAACTTTACACCAGCAAAGTGGAGGGAAAAATAGAAAAAGCATCAATAAAATAACAATAAAAAGTGTTTAAGAAGCAACATAAACCAGAAGAAATATAAAAAGTATAACAATTCAAACAAGAAATAGGAACAGTTTATAGATCATATAGAGCATTGCACAGAGAAATGTTGCACATTAAAGTTAAAATTGGTGAAAATAAAAGTATTTGCATTCTTTACTTGAGTAAAAGTAACAATATTACACTGTAAAAAGTCATGCAAGGAAGATGTTCATCTTTAAATGTTTGCAGTGTATTCCAAGCAGATTTTACACAAAGTATAAGAGGTAAAAGTTCTCAATAATGCAGAGAAATATTCACTTTAATGTGCTGGAGTTTTACTGCTGGTGCATGAATGTGTTGGTAGTTATCAGGGTTTATACAACACTTGTTAGCAGATGCATTAATTGGTTTGTTGACTGGTGAACATCTGCAGCTCCAGATGTTTCCAGTGTAACATCTGTTTGTTTTCTCTCTCCTCAGTACTTCACCTGCCTGCTGCTGATCCTCATCGCTCAGATCGCCGCCGGGGCTCTCATCTACTTCCAGAAGGACACGGTGAGTGATGTCACTTCCCTTTTTACTTTTTATGCGAGTTGTTTTGTTTCTGTGCGTCTCACCTGGAAGGAATGTGGAACTCTGTCACACCTTTCTGCTGTGGTCGGTCCTGGTTGACGCCCTCGATGTGTCGGGACAGGCTCAACTATGTGCTGCAGGACGGCAGAGACACGTGCTGCCAACAGAAACACGATCTGCTCCTCCAACTGACATAAACATGTCGATGTGAAGGTATCGGCGCTCAGCGCGGCGTCGCCCTCTGCTGGTCCGGTCTGAGACGGTTCACTGAGGAAAGAAGGAGCAGAACAAAGGCTGCACAATCACCCTGAAACAAGCTTTTAATGATGAGTTTTAGCTGCAGTATTTTGCCTTTTATCAACTTTAAATCAGTTTAATTTCTAAGTGGAACTAGGATAAGATAAGATATAAACTTTCCGTGGGAATTAAAGGGAATAAACCGAGAATCTACAAAATTGAAGGTTGGCCCTTAAAACAGGGAACTTAAAAATGGTTGGAAAAAATGTATTTTAGCTGGACTAAAACGACCAGATTTCATGCAAGTACATGAGTAATATTTAACTCAACATTCATAAGTTTTGCTTAGAAAATAAATGAGTTGGATTAATTCAAAATATTTTAAAGATATAAAATATTTAAAAAATATATAAATAATTTACAGATATAAAATGTTTTAAATGTAAAGATACAAAATATTTAAAATATTTTACAGATATAAGATATTTCAAATGTTTTAAGATGTATAAAATATTTCAAAAATATAAAATACTTTAAATATATAAAATACTTTATATATAAAATGAATAAAGTGGGAATTTACAAAATTGAGGAGCAGAACAAAAGCTGCAAAATAACCCTGAGAACAGCTTTTTATAAAGTGTTTTAGCTTCAGTATTTTTGCCTTTTATCAACTTTAAACCAGTTAAGTTTCAAAGTGAAACTATAATAAGATAAGATATAAATCTTCCATGGGAATTAATGGGAACTTATAGGAATTAACATGAATAAACTGAGAATCTATAAAATTGAAGGTTGGCCCTTAAAACGGAGAATTTAAATATGGTTATAGAAAATATATTTTAGCATAATCTTGACTAAAACAACCAGATTTCATGCAAGTACATGAGTAATATTTAACTCAACATTCATGTTTTTGTTGTTCAATAAAATAATTAAAACTTTGTAAAGTTGTACTTACAAATAAATCTGTTGGAATGTTTTTTTTGTTATTTTGCAGGATGGAAACAAAATATTTATACTGATGTTTGGATATGATACAGTTCATTTAAATTACCCACAATTTCCAGTTAATTCCCATGAATTCTCCATCTTAACTTCCCATGGAAAGTTTCTGGAAATTTACCGGAAAGTTTCCAGCTCTTTGCAGCCGCACCTGTGTCACATGTTTAGTTGAGTTTGTGCATTTTGTTTAGTTTGTGTCTTAGCTTCAGTATTTTGCCTTTTATCAACTTTAAACCAGTTAAATTTCAAATTAAAACTATGATAAGATCAGATTTTCCTTTATTAGCCCCACAACGGGGAACTTTTCAGCTTAACAGCAGCAAAGTGGAGAGCAAAAATAGAAAAAGCATCAATAAAATAACAATAAAAAGTAAAAAAAAAAGTAACAAAAACCAGAAGAAATATAAAAAGTAAAACAATTAAACAAGAAATAGGAACAATTTATCGATCATATAAAGCATTGCACATAGGAGTGTTGCACATTGAGAAATTATTTTTTTTAAAGATGTCAAATATTTTTAATATATATATATAAATAATTTACAGATATCAAATATTTTAAATACATCAAATATTTTAAATGTATCAAATATTTTAAATGTATCAAGTATTTTAAATATATTTAAATAATTTTCAGGTATAAAATATTTTCAATATATATAAATATTTTACAGACACAAAATATTATATCTAATATAATATCTAATGGGGCTGCAACACAACTCATTGTAAATCAAAGAGTTTTTAAGTTCGATTTGATTTAAGATCTTTAAAAATAATAATTTGAATTAAAAATGACATTGGTTTTCTTTCATTTCAGCTCTGTAGTCTTCTATGTTTATGAACTACAAACATGGAGGGTAAGAGGCAGCAAAAATGTAAATTTCTTTTCTACCAAATCAGCACTTTTACCTGAACTTTGAACAGAGCAGCAGCCGAGCCTGTAAACTGAGAAACACGCAGGTTTTTATAACTTTAATTTAGGTGATTGACGAGACTGTTAGAGGATTTATGTGACTGAAGACTGAGAAACTAACGCCAGCTGGACTGTGACATTATGATTTCTCTCTCACACGTCTACAAAGACAACATCATTATGCCGACTCTGCAGAAGTTATGCAAGAAGAAGCTGAGAGTTGGAGCACAAGTTTGTTCTCAGGACGTCCGAAGCATAAATCACCCGAACAGAAAGAAACGGGAGGAATCACTTCTTCAGATTTCTGTTTATTGTATCTGAACATTAGTTGGAAGCTCTTAGACTTCTTTCAGCCACAGAGCTTCTTTTCCTGCCAGAAAGGGAGAGAAAAAAAGCTCCATTTGGAAAGCGAGTGTCTCTGCTGTTCCAGTGTGAGTTCACAGAGACCTTGAGTTCGTCTCAGAAAAGATTTAGCAACAATTAGACTCAGATATCCTGCGTCTCGTCTCATCCATCAGAAGCTGCTGCTGTTCTCAGCTCCTTTCTGGAAGTCACAGAAATTCAGATTTTGCAGATCTGGAAGCCAAATTCTTTACCACAGGAATTCAAAGCAAAGAGAAGAGAGATTATTAAGGAATGTAGATGAAACATGGCTGATTTTACAGCTTTAATATCGTTAAATATGCAGAAGATTCTCTGTTTGTGAAGGAACTCGAGACTTAAGTTTAAAGGTGTGATGTGTAACTTTTCCACAATAAAATATCTCTAAAAATACACGTTTAGGGTTGCAAAATTCCAGGAAAGTTGGAAACTTTTCATATAATTTTACAGGAATAAAGCGTGAATTTACAAAATTCAAGATCAGAACAAAGGCTTTTTGCCTTTTATCAACTTTAAATCAGTTACATTTCTAAGTGAAACTACGATAAGATAAGATGTAAACCTTCCATGGGAATTAACAAGAATTTATAGGAATTAACGGGAATAAACTGGGAATTTACTAAATTGAAGGTTGGCCTTTAACAAGAAAGTTAAATATAGTTATGGAAAATTCATAATCTGGACTAAAACAACCAGATTTCATGCAAGTACATGAGTTATTTTTCATTCATTATTCATAAGTTTTGATTAGAAAAGAAATGAGTTATAGGATTATTTAAAAAATAATTTAAAGATATAAAATGTTTTACAGGTATAAAACATTTTAAATGTTTCAAATGTTTTTAAGATATAAATGTTTTAAAATAAATAAAATATTTTGAAGATATAAAATAATTTCAAGATATAAAATGTTCTAAAGATATTATTAAGACTAATATTTTAAAGGTATAAAATATTTTAAATATATATAAATATTTTAAATATATATGAATATTTTACAGATATAAGATATTTCAAATATTTGTGAGACATATAAAATATTTAAAAAATATAAAATACTTTAAAGTTATAAAAAGAATTAACTGGGAATTTTCTAAATGAAATGTTGGCCTTTAACAAGAAACTAATATATAATTATGGAAAATATATTTTTAGCATGATCTTGACTAAAACAACCATATTTCATGCAAGTACATGAGTAATATTTAACTCAACATTCATGTTTGTGTTCTTCAATAAAATGATTAAAAGATAAAAGATAAGTTCTACAAATAAATCTGTTGAAATGTTTTTAATTGTTTTACATTTTTTGCAGGATGGAAACAAAATGTTTATGTTTGGATATGATACAGTTTGTTTAAATGACCCCCAAGTGCCAGTTCATTCCCATAAATTCCTGTTTATTCCCCAGTTTAACTTCCCATGAAAAGTTTCTGGAATGTTCTATCTCTTTTTCAGCCGTACCTGTGATACATTTCTAGTTGAATTTGTGCTTTTTGTTTATTTTCCTGTCTGCAGCGTCACATTCTCTCTGTGCGTGTGATTTTTTTAATGAACTCCAGAACTGTTTTTCTTCCAGTTAAATGAGGAAATCTCCAAGATCGTCCCCAAGGTTCTGCACAACTACCCCGGGAACAACTCGACCACGGAGCAGGCCTGGGACTTCATCCAGAGGACCGTGAGTACAGAACGGAAGATCCCTTTAGTTCAAACCAACATCAAGTTCTCACGTCACACTGAAGAGTTCTTCATCTCAAAAACTCTAAATCTGAACTCAGACTGTTCAGTCCTCCTCGGCCCCACATCCACCAACACAAAGTCAGAAAGTTCTCCGGAACAAGGCTGCTGTCACATTCAACTTTAACCCACACAGTGTTAATGTTTACCTTCATAGACATGACAATAACTCTCTGTCTGTCTGTCTGTCTGTCTGTCTGTCTGTCTGTCTGTCTGTCTGTCTCTGTCTGTCCCTCTGACTGTCTGTTTCTCTGACTGTCTCTTCGTCTGTCTGTCTGTCTGTCTGTCTGTCCCTGTGTGTCCCTGTGTGTGTGTCCTGTAGATGGAGTGCTGTGGGTGGACTGGTCGTCTGGATTGGAGTGGTAACCAGGTGATAGTGAACAGCTCCCAGCTGCTCTTCCCCTGCTCCTGTCAGAACGTCTCTCTGGCCACGGGGAACTTCTCCGACTCTGGATTCTGTGAGGCTCAGACGCCCGACTGGCCCGTCTACGACATGGTAAACTCTCTTATTGTTAGTGTTTGTCCTGTTTACTGTCTGAGCTCCTCCTTCACTCACTCCTTCTCTCTTCTTCTGTGGTGTCTCTGCTGCAGGGCTGTGCTGCCAGCGTGGAGAGCTGGCTGCTCACCAACATCGGGGTGGTCCTCGGGATCTGCCTCGGAGTCGCTCTCATCGAGGTAAACCTGCACAAACAGAAACATAATGTGACTTTGACTTCCACTCAGGGTGCTGTCCAAGGTCAAGGTCAAGGTCACGTTTATTTCTAGAGCACCTTATATACAACCAAGGTTGACCAAAGTGCTTTACATAACTGAATAATAACAACAACAAAAAAATCCAATCCAATACAAGATACATAATTGAATAACAATAAACTCACAAATAAAAAAAAAATAAAATAAAATAAAAAACAATTTCATCTAATAATATATGGCATGAGATGTACAATACAACATACAGAAACAACTTTCTTCTCACACAGAAAGAAATCCTTGGAGAAAAAATGAGTCTTAAGAGAAGATTTAAAATTGTTCAAGGTGGTAGTAGTCCAAAACCCAAATCTATATGGAGTTCATCTTCATAGAGGACGAAAAAAAATTATACATATCTGTTTTTGCAGTCAAAGTTTTGCTTATAAAAGAAAAATGAGTTAAAGGATTAATTTCAAAATATTTTAAAGTTTAAATATAAAATGTTTTAAAGATATAAAATATTTTAAATAATTAACAGTTAAAATATTTTAAATGTTTCAAATCTTTTAAAGATATAATAATAATAATAATAATAATAATAATAATAATAATAATGCATTTTATTTATAGGCGCCTTTCAGGACTCTCAAGGTCACCTTACAATAAACAATTAAAAACAAAACAATAATAATAAAGACAACAATGACAGTAATAATAAACAACACTGAAATAAATGTTTTAAATATATATAGATATTTTACAGATATAAGATATTTCAAATATTTCAAACGTTTTTAAGATATTTAAAAAATGTAAAATTCGGACAATTTAAAGATATAAAATACTTTAAAGATATAAAATGTTCTAAAGATATAAAATATTTTAAAAATATAAAATACTTTAAAGATATAAAATGTTTTAAAGATATCAAATGTTTTTAATATATATATATGAATCATTTACAGATTTAAAATATTTTAAATATAGATAAATATTTTAAAGATGTACCATATTTTAAAATAGATAATCATTTAAAATATATACAATGTTCTAAATATATATATAATTTTCTAAAGATATAAAAGTTCTAAAGATAAAAATATTTTAAAAATATAAAATATTTTGAAGATATAAAATGTTCTAAAGATATAAAAAAATATTTCAAGATATTAAATATTTTTTTGAATATTTAAAAAACTATATATTTTTCCAAAAAATATAAATGTCAAAAATATATAAATATTAAAAATATATAAATATTAAAAATATATGTAAATATTAAAAAATATATAAATATTTTAAAAAGATTAAATATTTAAAAGATATAATAAAATGTTAATTTACTGCTGTGTGTGTGTGTTGCAGCTGCTGGGGATGATCTTGTCCATCTGCCTGTGCAGAAACATTCACACGGAGGATTACACCAAAGTGCCCAAATTCTAAAGAAGCTCCGAGGAAGAAACAGAAAAATAGTTTGTTTTTTACACTCTGTATCTGGTGAAACATTTTGTCCAAATGTAAAATAATTTGATTCTTGAGGCACTCCCATCATTTGTTTATGTCGTCCAGTTTTTCTTTGGAGCACTTTAGTCTTTTTTTTTTTCTTTTTTAGATCCGAGCGATGCTGAAAATGTTTTTTAATTAAATTTATATTAGAAAGAGAAATTTTTCTCTGTAAGTTATCGCTTCGTGGTTTTAAGTTGTCCCTCAAAAATCTGAAGAAAAATCACGAATATTCAAAGCTAACTGGAAAATCCACCGTGTGTGTGTGTGTGGTGTGTTTTTGATTTTATTATTATTATTATTTTTATACACCAGCGTTTTGCGTTATTGTGAAATGTTTCTAGTACTTTGTATATAATTTTAGTCTTTTTTTTTGTGTGTGTGTGAATTTGAAGCCACAAAATTCTGCCAGTGTTTTTTTTTTTTGTTTGTTTAGCAGCTGGTTTTTAAAACTTTTTCTCTTAAATTTTTCTTCTGGAAATAATAGAAATAATGAGGTACTAAAGAGGAACATTTATGATGCTTGTTTTTTAAAGTATCTCCCAGTTTACAATTATATATATATAAAAAGTAGCTTTAAGTTCATATTTTACCCACTTTAATCTAAAAAAAACAAGATTTTGAGGAGTGAAAAGTTTCTTTTAACCTCTATTTGAAATATGTGAATTTAAAATATGAGGAAAAAGGGAAAATTATTTTGGAGCAGAATAAATATTTTTGGGGAGATCCATCATAAAATTTGTTTATACAGAAAATGATTTGAAATTGATTTATGTACGTTTTTAACTTTCAGCCACAATGTCGTGTTGTTTTTATAATGTACAAATCCTCCTTGTTTGTTTATTTGTTTGTTTGTTTTTCTGTACAGTCTGAATGAAAAACGTGTATTAACCTTTATAATAGTTTCTGGATGGATTCTGGTAGCTGGAGCAGTTAGTGTGAACTCACAACTTCATTCTTTCATTTTGACAATAAACTGATTACAGTAGTTTGTTTGTTTGTTTGTTTGTTTGTTTTTAATCCACTTCCTGTGTGAAACAATTCAGACAAAAACATTCAACATTCTCTCCTATAGCATATCTTCTTAGATATAGTCTTAGGAAAAAAAATCCAAAATGCAAATTTAGGTTTTATTTTAGTTCACTTTAATATCTTTAAAGGTCAATTCTCAAATTGCGAGACAGAAATCCCCACTATTCTGAGATTTTTTTTAATGTCTTTTGTCAGTATTTTCTGATTTATGCAGTGATAACGAGATAAGAATTAAACGATTTTGAGCCTGGCTTTATCCAATAATCATGTTTCTGTTGTGGTAATGTATAAAAAATAAGCACATATTTAATATGTAACACCCCAGTAAGATGAACATAAACTTTAAATTAAACATGACATTTCAGAAACCTTGTGATACAAAAAAAAGTCAGCGTCAGTTAACTTAGGGAAGTGATATCTATTAATTTTTTTTTTTTTAACTTGTGTCTCTATTTTTAGGTCTTGAAGGTGCAGTAATCAACATTTTTTATCAAAAGGTCGTTTATCAAGAGGTTGTTTGTGGTGATAAATCCACTTTCAGCTCATTTATCAGCTTTTTTTTTCTGCCCCTGAGAGGCAAAAAAAATAACATAGTTTTAAACTTAACCAAAATTATAATTTAAAAATCAACGATATAGCTTTATTTTTTTAAATAAACATTTCTATGAACTGTTGGGAAATACATTGAGGAAACCTTTAAAATTAGTTTATCTGACTCCAACAGTAAATCCTCTGTACCTATTTCTCTGCACTGATCGTTTGATGGGGAATGATGAGCAGGAGACGTCCCAGTTCTCAGTTTAACTTCATTTTATTACAATACATCAAGAAATGTGCAGTTACAGAGTCTCTGGGTTCAAACATCACTTCCCGGACATCACATTAGGCTGGTCAGTTCATGAAGGCTGAACCCAGTCTACTTTCCCTGAACCCTTTTTTATAGCCTAACAGAGGATTAATTTAAAAAAAAAAATGTAGGTAGATCTCTCCAGAGGGTGCCTCCTCTCAAGCCGCTGATTTGTCAGTTTATTCAATACGTGGACACGTCATGTCACCAAGCAGAGAAGACAGTTATCTTTCTGCTCAGCACATCATGTCTGTCACCTGTTAACAAAACTTTCAAATCACCAACAACCTGTAGAGATATTATTGGAGACACAGATTTTGCAACAAACCTCCACATAAAATATATCTTTTTGTGATATTAGAATCTTACTCTAAATGGGGCAGAGAAAGTTTAAGCAGATGGAGTAAATGTATTTAGTTTACCAATAGTTTAACAACAATATTAGCACATGAGCATTATAGCAAAGCAGCTTGCATGATTAATCTATCAATGCACAGAAAGGGAACATACACAGTTAGTGAATTACGCACGCTTAGACAGTCACCTAGGTCCACAGAGACAGAATGACAGATTATTCTAACAGAACTGCTGATGAATAGACAAAATTTAAAAACATGTTCCAGAATAACACATGGAGGATCTACACGCCCTGCAGTTCCTACTCGAACCACCAGAGGGCGACGTCACTGCACAAAACTACATCAGAGACAAACAAAGAAAAAAGAGACAAAACAACAACTTTAGTTCAAGTGTTAATGAGTGATCTTTAGTGACTGTTTAGATTAACATTATGTATATTAAAAGCCATGGTAAGTTTCTTTTACATGTCAAAGAAAAAAAAGGAAGACGTAAGCTGCAGAAAGTGTGAAAACAATGTTTTTTTCACTGGTAATGTGGTTAATTTAAATGTCAGTCAGTCAGATCATCCCAAAACAGACACAACAGGTGAATATAAAAAAAAATGAAAAGAAAAATAACCAATATCGCCACAAACCTTCACATTAACAACCTTAAAGATAACATTATTATTTCTATTACAAGTTTAATCTTACACAGTTAAAAAAACAACTGTTGTTTTTACGGTAAAAAAAAAAATGCAGCCGTGGTTGCCAGAACTTTACCCTAATAAATACGGTGCAACTTTTTGTAATATTACGGTGAAAAAGATATTGGCACTGTTGATTTCATGTTTAAGATTGCCATTTTATTCCATTTTTTACCGTATGAATAAAAAGTTTTACCATCAAAAGAAACGCTGTTCTGTACGGAGCCAAAAGTAGTTTTTTTTTTCTTTCAATGTCCCTTAAGGGGCTCCGTAGTTCTGCCATATAATTGACAAAAATATTTATAAATGCCACATGGATTAAACATCTTACCATTAAATATTATAGTATATATTTGCTAGAGATATGGTGTTTAGCACATTTAACAGTGAGAAAAAGTATTTTTACAAAAATAAATGCAAAAATTACAGTGATGCTTTGTTTCATTGTTTGTGTTTCATTTTTACTGAAACTGAATTAGCCCATTTATCCTTTACGGTCTTTTACTCTCACGATTTAGCAGTTTTTCACTGTAAAATCTACAGACATTTTTTACAGTTCAAATCTAATGTTTAAATATGCAACCCAGTTCTTATCTTAATATATATTTGTCCTAAATGGCAGCATTTCAAGAACAAAATGTGAACATTGGATGAAGACAGGTTCGAAATTCTTCTTTCATGTTATTTACATTTTATAGTGAAAAGTTTTCACAGGAAATTTTCAACATCTCCTTTATAACTCCATAAATCAGAATTGTTTGCCATATTGTAACATGCAGTGCAGATTTGTCAACATCTGCCACAAATGTTGAGAAAAAAATAAAGGTTTTGTAAAATTTCATATATTTTGAAGGCACCACAGGTGTAAAGGGTAAACATTTAGACTAGATATCTAAATATAAATAGTTGCTTACATTGAGATGGTGGTTTTTTAAGCTATATTACATATATTTTATCAAAGTTTTCTGAAGTTAAATAATGTTTAAATATTGTAACTAATTTTGCTTATTATAATTTGCTTGTAATCAACATAGTTAGTTCCATGTACTTAGTTACATCCACCACTGAATAGTTTTATTTTTTGGAGAGTCTGGATGGTGAACAGCTGCTCCATGTTCAGTTTCAGAGGATTTTTATTCTGCTGAACTGTTGAAGAACTCAATGGTCAGTTTGTGTTCATGTCGAGTCATAAACCTGTTAGTGGAGATATTATTGATTTATTATTGATCAGTTCTCAGATGTCATCTCTTCACTGTAACATGTGACCATATGATGCTCACGCACACACACACACACACACACACACACACACACTCACCTCTCTCTCTCTCTCTCTCTCTCACACACACACACACACACACACTCACCTCTCTCTCTCTCTCACACATACACACACACCTCTCTCTCACACACAGACACGCACAAACACACACACACACACACACACCTCTCTCACACACAGACATTCACAAACACACATACACACACACACAGACACACACTCACACACACACAGAGAGTCCAGAGCAGACGTCCTTCAACGCAGACGTGAGAAACAACAGCTGACAGGAAACAGGCAGGACACACACACACACACACACACACACACACACACACACACACACACAGAGTCCGGAGTCCAGAGCAGTGAGGTCACCATGTTTTAATGTAATTTCACCTCACAATGAGGACGGTTGGAGCTGGGAGAGGAAGTGGTTAGAGTCTGTGGGGTCTTCATCATCAGTCTGCTGCTGCAGATATTCAG
Organism: Centropristis striata; assembly: GCF_030273125.1. Classification (NCBI taxonomy): domain Eukaryota; kingdom Metazoa; phylum Chordata; class Actinopteri; order Perciformes; family Serranidae; genus Centropristis; species Centropristis striata. The sequence continues at coordinate 15,478,070 of NC_081518.1, forward strand.
AGAAACTCAAACTAATTCTGGTTCACGTCGAGTCCTTTTATTTCTCCGTTCCCCTCCTGAGAAGAGAAGAAGATCCCTGAGGGAAATTATGATGATGACTAATAAACAAAAAACTCCAGTTAAATCATCTAAACATCTTTTCTGGAAGTGAAAGCAAACATTAAAAAACTTAATTTATTTTATGAGGTTTAATTTATAAACATGCATAATTAGTTTAAACTGATAGTGTTTTTAATTTTAAGTCTCAAAAATTAACTTATAATAATAATAATAGTCATAACCGTAATAAGAATAAGAATAAGAATAGTCTTAAAAATACTACTACTACTAACAACAACAACAACAACAACAACAACAACAATGCATTCAACTTGTATAGACACTCAAAGATGCTTTACATCAATACCAACATACATAAAAAGTAGCTAAATGTACTGGAGTAAAAAGAATAATATTTGTCTCTAAAAAGTAATAAATTAGATAAGTATAAGTATAAAGCTACATAAAATGGTACAAAAGTACAAAATTGTACTTGACCACAGTACTTAAGTAAATGTACTTAGTTACATTCCACACACCTACAAAATAATTCAATAAATCAAAGTAAAATTTGAAAAAACCCTGATGTTTTAATGATGCAGTTTGAGTAATATTTAGTTTGTCTTTACCTCCAAATAAATAGTTTGAATATTTGGTTTAAAGTGGAGATTTTAGTTGATTTAATCGACTGAATGAATGTTTTTGTAGTGGAGTAATTTTACATTTTGATGCTGATACCTGTGTAATTTCACAGAGAGGTATTAGTACTTCATTAGAATATTTCTTCAGTTGTTGGTTTTCAGAAGATAACTGTCAGTTTTGTGGAGCGCTGCGGTCAGATCCAACATGTCTTCTGTGTGTGAAGGTTTGGTCCTTGAGATGCTGAGTTAGTCATGTTTCTGTCCTCGGGGCTTTCAGCTCCACACTCTGCTGCTCCTCACTGCTCCTCGTCTGCGGGAGCAGTATAGCGAGGAGGAGGAGCAGCGAGGAGCAGCTCACCTGGACTCACTGACAGAGCTGTAAAGTGTCTCAGCAGCAGGCATGTTTGTTATTCTGCACCAGCTGAGACCCAGGAGGCCTCCTGCTCCTGCTCCTGCTCCTCCTCCTGCTCCTTCTCTTCCTTCTCCTCCTCCTCTTTCCTCTCTCCTCTCTCATCCCTCCTCCTCCTCCTCTCTCCTCCTCTTCCTTCTCCTCCTCCTCTTTCCTCTCTCCTCTCTCATCCCTCCTCATCCTCCTCCTCTCTCCTCCTCTTCCTTCTCCTCCTCCTCTTTCCTCTCTACTCTCTCATCCCTCCTCTCTCTCTCCTCTTCCTCAACCTCCTCTCACCTCCTCCTCATCTCTCCTCCTGTCTCTTCCTCCTCCTCCTCCTCCTCCACCTCTCTCCTCCTCCTCTTCCTCCTCCCTCCTCTCTCTCTCCTCCTCCTCCTCTCCTCTCTCCTCCTCCTCCCTCCTCTCTCTCTCCTCCTCCTCAACCTCCTCTCACCTCCTCCTCCTCTCCTCTCTCCTCCTCCTCCTCTCTCCTCCTCCTCCTCCTCCTGTGTAGTGGAGATTTGGGTTTATTTACACGCTTCATATCTGGAGTAAAATGTTGCAATTTTAATTGGTTTTTAAAACAAAACAAAAACTTTCTTAACTTTATTCAGTCCTCAGACTTAAGTTCCCTCCATCAGCTGACAGTGAAGAAGAAAAATAATTTATTATATTGGTAATATTTTGTATTTATTATATTTATAATCCTAAATAAGTGGAATATTACTGTCTGATGGTGTCGTGGTGTTTTTGTGTTGCATCACTGAGTGAGTGGGTGCTGAGTGGGAGAGAAAATCCCACGATGGAACCAAGTGAAGCACGAACACTGTTACAGAGTTAGATACAAATAAACAAACGCGCAAATGACAGGAGAAATAAGTGTTAAGGGTCCTCAACATTGGAATACATTTTTTAAAAAGTTTGATGAAGTTATAACCCTTAAAGCTGCATTTAATATTTATTTAGTAGGAGATCAACACGTCTTCATAATTAAATGTAACTGTTGCAGTTTTCAACACTTGTAATGTTGTGAAACAGCTGCAGTTTGGTTCAGCTTAGGAAACAAAACTACTTGGTTAGGTTTAGGGGAGGAAAACATCATAAATTTGGTTAAAATAAGTACATATTGTTTGCATCTTAAGTCCCATTCATAAGTTGACCTCTACTCTTGTGACATACGTGACTACGTGACATATCATGATTTTTTTTATGCCTATTATTTTTCAGGGGCTGCAGCAGAATCAGGTCCATTTAAAGGCTAAAGAGAAGGCATTGATATTATATTAAACTAGAAGTTCTGAATGATATGAGTTTATGAAGTCCATTCTCATGCTTAATTATGTCTCATAATTTGTTGCAGCAATTTTCAGGTTTATACCTTTCGTTACACACATTTGGTGCCAAATTTGCTGCTTTTTTCCCATAAAAAAGTAAAGAATCCCTCCAGAATAGTACATTAAATGCCAAGACTTTGAGAAACTTCATAGAAAAAAATCTATGTTGTGATTTGGTTTCAAAATCATTTTTGACATTTTTTAGATTTCTGTAGCAATTGCATTTTTCAGCGATTTTATGCCGATCACTTGTGTTGTGTTGCCTGCTGAGAAATCCCCTTATTGTGAATCTAGTGTGTCAGCCATCCATCCTCTGGATGCTCTAGGTCTCTAGTTTGAGGTTGTAAAGTTTCATGAGGCTGTGATTATCCTAGAGGTCACAGCAGCTCATTTTATACACTGAGCTCAAGTTTCACTCACTAACATCATCACACATGAAGAAAACTGGGCTCATTGAATCCACAAGAGTCTCAGCTTTACACTCAGACCCCATTTATGCAGCTCACACACTGTTTAGGGACCCCAGTGTGCACAAATATTCACATACAGTAGGCAGTAAGACACACTTTGCATGAGAAACACTGCATGATTTTCCCCCAAAATGCATGAGGAGACTCTTTATTCCTAATTCAGATATCTTGAGGTCAGAAGACCGCTCAGAGAATTGTCACGTCCTATAAAATATATAGCCTAACTTTGGCTACACCAATGTATTCCTCAGATAGTCTAGTTTCATTTGATAGCAGAACCTTCTCTGTTGTCTTTACATTGGGTCTGCTACAACCTCTGGAAGAAAAACATCTGAGAAGTCAGGCGGATCTTAAAGGGGTTAAGGAAAGGACTAAAGGAGTAAATGTTAAATCTGACAATACACAAAAACTAAAATTGTATCAAAATCAATTTTGTTCTTAATCTTTGACATATCCAAGGCTGTGATAAAAACCAAAGCCCCAGCAAAATTATTTATTATATGGAAAATAACTACATTTTTGTGTTATTTTCATTAAAAAAATATCAGCGACATCGAACAATCAAACTGGCATTTAAAGGCTTAAAAAACCCTAAAAACCTTAAAAAGGCCCTCTGCTCTGTCTCCTCTCCTGTCCTCCTCCTCCTCCTCGTCCTGCTCGCCCCTCTCCTCGCTCTTCCTCCTTCTCCACTCTTCTCTGTCGTCTCCTCCTCCTCTCTCCTCCTCTTCTTCCTCTCTCTCCTCTCACCTCCTCCTCTCTCCTCGCTCTTCCTCCTTCTCCTCTCTCCTCTGTCTCCTCTCCTGTCCTCCTCCTCCTCCTCCTGCCCGCCCCTCTCCTCTCTCTTCCTCCTTCTCCACTCTCCTCCTCCTCCTCTCTCCTCTCTTCCTCTTCCTCCTCCTCCTCCTCTTGCCCGCCCCTCTCCTCTCTCTTCCTCTTTCTCCACTCTCCTCCTCCTCCTCTCTCCTCCTCCTCTCTCTCTCTCTCTCCTCCTCCTCCTCTCTTCCTCCTCCTCCTCTCTCTCCTCTCCTCCTCCTCCTTCTCCTCCTCCTCCTCCTCCTGCCCGCCCCTCTCTTCTCTCTTCCTCCTCCTCCTCTCTCCTCCTCCTCTCTCCTCTCCTCCTCCTCCTCCTCCTGCCCGCCCCTCTCCTCTCTTCCTCCTTCTCCACTCTCCTCCTCCTCTCTTCTTCCTCCTCCTCCTCCTCCTCCTCTCTCCTCTCTTCCTCCGCCTCCTCCTCCTCCTCCTCCTGCCTGCCCCTCTCCTCTCTCTTCCTCCTTCTCCACTCTCCTCCTCCTCTCTCTCTCTCCTCCTCCTCCTCTCTTCCTCCTCCTCCTCTCTCCTCTCCTCCTCCTCCTCCTCCTCCTCCTGCCCGCCCTTCTCCTCTCTTCCTCCTTCTCCACTCTCCTCCTCCTCTCTTCTTCTTCCTCCTCCTCCTCCTCCTCTCTCCTCTCTTCCTCTTCCTCCTCCTCCTCCTCCTCCTCCTGCCCGCCCCTCTCCTCTCTTCCTCCTTCTCCACTCTCCTCCTCCTCTCTTCTTCCTCCTCCTCCTCCTCCTCCTCTCTCCTCTCTTCCTCTTCCTCCGCCTCCTCCTCCTCCTCCTCCTGCCTGCCCCTCTCCTCTCTCTTCCTCCTTCTCCACTCTCCTCCTCCTCTCTCTCTCTCCTCCTCCTCCTCTCTTCCTCCTCCTCCTCTCTCCTCTCCTCCTCCTCCTCCTCCTCCTGCCCGCCCTTCTCCTCTCTTCCTCCTTCTCCACTCTCCTCCTCCTCTCTTCTTCCTCCTCCTCCTCCTCCTCCTCTCTCCTCTCTTCCTCTTCCTCCTCCTCCTCCTCCTCCTGCCCGCCCCTCTCCTCTCTCTTCCTCCTTCTCCACTCTCCTCCTCCTCCTCTCTCCTCCTCTCTCTCTCTCCTCCTCCTCCTCCTCTCTTCCTCCTCCTCCTCTCTCTCCTCCTCCTCCTCCTCCTCCTCCTGCCCGCCCCTCTCCTCTCTTCCTCCTTCTCCACTCTCCTCCTCCTCTCTTCTTCCTCCTCCTTCTCCTCCTCTCTCCTCTCTTCCTCTTCCTCCTCCTCTTTCTCCTCCTGGCCGCCCCTCCCCTCTCTCTCCTCCTCCTCCACTCTCCTCCTCTCTCCTCCTCCTCCACTCTCCTCCTCTCTCCTCCTCCTCCACTCTCCTCCTCTCTCCTCCTCCTCCTCTCTTCTCCTCTCTCTCCTCCTCCTCCTCCTCCTCCTCCTGTCTCCTTAAAATGCCAAAAATGTTTAAACATTGAGTAGTTTTGAGCAGGGTGGAAGTTGTTATAGAAGTCGTATGCAGAAAAAAAGTAGAAAAAATATTAATCTGTAAAGTTTTCATGGTGTTTTTTGTAAGTGGACATTTTCAGCCTTGACGGCCTCACAGGGTAGTAAATGAAAGTGTGCCGAGAGGGTTAAAGAACATTTCCTTACTCCACATAAAGACTTAAGAGTTAAAAATATATTTTCCACAGCATCAAACTGAATGTTTCAATCACAACAGAGACAGTAATCTGCCCCCTGCTCCTCCCCAGCAGGCGACCTTCAGGCCTGCAGCTCCTCCTGAGGCTGCCAGCTCCTGCAGACTCCTGCAGAGCACATCACATGTGACAGGGAACACGCTGAGGTAATGGACAGCGACAGAGCACGACTCGCTGCTCCACGTCTCCCCCAGCCAACAGGAGGACGAGACACAGCGAGAATCTCAATTTCACCGGAGCTGGACGGCTGATTGGAGACGGACGGGCTGTCAGCCGGGTGGCTGCTGAAGGAGAGAGGAGGAGAGGAGAGGAGAGGAGAGGAGGCGTCTGTATGCAGAGTGTTTCTCTTACTTCACTTCTGAGAGAAAAAGGCTGAAATGTTTTTTGTCTCATCTGTGTTCTGGACATCTCTGTTCTCTGGACTAAAACGTCTGCTCTGTTTGTCCTACAAAGAGAAGTTTCTCTGTGTGAAACAGATCAGTGTTATCACCTACATGGAGACATTTCTTCATACAGTCATGGAAAAAATATTAGACCATTGTTTTCTTCAATATCTTGTTCATTTTAATGCCTTCCCACATTTAGCTGCTGCAAAGACAAATATAATAATAATAATAATACAACAAAAATAGATCATTAGAGTTTAATTTAAGAGCAGATATCTAGACATTTTCCGTGGTTTTCTTGATAATCTTCTTCTCTTGACAGAGTTTCTTTCAATTTGATGTAAATTGGCCTCGACTGATTGTTTTCTCTGTGGCTGCTCGGCATTTTCGGCGCCTTTGATCTGTATGTTGCGTTTTGTTTTTGACAAATTGTAGATACCTTATTCTGTTCAACTGATCAAACATCCAAAGTGAATTTCACATTCCTCCTCCTCCTCCTCCTCTCTCTCCTCCTCTTCTCTCTCCTCCTCCTTCCCCTCCTCCTCCTCCTCTCGCTCTTCCTCTCTCCTCCTCTCTCTCTCTCCTCCTCCCCCCTCCTCCTCCTCTCTCTCCTCTACTCTCCTCCTCCTCCTTGTCCTCTTCCTCTCTCCTCCTCTCCCTCTCTCCACCTTGTCCTCCTCTCTCTTCCTCCTCCTTCTCTCTACTCTCACATTCCTCCTCCTCCTCCTGCTTGTCCTCCTCCTCCCTCTCTCCTCCTCCTCTTCCTCTCTACTCTCACCTCCGCCTCCTCCTCCTCCTCTCTCTCTCCTCCTCCTCTCTCCTCCATTGCTTTGAATTTGGGTGCTTCTTCTTCTTCTTCTTCTTCTTCTTCTTCTAACTGATGGAAGACATCGTATGTGTCCGCCCCCTATCAACAAATATGTAGATATATATTTTTGTTACATTAAATGTAACAAATCCAGCATTTTTTCACATTCCCCTGGTTCAGAAGCTGTTTTAACCTTAAAAATAGCTTCATTGTTTTTATTTGACAACCTTCTACTGAGCCAAACTAAACCTGCTTTTCCATCATGTTTGCTTCTGATTTAAGAGTCGGGGTTGAATAACATTTAATTCATATTTATATATCTTTAACAACGAATCCTGAGTATAAGTCAGAGCAGGCTCTGCAGCCTTTGTTCTTCCAGAGAAAGCAGAACCGTTCTAAGCTGGAGATAAATCCCTGAGATGTGTTATGGTTTCCCCGCTGTGACTGGCTTTCTCACCCACTGTGAGAGCGGAAAGTCTGCTGCATTATTTAAAAATCACCCTGCCAGCCTCGGCCTCTAAACCTCTGCAGGTCGAGGACAAAACAAAACTGTTAATCTGAGTTTGTTGAAAAGGAGAGAAGCTTTTAAAAGTGTGGACGTGAGTCGGACCACACGTGGAGAAGATGTCGAGGTTTCACTCGTCTTCACCGCCGGCCCTGAGCGGACTCCAGCTCCCCGGCGTCCACCACGTCTTCTGCCAGATGGTTTTCTTCTGTCAGAGGTGTTCAGCAGCACGGCGGCAGCGCTGCTCTGCAGAAACACTCAGCTGTGTGGGATGGATCCCAAACACTCCTGCACACAATACACTCAGCTGGGATACTGAAATGTGATGGCTTTTTCAGAGAGAACCAGTCGTGTTTATATCACAAAGCTGTAGGAAAGAAAGAAGGCATAACTTCTTCATGTGTTCCCAAACACTATCTTCATTTGAACATTCTCCAGTGGCGTGTGAGGATCACACCATGACCCACATCTGATGAGAGTTTGGTTAATGGCTAAAGGAACAAAACTACTTTGTTCAGCTTCGGAAAAGGTAGTTTGGTGTAAAATAACTACTGCTAGATGTGATGTAGTTATGTAAAATGTGAAGTTAAATATCAGACACAAACAAAAAAAAAGACCTCTCACATACACAAAAAAATGTTTGTATGAGAAAGGTTAAATTGTGTACGTGAGAGGTATTTTTGTGAATATGTGAGGAATTTTTGTGTATGTGAGGTAAAATTTTCTATGTGAGAAGTAAAATTTTAAACGTGAGAGGTAAAATTGTCTATGTGAGAGGTAAAATTATGAATGTGAGAGGTAAAATTATGAATGTGAGAGGTAAAATTGTTGATGTCAGAGGTAAACTTGTCGATGTGAGATGTAAAATTATGAATGTGAGAGGTAAAATTGTTCATGTGAGAGGTAAACTTGTGTATGTGAGATGTAAAATTTTAAATGGGAGGGATATTTTTTGTGAATATGTGAGGTATTTTTTGTGTATGTGAGAGGTAAAAATATGAATGTGAGGGATAAAATTGTTGATGTGAGAGGTAAAATTGTCTACGTGAGAGATACAATTTTAAATGTGAGAGGTAAAATTGTGAATGTCAGAAAGAATTTTTTGTGAATGTGAGAAGTAAAATTGTGAATGTAAGATGTGAAATTGTGAATGTGAGAGGTATTTTTTGTGTATGTGAGAGGGAAGAATGAATTATTGCCTATACAGCCCTTCATAATTTAAATGTTACGCTGCTAGACATAGAAATTAAATCACTGTAACTTAGAATAACAAAGTTGACTTTTGGCTTCACTTCGGACACAAGTATCAGTTTCCCAGTTCAGAGTTCTGTGTTTGTTCAACCCACCTGCCCTAAATGGACTTTGCCATTCTTTATACTCCTAATTTGATTCAGTCATAATAAGTGCAGCCACTAGACGGCGCTGCCAAACATTTAACGTAAATATGGGTCATTATAAGCTAACGCCATTTTGTTTTTTTCCCCCCCGGTGGCCGTAGTGGGCTCAATTTTAGGAATATACTGGAGATACTGGTATCATATGAATCTAAAAGAGGTGTCAAGTGTGAAGTGAAGACAGCTCAGGTGATTAGATGAGTGGAGTCAGGTGTGCTCCTGCTTGTCCTGCTTGGTTGGAATGAAAACCTGCAGCCACTTGGCCCTTTCCTGGATCGGTTTGACACCTGGATGGGCCCCACGTGTTGGGAAGTTGTCGAAATAACGCTGCAAAGTTAGACTATTTTTTGATGTTTCATGGTGATTTTCAAAGTGGTCATGTGACCTCTGATGTCATGCAATCTCAATGAAAATAGGCTCTCTGGGTTCCAACGAGTCTCCTCTTTACACACATGCATATATTTCTGCTGATAACATACAATTGAAGGCAACAACCACATAGCTTTTCTCTTGTAGTACAAATTTGCTTTTTCCGCCTACTGTATTTGAATATTTGTGTGTACTGGGGCCCCCTTTTTTCTTCATGTGGGATGATGTTAGTCATCAGTAGTAGCCAGTTCATTGCAGAGAGGGCATTTCTTGATTCTGGACCTCAGTGTATAAAATGAGCTGCTGTGACCTCTATGATAATCACAGCCTCAAGAAACTTTACAGCGACAAACTAGAGACCTAGAGCATTACATTACATTTTTTGTGCGGATCCAAATCAACAGGTGTGCCCTCCTAGTTATCTCTTTTGATGCCTGTTCCTTGGACATGTTTTAGTTTTTTGTTTCCATGTGTTGAATGGATGTTTTGTTGTTGTCTTGTGAAGTGTTTGTGTATTAACCTACTCTGTTAGATGCAAAAAGGATCAAAATAAACTAAGCTGCGGCTTCATGAAAAAGCCTCTAATGATGGAGCGGGTCACCTTGCCCAGAGGCATCGCGGCTGCACCGGCCCATCAGCTTCATCTGCAGCAGTCAATTAGAGCGTCGGTGGAAACACAGAGCTCGCACGAGTGGAGAGGAGGGAGGACTGGATGTGTCATCCTTTTTATCTCTGCCCTCATTTCATATTCTTCAGTTGTTTTCATGCAGCGTATGAGTGATGGCTTCCCACATTTAGCTGCTGCAAATTAGCATAGTTCTCTGAGCGGAGAGCAAATTCAAGATCAGGAGATGAAAAGGACGAAGCGTGCTCGAATTCAAAGGGGTTACTTTATAGTTTAATATTTCAGACGTGATACTTTAACAGGGATTGGTTTATGGATTATGATGGAAGAGAAAAGTGAAAATGCTCAGTGACTATTTATTCACAGGCCCTGTGGACACATAAAAGGTGCTTTTATTGTGTTGTTTTTCAGGTTGTTTAGAATACTGCTCAGGTGTCAGGTGACAGAGATGAAATGTAACTGAGAGCATTTACTTAGTAAGTATTAAGTTCTGTAATTTAGCACAAATTCAAGGTAAATGTACTTTACTTGGCTATGTGAGTTTAATGTTGTTTATTACTTAATAAAAATATTTTTTTCTATTTACTCCACTACTTTTATCTAAGTAAAAGTAGTAATCCCACAGTGAAGATATATGTAAAAAATCTCCCCCGAAATAAAATAGAAATAAAACTAAATAAATACTAATATTTTTATTTTATATCTTTTTTTATTCACAATAGCTCAGTTCAGAATACTATATGTTATATTAGCAGCTAGTAAAGATGGAGCTATGTTTATTTACTTTGCTGGGAAGCTTAACTTTTAATTTAATTTAATTAATAAAACAAAAGCTGTAGATTTTACAGATTAGATTTTACAAACAAATAAATACAATATATATTTTAAATAATTACAGTTTACATGTTAAAAGATCAGTAGGCAAATAATAATAATATTTTAGTAACATAATTATAATCTTGAATATAAGAAAAACACACTTGCGTTTAGATTATGTTATTGGATTATGTTTGGATGATGTTTTCGTACCAAGTACAAAAAAATATAAATAAAAAGGGTAATTAAAATCAGAATTCATCGGCACCTGTTCCGGAAATAGTTTCATTCTGACAGTCAATGCCGGAAGCAGTGTGTAGTTCATCGTCCAGCTTGATGGTGGTTTAAATGGGAACGTAAACGCGGCCAGCAGCTCACATCGGAGAGTGAACAGAAGTCTGCCGAGTCCCCCTCAGCTGCTGGAGCCCTGAATGTTGACTGTAAGAGTTTGTTGGATTTATTAGTTCGCCCGGAGGAAGAAAATAGTATCCACTTCCAGCACCGATAAAAATAGACATATCGAAGAAAGAAGCTCATCTTTAGCGGTAAGTTTCAGCGTTTTATTTTAACGGACAGCAGGATGCGTTCACTGCCTCCTAACAGCGCGTTTGTTATTGAACATTTTAATTATGTTTCCTGAAAAACGTTAAACGTTAAGTTAATGATTTTGACCCACTGTTAGCTCAATTAACCATCATGCTAATATTTATTCACAGTTCAGTGTTGACTTGTGACCATTAAAACTTAGAGGAAAGAGTAAAATACTAGAGGAAAGAGTAAAATACCACTTAACGTCAATTAAAACAATAAAAAATGTTCACACGGCAAATTTGGATGGAAAAAATTAATCAGGCCTTTTTTTGACGACTTGAGCATCTTTTATTGCAGAAATGTTTATATTAGCTACACCTTGTGGGTGTTAAAGAGTCTAAAGATAAATAACAAAGTTTTAAATAATAAAATTACTCTGTTGAATTTAACAATTTTTAAATCTAAATGAGCAGAAACAATCTGTTTTCTGTCACTGTTTAAGTTTATGTTCATTAATTGTCTCATACTGACCGATAAACCAGCCTGACTCTTATATTGGCCGATATTATTGGCCGATATTAGCTTATTACATAAATATTGGAGATGGGCTGATATGGACAAAAATATCTGTATTAAATATCATAACAATGGGGCCGATCTTTTTATTTAAATTACCGGTATATGTTTATATACTATATAAAAAAAATTATACTATATAAAAAATACTAATAATACTATATAACTTTTTATATATTTTTTAACCAAATTGATTGTGCAGAATTTATTGGTTAATAAATATAATAATAAAGTATAATTTAGTTTTTTTTTTAATAATAAAAAAACAATTTTGTACCAATATGACTGTGCAAAAGTACTCAGAAGGCTGCTTTCTCCAACCAATAACCTAAAAAAAAAAATCATATTTAACATCATTTTACATTAAACTAAATACAGTGTATTGTCAGTGAGTTCTGGAAACAATAACGTAATAAAGTATACATAAAATGAATGGCTAAATATATGACAACACCAAATGTAGTATAATAATACAGTAATGGTCATATGCTGACCGTTTAGTTAAAGAAGAAAAAAAGTTATCATTATTTCTGAATCATCCAATGCCTTGTTTTCTGTGTTACATATTTTGTAAGAAATGTTTCATGTCGGTGCATATTATTGTGCATATATTATGTACACTTATACTGATAGATACCGATATAAAGATACTGATGTGATAGACCAATATCTATTTCCTAAAACTGTCCTCAAATGTTTCCTTTTGTCCCACCAGCTGTTCAAAACCCAAATAAAGTCAGTTTACTGTCACATAAGATGTAGAAAAAAAACAACAAATCTTTACACTGGAGAAGCTAGAATGTGGAAATGTTGAGTCTTCCTGTTTAAAAAGTGACTCAAGAATCATGAAACAGTCTTGAATATTGTTGCAGATTCATTTTCTGTTGTATATTACATGTTTATGTTAGAGAATGAATATGCAGATATATTGTGACCAATGTTTGCACTTTCAAATATCTAGTATCCGTATACATTCAATATAACTATAAAAATGTGACTTCAAAGCCCTGTAAAGAAAGTAGAATGAGTTACTATAACCCACCAAGGACAGAAGGGCTATCAGAGCAGTTTGTGTGATGAAATGTTTCCCGTCTGTATTTGTTGACAAATCACCAGCCAGCTTTTATTTTTAGAGCAAAATAAAAATCTCCAAATGAGAGTTGATGAAGTGACACGGCGGCCAGTCGAGTAGCCAAACGAGCCAAACGAGCATTTGGCTGCCGGTTGTTGGTTCTTTCACACATTCGCTGACCCGTTTCCATCATTCTGTTTTCTTCTGAGAGCTTCAGCTGCCAGACTTTTATCCACGGACTCTTTTTATGTTCTGAGTGAAGATTTCTCTGTGTTTGTCTTGTGTAAATCAGTTTGGCACATTAATGCGCACCATCTGCATGAAAAATAATGTTCAGAACAGCAACATGTTTATCAGCAGAGCCAAAGAGAGACGTGTTATATGTCTGTGCAGTAACATAACCAGGCAAATGTTAGTAAAAGGGAAGCATTACCCTAAACCACCTTTTTGGCTTTCTTTTGGTCCGTTTTTGTGAATAATAGATGAAGCTTTTGGTCTATAAAATGTCAGAAAATAAGAGAAAATGTTCATTATAAGTCCCCAAAGCCCAGTGTGATAAACCAACAGTATAAAAGTGAAATATATTAGATTGAAAAAATGGAAAAACTGTCTAGAGAACAATGTTGGTTTGTCCGTCTGTCGGTCTGTTGGTCCAACACTTTATTGAAATTTCTCAACAACTATTGGATAAATTACCACACAATTTGGTACATTTATAACTGGTTTCCATGTTGATTTTTAGTTCCACAGTTAGGTTGACATTCTTGGTTTAAAGTGAAATATTTTGACTGTTATTGAAGACTGAACAAGGCATTTTCAGACATTCATGGTCCCCAGAGGATGAATCATGCTGAGTTTGTGGAAGACTTTGGTGCATGTATTTGTTGAGATGTTTGGGGGTCGTCAATTTTGCATGCTTTGGGAACATTATTATTACCACAGCTGTGTACAACAATGGAGAAGTTAAAGCAGAAAATAAACCTAAAAAGCTTAAAGACAAAACTTGCAGAGAAGTCTACTGGGGACTAAAGAGAAACATTAGATCTGGGAAATGCCATTTAATCAGTGATCTCCTCATTGATTTTACATGGATTTGGCTTTTTTCTTTACATTATTATACATGTGGAATTATGTTTGTGGTCTTTTTGTTGTTCAGACCCACAATCAGAAGATACATAAAATCTAAAACTTGTGAGTGACATACTATAAAATATCTAAAACAAATATTAACAGTAGAATTAAATAAAATCGAATCATTCTTCCACTTAAATCGAATCGGTTTGTAATAAAACTATGTTGTTTTTGAATCGTATCGTAACCTGTGTATCTAGATGTGAATCGAATCGTTTATCACATGGAGATGTGCAACCCTACCTTTGTCATGTTTAAACCTTGTGTTTTTAGCAAACTACAGGTATCTGATAACTTTTCAGCCCTTGGTGGTATATTGTGGTGCTGTTTGTCCTCCTCTGGTGGGTGTGTTTTTAGAGTATGATGCTCTAAGAGGCAAAAAATAACATCCACTAGAAGATAAATCCCTGTCAAATGCAGTTCAGCCACAAGACAAGTGTTCTTTCTTCTCCTGGACTCTGCTGTTGCTTTCATTCTGAGAGTTGAGGTCTCGTCTCTGGAGGACGTGAACAGGCGTTGTGTCGAGGGGGAACCACGGGTCCATCTGTCCCGTCCCTTCATGTGCAGCACTGAGGCACTTAGTCTATTTGTGGATCACAGCGTGGCCGCTGCGGCCCTGACAAAAGGACTGACGAGGCTCAGGGGGAGCGCTCCTCGAGGACGAGCTGTTACTCTACTTCCATCCTGCAGACAGAACGTCTCGGGGGTGGACCGTCTCTGACAAATAGAGACCTATAGGACTGCAGACATGAGGAGTCTGAGGGAAATACTAAATATCAGGCTGTCGGTTTGACCTTTTATATAGAAAGGTGAAGTCAATACAGAAGGGATTAAACACTTAAAGCTCTTGGTCTTCATACATAAACAGCTGTAGAGCTGCAAATAGTGATTACTTTCCTCATCCACATTCTTTGATTACTTTTTGGGCCTTTAAAATGTCAGAAAATAGTGAAAACTGTCTGTTAAAAGCTCACAGACCTCAAGGAGACGTCTGTAAATCACCTGTTTGGTTTGACCAACATCTAAAATAAAAATATATTCAGTTTTCAATTGTTTCATCTCTGACCTAAATGGATAAAGTTGTGTTGTATGTTGTTGTGTTTTTTTTTATTTTTTACTATTTTCTTACATTTTATTCCTGAAACAATGATTTGATGAGTCGAAAACTCATTAGCAAGTAGTTGGTCCACAGAAAATAAATCAGCAGCTGTTTTAGAAGTTGATCGATTGGTTAAATCATTTTTCAGCCAAAAAAAACATTTTCAGATTCTCAAATTTGCACAATTTATATCATAAGTATAATATTTTTGAGTTTTTGGACTGTTTATTGAAGAAAAACAACTGGAAGCTTCACCTTGGGCTCTAGGAAATGTGACAGGACTTTTTAAATCATTTCTGACAGTTAAAGATTAAACAATCAGTTAGATTTGAAGACTATAGTTGTAGCCCTATCTGGTTTTGTCCAGAAGAAGCTTGTTTGGACTTCAGTTGTGAGCAGCTAAACCAAAGTTTTATTATTGCTTCTCAGATTTTTGTTGTTTTAAGGATTTATAGAAGAAACTTTAAAGACTATCAAGTATTTCCCAAGAAATCCCCCCATAAAAGTAAGAAAACATGAAGAATTGAGTGTAATAGATTTGGTCTGTAATCATGTGATGAGCCGTCACATTTCTGTCTGCAATGAGACTTTTGTGGCGATGAGTCAATCTGTTAGAAAGGAAGAAGGAAGAGGGTCGTCTCCCTCATTTGTTGATTTGATTAGGAGCCTTTAACACGACTCCATTCTTCTCAAACACGCTGCGGACACATAATGCTCTTTCAAAGATTTCCAGTTTTAACGAGATTAAATTCAGTCAAAGTGAATTAAAAAGCAGATGGTCAGGCCTCCACACAGTGACCCCCGACCTCCAACTCTGCTCTGTCACTGCACCAAGAGCTTTTTCAGCTTTTCTTTTACTTGGTGGCCTTTATTTAAAAAACTCATTGTGAGTTTTTGTGTTAGTCGACCACACAACACATCCTAACTGAAGCTGTTTAAGATGTACAGTCATAGAAAAACTTATTAGACCACCCTTGTTTTCTTCAATTTCTTGTTCATTTTAATGCCTGGTACAACTAAAGGTACATTTGTTTGGAAAAATATAATGATAACAACAAAAATAGCTGATAAGAGTTTAATTTAAGAGCTGATATCTAGACATTTAACATGGTTTTCTTGATAATGATTTTGGTTATTATCAAGAAAAGCATGGGAAATGGTACAAATATACCTTTAGTTGTTCCAGGCATTAAAATGAACAAGAAAATTAAGAAAACAATGGGCTAATATTTTTTTCCATGACTGTCTTTAAGATATTTAAGATAGAGAGAGACTTTTCAAACTCTGTTACAGAGAGCTTCTCAATAAATTTGAAATGGCAGCATTATTGAATGCATCATTAAAGATTAGTGCAGTGATGTCCAAGTTTGGACTTATTACAAACAAACAAAAAAGCAGTCAGTTGATAGTTGATAGTCAGTTAGAAGTAATTTTCCATTTAAACTTTTCAGATGGTTTCATTCAAGTAACTGTTTTAAATACTTAAAATAATCAAGCATTTCACCAAAAATATGAGAAAAACATTTTAAAACATGTTATATTTAAGTGCCTTAAACCTGCATTCTTTCTAACAGCCAGCAGGGGGCGACTCCACTGGGTGCAAAAAGAAGTTTAATTGTATTGAAGTCTAAGAGAGAATGTTTTCTGACCTCAGTAAACATTTTCATAATGAGTTTATGGCCGTTATCATTAGTTTTAAGTCTTCTTAAACACATCATGATGTTAGTCTAGTAAATTATGGTCACAGTTAGGGGAGGAGAATAGACGGTAAAACGGGAGGGTGCCATATCGTATCGTTCACGATAATATTTATAGATATAGATTTTTTATGGTTAAAAAAAAGCATATCATGATATTGGCAATGTTCCTACTTCTTGATGTAGTGGTTAAAGTTGTTTTAATCACAAAAAGCTACTTACTCCCTGTCGCTAAACACATGCAGCTTTCAAAATAAGAGCACAGTGTGTTAAGAGAATCCACCACAGAATTTACAAGAAGACTGTCAAAATAAGATTCCTTAAATAAAACATACAATAACCTTTATTCTCCTTTACAAAATTTCATTAAAATATGCCCCCGGAACCCCTAAATGGTTATTTTTATTATTTGCTTATACTCAAGAGTCAAGAGTAAATTTTTTTGTATTTGGCAACTGTTGAGATTTGCACTTCAAACTACATTTTAGATTTTTAATTATTTATCCAGACTACAAAAAAAATCATATTTTCTATCTTTTTAAGTATTTCATAATATCGTCAAGAATATCGTTATCGCAAAAATAGCCTGCACTTTCGTGATATTCTTTTAGGGCCATGTCGCCCACCCCTAATGTGTAGCCATGCCCAAATATCTTCATTTCTGGCTCCAAAAGAACAAGATGCCAGAATGCTAAACTCAAGACTTCAGAGCAGCAGTCCACAAACCAGTGGGTGACATCATAGTGACTACCTTCACTTCTTTAATACAGTCTGTGGATAACATGAACCACATTTCAGGGCGATAAAAAATAATGAATCGAAGAGAGAAATTTAACTAAAAGAACCCACAAATGTGAAGCAGCTGGAGGCGCTAAAAGAAAAGTCAGAGGATCAAGACAGTCAGGAGGATTCACCCTCTGGGAAACATGAATGTCTGCACAGAATGTCATGACAATCCATCTGAACAATGTTGAGATATTTCTGTCTGGACCAAACTCTTTACTTTAAACACATCAAAGCAGCAAGACTTCACGTGGCTTTTTTCTTCAGTTTAGTTTTGGCGGCTGTTGGTGGTTTGACTTTTGGTTTGTGGTGCATTTAGAGTTAGTCAGGAATCCTGTAGCAGAACTTTGCACTTAGTCGTCGGGCTTGACATTATATTGATATTATATCGAAGTGTGATATGAGACTAGATATTGACTTAGATTGTGGATATCATGATATGGTGTAAGTTTTGTATTTTCCTTATTTGAAGGCTGCCTGACAGTTAAGTAATGTAATTTTCTAGCTACATTGTTTACCTTCACCCACTCAGTCTTTATATCCACATCATTGATTATTATTTAATACAAATAATACAATAAAAGCAACAATAATCTGCAATATGTGATAGAGATACTTGGATATTCAGCCACAGATAGGTAATAGAATTTTTGTAACATTTCAAAAGCTTGTTAGTTTTCCTTCTCACATTACTACAGAATATATGTGACAGTTCATGTTCGTAGCTACATATTCTGAGAATAATTTAGCTAAACTTTAAGTACTCACTCAACCTGTAAGTGCTCAACAATATACAGTCATGAGAAAAAATATTAGAATAAAAAATATTAAAATATTATTATTATCAAGAAAACCATAGAAAATGTCTAGATATCAGCTCTTAAATTAAACTCTTCTTTAGTTGTAACAGGTATTAAAATGAACAAGAAATTGAAGAAAACAAGGGTGGTCTAATAATTTTTTCCATGACTGTATATACAAATATTAAACACACAAGCAACTTCTAATGATATCAAAATATATGTAACTGAATATCCAAGTAAAGCGTTACCAGATGTTTAGTAAAAAATATGGTGATATTTGAGTTTCTTAAGGTCGCCCAGCCCTGTTTAAGATTAATTTAGTAGCTTATTGACTTGAGTAAACATTATATTGTAATAGTGACGATGTGAGGAAATGGAAAACAAAGTTGTTGTAGCTGGTGGAATATTTACTGATTGGAAATAAAAGACATCTTTACCAAATTAAATCAAAGAATGTGCAATGTAACCATAATATCCAACAGCACATCAAACTTTGCGTGCAGCGCGGTCTCTCAGTGCACTCTGCCACGACCCAATGCTTCAGTAACTCAGTCACTGTGGTTTATTAAACACAGAAGAAGCGGTGCAGCTGTAACACAGTGGCTAAATCAGCCGAGCATTTGGCACCGAGCCACCCGTATGCACTCTGTAACACGTGGGGGCCAATAACTCAGAGCAGAGGCAGTGTTTCTCAGTTTATTCTCCCAAACCTGAACCAGATGGCCTCGCCTCTGATGAATGTGACGTTTTCTTTTACACTGCGAGGCAATTACAGCGAGAGAAGAGTGTGTGCTGTGTGTGTGGTCCTCATCAGACAACTTTGTGCAGAGTGTGACAGTTAGATCATCTGCATGCAAGGTAGTTTTTATTCACACCTGGTGCACTGATTTCACTTCATAAACCCGAGTTAATAGAAGTGAGAGTGGGGCAGACGGTGTGCAGGCGCTCAGCTGTCTGAGGAGAGTGGACGCCTCTCCTCTCCGCCTCTACATCCACCTCTCGGGGTTCAGGTGTAATTGGGTCTCTGGAGGATTACGTGTCTGTGCGCTCGACAATTTTTCCTTTCATCTTTTTTTAAGGTTTGGTTTGTCCTCGACCGGCTGACAGCTCAGCACTCTCAGATGGCACCGGGGTGCAGAAGTGTTGGCGGCAACTGGGAATAATTCTCTTTTCATCACTCTTCCATCAGGAGAGTAAAGCTATTCTTTAGGTTTTAAAGCAATCAGATAACGACTTTCAGTTTGAAACCAGCTCATGTCGGAGTGCTGGAGATCTATTTTTCGAGGTCTATTGTGTTGTCAGTTTGTTCACACTCCTGTGGCTTTGATGGAGTTTTAATAGCAGATCACTTTATGTATTTTTGGAGTCAGTCCCTTCTGCAAACCTTCACTCTCTTCACGCTCTTACTGAAATCTTCACTGCAGCAGTCATTTTTGTTGTCAGACTGTGAATCTGTTGACGGACCCTCTGAATCCCAACAAGCCTTTGTGCTTTACTCTCAGTGTCCTTGTATTTCACTGCAATGTACAAAATCTATATAAATCTATAAGTCCTGCAGTTCTATGGAATCAGCACAATCATAGCTAGAAGTGGGAACAACTCAAACATGTCTGTGTGCAGAATAACACAGTTAGAATGACAGAAATCATGGGAAAGAAGAAAGAACATAAGGGGAATTTCTTTGATAAATATTTTTTAAAAATAAAATGAAATTAAATCTATATAAACAACACAAGTGTCATAAATCATGAATACTGAGAAAAAAAGAATTGGGTCTCCACATATTGTACATATTGAAGTATTGTCATGTTTCCTGCCTCTCCTGTCCTCTCCTCTCTGCTCTGTGTAAACAGCCTCTACTGTCCTCTCCTCTCTACTCTGTGTAAACAGCCTCTCCTGTCCTCTCCCCTCTGCTTTGTGTAAACAGCCTCTCCTGTCCTCTCCCCTCTGCTTTGTGTAAACAGCCTCTCCTGCCCTCTCCTCTCTGCTCTGTGTAAACAGATTTTCAGTGAATATTTGTCACGTGACCGTTGGTCTCAGCAGAATCAATCATGTCTTCTCAGTGTCTCTGAGGAGCAGAATTTAAAGTTTTTAACAGGATCTTGTTTGTGCAAACTCTTTATTTTAAATGACACATGCAGAATAAAGTGATTTTGACAGAAATATAAATATTTTAGGCTTTGTTTTGGTTACTTTTTCAACAGAAACTTTCATAACCTATGATCCTTTCAAGGACATTTGGAAATTGCAGACCCAGCCAATAATGCCTGTTTTTACACTTTTCTTTCTATGATAAACAGTGTATTTTTGGTGATCAGTGAAAGAAAACATACTTGTTATACCCGTTGGTGGATTGGTGGAGTTCAGAGACGGCAGGAGCAGGCGTCTGCTTTGAACTCGCTCTCATCACTTTGAGTTCAGGTGCGTTTGATGGAGCTTGAATCTGCGTTTCAGACACTTCAGAGATGAAAACTGTTTTTTCAGGTCACCTAAAATGTTCAGCTGGTGCAGGATTAGTCACCATCTCACCTCATCTGCACATGAATGTGATTTCACTGAGGAAATCAAGCAAATAAGAACCGGGGAGGAGGGCTTCTCCCTGTGTGGGCAGCGGCGGCTGTCAACAGATTTGAAAGGTCCTCCACATCCGTGCGTCATGTGCCTTCTTTTTGAGAATCTGCATCATCTGCATCATCTCTATCATCTGCATCATCTGCATTTCTGCATCATCTGAGCAACTGCATCATCTGCACAGCTGCATTCTCTCTATCATCTGCACAGCTGCATCATCTGCATAATCTGCACAGCTGCATTATCTCTATCATCTGCACATCTGCATCATCTGAGCAGCTGCATCATCTGCAAAGCTGCGTCATCTGAGCAGCTGCATTCTCTCTATCAGCTGCACAGCTGCATCATCTGCTTCATCTGTACAGCTGCATCATCTGAATCATCTGTATCATCTGAGCAGCTGCATCATCTGCACAGCTGCATCATCTGAATCATCTGCACAGCTGCATCATCTCTATCATCTGCATCATCTGCATTTCTGCATCATCTGAGCAACTGCATCATCTGCACAGCTGCATCATCTGCATCATCTGCACAGCTGCATTATCTCTATCATCTGCACATCTGCATCATCTGAGCAGCTGCATCATCTGCAGAGCTGCGTCATCTGAGCAGCTGCATTCTCTATCATCTGCACAGCTGCATCATCTGCGTCATCTGTACAGCAGCATCATCTGCATCATCTGAATCATCTGTATCATCTGAGCAGCTGCATCATCTGCACAGCTGCATCATCTGAATCATCTGCACAGCTGCATTATCTCTATCATCTGCACAGCTGCACAGCTGCATCATCTGCGTCATCTGCATCATCTGCACAGCTGCATCATCTGAATCATCTGAGCAGCTGCATCATCTGCACAGCTGCATCATCTGCATCATCTGAGCAGCTGCATCATCTGCACAGCTGCATCATCTGGATCATCTGCATCATCTGAGCAGCTGCATCATCTGCAGAGCTGCATCATCTGCATTCTCTCTATCATCTGCACAGCTGCTTCATCTGCGTCATCTGCACACCTGCATTCTCTCTATCATCTGCACAGCTGCATCATCTGAATCATCTGCACAGCTGCATCATCTTCGTCATCTGCATCATCTGCACAGCTGCATCATCTGAGCAGCTGCATCATCTGCAGAGCTGCGTCATTTGCACAATCTGCACAGCTACATTATCTCTCTCATCTGCACAGCTGCATCACCTGCGTCATCTGCCTCATCTGAGCAGGTGCATCATTGCAGAGCTGTGTCATTTGCATCATCTGCACAGCTGCCAGCAGGAACCTGAACACATGATTAGAAAACAATAACCTGCTGCTCAAACAAATATATTATTTAAACAGTCATATTCTCATGTCAGTGCAGGTATTACATCCACTGAGGAAGCAGCCTTCTATTTCTTCTCCTCCTTGATGTTTCTTCTCCTTCATCTCCTCTTTCTTGTTGTTATCGTTGTTCTACTTCTACCCCTTCTCCCCCCTCTTCTCCTTCTCCTTTTCCTACTCCTCCCCCTGTGATGCTGAGATAAAATTTTATTTTCTTTAATTTAATATAGTTTCAGAGTCATGAAAATTTAATGAGTTGTAACTGCTGTTTATTAATAGTTCTAAAGCCCTCATTTGACTTGACGATCTCAAACAAAGCCCAGGAGAAATTTGCTAAGTGAGTTTCTCCTCCTCCCATGGTCACGTCTGGATGAAGAAGAAATGGATCCCCGACAATCAAGAGTTTTTTATAGAGTTGGATCTCAAGAAGTCTTTCCATCTGAAAACATATCAGCCTTCCAGATCTGGAGGACGGGGGGGAGACAGTTCTTTTGGCGACAGCTCAATCAGCTTCTGCTCTGAGTGATACACAAGAACAGTTCAAACAATTTGGGATATTCCACATGAGAGATTTCTGTCTTTGTGAGCTCGTCTCGCTGGTTTGAAGTGGCCCGGGTTTTAGTTGGAAAGAGGTGATGTCATGCATATCTGTGCACCAATCGGGATCTAGCGATATTTGAATCAAACTGTGATGACAGTTGTTTGATTGTTTGCTGATGTTTTCAGGCCACTGTCAATCAATTCAGATTAGATGCAGCGTTAGTGAGATCTCTGCGTGTGTTTCTTCTGACTGACTGCAGTTTGCAATACAAAGTAGGAAAGAGTGTGAATATATGATCCACCAACAACAAAGTCAGTGACATGTCTGGTGCTGTGTTGGTGCCTTAAAACCTCTTCACCTGGAGATCATACTCGCCCACCAGACTTACAGAGTGCAGGAAGAGGCGTTCAGGGAGCAGAGTGGGAATAATAGAGGCACCATTCTCCATATTAAGAGTCAGTTCAGCATCAAAAGTGATGTTGAAGCTGCAATTTTTAGGTAAATAGTTGTTGAATGATGCTCTAACCTTCTGAACCCCCACCATCCTGCTGGGAACATATGTTTTCATTAAAAGAAAAATACACCCTTTATCATAGAAAAGAAACTTAACTTTCCAACGGTAGTTGAACAGATCATAGTGAGGAAGTTTCTGTTAGAAAAAGTGACCAAAACAAAGCTTAAAATGTTTATTTTTAAATTTTCTTAAATTGTTTTTTAATTATTTTTGTATTTGTTATGTCTATTGTCTGTGTACAAAAACACTTTCTGCTGCTACACTTCTATTTTTACAGTTTTTATACTTGTCACTTGCAATGACATTTTGTTCAATGTGCATATTTTATGTATAACTGAATGACAATAAAGTCTGTCTCTTAGTCTTATTTATGTCAGAATCTCTTTATTCGACATGTGTCATTTAAAATAAAGGATTTGCACTAACCAGATCCTGTTAAAAACAGCGGAGAGGACAGGAGAGGAGAGGCTGGAAGTAGTTAATTGGTACAAAAGGAGAGCAAAACGTAGAGCATGTGGAGACCCAATTATTTTTCCAATATTTATAACACTTGTGAGCACTTGGACAAGTGTTGTATGTATGAATTCCATCTTATTGCAATAAAAATAAAATAACTCAGAGAAATTCAACTTGTGTTTTTTCTTTTTTTTTTTATGATTTCTGTCATTCTAACTATGCTATTATGCACAAAGACATGTTTGAGTTGTTCCCACTTCTAGAAATGATTGTGCATATTGCACAGAGCTGCAGGACTTATAGATTTTATAAATATTTTATATATTGCAATGAAAAACAAAGACACTGTGAGTAAAATGTAAAAAGAGGAAGAAACGCCTTGAAACGGCTCGTTGGGGTTCAGAGGGTTTAACTCTAAATAACAACTAAAAGCCTTTTTTCAAACCTAATTGTTCCACGTTTAGTAACAAGAACCTATGTTGCAGAGAAATAATTCAGATCCTAAACATAGAAAAGTTGTTCTAAATCACATTATATTACAGTTTGATCAAAGCAAAGAGAAACCCAGAGATGACCTGCTTCCTAAAGCTGCACGTTTGGTTGTTTTTGTCACTTTGATCCAGAATGATCCGGGAACAATCGGCTGGTCATCAGCTCGCTCAGATCAATACACAGCGCCCACGGGGGGACGGTGGTCGTGTTGAATATTAAACAAAAGCTTCGTCCGCTCTGAAACCCAAACAAAGGAGCAGCTAAGTACTGAAGGATTAGTTTGTGCACTTTTAATTTGGCTGCAGCGTTTTGTGTGTGTGCATGAATGTGAGCTGCATAACAGTGAAGCCGTTAGTCATCTGCCTTCATGTGTTTGCTGCCCACCGGTCTGCATCAATGTGACAAACACTTCTGCAGATTTGAATCACGTATCCAAGAAACAAACAAAACAACATGAATCACACTATGCATTGTGATGAATCACCACCATTACTGAGGCAATTCTTCCTTTTTTCTCCAGCGTTTCCCACGGCTCCCGTACTGTACAACAACATCCATCATCGTTTCACTGCCGCGCACAGCCGGTTGTTGTTGCTATGGAAACAGGTAGACGTTAGGTAGACTACGAGGGTCGCAGTGTGAGATCATCTGTGCTTTAAAACTTTTGAATCATGACTTAAAAATAATGTTAATACATGTGAGACCTAATGAGGCCTGCAGATATCATACTGTCACATCTCAGCATGGAGATAGAGTTATAATATTAACCACAGTACAACTGACACAATGCAGTACTTTATTTGATTTAGATTTTCCATTATATGTGTATTTAACTCTTTGAAGTATGTTCTTGAACGGGTCATTGGTTCAAACATTTCTGTCAGAATAAGTTATCAAAAAGAAGCTTAAAATGTTGATATTTCTGTCAGAATCTCTTTAAGTGTCATTCAAAATGTGTCAAAAAATAAACTGTTTGGAATAACCCGATCCTGTTAAAAACATTAAATCCTGCTCATCAGCAACACCGTTGTTGTTGTTTTGGTCATTTTATGAAATATTTTGACGGTTAGAAAAATACAAAATATCACCAGATTTATCCTTTGCATCACCAATAAGCTGGCAAGTTTAAAAAGTATGTTTTCTTAAAAAAAAAAACATAAATAAATGCCTTGTTTAACATAAAAAGAAGCTGTAAAAACAGGCATTATTGTCAGAGTTTAAACTTTACGCCGGTCCTTAAACAGATCATAGGTTCTGAAAGTTTCCATTATAAAAAGTGACCAAAACGATGCTTAAAATGTTGATATCTGTGTCAGAATCTCTTTATTCTCCATGTGTCATTTAAAATAAACCAGATCCTGTTAAAAACATTAAATTCTGCTCCTCAGAGACACTGTGAAGACATGATTGATTCTGCTGAGACCTAGCCTGGCTAACACCAGACTATTCTCAAATGAGGGCTATGTATTTTTTAATGTATTTTTCTGTAGAGGTGTGGTTTACGATCCTCCAGAGCCGTTTATTGGACGCTTCAAAAATATCTGATATCAAAAGCGTCTGTAGGTAGCTCTTAGCCAATCAGATCAGTTATACCAGATGACGTAGTAGAGCAACAGAAATGGATGTTTGTTGTGTGTGTGTCTGTGAGAGAGTGTTGTTTGCTGCTTTGCTCCTCCAGTTCTCGCTTTCTGCAAGATTATTTATTTTCACGCTTTATTCCCCCTCATGTCATTCAGCCACACACATCCACTGATTTTATGGGCAATAAACAAGCTGCTGCGGGCCTCTCGGCGGCTCCGCTGTCCGCGGTAGCGGGGCTATTAGCCGCTAGCGGCTATTAGCTATTAGCCGCTAGCGACGCTAATAGCCCCGCTACCATAACGCCGGTGATCTCAGCGGAGCCGCCGAGAGACCTTTCGCCTTTCAACTTTCGCTCTAAACTTAAAACACCATCTACAGCTAAAGAGAGTTTCGCGTCTGCAGCAGCCATGTTGGATCCGGAAAACTACAAGCTTCCAAGTGCCGAGTAGTACGCGTCATCGTCTTGCCGTCCCTCCCCGCTCTGTGATTGGATCCCTAAAACAGGGCTAAGAATCCTTCCTGGTTTCCAGACTCCGCCGCAGTTCGAAATTAAATTTGAGCGTGCAAGGCAGTCTGGGTATACCCAGGCTAGCTGAGACCAACAGTCACGTGACAAATATTCACTGAAAATCTGTTTACACAGAGCAGAGAGGAGAGGACAGGGGAGGCTGTTTACACAGAGCAGAGAGGAGAGGACAGGAGAGGCTGTTTACACAGAGCAGAGAGGAGAGGACGGGGGAGGCTGTTTACACAGAGCAGAGAGGAGAGGACAGGAGAGGCTGTTTACACAGAGCTGAGAGGAGAGGACAGGAGAGGCTGTTTACACAGAGCAGAGAGGAGAGGACATGAGAGGCTTGAAACATGACAATACTTCAATATGTACAATATATGGAGAAAACTTTTTATTCTCCAACATTCATGACACTTGTAAGCACTTGGAAAATTGTTTATATATAAATTCCATTTTATTCAAATTTATCAGAGAAATTCAACTTGTGTTTTTTCTTTTTCTTTCTAATTTCTGTGTTTCTAACTGTGTTATTCTGCACAAAGACTTGTTTGAATTGTTCTCACTTCTAGCCATGATTGTGCTGATTCCATAGAGCTGCAGGACTTATAGATTTATAGAGATTTTATATATTGCAGTGAAATACAAGGACACAGAGAGTAAAAGGTAAAAAGAGCATTTAAAAAAAACACCCTGAAGCTGCTCGTTAGGGTTCAGAGAGTTAGATCAACAGGAACCTGCAGCTCAGTCTGAGTCTGAGACAAAAGGTTTCTCACTTTGTGATTGTACACACAACCACCTGACAGTAACTTCTCTGTTTTTCTTCTCTGCAGCTGATGTAAAGCAGCTCGAGGTCAAAGGTCACAGACTGCCGTTCTCCCTCCTACATCTGAACCAAGAGCCATTAAACAGGTACATATGGTACGATGCTTCCTGTTGCTACTCACTCACGCCGTCCTTTCTCTGTTTGCTCTCTTTGTTCCCACGTTTTACATTCACTCCAGAGCTCCTGTTTTCATCCACCTGTTTATAATGAACTTTGGTGAACTGCTGTAGATTTTATTAATCTGTTTTCACTAACAACTCCTAAAGTTTGGAGGCAAGTTCTGGTTTTCTTGGCTCCCTTTTTTAAGGATATGAGCCTGATAATTAGACTAGTTTTCATGTCAGCATTTTTCTGAAAGTTATCGTCACCACTGCAGAGCATTGTAGGATATTGTCCAGTTTCAAGTGTTTGCATACTGTAAAATTTCACCAGAAGCAGCATGCAATATGTGTACTTTTGGTTTCATACTACAGTTTCTGACACACTAGTAAGTAATTTTACATACTGTTTAAGCAAACTTAATAGCATATAACTGTTGAATTTTGTAAGCAGCCATAATGGTTTACTCTCTGAACCCCACTAGTGTTTATGTTTTCTTTAAAAAATCTGAAAGAAACTGTAAAAACAGGCAACTTTCCAGCAGCTCTTGATCGGATCATTGGTTACAAACATTTTTGTTAGAAAAAGTGACCAAAATTAAGCTTAGAATTGTGATATTTCTGTCAAACTCACTTTATCCTCATTGCTTAAAATGTAGAAAGAGCAACAAAAATAAACAGCCTAAAACAGCTTGTTTAGGTTTGGAATCAGAATCAAAATTATTTTTATTGGCAAGTAGGTTTTAAAATACAGGGAATTTGTTCTTTTTCACCAATACACAACAGCAAATTTTACATTTAAATAAAGATAAATCAAAGAAAACAAGTACTTTAGTCTAAAAACAGCAGCATACATGGAAAATATGAAGAAAAGAAAAGTCGGCATACAAACAATATTTAAAATATATATTTAAACCGTTGATTTTGGTCTTTTCATGAGATTTATTGACAATAAGAAATAAAAACTGCAGAATATCATAAGATATTTCATTTATCACTATTTAAACATTTTCTATGATTTAATATGAATTTGTGCAGCTTTAGTGACAGCTACACTCTCTCTGTGTGCTCTAATTATTTTACTTTGATGCCTGTTTCTGTTTCATGCCACAACACTTAATCTTTTTTCTAATTGTGGAGTACAAACATCACTTTGTTCTGGTTTAAATCCTTCGACTGATCAGAATCAAACGTTTCTCTGCAGACAGACGGAGTAATGAATGTAAATCCCCACAGAGGTCAGACTGATCGAATTAAGTCCAATTGAAAATAACTTATTTACTCTGTCAGACGGCTTTGATGTCGAGGAGCTCCATTCACTTCAGTAGAAACATGTTGGTGTTTATTTCTGCACTTTTACTGAAGTAAAGTATGATCGACTGTCTCTAAAGTGTCAGTTAATTTATCTCCTCACAGAGAGTAAACCAGCTGGTGAAACATGCAGCACACACACACACACACACACACACACACACACACACACGGTCATGCCCACATCATTAAACACACACATGAAAGTGTTTGTGTGTGTGTGTTTGTGTGTGTGTGTGTGTGTGTGTGTGTGTGTGTGTTCAGCAGATGGTGACTGTTCACTCCTCTTAACATTTAAAAGATTGTTTATTTCTCTTCATCATTAACGCTCATCAGATGTTCAAACCAAATATTTATCAGATATTTTTTGTTCCTTCTTCTTATTTGAATATTTTTTTTGTTTAAAGATGGATCATTTGCTGATGCAGGTCTGTGTTTTTTTAAAAATGTGGAGGCAGAATTTGTTTCAAGCTGTGGAAAAAGTTCTTGTATCTACAACTTCAACGTGCAGTTCTGCCACTAGGGTTCTCTCAATCAAAACAATAACAAAAGACGGACAAATACTGTCACTGCAGGCAGCTTCTCCAGGTCAGGCTTCCTTCAGTCGTCATGGTTTATGAGCAGAATTCTCCACAGAGGCCTCCTCCTCCCCAAAACAGACACACATGCACTAAAACCACTAAAAGCACTGAATGAAGCAGTTTCACATTAAAAATCAGTGTTTTTCTGATGCAGTTTGGTGGACAACTTCTCTGACAAGTTCAGATCCAGACAATTGATGACTAAAATCCTTCATCCAGTTTAAATATTATGTTAAGATCTAAAGAGTATATTATAAAAATGGAACTTAAAGGGACAGTGTGTGTTACCTGCAGTAGATGATGTTCTGAATGTTCCTAGCTTGGAGAACCAGACTCTCCAGGCAGGAAACTAATTAATATATTCCTACAGACATGGACTGACACAAAACATATTTTAACCACTAAACAAAGGCCCATCCTAAACACGTTCTACTCGTTTATGTGTAAGCTACATTAACGATATGTCCATCAATTTTTGTTTCTATCCATCAAGAGCAGCAATATAGACAATGTAAACAACTGAACAAGGACGAAAAAACACAGTCAACACAAAATTCAAGTAAGCTAATTAAACATAAATAAGTGGCTAATGTTTAAAAAGCTAAAATTCTAAATCTAGGCAAATTAAACAAAAAAGAAATTAAATACTAAAAATTCTAAATACTAGAGACCATCATGGTAGGTGCAAATTAGCATGAGCTAAGTGCATTAC
The DNA here is from genome assembly GCF_030273125.1 of Centropristis striata. Classification (NCBI taxonomy): domain Eukaryota; kingdom Metazoa; phylum Chordata; class Actinopteri; order Perciformes; family Serranidae; genus Centropristis; species Centropristis striata. The sequence goes on from NC_081518.1 coordinate 15,507,531, forward strand.
AAGTGCAAGTGGCAGTCAGACAGACGGGTGCAAATAATTAATAAGGAAATGTATTACAAAAGTTTTTTTTTAGTTGAGGAGCTGCACAACTTTGGGCACAAAGATGAGTCTTGCAGGCGGGGCAGCGAAACTCAGCGGCCTGATGGGAGCCACTCAAACATGGAAGTTCTATGGTTGAGAAAAAGTCGTGCCAAATGCAGTGCCAGTGGACATATTATAAATATACGGTACACTAAAACACTTTTAGGGTGGGCCTTTGTTTAGGTGGTTAAAATACTTTTTGTGACAGTCCCGTCTGCTGTCTAATTCCTGCCTGGAGCACCTGGTTCTCTAAACTGGGAACTTGCAGAACATCATCTACTGCAGGTGATACACTGACTGTGGCATAATGCAAAAAAAAATTAACTTCAACTACAATAAAAGCAGCAATAATTTCTTGTAAAAACACTCTGTTCACTTTATTAAAGTGCCTCAAGTGCCTCAAAGTGTCACACCCAAAAATTTCACTTAAGATTTTAATACTTAACGTATTCAAGTTAAAGTAAAATGGTTCAGAGAGTTTTATAACTACCTAATTATATTGTCTTTTATAAATTAAACTTTTTGTTTAAAAAACCAAATCTGTGAAGTAGTTAGTGACAAAAGCTGTCAGGTAAATGTGCAGAAAAAAGTAAAATATTTCACTCAGAAAGTATAAAATATAAAGAGGCATGAAATAGAACTACTCCAGTAAAGTAAGTGTGTTTAAATTGTACTTAAATGCAGAACCTGAGTAAATATTCTCTCCACTGCTGCTGCTGCTGAAGCTCCTGTCTGTGGCTGTTTGGACTTCTCATTATTAAAATAAGGATAAAGTAAATAAATTAAAGCGAAGACGTCTTCCTCCTCCTCTTCCTCACGTCAGCATTAATAACGGCTCGGAGCCGACGGGCCGGAACACCTCGTCTCTGACTAAAACACCACATGTTTGCCGATAGTGAGTCCAGTAGTATTTTAGGTTTGTGCTGAATAATTAATTGAACTTCAGACTCTATTTTTAGGATACAACTTGTCCGAATGTGCAGAGTCAGCACACTCATTACGTCACTTTCTCCTCAGCTCAACCTGCAGGAGGACGTCAGGTTCACTCTCTGTCTGTCTGCACCACTCAGACCTCAGACACAAAAACCAACAGTAAATTGTGTTTTAATCACATTTAATTCATACAAAACTGTGGATTTTCACCTTTTTGTGGCTGAATATTTTAGGTTATATCTCAACCTTTACAGTATTTTACAAAACTTTACCAGAGATGTAACAATAAAAGTGTTAGGCTCATTCAATTTCCAGTAAAATGACCTTAAGTCTTTGGAGTTTTAGGCTATTTTGTCCATTTTTGACTCCTTCTCATTCTGCCTGTATATGTCGCTTAAAAATGTTTACCATGGCATCATTTGGTCATCATTTTTCAGCACAACCTCACCTACAGTCATAGAAAAAAGTATTAGACCACTCTAGACCACCCCATTTTCCAAGGTTTTCTTGATAATAACCACAATCATTATCAAGAAAACCATGGAAAATGGCTAGATATCAGCTTTAAAATGAACAAGAAATTGAAGAAAACACAGGTGGCCTAATCATTTTTTTCCATGACTGTATATGACCTGATCATTATTTATTCACTTTGACTTACTGGATCAACATTTTAAACCCATAAAACACCTAAAAAAACATAAAATCACTGCTGACGGTTTTACAGCGGGACGTCATGAAAAAATCATGCACCTGCACTTTCATGACTTACCATGTAATAATCAATAACTTTGTGTGGAGAGGCTACGGACTGAGCTGTTTAACAATGAAGGCTCAGTGTCAGACTGTCAGACAGCTCCTGGTGCTGAAATCAGCTCAGAACTTAACCTGATAAATGCCGTATTATTCTGAATATTATATAAATGATTGTACTGCGTTAAAAAATTACATTGTTCAGCAAAAACTAAGAAAAATTCCAGTCCAAATTGGGACTTCAGCTCCTAATGGGTTATAGTGGGAAGTAGGAATATTTCTTTGCAGAAAAATGTAGAAATTTATATAGTTTCAATCAGGGGTGGGCAATATGGCCCTAAAAGAATATCATGATATTTCAAGGTATTTTTGCAATAACGAAATTCTTGAAAATATGGCAAAAATAATGAAAAATATATATGACACATGATTTTTAAAAATTATTTTCGAGTCTGTATGAATGAAAACCATACAACAAAATAAAAATAAACCAAAATCACATCAAGATTTAACATTAAAAAACGTGATTAAACATTTTTATAAATTAAACCAGTATATTAAGTAGTTAAAATGAGCCCTACCTTGATGACAGTAAAATGCTGCTCATACATCAAGTATAATTGTCCAACAATATACATAGAATATATAACACAATCTGAGTGGGGTCATTCTGCATAAAAAGTACTTTTACTTTAGTTACTTTAAGTACATTTTGTTGCTGGTACTTATTGATACGTTGCCGTGGATACGAATTGTTCTGCTTCTCTCCTGATGACGGCTCGTCTTGTTAGTGACCTGTCAATCAAAGGTAGCCATGCCCCAAATCATACCAATCTTTATCTTCTATTTTCTTCTAAATGGGGCCATTATTTACGCAATTTATATCAAATTGTCTTGAAGATTTTTTTTTACTAGCGATTGATACCCTAGTGTTGTTCTACAAAAAATTCTGAGGTAATAAATCAAGCGAGAAGTTTTGTATTGAAATGAATGGACCCAAATGCTTCTGCAGCCCCCGTCAGTGTCCCCCTGCTGGAATTTTTGGTAGAATGCAGCTTAAGGCACTTCCTGGTTTGCCTCACTGGTCAGACCAGGAGGTTGCCGCCTGGTCAGGAAGTAGGAATGTTGCCATTATCGCGCTATGCATTTTTAAAAATCAAATCAAATCAAATATAAAAAAAAAATCAAATATACTGATATTATCATGAACGATACAATATGGCACACCCCTGGATTCAATCATCTTTCTCACATTTTTATGGTGCATGTTTGCAGCAGCAGTGTGAGAGTCCTCTTCAGGTTTTTAGTGCTGAGTGTTTAAAATCGCTTCCACTGCAGCTAATTGGGAAAGAAGAGAGACTTTATTGACCCAAACTGGTTGGAGAGCCTTATTGAGGTAGCTGATGATTTGGCTAATTAAAGTGAGATTGCTGTTGACCCCTTGAGAGCTTCATTTCTTCTTCTTCTCGTCCTCCATGTGTTTAGTATTCAGAGCAGGATCCCTCCTAGCTCACACCATCTCCACCTTTATGTATTCTTCATCCACCTGCTTTTTATTTGGTATGCATCTCAGGGCCTTTACAAAATCAAAGTGTGTGAAAAAAGATAATTTGACGTCTCCCCTGCCCGGCTCTATTTATGGTTATGAGGCGCGGCGACAGTCCCTCAGAGGGAGCAGCAGCCACGTGAGCGGCTTCCAGAGCAGGTAGCTTTCTGCACGGACGGAGAGGAGAGGAGTGGTAATAATTACCTCTGTGAAAACACCCCGAAGGCTCGCTTTGTCCAACTCTCCTCTCCTCCACTATTTCTCATCTGCCTTAAAAAAGGAAATGAAATAAAGTCAAAATCGTTCGCTGCGTTTGCTAAAGTTGAAGGAGATATGATTCAGTGCAGAACTCACTGAGCTGAACTCGGGAAGCACGTTAGACTCTTGACTAGAAGAAAATACTCCAGTGTTTATTAACACCGTTTCAGTCTTTATTTGGTGATTTCCAGTGTGGCCCCGTGATGGGTTGGTGGACAATACCATGGTCCATCACAATGTCATCGAGCACCTGGGTGTTTGTTTGTGGTGGCATTTATTGAGAGTTTAAAAGTAACAATTCTGATTGATTTAATGGTTCACAGGCTGATTTCACAAGTGCAACTGACAAAACTGGCAGACTAGGACTGACACATAAACGATTCTAAAATAGAAGAGAATTATTCATTCATTCATTATCTTTAACTGCTTATCAGCACTCGGGTCGCAGGGGGCTGGAGCCGATCCCAGCTGACATTGGGTGAGAGGCGGGATACACCCTGGACAGGTCTCAGACTATCACAGGGCTGACACATAGAGACAGACCAGACAACCATTCACGCTCTCATTCACTCCTACGGGCAATTTAGAGTCACCAATTAAACTTAAGTGCATGTTTTTTGAGTGTGGGAGGAAGCCGGAGAATCAATAGAGAACCCACGCTGACACAGGGAGAACATGCAAACTCCACAAAGAAGAGCTGCAGGCTGGAGTCAAACCGGTGACCCTCTTGCTACGAGTGCTAACCACTACACCACTGAGTAGCCCTAGAATTCATTCAAAATAAATGAAACGTTAAAGAACACACTTCTTTTTTTTTAAAGATATTTTTGGGCATTTTACAGCTTTATTTATAGCAGAGAGATTCAGAGTAAAAGGGGGAGACAGAGGGGAAGACATGCTGGAAAGGGCTCCGAGTCAGATTTGAACCCGGGCCACTCACGAGGACTGAGCCTCTTTGGTATGCACTCTACCAGGTGTGCCACCAGAAACGCCCGGAACACACTTATCTTTACATCTACGTGATGCACTTATTCCTGGTGAAACGGTTAATAAGATGATGATTCTTAATGGTGGATTTTAAAGCCCCTGTAGAGGGTTTTGTGTCCATATCATTTGAGTAGTTTAATGACTCTCGATGACGCTATCATCTTCATATGCCAATTTGGTCGACAACACTAGTATGGCCACCTTTCTATGGTCTTTTAAAGCTGAATTAATCCATATTTTGACACCACAAGGTGAAAAAAGCTTCTCTTTTAGTTTCCAAAACTGGAAAAAGTCTCTGTGGAAAAGCAGGAGGCAGGTTTAAAGGATGGGGCTGAAGTCATTCTTATTTTTCCTTTATTGTCGACAAATCCCATGAAAAGACCAAACCAACAATATTGAAGTCTGTCTCTCAAAACTTTCAGACTTGTTCAGTCATTTTCTAATTACTAAAATTATTAGCTGGTCACTGTAGTGGTTATCAAACTAACAGAAGGAAATGGTGCAATTGATGGGAACAATTTTCAGCAGCGGATGAATCCACGTTTGGTTCTCTGATGAGTATTTGTGGCAACAGGATGTTTACATGCCCAAAATATACTGTTTATATATAATGTTTTTAGAATATATTTATGATAAAGTTGTTTACATGGCTAATGAAAATTCATATTCCACTACTAATTTGTTTACATTCAGCCATGCACACTCTGATTAACCCAACATGTTGTGTAACAAAATATGGACAATTGGAGCGTCTCGCAGTTTTCCACTGGTGTCAGACGTGTTCGACAGCCTCGCTCATTCACTCCTTCTAACAACTTCATGAAGATATTTGCACATATCCAAAACCTGTTGATATCTAAGTATGTGATGATGTTTAAAAAAACGCTTTTCCTTCTGACCATAAATGTGTGCTTGCCGTTTGATAAATCTATATTCTGAATGTGCTCTATACTCAAAAGAATGCTCCAATATTCAGAATAATGTTATTGTTATGATGTTTTCATTACCTCTATCAAATTGGGAATATTTCATAAAAATAGTAGAATTTTAGCTTGCAGTTAAACATAGATACTGTGTGCTCATGTTGATGGTTTTTTTGGCCATTTTCATGCTTTGACAGTAACAGAGAGAATTGAAGGGGAGACCTGCAGTAAAGGGACCTTGGAGCAGATTCAAACCCGGGTCCGCTGCAACCAGGACTCAGCCTTAGTGTTCTGTGCTCCATCAGTGAGCCACTGGGACGCCCTACTAATGTGTTTTTAATAGTTTTTGGACAACAGCAGAGCTCTGTGGCACAGAGGAAGAAGATAAATCAGGCTCTGATGCACACACAATACTCATTAGTAGATTCAATCAGCGTTGTTTTTAATCCTTTAATGGAATTTATTAACAATATAGAGATAATAAATTGTCCAAATAGCATTTTTTTCATGACAAAATAACCACTGGAACGGACTGAACACCATAAATATAAAGTTTGTGGGCTAAAATTGCCTTTCTTCCCAACCCTAACCCTACTTCTCACAGTTTGAGGTGGAAACGTATTTGAAAACATGGATAAAACTGAAATATGTTTAGGAGCCACACAGAAAAGCAACAACCACACCGTTAAACCGGAGCTGTAGCAGCATCATTACCAGTGTTGCTCCACTCTCATTAGTGACGTACGGCTGCAGACAGATCAAATCCAGCAGGTTTACTCTGCAGCGCTCTGATGGATGAAGAGTCCGCAGCTCGGAGGACACACACTTCTGTGTACGCTGCACTTCTGACTCTGTGATTTATCGGGACGGAGCGTCCTGTCGCTGGTGGCTAATCTGTGCAGAAACAGTCACGCAGTGTGGCTGTGGGAAGCCCGGGGACTAGCTCCGGGATCTGGTTTCTCTGCTGCAGGATGCTGACTGTGCAGTCCTCAGCTCTGTGCACCTTTTATAAATGCTAATAAAGCTGTCGCTGTGGAGGTAAAACTGAAGAGAAATACTTCACGTCAGCAATATTAAAGTCTTTATAAAGAGATTTAAAGGAATATTTTACTAAATCATTTACTACTTTTTACCCTTACTGAGTGGAAACAGACCACAGATCACTGGAAGAAAATAGTAATGATTTATAAGTTTTTATCTTCTTTTTTGACTGATAGAAAATCTGTGTGCCAGTGGTAATATTTAATAAAAGTAACAAAACCACAATGTAGAAATACTTTTATTACAAGTAAAAGTCCTGCAATAAAAGTAGAAATGTAGCAGCTTCAAGTACCAAAAGTGAAAGTACTCATTCTGCAGAATAAACCATTTTGGTGTTTATTATATACAGTATTTGCATTTTATTTATCGATTATCACTTTAAAGTTGCAGCTCATATAGGTAGGACTTGTTTCTATTACTTTATTAGTTTAATCCATGACCCTAACCCTAACCCTTCAATTCAAAAAGTGGAAATAACACATAATATAGATCCATCACACACAGAATGAAACATTTCATGTCTTAATGTATTCAATTTCTTCTAATTATAATGATTATGGCTTACATTTACTGAAGACCTAAAACTTAGTGTCTCAAAAAAAATTTGAATATTACAAAAGACCAATTTTAAAAAGTATATTTAGTATGGAAATGTTGGCCTTTGAAAAGTATGGTGACCCATCAGCCATTCATGTACGTGCACTGCTCCTATACTGTACATTCTTTACTGTATATATTTCTATAACATATTCATTCACCGTATATATCCTATAGCATATTCAATTCATACCTGAACTATATTTATATTTATATACTCTGTTCATATGTACATACCCTTGCACTTTACTACTCTGCACTTCTGGTTAGATGCTAAACTGCATTTCGTTGTCCTAGTACTTGTACTCTGTTCACTGACAATAAAGATGAATCTAATTTAATCTAATATTCTAATGTATTGAGATGCACCTGTATATCCAGCCCCTCACCTGATGCTGCAGCTCCTCTGAGCTCAGAGAGTTGTGAAAAAAAGTTCATCTCAATGTTTTGGATTTCACTGTCACTGCTCCTATCAGCTGTCCGTCTGCTGCAGGCAGCTGTTTCCTGCAGAGGCCTTCTGATAAACTTGCAGAACACAAACTGTCCAACAGTAGACAGACAGTCAGAGACGAGCTGGAGGACACAGAGCAGCATTCAGCAGCTAAAGAGACAAAAGAGATTTCCCTCAGGAGACAGAAACAGAGTGACTATTGGACTTCAATCCTCAGGTTGACACAAATACAAAGACTCCTGATTAATGACCACCATCAGTGAGTGGCCAGATAGTCTGTTAGTGTAGGTTAGAAGCTCAGGAAGAACAACAGACAGTCAAACAGTCAACTGTTTGGATTTTTGGTGCCTACGAATTAGGGCGTGCCCGTCTTTGGCGATTATTTAATTGGTCGTCTTCGTCAGCTAGGATTTCTTTTATTTTTCTCATGCTTTTTTCATGCTGAATAATTTTTTTCCAAGAAACTTGTGAGCACATCTCTGTTAAACACATTAAAGTGGTGCTTTTTATTATTCACTGCAGAAAAATGGATTTGTTGTCAACTAATCAATTATTCGACAAAATTCGACAAAAGTGTTGGTCTGGACTTTAAATAGTGATGATGTCATAAATTTAAATCGTTTTTCTCAGCTCGAGGAGAGTTTTTACAAAGATAAAACCTTCATGGATCAAAAATTCATGAAAAATGGAAAAATGGGAATGAGTGGTAAGCGATTTGAGTGGAGTGAAATCAGATTTTTAGCTTGGAGCATTATTGAGTGGAGCAGGTTTGAGAGGGGGAGCTGATGTACATCCAGTTTTTTTTTTTTTTGTGGCAGTTTAATGACAAAAAAAATTCCTTAGGCAAACACACACCAGATGCTACAGTAAAACACACAGTTTCAGACCGTCCCAGTGCAAGCCAATCAAACTGAACAACTGAAGGATCTCCAGTGTCTGAACAGGAAACTTCTGCAGGATTATTGAATCCAACCGGAGCGATTCTCAACGTCTGCAGAAAGAGAAACAGGGAATTATTTGTGTCCATTCTCTGTCTGGCTGCGTGAAATTACCCAGCTGCCCCCAGACCTATTTTTGAAAGGAGCCACAGCTGCTAAACGGGACCTGAGCACTACTTTGTGTTGCTCTGTGTGTGTTCAACGTACAGTAAGAGTCGGATCTGCATTTCTATAACAGAAGCAACCACAAAGCTGCAGACGTACTTTTGATTGTTCAGCCTGAACTACAGATACAGTTTCTCACGTGGTGCAGAGTGAAAAACACTTAAAAACCTGGGTAGAAACATATTTATCTCTCTGCTGCACATTTGATTTGATACTTTGGAGTAAAAACACATAAAATTACTTTATGTGAAAAGAAATAATAAAAACCAAACAAAAAAAACAAGTACATTTTGGTGATGTGAGGTGTGAAGAAATTAGTTTTGCAAAAAAAGTAGCAGCAGTTTCACAATGGAGGTAAAACTCCATTGATCAACAAGCTGTCCTGATTACAGTGAAATAAATCAGAAAAAAAATTGGAAGAACTGTTGTCATTATAGAAAGAGCTGTTTTCTTCAAACAGGGAAAATTGTCACAGTCCCAATTTTCAACAGAGAATCAGAAGACAGCGAAGTTTGAACTCAAAAAGAAGATAAAGAAAATTAAAAAAAACATGTTTCGTACAGTGGTTGTAAACTGCCAATATTTATGACTGTTTCAATGTCACATTTTATCAATTTTAATGTTTACTTATATCAATTTTAATGTTTACTTGTATCAATTATTATGGTTTATTGACTTGCAAAACCTTTTAGCTGAGGTTAAACAGATTTTATTGATATGAAACATTTGAAGAGGCTCCAAGAAATTATTTCACAATAATATATATATCCTTTATTTAACAAGGTAAAAGCCTCATTGAGATAAAAAAAAAAAATCTCTTTTCCAAAAGAGACCTGGCAAAGAAAGCAGCATAAAAAAAGAGACAAGTTACAACATTAAACACACTTATCATAAACAATTCAATACAAATACAGCATCACAACAACACTGAAGGAGCCTATAGAGACTTATATGGAGCAGTCACACTGACCAAGTGAAATTATTTCTTTATCCTTTAGAATGGATTTGAATTCCCTGATTGTGATCAGCTCAGACAGTTTCAAGTCCTTTTGAAAATTATCCCATGATAAAGGAGCATAAATAAAATATTTCTTACCTAACTCAGTTCTCACTCTTGGCACCAGAATCTGTACAGTATTTTGAGAGCGTAAACCATGTTGAGTTTGGTTTCAACACATGTATCTACACAGATACGAGGGGAGCAGCCCAACAATAGATTTATAGATAAAAACTAACCAATGAGAGATACAAAGATGACATTTCACATTGTAAAAAAGAAACTATTGTTTTTATGGTAATAACCAGCAGCTGTGGTTACCAGAACTTTACCGTAATAAATATGGTAGAACCTTTTTTAATATTACTGTAAAAAGATATTGGCACTGTTTATTTCACGTTTAAGATTGCCATTTTATTCAATTTTTTACTGTATAAATAAAGGTTTTTCCATCAAAATAAAAACTGTCTTGCCATATAATTGACAAGAAAATACTTTATAAATGAAAACGCATGAATTAAAGATTTTACCATTAAATATTGCAGTATGTTTTTGTTAGAGTGTGTAAGCGTTTAGTACATTTAAGTCTAACTTCTTAAGGCTCTGGTTAGTTGCATTCATAAAAAGCAGATCACCGTAGTCCAGTAGAGGCAAGAAAGCTGCAGAAATGAAATATTTCCCTGACTGATAAGAGAAGCAAGATTTGTTTCTAAAAAATAATCCCAATTTTAGTTTCAGTCTTTCAATATGGGGTTTAAATAAGCATAAATATGATGTACGGAGGTTTTTTGCTGCAGAGTTCACAGGGTTTAATTGTCTAAAAGTCAAATTTACAAATATTTAGTCACTCTTTTTCTTAAATATTCATCTAAAGTATCATATTTTCATAATGAGCTTTTTATTTGATTAAAGAGAAATAAAAGAAAAAATAATTTCCGTCAGTCTTCAGTGGAAAAATTTCCATTTTCTCCTTTTTTATGTCACATTTAACAAGCTGTCGCTCTCACTTTAATTAAAGTGGCTTAAGCTGTTACCAGGAGACGTCTCCCGCTGCGCCGAGGAGAAAATTACACCCTGCTCACACTTTGTACATGTTTCAGTGAAAAAGGCCTGCCAGTCTGAGGAAAGGTTACTGTTTGAAGTTCAGCAAAGTTTCTGCAGCTGGGGAGAATCTTAAACAGTTTCTTTCTGCAGCAGCTGTTTCAAATGTAACTGTAATCATGTAATTATAATGGTAGTTATTTAATTATGATTAACTTAATCATTTTTGTGTTATTTCTGACCCCTGTTGGTTTAATCAAGACGTCTCTGTAATTACGGAGCAGTTTGTGATTGCAGTAATGTGTCTGTAATCATGTTTTCTTTGACACGGCGACGAAGCTTGTTGGTGTTTTTCTGGCAGCTCTTCGTGTATTCTTGTTTCTTTTGCACAATCACACATCCATCTGCGTAATTGTGATTCTTGTGTAATTGTGCCGACATGATTTGTGATTTGCAAAAATGTGCTAATAATGCTGAGTGCATGTGCGCACCACACACAGCCTTATTTTATTTTATTAACCCTGACCTCCCCCAAAGAGGCAGCAATTACCCAGAGTGCACCGGCAGTCACAAAACCTGAGTTTAATTGCGGTGAGAGCAGAGCAGCCAGCGTTTTACTCCATTAAAGTAAAAGCTGCACAAAGAGCGCTCAAATTAGCCGTAAATACTAATTTACACAGCTGAGAGCAGACAAAGAGCGGCATGGTAAATAAGCCGGAGTGACTGGTGTTAACTGTCCTGCTGACGGCTGGTGCTTTTAATCTCCCGAAAACAACAAGAAGAAGATCTGACAAATGTCACTCTTCTGACTGAGCTGTCATTTCTTTTCTTGCAGATTATTACCTCAGTTTTCAATTCAGTTAGTCAGCAGGATTATAGAAAAACTACTGGCCTGATTATCGTGAAGCCTGTTGGAAGAGTGCAGCATGGGCCGAGGAAGAACACATTTCACTTTTATTAACCCCTTGATGCACAACATATAAACACCTTCTAATGCACGACATGGGTCAAAAATGACCCGCATTCATTTCCCATGTTATTTAATGCTGCTGTGTGTTTGAATAACTTTTATATCTTTTTATTTTATTTATTTATTTTTATATATCTTTTTTTATTACAACAGATCATTATATCCATTTTTCCTGTCATACTTTGTGAATAAAAATATTTTTTGTATTATTACATCAAGTTTACACACATGGGTCACAAATGACCTTGTGCATTAGAAGCGTAGTGATAAAAAAAGTGATACACTCAATTAACAATGTGAGTATATGTGTAACTATGTTTGTCTTATTTATTTTAAGGTTTAACTTTAAAAGAGTTGTTAGAACCACCAGATTACATTGGAAAATCACATATTTGAACATTTGAGACTTATTAGAGCCACCAAATAATAATTTCCATTGGAAAAACACCAATTTAACAAAATAGGATAGTTAATATTTGTGTCAGGTTTGTCAGGTTTTAAATTGGTGATTGGTGAATTGATGACAACATATAAACACCTTCTAATGCACAACATGGGTCTAAAATGACCTTGTGCATTAGAAGCGTAGTGATAAAAAAAAAAAAGGCTTTTATTCAAAAAGTAAGAAATGAAAACAAAAATAGGATGTATGATGATCAAAAACAACTTAATTGAGGAAAACCTGGAATACTGAAAGATGAAATTAATATAGTGCAAAGATATAGAATATAAAAACATAGTCGGGTCACTTTAGACCCATGATGTGCATCAAATGGTTAACATTGCATGAGAGGGAATGGCCTAATTTAAAAACTTTAATGTTATTATTGCATGATATATCAAGGAGCAGAGACAAAACAGAAAAAAAGAAGCAGGTTGTGCAGATGAGAATAAAAAACCTAAAAAATTCACCTCAATAAGAAAGAAATACAACAAATTCAAAAGTCATGTAATCCACCAAAGTATTCACTCGGTTTGCTTCACTTTCACTGCTCCATGTGGTTCTCTCCGCCGTCTGACTCACTGAGGACAGGCCGCCCGGCTGACAGTCACACTGTGAGCAGGTCGATCTCGCCCTGCAGGGACGGAGGGCACGGCAGCGAGCACCTCCACGGCTCCGTTTGTAATATATGAAAGCCGCCAAAGTGGCTAATAAGAGTGAGTGTGTTACTCTCCGGCTGAATCCTGCCCACATTTGGCGTGTGGGCGGGTGTTAATGTCAGGCCCTGGACATGTTCCTTCATCACCAGGAACACACACACACTGACACACACTGGAGTTTATTTTGACTCAGTCCCACACACACACACACACACACACACACACACACACACCGTCCTGCTGCCACAAATACTCACTACAGCACCAAATGTGGATTAATCCGCCACTGAAAATAGTCCCCAACAAATGCATTTTTTCCTTTCCCCTTTCTCTCTTTCTCTTTTTTTGTTTGTTTGATAAAAACTACAGTGAGTAGCTGTTGGAGGAAATTAAAGAACCTTTATTAAGAATGAAACTATATTTTTGTGTTTTTTAAAGGTTTACATCTTCAGCAGGAACCGGTGAGAGCTGAGCTGAGAGCCACAGACAGAAAAATCAGACCGTATTAAGAGATGGACTAACACACTGTTGATTTTAGACTTTTGATCTGTTAATAATTGGTTAGTTAGTTTTAATTGGTTGACAGAGAATCAATGTGTAAGACAGTGTGTGTTATATTCCTTGTTTCGTTCCTTGATTAAACGGATGAAGAGGTGTGTGGTTAAACTTGAGCTCAGTGTATAAAATGAGCTGCTGTGCCCTCTAGGATAATCACAGCCTCATGAAACTTTGCAACCTCAAACTGGAGACCTAGAGCATCCAGAGTATGGATGGCTGACACACTAGATTCACAATAAGTAATGTGCAATTCTTGCAAAAAAATCTACCAAATATCAGATGTTTTTTAAACCAAATCATAGCATGGATTTTTCTATGGTGTAAATGGTAAATGGAGTTCACTTATATAGCACTTTTATCCGAACTGTTTACACTGCACTCATTCACCCGTTCACACACACATTCATACTGGTGGCTGAGGCTACCAGGACACACTGGTGCCACCTGCCACCATCGGGAATTTGATCGAACCACCAACCTTCCAATGATGTCTTTATGGGGGACTCTGAAAGGATTTTTGACCATTTTTATTAATTCTCGAGGGGAGAAAAAGGTCAAATTTAACACCTGATCCGAGTAACTAAATTAGAGTAAGTAAATTAGACATAAATGTATTACATTTTATTATCTTTTTTTTTATTTACTTATTTATTTATTTTTATTTATTTGCTGTATGTCTGCTGTCTGTACTTGTGGTCCACATGGTGTAGTGTATTTGTCCCTCATGTCACCTTGTTTGTTACGTCATTCCACCAATAAAAATTTTTTTTAAAAAAAACTTATGAGACATAATTGCACATTTGGGAATGTGCTTTTTATACTTACATCATAATGTTCCCTTAACAACCCTGCAATGAAATGCTACTATGTGGACAAACATCATCACACATGACTTAAATTGGGCTCACTGAATCCACCCGAGTCAGACTCAATTTGTGCAGCTCACGGACTGTTTAGGGACCCCAGGCTGCACAAATATTCATATGTAATAGGCGGAAGTAACACATTTGTTCTGCAGGAAAATAACGGCATGTTTTCTGCCTTGTTTAAACTGCATGTTATCAGCATAAAGTGGGCATGTCTGTAAAAAGGAGACTTGTGGTACCTGTAGAGCCCATTTTTATCCTGATATGTTGAGGTTAGAGAGCTGCTTTCAGTTTTTTCAGCTTTAAACTACAACTTAATACGGCCTATAACTATTTTTAGACCACAGGAACATTTATTTTCCTCCATTTCTGTGAATAAGTTTGGTTTTAAAATATAATTTAAATTATTTTAAAGTTGTTGTTCTTTCATGTTTTTGCTGCTAATTACCAAACACTTTGGGCCTATTTCTGTGCATGAAAGGTGCTATATATATTTTTAATTATATGTCTTTTATTGAGCATTAAATTCAAAATGCACTCCACATGCAATCGATACTAATTATCATGACTATTACAACTGTGCATGTAACTCTGGAGCTCAAATATTATAAAAGGCACAAAGGTAATATTTAAATATCATGACTTGGACTAATACATTCCTCAGATCTTTAAGTTTCATACGATACCAAAACCTTCTCTGTTGTCTGAAAATTATGTCTGTAATTTAGTCAAAAATGATCTTTCAGGGGTCACTTTGAGAACTGAAAACAGAGATAACAAACTGCAGGAAAAGAAACGTGACAACTTCAGTTAGAAAAGTGAGATCTGTCAGATATTTTCTTGTTGTTTTCAGGTGTCTGAGATTAGATGATCATGCTGTTTTAAAAAATTCCATCTTCACCAAACAAAACAAGACGCAATAAGGACCTTTAACGTGATAATTTCAGAAGCTAAATTTGGGAAGAATCAGTAACTCTGATTAATTATTCAGTTATTAGTCTAAACTGCTCGATGTCCTGTCAGATGTGACAGGTGGCTGCTTGTTAGTTTTAGCTGGTAAACACCATCAGGGACCATAAGTGCACAGTTGGTCCTCTTCACACCCCCACCGCCGGCCCCTCTCACACCAACATGTCCTCCTCAGCAGCAGCCAGCGTCCCTCCATGTGTCAAACGATCCCACAGGGACAGGCTGTCAGTGTCACGTCCTCAGGACGGACAAAAACTGGCTTGAGATGCCTCATCGCGCTCCCTCCGCTCCGTCCTGCTTCTGCTGTTTGCTCATATCAACACATAGAAAACACACGCAGTGAATTCATGGAGTCTTTATGCAACACACTGCACCGAGCTGCTTGACTGAGTTCATGTTTCTGTACGTTCATGTTGTCATTTAAGATAATTCTCTCATCTTTGCTCTTCACAAAATATTTAAAATCTTAATAAGTAATATATAATAAATTCACACGACATTCAGTAAGCACTGACTCATTAGACGGCTTTAAATAAAGCTTTAGAGCGATCTAAAAAAAACTGTTACATCTCCCTTTATCAGAAATCTTCCTGCGTTTTTAATATGGGAGCCAATGAGGCTGTTGGTGCGTGTTGGTGGTGCATCTTTGCCTCCTACGCCCAAACTATAACTCTGACAGCTTTACCAGAGGATTGTGAGTGAGAAGACAAATTTTCCTACATTTCTATGTATAAATTATTTCTGTAGAGTGGAATTTGCGGCCTGGAGCGCAGTTTTCAAATTAATTTTTTACAGTTTTTTCTCTCCCTCTACACTCTGGCGATGATGTCACAAACTGTGACACGAACATTCCGTGCAATACACACCCATTATAATCTCAGATTTTTTTCTCCAAAAATGATCATGGTCATTGAACAGGGATTGATAAAAAACTATATGACCTATCGAAACGTGGATTAATACACCAATTCACAAGACTTGTGTCTACTGTTTAAAGTTTAAATGGAGTCTCTAGGTGAAATTATGCCGGAGAAGTAGACGTTTAAAAATCTCCAATTATTGTTCTTTTTCGCTCATTTTTTTTCAGCCGTCCCATTCATTTCAATGCAAAATTTTGGGCTTACGTTGCAAAAGATTCAGATTCTGTAGAGAAAAGTTATAGCACACCGATCCGGGAAGAGGAAGAAGAAAAAATCCACAGTATAACAGTAGTGCTCGGGGCGATTGCCCCGTGGCCCTAATAAGGTCATAAAGAAATAAAGTGCAAAAACATCTAGAACTGAAAAATTTAAGAAAAATAAATGAAAACAAAAAAGGTGCTATATAAATACACATCATGCGTCCATTAATTTATCCATCAGAATATTTAAAAAATCTAAACAAATCTTTTCTTGAATCATGCTGAAAAGAGACTCAACATTTTGGGTTTGTGCTGCAACTAATAGTTATTTTCATTTTCAGTTAAATCTCCTGGACTTATTTTCTGAATTCATTGATTAATCATTTTAAACAAGCTTGTTCCAGTTCCCCAGTGCTCAGTGCAACATGTTCAAAATTATTTTTTTGTCTGACAGAACCAAAACAGTAAAAGGCAGAAAATATTCAAATTTAAGAATCTAGTATCAACAAATGTTTAAAGGAATAGTTCGGAATTTTGGAAATAGGACCTCATTTCCAACTTAGCCGGTGTGATATAGGTCGGTGGAGACCGTTTTCAGCACATTTTATGCAGTCCTTATACTTGCACAAGTCACTGTTGCTAAACTGGTGTTGAGCTAGCTCACGTCAATAGTATCATCCAGCCTGTCACTAAAAACAGCTTTACCTGCTGCTGAGAAACTAGTCCCTCAAAATGTTTTAACATTTTATTTATAACAAGTTTTTGAAAATGCAAGGTTGGTTTAATTTCTAAAATGATTCTATCAACACAGACATGTACATCGATAGTCCGACGTTATAATGTATTTGTCTCGGGTGTTCTGCGGAGCAGGTAAAGCTGTTTTTAGTGACAGGCTGAATGTTACTATTGACGTGCGCTAGCTCAACACTAGTTTAGCAACAGTGACTTGTGCAACTATAAGGACTTATAGTTAAGGAATTCCGAACTATTCCTTTAACATTTTACTTGAAAAGAAATTTAAGCTGAGCGAAGAAAAAAACGTACAACTACAAATATTGCTAACAGCAGCAATTAAATGCATTACAGTCCAGTGGTTGAAACCTGAGCCCCCAACTTATAATACATGGAGCGGCAAGGTATGGGAAATTTACCAGATGGAAAAAATGAACATACTCTCTGAGACTCCAAAAGATGGGATGCTGCCACCACTATATTAATGCAGTCTCCTTCTATATGATTAAATTTGCCCAACACTACACATGTCC
This sequence comes from Centropristis striata, assembly GCF_030273125.1. Classification (NCBI taxonomy): domain Eukaryota; kingdom Metazoa; phylum Chordata; class Actinopteri; order Perciformes; family Serranidae; genus Centropristis; species Centropristis striata. The sequence continues at coordinate 15,525,091 of NC_081518.1, forward strand.
ATACCATTAATGATTAGGGGAGGAGGGAAAACACATACAGCATAGTCACACAATATTTTTTTGGGCAATAATGTATCAATACATGGATGGAAAATACAGCAAAGACTGATTATGTAGTTTTTCATGAAAAGACAAACTTGACATTATCACCATATAATCAGTTATATTTGAACATGTCAGCAAACAGTTCCTTATTTACACATTCAGCAGGTTTATCTTGGAGCGTGTTTGATGAAAACAGTGAAACAAACAGTGAAGCTGTGTGGAGGAGAGCTGCAGAGAGGGTGATAGTGAGTATGTTAGGGTTGGGAGCAGCCTGGTGGTCTCACTGATTCACATCTGTCCCACATTACTATCACTGTTCATATTTCTATGCTTTTAATTTGTAACATACTGCTTCAACTTCCTGTACAGCTTTTTCTTTTAACTATAATACTGTAAACATTTTCTAACAGGTGTGTGTGTGTGTGTGTGTGTGTGTCTGTCTGTCTGTCTCTCTCTCTCTCTCCCTCTCTCCCTGTGTGCGTGTGTGTTTGTGTCCCTCTCTCTCCCTCTGTTTGTGTGTGTGTGTTTGCCTGTGTCTGTGTCTCTCTCCCTGTGTGTGTGTGTGTGTGTGTGTGTGTGCGCGCGCGTGTCTCTCCCTGTGTGTGTGTGTGTGTGTGTGTCTCCCTGTGTGTGTGTATATCTGTGTGTCTCTCTCTTTCTCCCTGTGTGTGTGTGTGTGTGTGTGTGTGTCTCTCTCTCTCTCTCTCTCTTTCTCCCTGTGTGTGTGTGTGTGTGTCTCTCTCTCTCTCTCCCTGTGTGTGTGTGTGTGTGTGTGTGTGTGTGTGTGTCTCTCTCTCTCTCTCTCTCTCTTTCTCCCTGTGTGTGTGTGTGTGTGTGTGTGTGTCTCTCTCTCTCTCTCTCTCTCTCTTTCTCCCTCCCTGTGTGTGTGTGTGTGTGTGTGTGTGTGTGTGTCTCTCTCTCTCTCTCTCTCTCTCCCTGTGTGTGTGTGTGTGTGTGTATAGGGGCAGGGTGAGGTTTCAGCTCGAGGCTCAGCCATGGAGGGGGACTGCCTCAGCTGTATGAAGTACCTCATGTTCATCTTCAACTTCTTCATCTTTGTGAGTTCAAATCATTTTTCTTCTTCTGTGGTTTTAACATCAGACTGAAACAGAAAACAATCCCGTAAAATTATAACGAGACTGTGAATGACTTTCCTTCTTATTTGTAGTTGTAACATAACACTTAATGAAACCGCGAATGACTCTGTTGTATTTTAGTTTCTTTCTGTATGAGGTAAACAGTTCTGCTGCAGAACATGATTCGAAAGAGTGTGATATCTAACATTCAACCTGCACACTTTATGCGACATAAATGAACATTTTTGTTTGTCATTTAGAGAGATTTTGCTGGAAACTTATTGTCTGTGTACTCATGAATGCTTTTTGCTGAAGGGTTAAGTATGGTGGCGCTGAGAGCTCACAGCACTGCAACTTAAGAAAACAAATAATATAATACACAAAAGACAAGCAAATTGAGAAAACATCTTCATTAGTTTGACAACACAAGCGCAGCATTAATAAAATGCGCCGCAAAGACCACAACACAACAGAAGTGTTACCAGAGGACACTTAAAAGTGATGCACATGTCTGGACAAGCATGTGATATTATCACGTTATTTCAAGATTAATGATTATTTCATTGCATTACATTGCAGTTAAACAAATCAAATAAATGAATGATACACGCTTTAGTTGGTCTCTCTCAACGGCACCAAGTTGACCTTGGTCTTGCTAGCCGGCTCACGCTAGCATGTTATTGATCACCGGCTAACGTTAGCATGCTATGATTAGCCGCTAACGTTATAAGGTTAAATTATCATTAACTTGAAATAACGTAATAAAATCAAGAGTGCTCTTAAATGTCCTCTGGAAACACTTCTGTTGTGTTGTGGTCTATTTGCAGCACTTTCTCTTATCCTGTTGTGTTGTGGTCAGCATGTTTTCTAAATGCTGCGCATGTGTTGTCAAATTGATGAAGATGTTTTCTCAATTTGCTTGTGCTTTGTGTATTTGCATGTGTTTTGTTAAGTTGTTGTTGTTAAGCTCTCAGGGCCACCGTAAATAAGTAAAAATTGATGTCCGGGGAAGTTCACACGGCAGTCAGTAAGCACGGTCACTGACTCAGTAGACAGCTTCAAACAAAAACAATACGGCCTATAACTATATATACATCATAGCAACACTAATTTCCTCCATTTCTGTGAATAAGTTTGGTTTTGAAATGTGATTTTTGCTGCTAATTGCCAAACACTTTGGGCCTTTTTCTGTGTATGAAAGGTGTTTTAAATTTTATTGTGAAATTTTATTTTATTATATGTATTTTATTGAGTATTAAATTCAACAAACACGACACATATGCAATCAAGACTATCTATCATGACTATTACAACTGTGCACGTAACTCTGTAGCTCAAATATTATATGGTAATGGACCTGCACTTATATAGCGCTTTTCACTCAAAAGCGCTTTACACTACAGCGTTCATACTGGTGGCAGAGGCTACCCTACACGGTACTACCTGTCACCATTGGGAATACATTCACACACCGATGAACACAGCACATCGGGAGCAATTTGGGGTTCAGTATCTTGCTCAAGGATACTTCGACATGTAGGCTGCGATGGTCAGGGATCGAACCACCCTTCCCAACCCTTCGGTTGGGGGCCAACCACTCTCCCAACTGAGCCACAGCCGCCTAACAGACACAAAAATAAGGTTAAATAAGGTTATAAGAAATAAAATGCAATAACATCTAAAACTGAAAAACATCATGAATTCATTCATTTATTATCAGACAAATACGAATTTCCAAGCATTACTTTTTAGAAGAAAGGACTCAATTGGGTAGAAATATTATTTAATTTTAATAACAAAACATGCAGTTTTTGGAAATTTAAGTAGGAAAAAAACCCAACATAAATAATGGCTACGACTGGCTACTGAAACACTGAAAAGTGTTTTAACTATCAGAACCAGAGTGGAATATAAAGCTATCACAATTCAAATAACTTTTTGTGATACTGTCAGTTACTTCTTATATAAATAAATAAAAATCACCTCCTCCTTGGGCCCCTGCCGGCTCCTGGGCCCCGGAGCCTCTCACAGCTCCTCTTGCGCTGGTTCTGAATGAATAATTAACCCTCCCTCTCCCAGCTGGGCGGCTCCTTCCTGCTGGGCGTGGGCATCTGGGTGCTGGTGGACCCGATGGGCTTCAGGGAGATCGTGGCGGCGAACCCGCTGCTGTTCACCGGCGTCTACGTCATCCTCGCCATGGGCAGCATGCTCTTCCTGCTCGGCTTCCTCGGCTGCTGCGGTGCCATCCGCGAGAACAAATGTCTGCTGCTGTTTGTGAGTCTGCACAAGTTTTAACTGTCAGTCATGTCCAGATCAGGTTTAATGTTAAAGATGAAAACAGGTGAAACAGGTAGTAATATACACAGTCATGGAAAAAATTATTAGACCATTTTTTCCTCCAATTTCTTGTTCATTTTAATGCCTGGTACAACTAAAGGTACATTTGTTTGGATATAAATATAAAATATATATAAATATAATGATGACAACAAAAATAGCTGATAAGAGTTTAATTTAAGAGCTGATATCTAGACATTTTCCATGGTTTTATAGATAATGATTTTGGTTATTATCAAGAAAACCTTGGAAAATGTCTAGATATCAGCTCTTAAATTAAACTCTTATCAGCTATTTTTGTTGTTATCATTATATGTGTCCATACAAATGTACCTTGAGTTGTACCAGGCATTAACATGAACAAGAAAGCAAGGATAAAACAAGAGTGGTTTAATATTTTTTTCCAGGACTGTAGTTGTTATATATGAAATAATGCTGCAAGTACAAACACTTTACTGAAGTTCAAACTTTATTCTGCTAAAATTTTGGTTTTAAGTGGTTTTAATGGGACATTTTTGTCCTCCAGGGTTTCTGTATTTTGCTTTATTATAGTCAGTTTATTATAGACTTATTGTAGGAGCTGAGGTTCAACTTTTAACATAAGAAAAATAAAAAAAACTCACACCTGCACCAAGATTTATTCCAGTCCAAAAGATCAAAAAATAAGAATTAAAAGGCTAAAAAACATTTCTTCAGACTTCATATGAGCCTGTAAAAAGTGGTGAAACTGCAACAAAAAGGAAAGAGTAAGTCAGTGTGCGTCCTCCTTTATATCTCTGCCTGCTAGTTATATAAGAGCAGAGTGAAAAGATACAACAGCGCCATCTAGAGGAGCTGAGAAAATGGGCTGGAGAAGTGTGATTATTACAATCAGACTACTTAATTCTGTCCTGTGTGTTGTGTTTAGTAATCTGAGTCTGTCAGCTTGTTTATTGTATGTAATGTTGTTTCTAAAATCTGTTGGAATATATTTATGACTTGTATGTCTGGAGTCAAAATGAAGCACTTGTTTATTATTATTGAAGTATTATTCCCCTGACTAACTATTTTCCGTTCCTGTCTCAGTTCTTCATGCTGATCCTCTTCATCTTCCTGGCCGAGCTGGCGGCCGCCATCCTGGCCTTCCTCTTCAGGGAACACGTGAGTTCAGACTGGATCACTTCATCAGCTGTGGAGTTTAAAGCTGCTGCTCCACAGCAACTGATGTGAAATCTCCTTTATTATAAAGAAATTGTAATATTAGAGTTTTTGTTGTCCCTTTAGTCAAATTTCAGATTTTTCTCAAACAGCTTTAGAAAAATATTGTGAAATGATCCATCAAGTTGCATCAAGGGTTTGAAAGCACCAAACTGACTCTGATCCTCAGTGATTCTTCACATTACAGCTGATGGTTAAAGGCTCTGATTCACTGAGAAATACCAGACTTTTTTGCTGTTTTTATACAATATTTGTGTTGGGCTTTTATGTACAGAAAGTATTAAGTTTTAAATCAAATCAAAATCAAAATTACTTTATTGACTAACTGAGGGTAAATTCAGTTAGTCTGGTAGAATCTCTGTTAGAATGAGACAGCCTGATGGCTGTAGGAGAGAAGGATCTTTTGTATCTCTCCGTCCTGCAACAGAGAGAGAGGAGCCGTCCACTGCTGTTTTTTTGGTCCATAAAGGTTTTGTGTAGCAGATGATCTGGGTATTTCAGGATGGCCTGGAACATGTTGACAGGTCATCTCTCCACCACCTCCTCCAGTGTGTCCAACCTGGCTCCAACCACAGAACCAGCTCTTTAGACCAGTCTGTCCAACCGCCTTCATCTCTGTGTGTGATGCTGCCTCCCCAGCAGACTACAGCATAAAACAACACACTACCACCACAGACTGATAAAACATCTGCAGCATCACACTACACATGTCCAGAGATCTGAGCTTCAAGAAGAAAAAGAGGCGGCTCTGCCCCTTTTTGTAGAGAGCGTCTGTGTTTAGGGACCAGTCCAACTTATTATCCAGGTATACACCTAGATACTTAGAACTTGGCACCACCTCCATGTCCACCCCACAGGTATTCACTGGCTGAAAGGGGGCTTGAACCTGCAGAAATCTCTGATCATTTCCATAGTCTTTGAGGTGTTCAGTGGGAGATAGTTCTTGTGACTCCAGTCACTGAAGGCTTTTATCAGATCCCTATATTCAGATTCCTGCTCATTCCTGATACACTTTAGACTGGATCAGTTCATCAGCTGTGGAGTCTAGAGCTGCTGCTCCACAGCAACTGATGTGAAATCTCCTTTATTATAAAGAAATTGTAATATTAAAGTTTTTGGCAGCAAATACAAAATACCATAACATTTATGAATGCAATGCAAAAAAACACAGCAATTATAACAAAGGTCAGTGTATTAGGGATGTCCCAATAAAGCCATTTAATATTAAATATCTGCAGATACAGAGTCTCTATTCAATGCGTTAGTAGATAGTACAACTGCACTGTGAACACTTCAGGTACAGTAAAGTTTGTCAGATGCTGTTAGCACCAAGGTCTCCATAGCCAACAATAATAATAAGGTATCACTGTTTAAGTCAATAATAATAAAGAAAAAATACTTATTATATCCAGAAGTGTTAATTTCTACCTATTGTGAGTCATTTTTGCATGAGCATCTTTTGCAACCGATCAACAACCTTTAGCGCTTTCCCACCAGTCCACACTAAATTGAACAAAACAAATGTTTCCCCACTGCACAGTGTAGAGTCAAACCCTGGCTTTTCACGGCCCCAAGACTTCAAACCTGAGCTATCTATTTATTGCAAAATAAAGTATAAAATAACAAACTTTCTTTGGCATTCTGTCTCGAGGGACTGTCTCTCTCATGTCCTCTAGTGTTTGTTCCTTCATTTTTTTTATACCATTGAAGATTTATTTCCATCATCTGTACATCTTTTGCAGTAGATTATAAATCATTCTTTTTTATGTACATTTTGTATGGGCAGCCAGAAATAACACAGGCATCACACACATTGTTCATACAACAAGCCTCTACATTTTCAAAGAATCTTTCCCTCAACTTGTCCGTCCTTTAATCCTCTTTTGTCCATTTGAATTGCAAATATTCAAATAAATTTGTAAAATAAGTAGATGAATATAAATTAAATAAATGGTACATCAGCAGCAATTGCAGTGAAGGACAGGCAGAAGAATGCCTGGTACAACTAAAGGTACATTTGTTTGGACAAATATAATGATAACCACAAAAATAGCTGATGAGAGTTTAATTTAAGAGCTGATATCTAGACATTTTCCATGGTTTTATTGATAATAACCAAAATCATTATCAAGAAATCCATGGAAATGTCTAGATATCAGCTCTTAAATTAAACTCACCAGCTATTTGTGTTGTTGTTGTTATCATTATATTTGTACAAACAAAACTGTAAAACCAAATGTTGCTTGTTTGTTATCATAACTAATTTTTCCTTTTCAATACAACAAAGATTTGTGATTTGAGTTAACTCGATTGTCTTTGTTGTCTTGATATAAAATTATTTTGCAGCATGGACACTCAAATATTTAAGTTGAAACAACAAATTGGGTTTTACAGTGTACCTTTAGTTGTAACAGGCATTAAAATGAACAAGAAATTGAAGAAAAGGGGTGGTCTAATAATGTTTTTCATGACTGTTATTGGCTTGAGGTTTTAGCTGTTTACTGAGGTGTGTGTGTGTGTGTGTGTGTGTGTGTGTGTGTGTGTGTGTGTGTGTGCAGCTAACCAGAGAGTACTTCAGCAGGGAGCTGAAGCGTCACTACCAAGGTCACAACAACACCGACGTCTTCACGTCCACATGGAACGCCATCATGACCACGGTGAGCGTCCGGGTTACAGTCATAATGTAATAAAAATCTGCACTTGAGTCCATTGAAAATGTAATAAAACCTGATAATGTAATAACTTCCCAATAATGTAATACACTTTTTACCAATAATGTAATCACCAAGCACCTTTAGATTTCAAGAAGCTGTTGAATGCATTCATGTTTCATGGATACCTCATTTGTGAAAAACGGATGAACGGGTCAAAAGTAAATAAACATTCAACTTTGACCTGTTGGTGGCGCTAGAACTCTTGAGCTAGAGTTGCCTACACAGTATCACCACTTGAACCCAAGTAATGGGTGGTCTGCTGTTAAATTATTACAATATTGGGGAATTATTACATTACATTATTATTACATTATCAGGACTTGCGAAATGCTAACCTGATAATGTAATAACCTCCCATTAATGTTATACTTTATTACATTATTCGTAAAAAGTGTATTACATTATTGGGAAATGCACTTTATTACATTATCGGGAAGTTATTACATTATCAGGTTTTATTACATTTTCAATTGACTCAAGTGCAGATTTTTATTACATTATCAGGGTTATTACATTATCTGGAATTTATTACATTATCAGGTTCTACATGCTCCTTCTGTCCTCACCTTATAATAACCTCAGAGTCTAACAGCCTCCACGTGTCTCTGCAGTTTGACTGCTGCGGTGTGAGCGGTCCTGAGGACTTTGAGGAGAGCCTCTTCAGGCTCCTCAGCCCAGCCAAGATGGTCCCTGAGGCCTGCTGCCAGAGGAGCAGCTTCCCCGGAGAGGTCTTCATGGAGCAGTGTGTGAGCGGCAGCGTGGTCTTCAGACACAACAAGGTCAGCACAAAACACTTTATACCTCTCAGAAACACAGGATGTCAGCAGGCATGTTCGCCCACTCAGAAGCACCTGAAGGCTCCCAGCTGAAACCTTTTAGTGGCAGAGGAAGAGAAACTACACAGTAAAAAAAAAAGTAATCTACAGTAAAATACAGTGAGAACAGAACAAAATGCTTTTGCTGTATGGTGACAGGTTCACTGTAAATCAGCAAAGTCTGACAGAATAATTGAGGTATTTTAGGGATTTTGTGTTTGTGATATTTTGATATTTCTTTGGAAATTTTAACAAAATGTTATATGTTATTTTTAGAGTAACTGACAGTAACTAACTAACTATGGTTCTACATTTTATGGCATTAATTAGCAACGTCTAGGCTATCGCTTTTGTTATTCCAGCGAACTGAGACGGGACAGATTAGGTGCTGGACAAAGGCAGGTCTCAGGCCTACACACTCGAAGTCGCCCTTTATTTTATTTTATTGTTGGGCCTAAACATTTTATTTTAGGTTATTGTTGGACTCCAGCCCTTTATTTTATTTTATTGTTGGGCCTAAACATTTTATTTTAGTTTATTATTGGACCCCAGCCCTTTATTTTATTTTATTGTTGGGCCTAAACATTTTATTTTAGTTTATTATTGGGCCCCAGCCCTTTATTTTATTTTATTGTTGGGCCCCAGAACTTCCACATACACAGATATGGAACCCCCCCCCCCTATATATTGTAATTTAATATAATTCCTACAAACATCAAACATTTTTTACAGCGTAGGCTCTGTAGGTCAATGTTGAATAATATAATCTAGTCTTTAACACATGCATCATTCGTATAAAATGATTATTTTGTTTTATATGTTAAATCTTAATCTGCAAAGTAACAGAAATGATAGCTCAAGATAAGTACAGCAACGTTTACTTCTACAGTGTAGTGAAATAAAACTGTAAAGTAGATTAAAATAGAAATACTAAATAAATCCAACCTGAAAATCACCAAAGAAATTATTAGATTAAACAGCAATAAATGGCTCCAAAACTCACTGTTTTTAGAGCATCATGTTAAAGACATTCTTATGTAAACATGCATTTCCACATTATTTATTTATTTATTTATCCATCTGGTAAAATAAAATCAGATTATCATCTTCATTTTAGTTCTGTAGGTCAGTGTTGCATAATTGAATCTGCTTTTTAACTAATGCATCATTTTTACAAGATGATTATTTGTTTAATATGCAAAATAACACTAATAAAAGATCTGAAGAACAGATATTTACTGCTACCGCAAAGTTAAATAAAACATGTAAAGTAGAATAGAAACACAAAAATTATAACAACTTTAAGACAACAAAGAAATTAATAATTTGGGTATAAAAAACGCCAATAAATGTCTACAAATAGTAGAAATTATAGCAGATTTTTTTTTAAATTCTGCTTTTAACAAATGCATTGTTTTTATAAGATGATTATTTGATTTGTATGTTAAATTTGAATCTGTAAAATAACTTTAATGAAAGCTCTGAAGTACTGCTACATGTATTGATTAAATACATGGATTTAACTAGGGGCTGCATGGTGACGTAGTGGTTAGCTCTCTCGCCTCACAGCTAGAGGGTCGCTGGTCGACTCCGGCCTGCAGCTCTTCTGTGTGGAGTCTGCATGTTCTCCCCGTGTCAGAGTGGGTTCTCTCTGGGTACTCCAGCTTCCTCCCACAGTCCAAAAACATGCACTTAGGTTTAATTGGTGACTCTAAATTGGTGACTCTAAATTGCCCGTAGGAGTGAATGAGAGTGTGATTTTCTGTCTCTATGTGTTAGCCGTGTGAGACCTGTCCAGGGTGAACCCCACCTCTCACCCAATGTCAGCTGGGATCGGCTCCGAAGTTATTATAGTTAACGAAAACTAACGAAATAACGAAAACTAGAATTGAAAAAAACATTTTCGTTAACTGAAATAAAAATAAAAACGAGAGTTTTTAAAAAACGATAACTAACTGAAACTGTATTGTGTGGTTAGAAAACGAACTAACTTTTTTCATACGTAAACCTTTTTAATAATTCATCTATCTGGTTTTCTGACTTAATAAACTTATTGGGGTTGAGATGGATCAAACAAAGGAAATAAAGGAAACATTTATTGTGACTTTTTAAAATCTGGCACAGAAAAACTAAAACTAACACTAAAACTAAAGAAAACTAAACTAAAACTAAGCACTTTCCAAAAACTAAAAACTAATTAAACCTAGCAAACACACTCTAAAAACTCATCAAAACTAACTGAATTTGAAAAAAAAATCGACAACGAAATTAAAAGAATAACTAATGAGAAGTCCAAAACTACTGAAACCTTGCAGCCCGCCGCAACCCGAGTGTGGATAAGCGGTTAAGGATAATAAATGAATGAATGGATTTAACTACCTCAAAAACAGAAAAAAAGATAAATTAATACATTCAACAGCAATTCATGTCTCTAAGTAGTAAATGAAGACTTTTTTCATTTGTTTCATTTTACTGACATTTTTTTTAGTTTATAAATATTCCAGTGTTTCATAATTGACGAGTGGCAGAATCTATCATTTTAATTTAAAAAAAGACTTGAGGTGCCTCTGCCTTCTCTGGAACATGAAACTGTTTCATAATTCAACAAAACTTAGCAGAAAGTTAAACATGATTTCCATCCAGATGTGTATCATGTTTTAATGCACATTTGAATACAGAGTAAAAATGTATTATTACAGGACAACAGACAAAGGACAGAGTCAGAGTTATTAAATATGGTTTAATAACGAGGCTGTGAGTTAAAGGCAGGTTTCTTGATATTTCTGTCTCTTTTTTCTCCCTGCAGGGCTGTTACTCTGCGATGGTCGACTACTTTGAGACGTACATTTACACAGCAGGAGCTCTGGCCATTGTGGTGCTGACTATTGAGGTAAGTACTGTGTCCTCTTACAGTTAAATACTAAGTGATTTTAATAATAAGAATTTTTTTTGGGACCGATTAAGGTTTAGGTTTAATAGAGACTGTCACCCAACAATTTAAGTTTTTAAGTTCAGCCAAGCAGCTTCACTGAGTCTTTAGAGACGCTGATATTGTGCAGAGCTGCAGGAATAAATTATGTTTTAATCTTCACTTCACTGTCAACTTCAAATGAAGATTTGATTAATGTTAATGTTGTTTATCTACAAGCCAGAGATCTTTTGTTGCACAATCGGCCAAGTTAAAAAACTTCATTTCATTTTCTTTTGTATTGTCTGTTCCGTAATTATGAAGTTTATTTTATGAAATTGCTCAAACAAAACCCTGAAGTGTCGTAGCGGTGGACAGATGATCAGGAACTAGAATCATCTTTTGAATTCCGTGTGTTTAGAGTGAGACTTCTCATATTTTTGTCTCTAAATGAGTATTGTGGACAACACTAAAAAAAATAATGTGTTCAGTAATTGCACGTTCATTAAATGTGCTTGTTTTTGCCACAGACGGACCAAGGTTATTATAGTTAACAAAAATAACGAAATAACAAACTAGAATTGAAAAAACATTTTTCGTTAACTGAAATAACAATAAAAACGAGAGTTTAAAAAACAAAAAAACCAATAACTAACTGAAACTGTATTTTGTGGTTACAAAACTAACTAAAACTAACTAAAATTAAAGTGAAAATGTGCTTAGTTTTCATCTGTGTCTACTTTTTTCATACGTAAACCTTTTTGGTTGATATGAAATCAATTTAATCTATCTGGTTTTATGATTTAATAAACTTATTGGGGCTGAGATGGATTAGCCAAAGGAAATAAAGGCAACATTTATTGTGACCTTATTGAATCTGACACCCAACAAATACCCCATTACAAAAAAATAAAACTAATAAAACACTAAACTAAAACTAAGCATTTTCCAAAAAATAAAAACTAATTAAAACTAGCAAACTCACTCCAAAAACTAATTAAAATTAACTGAATTTGAAAATAAAAATTGACAACGAATTAAAACCAAAACTGATGAAAAATCCAAAACTATTATTACCTTGTGACAGACTCAGATTGTTGTTCACAGTGTCAATTTCTTGTTCATTTTAATGCCTGGTACAACTAAAGGTCCATTGGTTTGGACAAATATAATCATAACAACAAAATTAGCTGATAAGAGTTGAATTTAAGAGCCGATATCTAGACATTTTCCATGGTTTTCTTGAAAATGATTTTGGTTATTATCAAGAAAACCATGGAAAATGTCTAGATATCAGCTGCAGCCCTCTCTCTCTCTAACAGTAACCAAACAGAAAGTGTTGCTGTGTCTAACATCACGATGATGTCGTTCCCTCCGCAGCTCTTCGCCATGGTGTTCGCCATGTGTCTGTTCAGAGGCATCCAGTAACGATCATCAGCAGCCGTCAGAGAGGCTCCACGCAGGAGGAAAACAAGAACTGTAAAATATGAAATGTATTTGTACAGTGATAGTGTATGTGTCTCATTGGTTTCGTGACATCATTTTGTACTTCACAGCAGCAGCAGCGAGGCGTTTGAGGTGCTGCTCTGGGCACAATAGACACACACAGGAAGTCATCCACTGTCCTCACTGTTTCCTCAAACATAAAGGAATAACACTGGTGCTAAGAGCTCAACACGGAGGGAGAACTGATGTCTAGATCCAGGACCAGCCTGAGCCCCAGAGCTGGAAACACACGTGATTTATCTCCTGATTATAACCTCAGTGATCACGGAGAGTCAGCACAAACAGTTCAGGTACAATCAGCACAGAGCTCGCATTAGCATTAGCTTGCAGTGAGCCTCAGAAGCTTCAGGATTAAAACAGAATGTGAATCAGAACACATCGGGCCTCCTGCAGGAACACACTGTTCTCTTCAGAAACCCTCACAAGCAGTTTCAGGCCGCTTTTTGCTCTTTTTACATTTCCCTTACTGTGTCCTTGTATTTCACTGCAATATATAAAATCAATATAAATCTAAAGTCTTGCAGCTCTATAGAATCAGCACAATCATGGCTAGAACCTGAAACATGTCTTTGTGCAGAATAACACAGTTATAGTGACATAAATCATAAAAAAAGAAAAAGAACAAGTTGAATTTCTTGGAAAAAATGTATTATTTTTATTATAAATAAAATGGAATTTATATATACAACACCCCCCCAAAAATTGGGTCCACACATGCTAGAAATAGCCGTGTTTCCGCTGAGTACTTTTTGGAAAAAGGCTGTGGGTTTTTTGGCTCCGCCCACTAGTTATTTCCCCACGGCCTCTGTTCCCATACAGGTACTTTTGAAACGGCTGAACAACGGAATCCGAATGTGACAACAGACCGACGCAGCAAGCAGTGTTGCCAACTTAGAGACTTTGTCTCTATATTTACCCACTATTCAGACCCTCTAGTGACTCTTTTTTTAAAAAGTGAATAGCAACAAATCTAGCGACTTTTTCTGGTGTTATTGGAGACTTTTGGAGACTCATTCCTACTCTTCTTCACGAGAAGCAGGCGCCGTCCCAATGCACTCACAAGCGGCCCAGTCCTCCTGCAGCAGTCTCTCCAAGCTGCAGTCACACATGCGCAAAGTCGCTGCCTCGACCGTATCCAATCAGCATGGAATAGTTCGTAGCAGCTCAGTAGGTACTTTCTGGGCGACTGTGGCTCAGTTGGTAGAGCAGTCGCCCATTGATCGGTAGGTTGGTGGTTCGATCTCTGACCATGGTAGCCTACATGTCAAAGTATCCTTTAGCAAGATACTGAACCCCAAATTGCTCCCGATGCTGCGTTCATCGGTGTGTGAATGAATTCCCACTGGTGGCAGGCGGCACCGTTTAGAGTAGCCTCTGCCACCAGTATGAATGTGTGTGTGAGCGCAGTCTGTAGTGTAAAGAGCTTTGGATGGAAGCGCTATATAAGTGCAGTCCATTAAAACCAGCCACGACATAAAAATAAGGGGGAAAAACAGACAAAAGAGGGCACCAATATAAATAAATTACCACCTAAATAAAAAGTGTTTTATGTTATCTGTCCATGACTTGTGAGACAGGACTCATGAATTTCATTCTTACTTAAGAGAAAATTCTGACAGTATTTCTGAATGCAACACGTTTGAGATGTTCCTGCATGAGGCCTGATGTGGACAACACAATTCATAAATCATGAGACGTGATTCAGAGTCGAGGTTTAAAAACATGTTTGTTTACAAGAGTCTTTTCACTCACACAGGGTTCAATGTAAAATATTATTAAAGTTCATTTCAGTGTGTCGTGGAGCACCTGTAAATTAATTCAACTTCACAACACAAGACTGAATGTGTGTGAATGTGAGTGAGTGCATGTGTTTGTGTGTGTAAATAAGCCTCAGTGGGACTGTGCCAGTGTACAGTGTGTGTGTGTGTGTGTGTCCCTCTTTGTGCACAGTGTGATCATGTTAATGTTGTCAGTAGTGATATAAAATGGAAGTTAAGCTAAAATAACATTGTACTGTAAGTTGTGTTTTCCAGTTGATTTGTATAAATGGCACTGATTGATATTAAACTGATTTCTGTGATTTTAGTGCTGTGACGTTTAATTTATTCTTCATACACAAACACAAAGGAGTTTTATTCAGCCAATCACAGGTGAGATTATTTATATATGATCTAGGTCTGATCTTTTTCTCAGCTGTGTTTATAACTTAAGAATAAGTATGAAATAAATGGTTTTGACAGGATAATCCAAGTTCTTTGTTGTTGTAATACAAATTTTGACCACAAGAGAGGGAAGTTCACTACTACCACATGTTCTGTTCTAAAAAGGACAAAGAGCTTTCGTGTTTTCTTCCACAGGAGTTTTAATTTCTCCATGCACTCTAAACACAATGTTCTTATATTGAGTGTTTCAAGCACCCGTTTTTAATGTTATCAGCCCATTAAATAAATGAGCCTTATCAGCCTTATAAATATGGCTTAGAAGGTTCATGTTTTACCTTTAGTATATGCAGAAGGAGGCCAGTCTTGATTTCTTTACACTTTTGTGTAAACTACTGTTTGGGTTCATAAAATAGAAAGTGTGTGTTTCGATATTGTTAAAAACATCATGGTTTAGATTAAATACTTTAAAAATGACTTGTACATTTGCCTAAAGAAGAGGTTTTGTTTAAAAAAGATAATGGGATTTTTGCCAACGTCAGAAATCATAGAGTTTTTCCTTATGGTATTTCACCTTTTTGGCTTCTAGACATTGCAGCTTCCTCGCAATGTAACCACAAGCATTTTGTGTATAAGACCTCCCCCGAGTTCATGAGTTCCATTTGAAGGAAGCACTATTTGATAGGGCCATTGATCCATTGAAATATGTAATTTGTTGTTTTTGCATAATTAAACAAGGACCAGAGACACAACAGGAAAACGAAGCAAGTTGTGCAAGTAGTGTAAAGGAGGGCAAGAAAAACTTACGTTAATTAGAAATAATTACAACAAATAGAGATGTAATATGACATTCTTCTGTAGTGGGAGATATATATTGGGAATTTGTCTATTGAAATGCACAATGGCTGAAATTTTAAATAAATATAATACATTATCAACGTATCAAAATATCTTTCGCATCTTATAGTAGACACACTTTTTTGTAATAAAAAGAAACATATAAATATATCATAATACTGCCAAAATAACAACAACAATAATTTGGAGGTGTTAACACATAAGGTGGCATTTTTTTTGACAAGGTAGCAAATCTTGACAAAACACTGAAAATACACAAGATACTGCTGAGCGAACAGCGCCGTCTGCTGGCAACAGAGAAAAGTGTGGTTTTAATGGTCGAGTAATAAAGAGACTAGATTTGTATATGGCAAATTGAAATTCCCCAGTTGCTCCTGATATTTATCGTTATTCAACAATTCAAGGTGATATAACAGTTTTAAATGGTGTTTTAACGCTCGCAAAGTCAAGTGCCCTGTGTGTGGGAGAACGACACTACGCATGCTTAGAGCCGTTGAAAACAAAACCGCAAACTGCAATCTGATTGGCTGTTCGGTGTGTCGTCATTAACTGTTAGCTAGTAGCCGTTAGTGTTTGTTTTGAAGAAGATGTGGTCTCCGTGAACTAACTGTGGATTATCTTCTACATCAGTCGTTCTCAAACTTTTTTAGCTACGCATCCCCTTCTATGTCCTAACCGTGTTGACGCACCCCTAATCCCCCACACCTTCAAAAAACGAAATGCAATAATCATTTTTATAGCCATATTAAAGGCGGCATGTTTAACCCTTGCGCACCCCTTCAGAAAGTACCCCACGTATTAGGTGCAAAAAATGTACACCTCTTAAAAAGTGTTATAAAAATATTATATATGCATTTTTTTTCACTTTCAATGCATTAAATCTTTTGACCAACTACAGTCCTGATCATAACTATAAAAATAACATGTATTTCTTAAATAATCCCCAAATTAGACTAGGATCAAAAACGTATGTTTGAATGGGAGTCAATGGTGCAAAAGATGTCCTTAAGGTACTCAGAGGAACTATTTTTTTGACTCAGTGAAATATTGCCCTATCAATTAATCCAAGGTTGGAATTTTGAACGTTGATGGAAAGCCGATATCCTTGCAAAATTTGGTCCCAATAGCATTAACACAGGTAAAGTTATTAAGTATTTAAAATGGAGATGTGCAAAAAATGTACCTAAGGGTGCACAAGGGTTAATCATGCTCAAATGACCAGAACACACATATAATTAAATAATCACCATCACAACAAAGCGGGCTCGCATTTGAATTCATCTGAACACAGTTTCAATATAATGCAACAAGGTTACACTTTTAAGAGCAAAGAGGATGATGACAGGCTCAGGATCAGAGGCAGAAAGCACATAAGTTGGGAAAATGTTATAATATTTTGAGTCGCGTTGAACAAAAATTGCAGCAACTTTAAATGAGCGTGGAGCTAAACAACCTCGTCATCGTTTTTTTAATTTTTATTTAACCTTTATTTAACCAGATAAAAAACCCATTGAGATCGAGACCTCTTTTACAAGGGTGACCTGGCCAAGAAGGCAGCAGCACACGTCAAAAGTTACAAGACAGACGAACAATAACAATAAACAGGCAGCGAAAAGTCCAACATATTAAAAAGTACTAAAGTGCGAGTGAATAGGCGGTATAAATAGGTAGTATAAATAAGCAGTATAAAGTGCAGCAGTGATAAATACAGTAGCAAATTAGGAACATGAGCACTGTGCAAAAGATTTACATTGACGTTTTTTGAGAGTTGTGCGAAATGCTCCCAAAGGAATAAGTTCTGATAGTTTCAGCTCAGATTGAAGGGTATTCCAAGCAGAGGGGGCAGAGAAACTGAAAGCTTTTTTACCTTTTTCGGTCCGGACACGAGGGACAGAAAGGTGCACAATATCATTGGATCTGAGGTCATAACGGCTACCAGATCTCTTAAGGAAAGTGCATAGGTATATGGGAAGCAGGCCAAGAAGAGCCTTATAGATCATGGTCATCCAGTGCGTATGACGTCTTACAGTAAGGGAGGGCATGCCAGCTTTAGCGTAGAGTTCACAATGGTGGGTGAGGCGGCTACAGCCAGTGATGAATCTCAGGGCACAGTGGTACACAGGAGTTAAAGATTGTAGGCAGGAGGCTGAAGCTGACATGTATACAACATCGCCATAGTCAAGTACAGACAAGAAGGTGGCTGAGACCAGAAGCTTCCGAGCCCTGAGGGAAAAACATGATTTGTTTCTGTAAAAGAAACCTAGCTTCACCCTTAATTTTGAAATCAAATTTTTCACATGCAGTTTGAAGAACAGTTCTTCATCAATGGTGAAGCCCAGATACTTATAATTGATGACCAGCTCAAGAGTTTCACCCCGGACAGTTTTGATTGACGGAATATTTTCCAACGGAGTAGATGAATTTGCAAAAATCATTAGTTTTGATTTATCAGCATTTAAAACCAGTTTCAATTTTTCCAGACGAGTCTGCACTGTATTAAAGGCAGATTGCAGAAATTCAAAAGCCTGAGCAATGGCATGTGAACAACAGTAAATAACAGTATCATCCGCATAGAGATGATATGAGGCATTTGATATGTTGGCACACAGATTATTTATGTAAATTGTAAAAAGGATGGGTCCTAAGACTGAGCCTTGCGGTACACCTTTTGTGAGCTTAAGAAAGGAGGAATTAACTCCGGCCATCTGAACACATTGTGTTCTGTTTCCCAGATAATCAGCAAACCAAGAAACAGCCTGCTTGGAGATACCATTTTTGAATAGAATTTGCAATAGGAGATCATGGTCCACAGTATCAAATGCCTTAGACAGGTCAATGAACAAAGCCACACAAAACTTTTTCGAATCCAATGCCTCAAACACATCATTTTTCCAACCTGTGTCATCGTAACACAGGTTGGAAAAATGGAAGAAGATAACTTCTTCTATGCTTCATTTTAAGATGAAGTGCATTTTGAATAGCCTGCATTTATTTATTAATTAATATTACAGTTTTTGATTTTACATTTTACAAAGGAAATGTTTATTTACACTTCTTTATTGTGTGGAGAAAAAAATTTAATTGTGTAATTATCAGACTGCCATTACATTTTTAATCTCGCGCACTCCCTAGCGGCAGCTCGTGCACCCCCAGGGGTGCATGCACCACACTTTGGGAATCCCTGTTCTACAGCATACATTTAAAAGTATATGTTATGAAGTTAAAGTTGAGATAAAACACTTTGGTCCCCATCAGCCACTTGTTAGGGCCATGGGGCAATCGCACCGAGCACTACTGTTATACTGTGGATTTCTTCTTCTTCCTCTTCCGGACGCAATTTCGTCCCGCTACTAGTCCTACAACTTGAAGAGTTGCAGGACAAATTATATATCAAAACGTGCGGTTTGATCGGGATCGGTGTGCTATTATTTTTCTCTACGAATATATATAATCATATATATATATATATATATATATATATATATATATATATATATAATATGAATTTTTCGCAGTCGGAAAAACTGCCCAAAATTTTGCATTGAAGTGAATGGGACGGCCGACAAAAAATGAGCGAAAAAGAACAATAATTGGAGATTTTTAAACGTCTACTTCTCTGGCATAATTTCACCTAGAGACTCCATTTAAACTTTAAACAGTAGACACAAGTCTTGTGAATTGGTGTATTAATCCACGTTTCGATAGGTCATATAGTTTTTTATCAATCCCTGTTCAATTACCATGATCATTTTTGGAGAAATTCTGAGATTATAATGGGTGTGTATTGCACGGAATGTTCATGTCACAGTGTGTGACATCATCACTAGAGTGCAGAGGGAGAGAAAAAATTGTCAAAAAATACATTTGAAAACTGCGCTCCAGGCCGCAAATTCCACTCTACAGAAATAATTTATGCATAGAAACGTAGGAAAATTTGTCTTCTCACTCCCAATCCTCTGGTAAAGCTGTCAGAGTTACAGTTTGGGCGTAGGACGCACAGATGATCCACCAACACGCACCAACAGCTCATTGGCTCCCATATTAAAAACGCAGGAAGATTTCTGAAAAAGGGAGATGTAACAGTTTTTTTTAGATCGCTCTAACAAAGCTATTTTTTCATTTTTCTTAAAAAAAAACCCATATGTAGACGTTCAGGAAGAATTCAGGATGCTCAAAGTGAAGTCGGATCAATGATAGGTATTATGGTTTTGCCAAAAATGCTTTCTGTTCGAGGCCAGAAATTCCAATCTGTCCACCTCTGCTGTCACTGTGCCGGGACATTCAGGTGGCAGTTAATTCTGTTGATTGCTTTGATCTGATTGCCTTTGATCCTTTGATGTGATTACAGTTACAGATACATGCACACACACATGCGCGTAAGCACACACCCCTCCAGATACACATGCTTCAAACACACGCACACACGCGCACATACACACACACACACACACATTTTGAGGTTAAAGGGCATAGATTGCTGTATAAATAAATACTTGAAAAGGAATGCTTGTTGTAGGTGTGCTCCTTGTATATTATTAGGGCCACGGGGCAATCGCACTGAGCACTGGTCCCATATAATCGGATATATTATATCTGTAGGGACCAGTGCTCGGGGCAAAGGTTTCTTTTGTGTCGCTTTTTGTTGCTGCTGTTTTGTAATGAAAGGCAAACATTTGTGTGTATTCATGTTACTTGCAAGATATGCACCAATGAAAACAACAGTAAGTATGAAGGTTACTTCCCAATATCAACTGTTGCTGAAAAAAAAGTACTGCTGCTTTGTACCTGCTGTGGAAGTCCCCGATCCGTCAGAAAACCAAACACTGTTGTTTATGGATTAATAATATCCTCTAGAGGTGCACACAGCTCAAGTAAATTATTGCTTTGTCAGGTCTGTCAGCCAGATGACAAGCAAACAATGTTTTAAAACTTTTTAAAGTGCAGTTTGGATCAATTAGAGTAATGCTGTGCAGGCTTTTGCGGCTTTTATTTTGAAGTCTGGGGTACAATATCCTTTAGAGGCTGCCCTTCTCTGTTTCTACCTCTCATTCTAAATGACTCAGCCATCTGGTGTTTTATATATGAGCAATTTTTAAAACTAATTCTGTAAAACAAAATTCTTCTGGCAGGTCAGTTATTCATTTCCTCATCGCAGAGATACTGCAGATATCTAAAACAAAAAAAACCCTCGGATTACATAACAAAGAGTTCTTTGGTAACCTGGTGACATTCACACTATATATATCACCGCTTGACAGCTGACCTAACTGTGAAAGCAAAAGTGAAAAGAAGCAGGCGTCCAGCTGAAGCCTGCTGTGTTGCTGACTCCTGATGGTCACAGTTCTTTTCATGTCTTCATTTGTTTGAACCTGTGAAGTTTATCCGTCACCAAATGTGGAGAACACCTCAGACTGGGACGGCTGCTCTGTACCTGGGACTGGTTCTGTCACATCTGGTAGGAGAAGGTACGTTTACCAACACAAAGACAGTTAACATAACTTTATAGGAAGTCTTTTTTAGATAAATGTATGAAATGTGTGATGTTGTTTTTAATAAGATATCACAGCTCTAAAACTGAAGGAATAAGTTACTGGGAGTTAACAATGGTGTCTTTTAGTTTGTCTCCCTGTTGATGGTTTCTGCAGAGTCACTGTAGTTATATATACCGGTAGTTCAGTTTCATTTTCCAAAGAAGCAAGTCAAGCAACAGGCCTAGGTGCATCACTTTATTCAAATATTTACTCAAATACTGTACTGAGATACAAGTTAACTAAATAACTTTTGGATTTCCAAGCAAATGTCTTTCATTTACGTCAATACATTTTTAATCACAAATTTTATTACTTGCAGTGTAACATTTATGTAATTGTATTGAAGTAACCCCATACATCTACGGCAGTAAAATATTATTCCAAAAACTTAAAAATATAAAATAACACTGACGGGTAACATTTTACCAACTTTAAATAAGTTTAGCTGATAATACTTACATACTTAAGAGTCATTCCATACCAGCTGACCTGGATCATGGATTTTTCTTCATAAAATTAATTTTAAAACATCTAATAAATGCAAGAACTCAAACATTCAATTCAAAATCCTATAGCTCTATTCTATTCCTCTATTTGTAGTTGGTCCCATACGTTTTACATGTCTTCAATGATTATTAACACTTGAAATCATCCTTGTTTGGAAAATATGCAGCAAAAACATCTTTAAAAAAATGTTGAACCTAATAACTTGTAGATTTTATATATATATATATATATATATATATAAAGAGATAAAACAATGCTAAAATTTAGCTGCAAGAAAGTGAATACTAGTGCAGCAAGATTGTTCAGTGAAACAATTTTTTTTATTCATTTGATTGAAATATTTAACAACAACTACTGAACAACTACTTTGAATTTTTAAATCTAACCCCTAGGTTTTTAGGATGTTCAGTACAAACTAATCCAGTAAAAAATAAATTAAGCTCAGAATACACAAAAAATATTAAATTTAACTCAGATTTCAAGGGTCAAACTTAAAAAATGTACAACTAAAAAAGTACTAGGAGGAGAAACCTCCCATGATTTTTATAGACGATGTCACTTCTTTTCCTGACATGAACTGTGTGAAAGCAGGACTTTTTCTTGTCTTCAATATAGTAGAACTTTATTAAGAGATCTGAATACTTCTTCCACTGTGTAAACTGAAATGATGAGCTAAAAGAGGCTCAAAAGCAGCGCAGTGACCTCTTCCTCCCTCTGGTGTCTCCAGGCAGTGTTGTCAGAGTGCTCAGTCGGCCCGGTCAGCGGGTCACTTTGCCGTGTACGTACCACTATGAGGAAGAGGCTCATGTCTCCCAGCTGTCTGTGCAGTGGAGGAGTCCACACAACAAGCTGCTGTGTCACTTCATCAAACACAAGGGGTACCAGAACTGCACCCTGGGGTACACCATCACCTACAGCCCCGGCAGCATCATGCTTGCCATCCAGCACGTCAGCACGCAGGACTTTGGGGCTCACGTTTGTTCTGTGAGCATACGAGACGAGTTCTCCGACTACAGCGTGGAGCTGGCCAGGATGACAGGTGAGTCTGACAGGTGAGGGGTGGGACATCTGTGTTTATTAAAGAGTGTGAGCTCTGATACTGTGAGGTAACAGCTTGTGTTTGTTTCTATAGAGTCGGTCACTTCAGCACCAAAGAGTGGAGCGACACAGCCAGGTACGTTTACATCAAGTTAAAATTTTATAGGTAAAATACAAAGGTTACTGCCTGTTTAGTTAAATGTTGGTCTTTAAAAATGACTGGTACTATTATAAAAACATAAAATGTCTATTGATGTCTGTTTCAGAATTAAGTCGTAAAAGAAGTTATAATTTTTCGAGAAAGAAAGTTGCAATATTTCAAGGAATATGTCATGCTTTAAGGTTGAATAATTAATGTATTTATTTTTTATTTTCAGGTGCCACCAGGACACGTGTGCTCATTCTTCTTCACACTTTATTATTCGTTTTCGCGTAGGAGATGAACAGTAGAAACATAAATACAGTATTTATTCAGTAAATGTTGATGCAGCTGCAGACAAACACGCTTCATTTAGCTTGAAGAAGAAAAACAACTAAATCCTCAAATAATCTTCACGTGTGACATGTAAATAAATAAATAAAATAAAACCTGTGATGGTACGGGCCGTGTGTTGTACATGACGTATGTGTGTGTGTGTGTGTGTGTGTGTGTGTGTGTGTCTGTGTGTCTGTGTGTCTGTGTGTAAGGATGCAGCCTCTCACATGTCTGCACATGAGAAGTGCATCATTGTTTGTGCTGTGTGGAAACATCAGGGGAATTCAGAGCTTCCTATTGGACAGTGTGTGTGTGTGTGTGTGTGTGTGTGAGAGAGAGACAGAGAGAGAGGGAGAGAGAGAGAATGTTTCGGTCTGTGTGTGTGTGTGTGTGTGTGTGTGTGTGTGTCTGTGTGTCTGTGTGTGTTGTGTAAGCTGACAGTGAAGGCTGGGCCTCAATGACCTCAATATCATGCATTTATTGAACCAAACACTGGATTTTCTTGAACTTCAAATATAAATCAACTGATGAATAAAAAGTAAACGTTAAAAAAATATATATACTTATAAAAAATGAAGATAAATTAGATTAAAATTAAAATTTAGATTTTTTTTTAAATAAAAAATACTATTAAGTATATAATACATATATAGAAATTTTAAATAATAAAATTAGACCAATATAAATCAGATCGAAAATGCTCTCAGACACTGCTATAACCTGCTCTTGTCTGGTCTGTATATATATATATATATATATATGTGTGTGTGTGTGTGTGTGTGTGTGTGTGTGTGTGTGTATGTATGTGTGTATATATATATACACACACATATATAGATATCTATATATATAAAATGTATATATATATATAATGTATATATGTGTGTGTGTGTGTGTGTGTGTGTGTGTGTGTGTGCATATATATATATAATGTGTATACATATATATATATATATCATGACAAACAAGAGCATAATTGTGAAACTGAATGTGGCAGAATAATCATTTTTTATCAATTGTCTTGTGTTCATAAATGTTAAAAAATCGTACTTGAAAACAAAATGTGATTATTCCCCAGCCCCGGTGTACATTAAAATATTTATTCAGTTTATATAAATCCATTAAGTGAGACTGAATCCATGTTTTCTACATGAATGCAAGCTTTTCTCTCTGCAGTTTTCCAGCTCACAGTCGGCACTCTACGTGCACCGGTAACGTTTCCTGGAATAGCTGGGGGATGATCATTCCTCGAAAGACTGCAGGAGGCTCCAGGTTACATAACGGAGCTTCCTGCGGCCTGATACACACTGCAGATGTCCACAGACCACTGAGCATGTGGGATGGGCTCCAATGAGGGTCATAAAGGTACAGAAAGAATTTCACAGCCTGTAGTTGTCTATCAGCATTAGTAAATCTGCAAATAAACTATCAAATATTAAGAACACAGAAACACATAAAATAAGCAACAAAATAATAAAAGTATTAACCGAACCCCATAAATATTTCAAGATTTATGTCTGAGTTGTTAGACAGGGAGTGGCTGGTAGTGGAGTCTCTTGTACATTTGCGCTCTGAAATATTTAAGCCCACCACTGGAATTCACGTCTAAGTTCAAGACCTTAAAAATGAAAAGTTCAACCGTTTCTTTCCCGTTTTATTTATTGTTGAACAGCATTACTAACTATGTTCTGTAGATGCTGTTTTATGGCTGCTCTCATGGACCAAAATAAACTGTAATATACTGTAAATATCTGCCTAACGTAACGTGAAAATGATAGCTTTTATTTGTTTTCTGTCTAAACCACAGTGGCCAAAGGAAGCATGTATTTGTTACCATGCTAATCGTGAGATAGCACATTACACAGTATGCTGCACTAAAAGTACATTAACATGAACCCAATTAACTGATTTACTATATTGCATGTATAAGTATCTCATATCAAATGATTATGGGCATTACGCTGAGCAACATGAATGTCATCCCTGAATTAATTACATAATAATGCAACATAAGAAGTGAATAAAGCCAAATCTCCGCTTAGCATGCTAATCACGAATAACAGAATTTGCACATTACATGCAGACCACTACAACGTCTGCAACTCCATAAAACACTTACTTTTCATAAGGTACCACACCATCCAGCACATACACATTGAACATTGATATTCACTGGAGACTATTAAAATATTATTGGAAAATCAAACCTTGTAGCGCACTTTAAAACTCTGAAAGGTAGGTAGGCTAAATAGACTTACAGATGAGATGAGTCAGGGTGGAAATCCAGAGTGAATTGTGTTACTGACCAGGTGTAGGCCTATCACACAATGGGGCGGAGCTCCCCTAAAAGGGGGTGTAGCTCCCCTAAACGGTGTCCGATCAGAAACAGTGCAATGCCGCAACATGTCCTACGTAAATCATGATATTTTTTTAAATGAATTCAAAAATCTTCAAAATCGAGGATGCACACCTTCACGCTATGCACAAGCCAAATACAAAATCTGAGATCAGTCTGATTAACGATCAGAGAGTTATGCCCTAGACACACACACACACACACAGAGAGAGAGAGAGAGACAGAGACACTTGAGAGAGTCTTGCTTTTTCTAGATAGATGAAATCCACTGTTTCAAGGATACACTACATGTTCCACTTGATGGCGCCGTTATCACAACCTGCTGTGACCAGTCAGCTCCTGTCAGTCATACAATTAAATGCAGCTGAAGATGAAAAAAACAAACAAATATTTGTTTAAAAATATATATAATATTATCACACAAAAGATCACATCTTAACAGCTCAAAAATATGTAGGTTCTTTAATAGAAATAAATAATAATATAAAATTATATTATATTATAAAGCTCAGTAATTTCCTTAAACAAGCACCTGTTTTTTGTGTTTACTGTGTGTTCAATACAAATACCTCGGGCTGCATAGGTAGTCATATTTTATGACAATCACTACATGGACTGGTGCAATATCAAGCTCTGGAGGTACATATAACTAGATTTAAAGGTGTGATTCAGCATTTTTCCAGAAGGGACGCCACATTTTCTCAAATTCGTCAGCAGTTTCTAGTTTCTCTAGTTTTAACTTCTGTGTGATGCTTCTTGATCATGACTTGTAACTGGGAGGTTTTTTGTGCTTTTCATTCCAAAGGGTTGTTATTTTGTATTCAGCTCCACCAAGAAGCCTGTCCTCTCCCGGGACAGTAGGCAGCCCAACAGAGCCAGAAAATGTAGCCAGAATCGCCTACAATCATCACAAATACTCTACATTAAGATATATTTTACTTTTACTGTAATAATGGTACGATGGATCCTGAATCATATTAGTCCATTCCTAATGCATTTAGACACTGCAGAGGCATCTTCCCACGGATACTCACTTATATCAGAAGCTATTCTCCCAAGCAGATTTTTATAATACAATCATTATCATAATACAAAGGATATCGCAGCTTTAGCTGTATTGAGGAGGAAAAGATATATGTCAGGGTTGTTGTTGTTGTATATATAACATATACATATATATATATACATATATATATATATATATATCAGGTCGAGATTTAACATTAAAAAAATGTTAAATTTCAAGTGATTAGCTCTGTTTATAAATGAAACCTCATAACAGTATAATAAGTAGTTAAAATGAGCCCTATCTTGACTTTTACTTCAGTAAGTTTTGAATGCAGGACTTTACTGTAGTGAAGTAACTCTGCAGTGTGGTATAAGTACTTTTACTGATGTAAGAGATCTGAATACTTTTTCCACCACTGCCTTTAACTGACTTTAAAGGAAGTTTAAAGTGTTTATATCACTTTAAACTTCCTTTAAAGCTGCATTCATTGATTTTCTCGTCCACTAGGTGGCAAACAAACATCATAACAAACTGACAAGATTGCTCCACAGCTTCCACCACATTATTGTGAAATGTTCTGTGATTTCATCACTGCTGGTGTCCTCTTTTCACATCACACAGCCAGTTTAATCAGTGCCACTGTCAAACATGTAGATTTATGATAAGCCTCACGTTTTAATCTCACACAGGGTCAATAACGGTTTCAACAGCAGTGTAAATATACATCAAAGAGGGATTTTCCTCCAGGCGGCAGGATTTTGAACGTTCTGGGCAGCGAAAGCTAAAGTTTATTTACACCTTACATCAAATAAAAAGTTAAAGTCCAGAGAAAGGGTCAGATATTGGATCCTGACCTCTGGCCGTCAGATGTCTACTCTTCAACTAACGTCTTTAAGATAAAAAGAATCTGAGACGGTTCACAGGAATGTGTTGAGACTTTGCCAGGAGAATATAGATGATTCTCACTGCAACAGCATTGGGAAACTGGGAAGTATTTATAGGAAACATGGCAACATTTCAAAGTTTTTTTTTCCCCAAAGGAAGAACTAATTTGAGCAACATTCTCTTAATGTTATGTGTGGGACTGTGGAATGTGGAAACAACATGGTTTCTACAAAAAATATGTGTTGTATGTTATTCCTTAGAGCGTTTAACCCTCTAAACACAGAGCAGTTTTAGGGTGTTTTTTTGCTCCTGTCACATTTTACCGTCTGTGGTCTGTTTTTCACAGCAGTATATAAGTCCTGCAGCTCTATTTAAACAGCACACTCAGGGCTAGAAGTATAGAAAACTCAAAAATGTGTAGTATGACACAGTTATAATGCTATAAATCATTTTTTTAAAAACAACATATACCCTATAATTAAATATATACATCTAATTCCAACTTCTCTTGCCCTCTCCTCTCTGCTCTGTGTAAACAGCCTGCAGTTCTGTCCAAGTTTCACTAATTTTTTGTCAGGTGGCTGTTGGTCTCAGGAGAGTAATTTATAACTTCACAGTGTCGCTGAGAAGTGCGGAATTTAATATTTTTAACAGGATTTGGTTATTCTAAACTGTTAATATTTGGACATTTTTTAAACAAGACATGTTGATGAAATATCACTATTTAAGCTTTGATTTTATTACTTTTCATGATGAAAGCATTCTTCACACATGATGTGTTTAAGGACTGTTGGAAATTAGATAATATGAAGATGCTTTCTGTTTTTACAGTTTATGTATATGATAAATGGTGGTATTTTGGCAATTTATTGAATTATTTTGAGAAAACAGGCCTTCCAAACTAGTTGTTGACAGAGGTTATCTGTTGATGCAGATTATCCGAGTTGTTGATGCAATTTTTCTGATGATTCCCACAGCACATGAATGCAGCAGATGTCCTTAAAACACACAGAATTGTTGAGTTGAGTAAATGCACTTTGTTACTCCCCACCACTGACGTCATGTGTAAAATCAGTGGAGAGTTTTTTTCTCTTATCACTCAAGATATGAGAAACCTTTTTAGTCAATTTTTACCACATGTTGAAGTTGAAGCACGAACTGAAGTTTATAAAGAGAAGATGGGGAATGGTTTTGGTGTTCAGTCTGGTTTAACACTTCAGTAATGTAACATGAGAAAACACACACACACACACACACACACACACACACACACAATCAAAACAGATGACAAGAATGGTGTATCTTGATAAAGTTATAGCTGCTGTCACAGCAAGGCCATAAAAAGCCGTCGTCTCTGTTTAATGGAGCTCTGGATCACGTCTGTTTGTTCCATTTTATCTGCGTCTGCAAAACCCACTGTCGGCCCGGCCCAGAATGCACGATAAATGGCCTTATGTCAACAGCAGGATGTGGGGTTTCCTGAGGACGAGCTGGACGCCTGCCAGAGCTGTGAATGAAACCTCATGTTATATATACAGTGAGCAACATACTTCAGCTCTAATCTATGGCACAGCTGGCTGCACCTCACAGGGCAAGTAAGGCCAATCCAACCGTTTCTGTCCTGGAGTCACATCTAGTGAAAATTAAGGGATCTACTCTTTCTGCAGTCTGTGATTGTACACACAGCTCGGTCCTCGTGTGAACTCTTCAGGCTGCTGCATGTATGGATGGGGGGAATTTTCCCTGTGTCCTCTTTCAAACCCACATGGTGTACTTTACTGGATTAACTTCCATTCTCTGCTACTTTATACGTCTACCTCACTACATTTATCTAACAGCTGCAGTTAGAAATCATTGAATCACCTTATAAAATATAATCTTTTTGTGACAGATAAAACAAAACTGTTCTCATGAACAAGTCTGAGTTATTCCTAAGGTATACAGTGGAACTGCAGCTATCATACAAAATGTGTTGCTGGCAAAGTTACTTAAAGGGCAGCTCCATTATTATTATTATTTTAGGTTTTTATATCTTCCTGTAGCTTTGCAGTTGTGTTCCTTGTTTTGGCATCAAAATGCAATTTCCCAACAAGCCCTTCTGAATACCTTTCCCACTTGACTTGATGTAGGTTTCTGGGTGATGATATTGCTGCATATAAATCTTTATCCATAGCCAGCGTGCATTACAGAGGGCAGCTGGTATGTTCCCTGTTTGGAGAGTACCGACACGCTACGTTAACTCAGTGACAGGTCTGATGTTGCTACCCCCTTGTTCTGTTTCTTTGTTTGTTATTGTAGCTAGCGTTCACAGCAGTGTCTTCTGTGCCAGAGGGTGACTCAGTTGGTGCTAGCATTTGTAGCTTTTTGCTTGGGTTGAGTGGGTGTTTCCATTTTTAAAAAGACTGAAAAGAATGCCATTGGAGTTGGCTTTTAATGTAACTATCGGGCCCAAAGGAGGGAAGATGGATGTCCCAAACAAATCATAGTGTTTTTTTTATCCTAACCTCAACCTGAAGGAAGTGTTTTTGGTGCCTTAACCAAACTGTTCAATGCGTTAATTACTTTCTGAAAAAACTGCAATTGTGACATATTTAAAAAAGTAAGTGTAAGTGTAAAAGTAAGTATATTTTGTAGGATGTCATACAAATCGAGCTGCAAATGTTTTTGTAAGTTAGCTACACCATATGGAATATAATAATAATATATTCAGTCACGCACTTGGGTCGTGGGGGGCTGGAGCCAATCCCAGCTGATATTGGGCGATAGGCACCAGACTATCATAGGGCTGACACATAGAGACAATCACGCTCTCATTCACTCCTATGGGCAATGTAGAAGTACCTAAGTGCATGTTTTTGTACTTTTGGAGGAAGTCGGAGTACCTGGTGAGAACCCATGCTGACACGGGGAGAACATGCAAACTCCACACAGAAGAGCTGCAGGCCATGTCATGATAATAAGATGTTACTCTTTAAGATAGAAGTCTGACGGGAGAATCTGCATTCTTTCCAAAGGCCAGCAGAGGGCCACACCTACTGGTTGACAAAAGAAGTCTGACTGTGTAGAAGAATATTGTTGACTTCTGGCTCCAAAAAAATGGCAGCAGCCAAAATGTAAACTTTAGGCTTCAAAAGAGCCGCCCACAAACCAATAGGCAACTTCGACTTAATGTTGGCTATGTCCACTGCTTTTATACAGACTGTGATTTTATTCTCAGAATTTTGTAGCTTTGAGAGGGACAAAATGGAACTATGAAATACTGTCTCACAATTTCGAATATACATAATTAGAATAAACTTGATAACAATCAGTCTTAATAATAAAAATAAAAATAATAAATCTGATTTATATAGCGCTTTAAAAGGCCCTCAAAGTCTTGCGGGGATAATAACATTTTTTTTAAGGCAGCCTGGAAGTTAATTTTGGTCTTTTTTTCCCTTAATCAGTTTTGGATTATTGCAAAAAATAAACTATGTGGCAAACAAGCGTTTATGATACTTATACGTTAAGATCAGCAAGATCATATTCACAAATTAACTCTGCATTATTGATGCGTAAAGGCAATGGCCAGGACTAAAAAGCTAATGTGTAACCACTTGTTAGCAACCACCTTTTTTAAGACACATTAAAGCATCAAAATTCACAAGTGACGTATTTACTGATGCATTTCATGTCAAAGAAAACAAACCGCCATTTAAGCTTGTATTAACCACGGACCTTATTTCAAGTGTCTGACCAAAAAACCCAGTAAAAAAACACTGACTCTGAGACGAGACAACCAGGGACGGATAAATGTGAGTTTTAGGACTCACTCCTGCAACACTCTATTACATAAAGTCATTTGATCCATTGTTTGCACAGAAACAGAAGTTGAAACACGCTGAGTGAGCACACAGATGGACAGCAGAACAAGGCAGACTCTTCTGAGGGCTTTCAGAGAAGAAGAACTCATCTGATTATAGTTATGTTCCACCACCATCAACAGAGAATCATTGCAGGCTGTTTTCAGCTCCGGCTCATATTACTGTTTGTTTTTAAACACTGAACAGGACGATAATCAGCATGTTTTACAGGATACAGAGTCTCTCATCTATCACAAGTGATAACATGTTTCACAGCAGCGTTGTGACTCTGATTTGTAGCTCAGGAGTAGATTTCTGCTCTCAGACGCAGCAGATTTTTATGTTTTCCCTCATTTATTGTTGTTGTTTTGAACCTGAAGCTCGTCCCCAGTGATGCTGCCAGATTTCACCATGAATTAGTCAGACAAATAACTAATTTAGAAGCTCGTCAATAATGAGGTGTCTTAGTTAATCATCATAATGAAGTATAGCGTCAGCCAATAAGCTGTCTGTGGAATTTACTTCAAGATCGACACAATCACTTTTAAGGCGATAATATCTAACTTTTCCACATTAAGTTCATTAAAACATGTTATTATATATAGAGATCTGAAATTATATTATCCCAAATGTTTTCAACCATGGATGGGGAGGGAAAAAAATGGATACAACATTGAAGACAGGGCCCCGTTCTTTTATATTTAGATAAAATAGTTTGTCTTTTGTGCAAAAAAATATGGCACCTGGATCTTTAATGGCTCTTCTGAACAATGGGGCCCATAGAGTACAGCACACAAAAGACTTCTACTAGCCGAGCCAGCTTCTTCCTGGTTAGAAGAAGACTTTCCAAACGTTATTTGAACAAATTTATCAAATAATGAAAGTTAAACAAGTCACTGATTTACAGACATGTCTATACTGAGCTGAAGTTATTAGAGAAATGAGCCGAACAAACATTAGCAGCAGCTCGGCTGGGCTCGAAGTCTGGTGTCCACCAAGCACTATTAGAGAAACACTGATTTTAAATGTAAAACTGCTTTATTCAGTGTTTATATTGATTTTAATCAGTGGGACAGTTTGTTCTGTAGAAGAGTAGGAGACCTCTGTGGATAATTCGGCTCCCGTTTAAAAAACTCCTTAATGATGAACACTGAAGGAATCCTGACTTCACAACATCAAACTCCATCTTTTGTTATTGTTGTGATTAATAGGGGTTTTTGACCAGGGTTCAGAGCCAGAGCCCGCCCAGTGCTTGTGTGGTTCGCAGTTAGTTCAACTTGTGAACCAGCTCCGAACCTGTTTGCTTTTCCACAGGCTCTAGAGCCACATCATTGCATTACTGTTAACATCTGTATATGTCTCTGCCCTCTCGGCAAATATAATATAATAACAACAGCAGACTACATGTCTCTACAACACATCTGTGCTGCTCATCTTGATCACTATGGACACTGAATACATTCTTATTATCACTGAACGCAAGATGTTAATGTTGGACTTGTTAGTAGGCCCGATGGCCCGTATCAATCACATTGCAGTTAAACAAATCAAATAAATGAATGATACACATTTTAATTAGTCTCTCTCAACGGGGCCGAGTTGGCCTTGGTCTTGCTTGCCCGCTACACTAGCATGCTATCGATTGCCGGCTAATGTTATCACACTATGATCAGCCGCTAACGTTAGCACAATATCAATCGCTCGCTAATGTTAGGACACTAGCGCTAGCCCTTATCTAGGGTGACCAAGCGTCCTCTTTTGCCCGGACATGTCCACTTTTTACGTCCTGTCCGGGGTGTCCCGCCGGGTTTTATAAATTCACGAAAATGTCCGGTGTTCACTGTTTTTCATAGGACCAGTACACGTGCACGTAAATTGACCGGCGCTTTGCACACAATTTTGCGAGACGTAATTACCAAGAGGTTGCCTTGTGGGCGGGTCAGCGCCGCGCACACACACACACACAGAGACAGAGAGCAGAGTAGACAGAGGGCAGATCGAACAGCGGAGCAGCATTGCACGGGAAATGCCGAAGCGTAAGTGCAGCTTCACAGATGAACTGCAAAAAAAAATTCCGACGTACCGTCACAGGTGGGAGGCGGAGTGCACCGTGTGCAATGCTGGCACATATGTCTCAGTGTCTAATAAAGGTGCTGGAGATCTCAAAGCTCAAAGCTCAAAGACAACTAAAGATGAAAAGTATAGATCCTTTTTGTTTGTTAAGTTAGTATCTTTGTGAGACTTCTATTATTTATCTTATTGCAGTTATTAAGAGATATATTGTTGAAGCTAGATTTTCTAACAGAAGAGTTCATATTTAGAACATTATTTCATATTATTTATTCATTTATTTGAAAAGAGTCTACGAGAGCTATTATTTTGTTACAAGTTTTTACAGATTTCATTTTATTTTATTACAGAAGTTAATTTTGCACCATTGAAGCATAATAAAGCATGTTCATCAACCTCTGAGAAGCCTGTCTGAATTTGTGTCTCGAGGCCGTGCCGATTGTCCTCTTTTTTGGAAATCAAAATATGGTCACCCTACCTTATCAATCACATTGCAGTTACGCAAATCAAATAAATGAATGATACACATTTTAGTTGGTCTCTTTCAAGGAGTTGGTCTTGGTCTAAATAGCCCGCTAACGCTAGCACACTATCGAATGCCAGCTAACGTTAGCACGCTATGATCGGCCGCTAACATGAGCGCGCTATCGATTGCCCGCTAAAATTAGCGTGTGATAGCTCATATCAATCACATTGCATTTTTTAAAAATCAAATAAATGAATGATACACGTTTTAGTTGGTCTTTTCCAACAGCATTGAGTTGGTCTTGTTGGTCCGTTGCCCCGCACCAAGCCCCTGACGTACAAGACCAGAAGAGACTGGGTGGCGCTGCGGAACCCAGGCGGGAGACGGCTCTTTGGCGGTGGAAAACCAAAGAAAAGTTAACAATTGGGCACCAGTAGGGAACCGCCTCCGGTGGAAAAACCCTGTAAGAGACCTCTAGTGGCAGAAGATGACATATTCTGTATTTTAAGTAATATATCAAATAGTAAGTAAATCTCTCATTTGTTCCACATATGTGGCACTCTTAACCTGCTAAATATAAAGTGTCAGACAATTCAGCCTGGAGACTTCTGAGTTCAGAGTACAGTCACAAGTGTAGCTGAGGATACCAGGGTCATGTCCTCACTGTTGTATCTCAGAATTTGAGATGGAGGTTGGGTGGAGTTAACAGACAGAGAAGTTTAAACAATCGCAGTAGCATTTATAGTTGTAGTGTCAGATCAGAGACAAATCTGTGTCTTTGCAGAGGACAGAAACAAAAGATATATCCTGTTGTTTCATTTAATTTAAAAGGAATTTGCTGACAATACAGAACAACTGTATACTAAAACCAATGTAGATCTGGTACTGTGTGTGTGTGTGTGTGTGTGTGTGTGTGTGTGTGTGTGTGTGTGTGTGTGTGTGAATGGGTGTATTTTTCTGCTTGAAATGGGGAAAACACGTGACTTCTTTTTATGACATATAACATAGAAATAAATCCCTGAGCCCAGCAGCACGTGCAGCAGCACCTTGTATTTCCACACCTCACTATCATACGGATATCCCTGATATTTCTGCAGGGAGGTATCTGTGTGCAGTGGAAAAATAATGTGGCATCTCCTCCTCTCCTGTCCATTTGTTACTATGGTGAGGCAGGGCAGAGAGGAGCAGGAGGGAGGGCAGAGCACTCAAGGACACTTCATATGTAGTCTGAGCTGGTCGGCCATCCAGCACAACAAACACACCAAACAAACTGGAGCAAATGTTCTGGGAAAAAAACACCAAAAAACACACATTTCCAGCTGCTAAAACTGCAGCAGAGTTAGTGAATGAATGTATGAAATACTGACCCGAGTTTAAAAATGTATTTATTACACAACCAATGGTTTAAAGGATTAAACAAGCAAAAATGCCAAATGTTCACTGGTGCCTGTTTGTCCTATTTAAGGATTTGCTGCTTTTCTGTTTTTTAAATTAATAGGTTTGATGTATTGAGGGGTCTGACAAGACATAAAGACATCACATTGGGTCCTTTGCATGTGAGGAGCCGTTTTCAATATTTTTCTGACATTTGACAGACTGACAGGCATGTTTGTTCATTTTGCCTTAGTTACCTCTTTGAATCCCTGGCTCTCTACCACACTAAATTACAGCATTGGACTTTTTTTTTATGTGGTACAGTTCAGCATAATGCCAACACTGTTGCTACAATGAGGAGTAGCATCACACAATTTACATTAGATTTCTAGGGTCCGGGTTGCTTCTTGTTTTCTTTTTTTTTTATGCCAACTGTAGCTAAAACCCCTTCACGGTGTGCATAAGATTATGCGTTCAAAAATATTTTCCATCTCGTTGTTTTGCAGTTCATCCACTTTCTGCCAATGCTGGTACAGCAACTTTTCCTGCAGGGTTTCTCCACCATTGAATCAGGCTTTCACTATCTGAAAGGACCTATTACACACATCTACATTTGTTGCACAGCCAATAGAAAAGCCCTCTCTCCAAAATGACCTGTGATTGACCAAAGTCTCTCTCTTGTCACTGGCTACAATCTCTAAAGCCTGATAACCATCGACTGTATGAAAGAATTGGACGTAGCCACTGTGTGCATTTGTTTTTGGACGATTTGAAGCCTCTAGTCGAGGGTGGAGCTGGTGAGGAGGATGCTAAGCTGCCAGCTGACACTAGCTCTGGTTAGCAAGGTGCATCTGTAATTCAAAATAAACAGGCGACTCCATAGGGTGGCTTTTAGCACAACCAAACGCTGAACAAGACATTTTTAGGCGACCAAAATGTTCCAGCTAAACACACCATGAAAGATTTTACTCTCAATTAGACCACAGTTTACAAAATCTTGCTGTTTTTAAGGACTTGCAAACAAGGCAGCAAATTGCTAATGTTTTGAAATATTTCTTCCAGTTTCATGTCTCGTTATTCGTCCTAATCTAACCATAATTCATAAACTGTATTATCTGCACACTAATTAAAAAAACCCCATAAAGTTCCAGCCTTTCCTCCATATTGTCCCTGTGTAAAAGCCACTGAAACCAACAGTACAGTATACAGCAGGCTTTAAAAGTAAGAGTTGATTATTGAGCAGTTAGATTATAAAATGCTAAGAACATAAAAATAACTCTTGCCACGACACACCGATCAGATGTTCACATCCTCGAGGTGAAAGGTCAAGACCAACTGGTCCCTGATATGAAAGACTCAATACTCCAGCAAGCTGATATATTAGTCTGCTCTAATCTCAGTGTGAGACTGTGACTGTGTGTGTGTGTGTGTGTGTGTGTTTGTGTGTGTGTTGGGGGAGCGAAAAGAGAAACCACATAATCCCATTCACTCGTAATTAAAAGGGATTTGAGCTGCGGCCCTCCTGCAGCGTCGGGGAGATGAAAGCCGCTGATCGATGCTCCAGCAGCTCTAATGATGCGCACTAAGTGAAGTCGTGTGGGAGCTTAAGCCTGAGGTGCACACACACACAATCATAGCATGTGTTTGTGTGTTCCGACTCACTGCTGGTCGGCAGATCTCATTGGCCTTTACCTGCGTGTCTGTGTAAGACAGAGTAATGTGAGGCTGACAGAGCCGTGTTTCTGATTAGAGATCCACAGAGGTGCTTATCAGCCTGTTTTGTCTAACCTCGTCTTGTAAGAGCTTTTAATAGAAACGGCATCAATGAGTCACAAACTGTTTGTACAACAGGAGCTGTGAGTCTGAGCCAACACAACACAGAGTTCAGTTCTGGTCTGGTGTCCAGTGAACAGACATGAAGAAGAGATCAGAACAGTCTGAACCAGATCTGAGTCACTCCTCAGCCAGGGAGGTTATGTTACATTTCCATGTGTTTGTTTATCAGCAGAATTAAAGGAAAGTACTGGCCCTACTTTCATGAAACTTGGTGGAAGGGTGTAGCATGGCCCAAAGGAGAACCCAGTTCATTTTGAAGCAATACACACATTTTCTTACTTTGGATAACATTGCAAGATAAGGCGTTTGTGCAACATTCATGTGGTGTTGAAATAATTAGGAAATAGTAGTTCCTGACTGGGAAAAATAATGTCAAACCCTAACCCAGCTTCCTAAAAACTCAACATTTGTTACATTATGACATTTGCTGTTGGGTTAAGACTTAGCTTATAGCTGATGCTATAAGGGTAGGGTACATATTATATTTTGAATTGGAACATGTACAGGTGCATCTCAATACATTAGAATATGATGGAAAAGTCAATTTCCAGTAGTTCAAGTCAAATAACCCCAACTGTACTGAGTCATATAGATGGACATACTTTTCAGAGGACAACATTTGCATATTAAACATACTTTTTAAAATTGGTCTTTTGTAATATTCAATTTTTTTGAGACACTGAATTTTAGGTCTTCATTAAATGTAAGCCATTATCATTATAATTAGAAGAAATTATATAAATTAAGACATGAAATGTTTCATTCTGTGTGTAATGGATCTATATAATGTGTTATTTCCATTTTTTTTCAATTGAATTACTGACATAAATTAAACTTTTCTATAATATTCTAATCTATTGAGATGCACCTGTAGTTGCAGATCAACTAGTTAAATGTGTCCAGAAGTAACAGTATTTTATTTATTAATTGTTTATTTGTTTAGGACATTAATCAATGGTTAACTAATTTGCAAAGCCCGTCCAAAGTCCTAGCACCAGTATTGTACTAGAGGTAATACTGCCAGACAGTTGTAATAATAGTAATATTTATACTATTAGTACTAGTAGTACTTGTCATGTAGTGGTAACAGAAGTCGTTCTGAGTTACAGTAGTAACTGTAACAGTAGAAGTCCTGCAGCAGGAGTATTATGTCATGTCTCTGTCTGGTCACATGTGGAGCTTTCTGTCCCGCCTGCTACACACTCCTTCACATGGCTCAGAATACACTGCAGTCTTCACTCTGTGTGTGTGTGTGTGTGTGTGTGTGTGTGTGTGTGTGTGTGTTTCACTGCAGGCCTTTACTCTGAACATGTGACTCCAGATATATTTCAAGTTATGTAACTCTGATCTCTCTCCCTGTGTGTGTGTGTGTGTGTGTGTGTGTGTGTGTGTCTCTCTCTCTCTCTGTGTCTCTCTCTGTCTCTCTCTCTCTCTCCCTGTGTGTGTGTGTGTGTCTCTCTCTCTCTCTCTCTCTCTCTCTCTCTCTCTCTCTCTCTTCTTCTGTGTGTGTGTGTGTGTGTGTGTGTATGTGTGTGTGTGTGTGTGTGTGTATCCCTCTCCCAGGAACAGTAAATGTCCACATATGACATGATCTTAATGATGTCTGGTTGCATAATTTGGGGGTTGGCTGAAAGTTGCTCACTTATTCACAGCAAGTTGGACTCTAAAGTCTAAAGTTAACCGTGTGGGTGTGCGTGCGTGCGCGTGTGTGTGTGTGTTTGTGTGTGTGTGTGTGTGTGTGTGTGTGTGTGAAACCAGCCATTTTAACAGCACATAGCTTAATTTTGAATAAGGAGGCAGAGGCATTAAAACAAGGTAGTTATTGTGATCTGATTCTTTCTTGTTCACTGATTTACAAAGAAATAATCACAGTCTAAAAAGACTGTTGCAAATATAATTCAGTTCTTCTTACATAAGTAACATCTATAAAGTAAATGTTGAACTATTACACAATATATACACAGTGTTATGTTACAGAATATGATATTATGTTTTTATCACCAATGAATACATGTAAGAGCATTTAAATGTTGTACTTTGTCAATGTGGAGGCTGTTTTATACACTTTAAACACTTCTGGGTATATATGCAGTATAATACTGCGTCATTACATGTCAGTATCATGTTTTTTTTAAATGTTAGAAGTATCCAATAACTAGAACTGTTAAATAAATGTAAATTTGGAGTAAAAACTATAATATTTCCTTCTGTGTGGAGTAAAAGTACAAAGTAGCATAAAATGTATGTTAACTACAAGTAATGTGAGTAAATTTACTTCACGGTTTGATTTTAGAGGCCAAAGGTCAAGTTTATTGTTACCCACAAAATATATTCTGAACAATAAATCAAAAATTTGTATACTAATTCTGAAACAACTTTACACACACCTCTAAGAGAATGAAATGGCGAAGAGATGAAATAGGTCATCTTCACTGTTACATCATAGCAGTCTGCAAAAAACACAGTTCTGCCTGTTATTCAACACCATAACTCAGGAACAGCAGGGGAGACATTTGGTTGGATACTGAAGTAATGACTTAAATCAAACTGTGGTGACTGCAGGGTTAAAGATGTGAAACATTAACATTTTAGAGTTGTTGCATTTTGCAGCATCATTGACTGTTGATGATTAGACCACCCTTGTTTTCTCCTTATTTTCTTGTTCATTTAATGCCTTGTACATCTAAAGTTACATTTGTTTGGACAAATATAATGATAACAACAAAATAGCTAATAAGAGTTTAATTTGAGAGATGATAGCTAAACATTTTTCATATATATATATATATATATATATATATATATATATATATATATATATATATATATATATATATATATATATATATATATATATATATATATATATATATTTTCTTTTTCACGACAGAATATATTATTCACCTCATGGGAAACGGCTACATTATAGGCAGCATCTCTTTAACCTTGAGCCTGATTAACGGCTCGGCTTTAGGTCGAATAAAAGGAAAAAAGTCTTCCTTCTGCATTTGAATGAGCAGCAGACAGACGGTGAGGAGTGAAGGACACAGTGAACATAAACATAACGTCTGTTTCCAGGCAGGACTCCTGCTGCAGCCTGACCGGGCCACAGTTATATATAACTGCTAAGTGCTGCTTTAAAGAGACTTTTAGCCAGAAATTCTTACAAAATTGCCATTTTGTTTCACTTTATTTTCAGTCCCTCATTGTGTTCATTGACTCTGTTTGGTAAAGGGGTATCTTGGCTGACATATTTGTCTT
Source organism: Centropristis striata (assembly GCF_030273125.1). Classification (NCBI taxonomy): domain Eukaryota; kingdom Metazoa; phylum Chordata; class Actinopteri; order Perciformes; family Serranidae; genus Centropristis; species Centropristis striata. Next base: position 15,565,356 of record NC_081518.1, read on the forward strand.
TTTCACAACATTTTCATTCAACAGGGTGTAAAGTAACACCTCTAGAACCCAGAAGGAATTATGACCCAACTCTGCATTTCCTCTCACTTCTACAAAGCATTTCAGCATCTTTCCCAGCTCACTCTTTTGGTTTTCTGGCCTCAAACTTCCCTGTTTTTCATTCACACTGACAGCTCACATCAGCACCATTTCTTGTGGCAGTGGCAGAGGGAACCATTCTCCTATCTGCGATCAAAGACTTTGGATTAAGACTTTTGAATCTTAAAACAACTAGACAGGAATACAATTTACATGTGGATATACATAAATGACATAAACAGGTCTTTATGTTTAATAAATGGGCATCTAGTAATACTGGTTATTGGACTTGAACTGGACTTCACAGTCTGATCACAATCAATCCACAACCAAATAAACTGACAGGCAAATTCTTTTTCTTGTAGCAATGATATTATCAATATTTCCTGGTTTGTTAAAGAAGGTCTGACTGGATCAATATTGGATGAGGAAATAACATCAATACCTCCAATCACCGTGTTTGCTGGGATTTGCTGCATCAGTAAAAGAAACATGCAGATTTAAGACTTGTCCACAAGCCTTTTAACAGTCATCTGTATAGCTGCAACCATCACATCCACACTTGTTGCCACTTTTATGGCTGTTAACCATATAACCTTTTCTCAGTCTGTAGCACAGGAACATGGCGTCCCAGTTCTTAATCCCGTCTACAAAGCTCTGATTGAATTAGTTGTTTTTCCAACCATGAAAACAGCCATCCATGAACACTAAAAAAACAAACCAGACGTGACTCCAGAGGACAGGAATGAGGGTAAACAGAACTGACTGTTGACTTTGAGTGCAGGTGATGAGTGACTGAAGTCTGAATCATTTCACCAATATCAACTACCGGTTGAGGTGTGGCTTCTGTTTTTAAGATCAAGACTTTATTGGCCGATCACACCAATGACTAGATCACACCAAACTGCTCCTCTTCTAAACTGTAAAACAATAAAATGAATTCTTGCCATCTGGAGAACAAAGCTCAAGTCGTTTAGGATGTGTCGGTGTGGGCGTTGGACGCCACATCCATCAGCTCCGGACACCCTCGCCGTCTCTCGTAGCCATAAACTGAAACTTTACGACAATTCCAGGAAAAATTCTGGATCATGGATTAATGTTTGCTCGCTGCCCAGCTGCCGACTTTTATGGGCTTTCTGTTTGACAAAAGAATGCAGAATCATGTTCTTAAGATGTCCTGCTATTGAACCTACCATTAAATCCTGCTAATGCTATTATATAATCTACTTATTTGTACTACTGCTACCAGTGTAGCCACTGGAGACAGAACAGGAAGTGTGTTGGATGAGATAAGAGAAGAAGAGACTCTCTCTTCTTTTGTAAACAGTTTCCAGCATTGTTTTGTAAAAGAGCTAAAATAGCCTCTTTGGGCCAGATTAGGATCAACTGAAGAATCAGAACTTCATGATGTCATTATCACAATCTCCTGATAAGGGAGTTGAGGGGATTGCCAGCTATTTTCCATGGCTCACATTAAGGGATCAGTTCACCAAAATAAATAATAAAAATATAATTTATCTCTGCTCATATCCAGCCATGCAGATATTTTTTTGTCCAGGTTTTTAGATATATAGATGTCCATCCCAACACTGTGGAGGTAATGTCTACAAAATGTATTGGGATTACAAAAGCCTTTGCAGTATGATTGATATAATATCTTCTAAAACCTAAACCCTACCTTTAAGACATGGAACAACTGCTACAACACATCCGCTGTTTTAAAAGGATAGTTCTGAATTTTGGACATTAAGTTGTATGAAAGTAGTGGATACAAAGCTATAAGCTTAGCTGCCGATCTGCAAGCTGGCAGGGTCACGAAACTACAACTCAACTCAGACTCAACAAAACTACGTAAACACTAAAAAGTCACCCATTCCACCACAAAACAGTCCTCATGCATATCAGAAACCAACTTCACTTGGCAATATTTTTTGCTTGAATACTAATACCACACTGTGAAATTACTCCACCACAATAAAAGTCCTGCATTCAAAACTTACCAAAGTAAAAGTACAAAAGTATCAGCATCAAAATGTACTTAAAGCATTGAAAGTACTTCCAGAATGGATTCACTCAGATTGTTAGTTGTAATGTTATTAGATTATTTTTAATTCATTAATTTGCAATAATGTCATTTAATTTAATTTAACAAAGAAATGACTCATTTTAACTACTTAATATACTATTATAAGGTTTGCAGTGGTTTCTTGCCCTGAAAAGTATCTAAAGCTGGCAGCTAAATGTAGTGGAGTAAATATTTGCCTGAAAATGTAATGCAGTAGAAGTATGAAGATACATAAAATGGAAATACTCAAGTAAAGTACACATACCCCAAAATTTAACTTAAGTACAGAACACTAAATTGACTAAATTGACATTCACAAACATCAGTCTCCCGGTTAAAATCCTGGATTCGTTTGGGCCTGTGTCCTGATAGTGGACCTATGTGGCTTTTCATAGGATAACAAAAAATTCCACTGTTTTACTTTTCAAAGGAAAAAAGTGGAATTTTTGGTTGGTTATCAATAACATTATGCAGTCATGGAATAAAATATTAGACCACTCTTTTTCTTAAATATCTTGTTCATTTTAATGCCTGGTACAACTAAAGGCACATTTGTTTGCACAAATATAATGATAACAACAAAAATAGCTCAGAAGAGTTTATTTAAAGAGCTGATATCTAGACATTTTCCATGGTTTTCTTGATAATGGTTTTGGTTATTATCAAGAAAACCATGGAAAATGTCTGGATATTATATATAGAAATGAACAAGAAATGTAAGAAAACAAGGGTGGTCTAATAATTTTTTCCATGACTGTATTTTATAAAGTAATCCAATGTTTCTAACTGCAGCTGTCAGATAAATGTATATCTGTATACATCTAAAATGTAGTGAAGTATAAAGCACTTTTTGGCCCCATTAGGTGGTAATTCTGGTGAGTACTATAGCTGAATTGATTGACACTGTGGGAAGTGTGTGTCACAGCATCATCATCCACACACCACCAGCACCAGCAGCAGCAACAATTGAATTTATGAATAACAGACAAGTGAAAAATCCATATGGCAGCTTTTTTTCTCTGACTCATCAGACTACATAGAAGTATCCAGTATTTGCACAAAGGCTGTGACTAACATATGGATAAGAGCCTTGGACTCAGTGTAAAGTCCTCCTGGCATTTAATGTGCACATGTTTCTATTTCCATCAACATTACACACAGTAGAGAATCCATTGTCTGTCTGTGCATCACAAATCTTAAACACACACAGGGGGAATATGCCCGATGAGTGCCCAAACCAATAAAATCCAACGTCTCTCTGTGTGGAAAAAGAGAAATGTAAATGAGTCTATTGTTTATTATATTCTGGTGAAAGGCTGGATGTAAAGGGCCATTGTTTGAAAATATGTGCAGAAGGCTCAAGATTTCCTTTCTTCCCCTCTTATCCAGTATAATGTTATCACTAACAGGATATGACACACTTGAACAATTGTGGCTTCAGTGGTCTTGTGGCTGAGTGGAAGTGCAAGTCATTGCGGTGCAGAAAAGGAACAGGCTATGTAGTGGACAACTGATAGGTCCAGTGTGCTGAGTGTAGATGTGAGGCGATGGGCAGGAGGCCACCAGAGAGCAGAGGATTTAACACAAAGCTCTGTTAACTCAGGGGATCGAATTCATGTCACCAGCCTCTGACTGAAGCTGTCAGGACTTTTACTGAGCTGTTGACCAAAATAAATCTGTATTTAGTCTTTATGTGGTTGTTACTGTGAGGTAAACAAATCAGTGCTGCCATGGGTGAACCTCCAACCTTGTGATGCTCAAGTTATATCACAGCTAAAGGCATGTTTCTAAGCTGTGAGGAAGTTGATATTTTAGATGCAGTCGGTTAACTGTACAGCCAGAAACAGATTACATTGGTATAACTGTTAAATCAAATACATTTCCCCTGATAGGGACAGAGAAGTGGACATAGCTTCAGGGTCTAGAAAAGTTAAACCAATGCAGAATGGCCTGAAATCTGCATTCTTTCTAATGACCAGCAGGGGGTGACTCCACTGGCTGCTGAAAAAGGTCTGATTGTATAGAAGAGCCTTATTCTGACTTGATTTCTGACCTCAGTTAAAATTCTCATAATGAGTTTATGGTCTCAATTGTTAGTTTCAAGTCTTCCTTAATACAGCATGTTGTTCATTTAGTGAATTATGATCCAATTAAGAGTCAAATAGACAATAAAGCAGGGGAGGATTTAGGGTCGGGCTACTTCATAATTGATAAGTCTCTACCACGGTGGATAGACATGGCACTGTGTACATTTTAATAGCTTTAATAGCTTGCTTTTGCTTTATTATTGAGCAACTTCTCACAATGTAGCCAGGAACAGGTGCAGTCAGGTTGGTGGTTTATGTGAAAGTGCAGATCAGGTTCTCAGATCCTTCTTCTTGTCCAAATAAGGTCACTTCCGGCTCCAAAAACCAAGACTTCAAGGCATCAAAACTGTAATCCACACACCAGTGGTTGACGTTACCATGGCTATTTCCATTTATTTTATAAAGTCTATGGGACAGAGGAGAGAAACTCACACAACAGGTTCTGCAGAAAAGAACAGAGCAAAAGATTAGTTTCAAAGTGCATTCCAGATAAAACAAACTCGCCTCAAGGTCAACTGAGTAGATACCATGGAATTAAAACTGGGTTTGAATTCAGGTCCTTGTTTCATTACTACTAGATGAATAATTTAATAAAATATAGTAAACAATATAATCCATTTTATTCAAAATGGGGGTGGTATAATCCATTTTATTCAAAATGGATTATACCACCCCTACTACTACTACTACTACCACTACTACTACTACTACTACTGCGACTATTACTACTTCTACCACCACTACTACTACTACTACTACTACTACTACTACCACCCCTACTACTACTACTACTACCACCACTACTACTACTACTACTACTACTACTACTACCACCACTACTACTACTACTACTACCACCACCACTACTACTACTACTACTACTATGACTATTACTACTACTACCACCACTACTACTACTACTACTACTACTACTACTACTACTACAACTATTACTACTACTACCACCACCACTACTACTACTACTACTACTACTACTACTACCACCACCACCACTACTACTACTACTACCACCACTACTACTACTACTACTACTACGACTATTACTACTACTACCACCACTACTACTACTACTGCCGCTACTACGACTATTACTACTACTACCACCACTACTACTACTACTACTACTACTACAACTATTACTACTACTACTACTATTACTACTACTACCACCACTACTACTACTACTACCACCACTACTACGACTACTACTACTACGACTATTACTACTACTACCACCACTACTACTACTACTACTACCACCACCACTACTACTACTACTACTACTATGACTATTACTACTACTACCACCACTACTACTACTACTACTACTACTACTACAACTATTACTACTACTACCACCACTACTACTACTACTACTACTACTACTACTACTACTACCACCACCACCACTACTACTACTACTACCACCACTACTATTACTACTACTACTACTACGACTATTACTACTACTACCACCACTACTACTACTACTACCACCACTACTACGACTACTACTACTACTACGACTATTACTACTACTACCACCACTACTCCTACTACTACTACTACTACAACAACTATTACTACTACTACTACTATTACTACTACTACCACCACTACTACTACTACTACCACCACTACTACGACTACTACTACTACTACGACTATTACTACTACTACCACCACTACTACTACTACTACCACTACTACTACTACTACTACTACTACGACTATTACTACTACTACCACCACTACTACTACTACTACTACTACTACTACTACTACCACCACTACTACTACTACTACTACTACTACTACTACTACCACCACCACCACTACTACTACTACTACTACTACTACTACTACCACCACCACTACTACTACTACTCCTACTACTTTTACTACTACTACTACTACTGCTAAAGTACTAAAACAGTGTCAATAGTGCTACTATTTATAGTGATTGGGCTGTAGTTCAGGGAAAATCAATGAAACTGGTTGTTTTGATAACATAACATAACATTTTGATAAATCTCAGACTCAGAAAATCATTTATTTTTATTGTGCACTCAGGGGAAAAACTGTTCTTGACGTTGATATTGTTGATGTTTTTTAAAATCTTTTTTGCTGATGCACTCTTCTACTACAACTTCACTTGGCTGCAGTTTACAAGCCTCTCTTCACACAGAAGCACAATAAGATAATAATCATCAGGTTTTATGAGCTACGTGTTTACACTCTGAAAACCTTCACTGAGGGCCTAACATTTTTGTTTTATGGGCAAGGTTTGGCTTTGGACCATTGTTTTCTTGCTGTTGACATATTTTGTTTTTTAAGACTGTATCTATATCCTGTTTCTACCTGCCTCTGTGCTGTTGAAGTGCAATGTCCCTCATGGGATCAATAAATCTTAAAAATCTTCATTAAGCTTGTGGTGTGGTGTACATTGTATGACCTACAGTTTCCTCACCAAGTTTAAACCCAAACATGCAGGAAAAGCTAATTGCAGTTAATTGCAGCTAATTTACAGTTGATTTGCTCACGAGTCACAGTAGATTTCAGCTGAATTGGTTTCATTTATTTCTAGTATTGATTGAATAGTTTCAATACTTTCCTGCAGCTCTCTCATTTATTACAGACCATTTGGGTTGTGACACAGTTGGCAGTGTGGCCACAAACAGGAAACGGGTCACATCTCTGCAACTCTTTTTCCATTCAGGTTAAAAATTGCTCAGTGGGCAGATGAGTCGTCATTGTACGGGTGCAAGGATCAAACAAATGGTGCCTTGGCAGGGACACAGAAACTTCCCCTCAGTCCTACAAGCAGTCGCCTCCTCAATTGACATTGCAATGTTGAAACAATTGGCGGTCAAAAGTTTCCAGGAAAAACTGTGGCCCAGGCCCACATGGAAACCCACAAGGCAGTCAGACATGGCTTTTAAGTCTGTTTTTTAAATTTTTATTATGCATATGATGTTAGAATAATCATTGACACCCCTATAATAGTAGTAGAAGTAGCATAGAACACCCCCCCATGGTGATATCAGACCATTAATACAACTGATTTGCTGGTCCAGTCAGAGAGGCTGGGGGGAAATGACCCAAAGTTTAAGGTATTTCATAGTCTTACGAGGCCAGAATGATATCCATTGGGCTGGTAGGACCCCATTCATTCCTATGAAAGTTGCTCAGTGGTGCGTGTAGCCAAGAAGAGTTCTACATTCATACATAAAAATACCCCCATCTTCTAATCTTCTATGCATCTTCTGCAAGCACACTACAGAATCCAGCTGGTCGAGACCACTACCTCCGGTTAAGCTCCCTGCTACTTTTAATGGTAATAAAAATTACTTTAATGTTATGACTCTTCTCGACTTTACTAATGTTATCGGACTGAATGAATCAATTTCTGACAGTAAAACCAGTCATTTTGCTGCAGTAGTGACGCTAAAGAAAATGTATCTGTTGATTTACAGAAGTTTCTTTCCCAATGAAAATCTATTGGAAAAATCTTTCTGGGGCCCACGGCAACATGTTTAGCCACTATGTCAAATTGGCTTCAAAGCTCGGCGCCACAGGAATGAGTTCTTAAACCACAAAGTAAGTTAGTATTTTTTAGCGCTCTGGGGTCTCTCCTCTCAAACTAACTTAGGATTTTGAATGTGTTGGTTAGATGCTGAAATAAGGTCTGTGGTAAACGGGGGTGCTCCGGATTCTTTGTATTTCTCCCAAACAATCACAATAATGTTGGGTGGGGCTAATCCCAGGAGGGGAGGGGGAGGAGAACCCAAAAGCAGGTCTACATCAGTCTACATTTGGTGAGTCAGACATAGAGACCGTGATGTCACCCACTGGTTTGTGGCCCGTTTGAGGCATCAAGTTCAGTGTTACACTCATCGCCATCTTGTTTGTGATACGGGGAGCAGACCATATCTGGACTGTGGAGGAGGAGAGGGATCTGATCACTGACTACAGCCTCTCTACACCTCAACCTGACTGAGAGAAGCTGCTGCTAATTCATGTTAGCATTAACTGGAGCATTAACTGGGATGTTAGTTTTGGCAAAAAACTAAAACGAAATGTTTGTTACTGACCTCAGAAAACTGAACAGCGACAGTGGAGTGTTTCAAGACATTTTTAATGAACAAAATGTTAAGATAAACTGTCATTAAGTGAAAATAGAGTGAAAGGGTCATAGTTATGAGACCAAATCGCTGTATGTCCTTTTATATACATATAACTTTATTGAGACGTTACCTTGGATACGCATTGCTTTTCTTCTCTCCTGATGACGGCTCGCCTTGTTAGTGACCTGTCAGTCAAAGTTAGCCACACCCCAAATCATATGATTCTTTATCTTCTATTTTCTTCTTCTATTAATTGGGGCCATTATTTACACTATTAACATAACATTATCTTCGAAGAAAATTTTTCACTAGTGATTGAGACCCACAACAATTTATTTAAAAGATACGAGTCCATGTTTATTTACTAATTTAAATGATTACATCACTGTTATATTTCGACTTTTCCTATACACTATTTTATTGTGAACCTGTGTGATAATCATACTCCACTTTACAAGGTGTTTATTTCCAGGATGTCCTTTAACGCAGCATTAATTAGCCCCTGCGCTCGTCACGTGCTGCAGTGCGCCTCTGATCCAATGAGAGAGTTTAATTGAAGGAACACGGGCGGTGACGCGCTACATTGTTTCGTCATTACGTGATCACGTGTGCACTTTTTTTAATGTTCCCAGCTGTTTTATTTATTTTTCCACTATAATTTCCATTTGTGTGTATGGGTGTGTGAGACAGTTTCCTGCTCGTGTGTATGTGTGTGTGTGTGTGTGTGAGACAGCGGCGGCGAGGAGCTCCAGACCGGCGGGGAGAGGAGACGGTTGTGCCCCGCCCCTCTCGGACACGTTGCCCAGGGAGAGGCTACACGGGCTGGATGTATGGGACTCCTGCCCGCCTTCCTGCGTCTGCTGGCTTCATGGTTTCACTCCATCATCAGTCGGCTCGGTCCGTCAGCGTGTCCGCACCGCACACACTGTCTGCTGCATGTCCTCAACTCACCGAGCCGGGACGGGAAACACACGGTTCACTTCTGGTAAGTGACGGTCTGCTGCTCACACACACACACATACACATACACACACACGCCTCTCTGCTTGCATTCCTCACAACTCACCTGGATTTATTCTAATTTTTATTATAAGTAATATAATAATGAGGGAGGGTCGTGGAGGCTGCAGCACACATTAAAAGCCTGATTTTGGATTTGATGTTTAAAATTCTGCACCGTGCTGAACACAGGTCAGGTTAATGTATGTGTCCTCTGCTGCTTAACTTCATGAGAAAAATAAAAAATTATTATTAATTATTGCATGCTTTAAATTAACTCTGGTGGTGCATTTCTGCACACAGACGCGTGTTTTCTGGGTATAAATGTCTCCATGTGTTGGCTTTATTGGACCGAAGTTGAGGAAATAAATCTACATTAGGGAGCTTGTCACTTGTATCAGCAGCATGTGTGCATGTGAACTGACAGGCGAAGGGAAGCAGGTCCATGTGTTTGGATGTTTTTTCTTACATAATGTTGGACGACCTGCCCATTTGGAAGAGGCAGAGGAGGGTTATTTAATCTACTGGCCCGTATATTCAGTCATTTCACGGTGCTGCGCTGTAATGTCTGCAGGCTCATGTACTGGGTGGACTGGGAGTTTAAACCAATGACTCCAGCTTAGATCAGAGCTGCAGAGAGGATTAAAATAAATGGGTCCAAATTTACCCTCCACAGCAAATTCTACCTTTTTTTCCATAAAGTTTTCCCATTTTATTCATTATTTAACTGTTCAGTTGCATTAGGTGTTATAAAATAGGGCTGAATCTGCAACCATTTTAATAACTGAGCCATTTTTAAGCCACCTATTAACCTTTACAAGCTCCTTAAAGGTACAGTATTTAAATTTTCCTGTTTAAATGTTTTGTCGAACAACTTGATCTCTGTCATAGAATTTGTTGATTTGTTTACTTACATATTCAAATGTTTCCAACAATGTGCAAACTAGAGAAATCTATAATTTTAATCAAGGTCGTCTGTATGTCTGTGCTCACTTTGTTGATTTGTGGACTAAACCGTCATTTTTTTAATGCATTTTTCATGCTGAGTGACTCTAAGAGTTTGCTGCATGATTAGCATGATTCTTTGTGAGGAACTCAGTTTTACCGATCTGTTGTCCTAGTTGCTTGTCAATGGCGTTTTATTCTATTGTGCATGTGTCAGCTTTGTGGTCGTCTGCCAGAAGCTGACATAACTTTTTTTTAAACTCAATATTTTAACCGGATGAAGGATTTTAGTCATCGGACGTCTGGATCTCAATTTATCAGAGTAACAAACTCATTAGTTGCAAACAGCATCATGATATATTGTATTGAAACTCTTTTGGTTTAAAGACCCCTAGTGGCAGAAAACTGCATATTGTGTGTTCAACTGTTCAGTTACATGTGATTGTCTAAGTTAGAGGTCAGGCTCAAGCTGCAACCATTTTAATAACTGATTTAAGTAATCGACACAGAAGCTAAATTATGAACCCTGTATTTAGAATATTTTCAGTGCTTAATCTTGCCGTCAGACAGCCCCGTTTAAATTTACGCCGGAGGAACTGAAGCTGCTATGTTTGCTCTCTTCAAAGCCACCAGACTCCTTTGACAAAAACAGTAATTTTAACCCAGAGAACAAAGGAGCAGCTGGTCTACTGTTGCCTCGACTGGTTTGTTTGTGTTATTGTGTGACTTTAGTGTTATAAGGGGTTAGTTTGGATTCACCAAAGTCACACAAAGAACACAAACAAACTAACCAATCAAGGCAGCGGTGGACCAGCAGCTCCTGTGTTCTGAGTTAAAATTACTGTTTTTGTCAAAGGAGTCTGGTGGCTTTGAAGACACCATAGATACTGACTTCAGTTCCCTGTCAGAAAGAGCTGTTTAAGGGCAAGTAAAGCAATAAAACTTTTCTTATTTCACTCCGTCTGTTTCATCTTGTCCCAGGCCTCTATGAAAGAATTATTCAAGCAAGACTGCAGGTTTTCAAGGCTGCAGAAAAAACATAAAATCCAAATATTCGATATAATAATCATTTTACACACATTTTCTAAATATTCAGCATTATGCATTTGGTGTCTAAGGGCGCTTTCACACCTATCTCGTTTGGTCCGGACTTTAGGACTTTTCAGTTTGATCCGAACCTAAATTCCAGGCGTGAAAGGTGCCGCAGACCACTGTCCGCACCAATGCACCAAAGTTTGGTCCGACCAAAAGAGGTGGTCTCTGTCCGGACCAAACCAACCAAGGTCCCAACCTTTTGCAGTGTGAAAACAACTTTTTTATAGTTCGGACCATCGTATCATTGACAGGAAGTTTTTTCTTCTTCTGCTCTCGAATTACGGTACAGGAAAAGACTTTGCCATAACTGGCAGGATTGCGAGCCGTATTGCGTATCACGTATTGCTCATTAAGCTGGTGCTGCTGGTAGCAAAAGAGCAGCAAAAGTATTACCACAGGTAAAAGGTGGCTCGCTGGATTCATTTAGTGTAAACACGTTAAGGTAGTAACACTGACGTCAGATGCCGGCCGGCCTAACAACGCAGCGTAACCAAAACAAAATGAGCCGCGGAAGTCCACAGGGAGATGATGTGTCCAGTAGAATTGTCTTGTAAAGTCCGTTATTCCTTTTGCAGTGTGAAACAAAACCAACAGAACCAAATGTAGATAATGTAACAGAACACGGACCTTGGTTTGGACCTAGGTACGGACTTTCAGGTGTGAAAACGCCCTTAGGAGTTCAGGATCTGCATAGTAAAGTTCTGTAGCTGTGAGGGTTAAGAGGTTAAAATATTCAGTATTTACAAAACATTATTCATGCAAAAAATCCCTCTTTTGACCTGCTTTTTACTTTAAGGTGTGTTTGGTGTGTTTTCTGCCCGGCAGCACCGTGATGCTCTCTGCTGGCTGAGAGTCTAGCTCCAACATGTCGACCTCGGACTCGGATTACTCCATTGACTGGCTCGCCAGCGACGAGGACGACTACGACAGCCCGAGGAGATTAAGTCCTGGGCACGCTGAGGAGTCACCGGTACCGGTCTCATCATCTTTATCACCATCTTCACTGTTAAGGGAATCCCCTACCAGCTGCTTCCACCCTGCAGCCGAGTGGAGGAGGAGGAGGACGAGTGGCTGCTGTGGCTGTAGAGACGGAGGCCTCTGTGGGGTCGAGGCCGACTCTCCGGCTGCCCCGCAGACCCCCACGCTGAGTCCAGTTCAGGGATTTACTTCTGTTTGTGATCCGCTTTCTGTGGATTCGAATCATCATCCAAGCAGGAAGAGAGCACACAGCGCCGGTGTGGACGGACTCTGTGAAAAGACTCAACCACACACTGAAAATGAACTGTTCTCGCAGAAGGTGAGAGGCTTTTAAACATGTTTCACTGATGTCTTACACACTCACTAGACATCATCTTTTAGTGTTGTACTGTTCATTTCTCCCGTGGGTGTAGCTGTGATCCTGTAGAAAACTGGCCAAAATTAGACTTCACATATCTGCCATGAAGGTAAAATGGATTAAAGTGCTAGAAAAAGTTTTAGTGATCTAAATCTGTCATGGTGTTAATCTCTCAGGATCAAAGAGTCTCTTTCTGTAGCTGCTATTTGGCATCAGTGTTCACCTTGACGTGGCCAGAAGTCTGTGGACGTAGGCCTGTCACCATGACAACTATTTTAGACGATATATTTTCCAAGAAACTGTCACGGTAAACAATTGTATCGTTGATGTCATTAGAGGACCATTTTATGCCACTGATATAGTGATATTCGAGCATAATAGTCCAAAACATCCTTTTCAACAGCAATTCATTTTTAAATCTCAAGAATATTAAACATTGGAATTGGAATGTGGAAAAGAACTATTAAAATATCCTAGATAAATATAACATAAATAAATAGCTACAATCAAAGCAAATACAATCTGTTTACAGGCTGTGTTTACAACAAAAAAAGGCACTAAGATTAATATTTTTAGTTATATATTTTTTATATTATAAATAACATATAAACAGCTGGAATGGCTGCTTGGGAAATATATTTTTTTCCGGCAATTTCTACTGCCTGTCAAACATTTGCAGCATTAATTTAAACGCAACACAAAAAAGCACGAAAAGCCTGCGTTACAATCACAACGTGTCAACTTTTATCCTCCCATAGAGAACAGAGTGACATGAGAGGGACAAAAGCAGTGCGACAGGCCAAAATGTTGATGGTTTTTGTAAACAAAAACGCATTTAAATGACAATATATCGAGTCCAGAAAAAACTATTATGTCCATCTTATACATCAAACGATAAGTCGATATAGTAATTATGGTGACAGGCCTATGTGGACGGTCTGTGGTTAGAGCTGCATTTTTTTCCTTTGAGGCAGATAGATTTGTGTCAGCGTCACATTATTGTGGTTACAGCCCTGATCAGGCATGTTTGGCCCATGTCCACATGTCACCACAGGGCTGATTCCTAGGCCTTTCACGATATCTACTATATCGACTTATCGTTCGATATATAAAAATGGACACGATTATTTTTTCTCTGGACTCAATATATTGTCGTTTACATGTGTGACTTTTTGTGCTTTTTTGTGTTGTGTTTAAAGTAATGCTGCAAATGTTTGACAGGCAGTACGAACTGCCAAAAAAAACCCCTATATTTCCGAAGCAGCCATTCCAGCTGTTTATTTTAATAATTTGATAATATAATACATAATGATTATCTCAATTATCATTATCTTGCAATTTTTTGTTAACAGAGCCTGAAAGTCTATTTAATTTGTTTTGGTTGTAGTTTATTTATTTATGTTTTATTCATCTAGGATATTTTAATATTTTTTTTTCACATTTGCATTCCCATGTTTAATTTTCTGGCGATTTAAAAATTCATTGCCAAAAAAGAGGAAAAACACCATTAGGAAACCTCTACTTTCAACTGAGGAGATGTTAACCGTGACTTCCAATGGGGACCCCCTCTGCCTGTGCTTTGTTGGCCCCATTTAATAATCCATCCTGGACTTATGCTCTAATATGGTTATAAAACTAAAACAACATTGATACAACGATACTGTCGTTTATCGTGATAGTTTCTGGGAAAATATATCGTCCTAATAAATGTTTTGTCGTGACAGGCCTAGTGATTCCCAGCCTCCTTTCAGCCTTCAGAGCTCTCCAGCAGGTGAAAGTTAACCTCAGAGTCACTTTCCTTTTGGAATGAGCTTTGTCTGCTTGTTTGCCTCGTTATATATGGGTTTTTTAATGCTGTGGCATTTTCGTAGCTTCCTCTTGGACGTATTCTTATGTTCTGGCACCTGGTTACCAAAGTCCAGCCCTCACACGCTTGTGAAGCTTAGAAACATCCTGAGCACAGTAATATCCATGCAGAGTCTCTGCAGACAAAGACACCACCACACACTTCCAGTTAGTCACAGGTGATGATTTAGAGGGAGTATTTTTGCATTAGTTTTCTTTTTAAGTAAAATTATTCAGCCTTTAAGATCACAAGTTTTCCCTAAACTCTTACCACACAGTTGGAAGCACATTAGTGTCTAATATGTTGTTTGTTGTAGAGCCAAACAATTATGGTATTTCTAACTTTCACAGATAACCATTATGGTGGCCGATAAGGTGAATTTTTGAGCTGGAATCATAAAAGTGGATTGTGCAAAGATTTTGTGACTCTGTAAAGGTGCTCAGAAGGCTGTTTTTTCAAAAAATATAACCTTATTAAACAATTTTTTATCCCTTTTATTCATTATGCAAATTAACATTTATTTGATTGCCAATCAATTCTAGAAATGACAAAACAAAATTAGGAATAAATACTTAAAACTATTTGCACACCAATTAAAGAATAAATCAAATAAATGGATAAATACTCTAAGCATTACTTTCTGCATATATATTGTGAAAAAAACTTTTCATATCCATGCATATCGGACATTATGATTCAGATAAATACAGATATGCCTTTGATGGGCCAATATCTGCTTTATTTTACTCAATAGGAGGGAGGTGCACTGACCTAAACCATAATAAACAGCCCAGAACAGCATAGGACACAACAGGGCTGTCCACATACTTTTGGCCAATTTGTGTTTCAGAAGACGCATAGAAAGTTGTTTCTCAAACTGTAGCAGCAGAAATAAAGACCAGATTGCAATGCAGCTAAAATCAGGCTGACACTTTGACTAAAGGGTCACAGCTTCAGCATCTCCCTTCATCTTCTATCACCTGCAGCACGCCGCTGACGGCCTCCAGCCCCCGCCGACTCACGGCTGTCAAAACCGTATTCTAGGAAATCAATAAGAGAAATGTAAGAAGGCCAAGGGAGAAAGTGGGTGCACCCTAAAAGTAAACTACATGTCTGGATGACAGAGGAGCAGCAGGGAGCCATCAAACAGCAGCCTGCCACTATCAAACAGTGTAACCGGATCTCACGGTGCTGGTTTTCATGGCCGTCTGGCACCGCAGCGGCTCATGTGTCCGTCTGAAGGTGCAGGGTGACGATCGGCCCGGCGACACACGTGTGAAGCTGTCGATCGCCATCAGTCTCTCCATTAGCTCCCGTCAGCTGTTAATGGCCTCTTATTGGACGTTTACCTTCAGTGTCAACACACGAGACTAATGGCATCAAACGGGCCGCCTGTAAATGGGTTATCACTCACTTAGCCGTAAATCAATAAGTCCTTGATAAAATGAGGAATAGAAGAATCTCAGATGAGCTGTGAATCATGTGCAGCACACACCCTACCAATGCTCGTTAGATTAACTTGGTGATTATTTGACTTGTTGTAGAAAAGCATTAAGTGGCTCTCTGCTGTCGACGAGCTCTCTTAACCCCTGTGTTGTCATATGCTACCTAAACATCAGAAGACTTTGAAAAGATTTGGAAAAGACTCCCGGAAAACTATCAGCTCACACCTGCTCACATCTAAAGACGAGTGTTGAGAGTTTTAGTCCCAGCCTAGTGTTACTATTATTATTATTATTATTGATGGAGATAACGGGAGGGCCGTGACTCCAGTAAAACTCCTAGATTTACTAAAGACTAGGGATGTCACGATACAAAAATTTTCAACTCGATACCAATACTCGATACCATTTTCGATACCTCCAGGATAAAAACAAAGACCCCAAAATTTAACAAAAATATTTTTATTAACAAGAAAAATGCAACATGTTAAAATGAACAGAACCACAGGTTAAATATTTATAATAAAAAACAGTTGTGCAACAAGAAACTGCAACTATGATAACAAGCTTCAGGTCTGAGGTAGAGCAAAAAATAAATAAATACAATAAACAATAACAATTAGAACAATATTTTGAGGTTGTATGCTGTGCACAATATTAGGAAAGCTTGATAAAAAAGAGGTGGAGTCGGCTGTGTGTGTTGCTGTTTGGTTGCAGGTCGGCTTTTCTCTGCTTCATTCTGGGACTTCAAGAGAGAAAATAACACTTTTCAGTCACCAACATTTATGTAAACTTATTAACTCTAACTCTTAACTATTATTATGTATACTGACACTGTGTCAATTAACGTAATATGGGCATATTACGTGCCTGATTTATTTATTTACGTTGCTTATTACTTACGTTGCTTATCGTAAACGTGACGTCAGCCTTTAATTGCTAGCTGCGGCTAATAATAACACGGCCAACATTAATGCCAGCCACCGGCCACGATAACATCAGTAATAGGTCAGTTTGAAACGAAAGACACTAACCTGTCGAACTTCACTGTAAAGGCTATATAGGGTGTCGCTCCTTAACATGTTTCACCAAGTTTGAAGTACTGCTTGTGCACGTCACGGTGAGGGGGAGGGGCCTGCTGCTGTGTGTGTGTGAGAGGGGGAGGGGCCTGCTGCTGTGTGTGTGTGAGGGGGAGGGGCCTGCTGCTGTGTGTGTGTGTGTGTGTGTGAGGGGGAGGGGCCTGCTGCTGTGTGTGTGTGTGTGTGTGAGGGGGAGGGGCCTGCTGCTGTGTGTGTGTGAGGGGGAGGGGCCTGCTGCTGTGTGTGTGCAGGCAGAGAGAGAGAAGGACGCAGCATCGGCAGCTCGGCGTCAGGAGGGGGGGCGGGGAGTATCGATACTTTTGAAAATTAGTATCTTATCCGGATACAATGTTTTAGTATCGATACTTTTTGGAGTATCGATACTTTTGACAACCCTACTAAAGACTTTCAGTTTTTAGTCTGGGACTGTGACAATCTTTTGGTGTAAGCCCAGCATAAGGGGTCAAAATGACCCACCACTATGTTTAACTGCAGAGGAAACCTCCTGATGATCTTTTCAACTTGAAATTCAATGACTTTTCCTAGAATAACACCAACATGAGGAAAAGTTAAACTATTCCTTTGTTCATATTTCAATGGCAGCTGAACACCAACAGGGTACAAATCTCTATAAAATCATTCTCATACCATAAAAACATGCAAGCACATCCACATGCACGCTTGCAAAAAAATTATGTTTACACCTATGCAAAAAAATAAACCCTACTTTAGTAAAAAACATTATTTCAGATGTGTTATAATAAAAGTGAGTGGATTTCTCTGATTAAATCCAGTTTTTGTGAAAACCTAGACATTCACAAAGATAATAAAGTTGTTTCTTCATGCAAAATAGATTTGTTTTTTAAAATTCAATTGAGCTGCTTTATTTAAGGGGTTTAGTGAACGTGGGGCATTTCTGACCCTCAGGACATGTTGTGTATTCAGGAAAGTGAAGACAACACAAGGGTTAAGTAGCTATTAGACGCCACTCTGCAGGGCCAGTAGCATCAATAGGCCTGTCACAATAATTACTATATCGACTTATCGTGTGATATATAAAAATGGACATGATTTTTTTTTCTGGACTCAATATATTGACTTCTTCTGCTTTTTTTGTGTTGTATTTAAAGTAATACTGTTAATGTTTGACAGGCAGTACGAACTGCCCCAAAAAAGCTATTTCCCAAGCAGCCATTCATTCAATTCAATTCAATATTTCTTTTCCAGATTTTAGTTCCAACTAGGGATGCACGATATTGGATTTTTTTACAACTCATTTAGCCGATTACTGATACCGATATTTTTTTCCCGCACAACTAATACTAATAAATCAGGGCAAATTTGGCCAATTTCCCAATTGACATAATAAGTAAGCATAACCTGTGTTCACTGGGAACATGTGGACAGCAATTAAACCCAAGTTGAATAAAACTACATGTACATTACAGACTGCTGCTTAAATTCAAATTTAACTTAAAACAGGAGCCCAATATGTGACTACTCAATCTGCACTATGCAAACAAAATCACAAAAAGTACAAAAAATATATAAGCAGCTTCAGTCCCTAATCAGAACATAAATAAATAGGTGGGCTCAGACTACACTGCACAATTCTATGAGCTACAAACAAGGTGCAACAGAGAGGTGATATCACCCCATTATTTAATTACTTTATTATATCGGCGGATATCGGCGTGTTGGCCGATGTCATTTTCAAGCCAATATCGGCCGATACCGCTAACGTGCCGATAATATTGTGCATCCCTTGTTCCAATGTTTAATATTCTCGAGATTAAAAAAATGCATTGCTGTGGAAAAGGATGTACTTACTACGCTCCAATATGGTTATAAAAAAATTAAAACGACATTGATACAACGATACTGTCGTTTATCGTGATAGTTTCTGGGAAAATATATCGTTCTAAAAATGTGTAATGGTGACAGGCCTATGTGCAGCACACACGCTGCTGGTTGGATTCACTTGGTGATAATTTGACTTGTTGTAGAAAAGCATTAAGTGGCTCTCTGCTGTGGACGAGTTCTCTTAAGTAGCTTTTATGTGGCACTCTGCAGGGCCGCTAGCGTCAATGCTAACCGACTGATCTGTCCCACACAGTGCACGGAGCTGAGGAGCTACGTCCAGCCGCTGTCATCCATCCTGCGGGGCCTGAGATCAGGCAGGTACTCTGAACGTAAGTGTCTAATCCTGGCTTTCAGTCCCCTCCTGCAGGTTGGTTAATGGACAGATCACATTGCTAAAGATAAACTCATCATGTGAGGATGGTTGACGCAGAAGTGGAGGATTATAAAAAGCATTCGACTGGATGTTCTCCTGAATCAGACCCAGAGAACATTTCCCCTGCTGTGGTGATGTCAGAGGGAAATCTCTCTGCTGTTATTGGATGATTATCATGAAATTAGTTCCAGATATTCATGTTCCTCAGAGGATAGGAGCGGCACGGTTCTCCACATCCTGGATTCTATTAGACAATAAATTTTAAGGACACAGTTTGATTAAATGTAAATGTTTTCAGCACTGAAGCAGGTTTTAATTTGTATCAATCATCAACAGATTATAATCATTATCCCGTGAAAACTGTTTTTCACATTTTCAAATTCTTCTTCGAGAAGATCAGCCACATGATAATCAGGATCATATAACTTTCTTTTTTTATGGTACCACACGCGGGCCATTTGGTCCAATGTTTAATTTTGCTGATCCTGCTTTTGATTGCTATTATTGAAATTTAAAACTAATTTAAATCTTTTATTTTTATTTTTTTTATTAACCCATTACATGACTTCTTGATGACATCATGTAAAACCATCAGCAGTGTGTGTCCTGCCCTCAGCTTCCCTGTAAAGTTCTCACTTCAAACTCCATGAGGCCAGTTTGAGTTTGATGATGAAACCAGAGATAAGGTCAAATATATTCAGTATAAACGTATAGAACTAGATCTTCTCCTCATTAAGATCAACATTTCCTTTATTAGTCCCACAGCGAGGAAGTTTCAAGAGTTACAGCAGCAAAGTGGATTGGAAAAAACCAACAATAAATGGCAAACAGCAGTATAAACTAGAAATATAAGAGGTATTAGCAAATACAATTAAAAAATATAATAAAGTGGGGCGTCCCGGTGGCTCACACCGGTAGAGCGCTTACCATGTAGGCTGAGTCCTTGCAGCGGTGGAGCCGGGTTCGAATCCGGCCTGAGCTCCCTTTGCCGCATGTCTTCCCCTCTGTCACCCCCTTTCTATCTATCACTATCAATAAAGCAAAAAATGCCAAAAAAATAATCTTTAAAAAAAATATATATATATATATAATAAAGTATTAAAAATGTACAATATAAACAAGTAAAAATATAAAAAGTATTAACAATTCAAATAAAACCAAAACTTTAGGAACATTTTATACAATGTAGAGTCAGCAGTTGGATATGGACCATTGCACAGAGAATATTGCACATATAAATTAAAGAATGTTGTACAGTATTTTACCTCTTGTATGTTATATTTATTTATACAACCAACATTTAAAATTCTTCATTGAGCATGATTGTCATGGAAGTAAAAAACATAATTTTCAAAATCAGATTTGATTTTGTTTTTTTGTGTTCGAAATGTTAATCCAGTATGTCAAAGTGAAAACTAATGATCAGGTCATATAGAGGTGCATCTCGATACATTTAGAATATGATGGAAAGTCTTCATTAAATGTAAGCCATAATCATTATAATTAGAAGAAATTAAATAAATTAAGACATGAAATGTTTCATTCTGTGTGTAATGGATCTATATAATGTGTTATTTCCACTTTTTGAATTAAATTACTGACATAAATAAACTTTTCTACGATATTCTGATTTATTGAGATGCACTTGTAGGTGAGGCTGTGCTGAAAAAAAAAAGATACCAACATGGCATGGTAAACATTTTTTAAGCGGTATATACAGGCAGAATGAAAAGGAGACAAAAACGGACAATATAGCCAAAAAACTACAAAGGGTTAACGACTACACCCTCACAGAGCATGAATCTCTTCTTGAGCTCATAATATAAATAATTCTACTTGGAATTTTCACCTGATGTTCCCCACCACCATTTTCCATGGTTTTCTTGATAATGATTTTGGTTATCATCAATAAAACCATGGACAATGTCTAGATATCAGCTCTTAAATTAAACTCTCATAAGCTATTTTTGTTGTTTTTATAATATCTGTCCAAACAAATGTACCTTTAGTTGTACCAGGCATTAAAATGAACAAGAAATTGAAGGAAACAATGGTCTAATAATTTTTCATGACTGTATATTCCCCCTGACATGTTTTAATTGTGATTACAGTTATTGAGGCAAAATGCCACTTCACTGTGTTTCAGCTGCTCATTTATTCCTGTGCACATTAGAAAAACAGCTGAAGATGATTAATATATATGTCATAATTCTAAAACATCTAATTAAGATAAAGCGTTCATTAGAAAGCGATTTGGGAATCATGAAAAGCTTCTGATGCTAAATGACGTATTATAATTCTAAAATGAATCCGTGTTCATTTAGACATAATTAAAACTGAACGTCCAGAATAAAAGACTCGGGGAGGCGGGAGGCTGAATATTACAGCTGCAGAACAACAAAAAAGAGACGGGATCAAAGGGCTCACGAGTCATTTAACATCCTTTTAAACTCAAACTGCTTCAGAGATGAAAGAGTGGATCAAAGACGCTCTGTTGTGCTCACAATTTAGGTGAGATATGAGCTGCAGAGCGGCTGTTTGCACTCCTTCCTGCTCGCTGGGCCAAAATATGAGACGATAAAGTTTCTAAATGGAGTCTGGCTGCACAACTCGACACTTATTCTCTGGAAGAGATGATGCACTCAGAGCACAATACAAGATCTGAACAGATTTACGTTAAATATGTACTTAAAATGTCAAAAACACAAATCCAATCTTAATTTTATTGATACAAATTTGAAACAAAACTACAGTATCAAGTCATAAACAGAACTAACGCTACTTTCAGTCTGATTTATTTCTCAGATTCTCATCCTGCTCAGCACTTTGAGCGCTCTGGATTTGATGTCGTCATTGGGTTTTCTGTTGCAAGAGACAAAAAACAAAACACTTTTAATCCGATTTGAGCTTCCACAGAAACAGAACTGTTCTAAAACCTGATTGTTGTTGTACTGCAACCCACCACTAAATGTGGTTTGGATCTGATTATCAGAAATCACATTTCATGGTTGTTTTGTTTTGCTGTCCAGGCTTTCTAAAATCAATCTGGACTTAGGGCTGGGCAATATGGACCAAAAGTCATATCCCGATATATTTAGGCTGAATATCGATATACGATATATATCCTGATTTTTTTTATCGTAAAGTGGGAGCAAATGTTCAGTCAAAGCCAAATATGATGATGATGTCACAAGTAGTTTTATCGAAACGGTTTATTTAAGTGATCCGGTTTATTTAAGTGACCCATCAAGTAATTTTATTTATTTTGTTAAAAATCAAAGCTCCATAAATTGCACATTTAAATAAAAACATATTAAATAAAACTAGCCTATGAAATAAAATAGGCCAATCTTTTAATAAAATAAATATATTTATATGACAAAAGAATAACTAACATTACAAAATAACTTAATATGACAAACCCTAGTAAGGGCAGCATTTATATATAAAGAAAAAAATATATATATCGATATATCTTTGATATCGATATATCGCCCAGCCCTAATCTAGACATGCAAAATAAATGGGCTTCGTTCAGACTTTCAGCCCAAAGAAGGAGTTTTAAGCCATACTAGTGGATCTGTAACACTTATTTTAAAGAAAAAAATTGACTGTAACTTCTGGACTCAATATATTGTCCAGGTTCAGGTGCTTCTACCTCAAATCCAGTCCATGTTTTCTTAGTGCATCTTAACTACTAAACTTCTTTTATAATTCACATGTAATTTATCATTAAATCCAATATTTTATTGGAGCAAAATAACATTTGCTAACATGCAAAGAAGCTCAGAACCCAAAGTTCAGCTGAGACTGATGGGAACGTCTGCAGGTATTTGCTCATAAACTGATTCAATTATTACAATTCTTACATGAATGTCTTGTTGTTAAAATAGTTTCACTCAAAAATTCCAATTTGAATCGTCATTCATCATGGTGTGACTAGAGGGCAAAGTCAGAGACGCACTGATTCTTCCTCTGGGGAACATGAATATTTAATTCATGTTTCATGACAATCCATCCAATGGCTAATGAGATATTTTACCATCACTGTAAACTGTATATTGTGTCTAGGCCTGTCACAATAATTACTATATTGACTTATCGTTCGATATATAAAAATGGACACCATAGTTTTTTTTCTGGACTCAATATATTGACTTTTTGTGCTTTTTTTGTGTTAGGAATTCTCAACTATTTAACAATGTTACAGTTTATGAGTAGTTCACATTATAATGCTGGAGTTTTGTTGTCCAGCTTGTGGCATAATGTGGCTTTACAGAATGATTAATAGTCAGTGAGGAGGATGTAAGGCAGACAGAAGTAAACTGTAACTGTCACCATGCTGCAGTCGGCTGGTTTAGTGTCGCCGACGACGACAGCAGAGGTCAGAGCTGGAAAACGTGGAGAGATTCAGAACTGCCCAGCCACGTGCCTCCTCCTCCTCCTCTCCTCGTCGTCGTCGTCCTCCTCCTCCTTCTCCTCTCCTCCTCCTCCAGATGACAGATTCCTCTCTTTTCTCCTGCAGGTCTCAGCAGTTTCCAGGAGAGCGTTGCAATGGACCGGATCCAGAGAATAATGGGGGTCCTTCAGAATCCAAACATGGGGTAAATACTTTAGAAATCCTTCAGCAGCAGAAATGACCTTTTCTTATTCCATGCAGCCTGATCAGAGTCCACATGTCTGAGAAACAGTACAGTCAGCCCAGGGTTTAGTCAGTGGTGAGATCTTAAGGCTAATGCTAAAGCAGCCAGTTTTCTTTGTCCCACAATCTCTCTTAGCTTTTTTACTTTACCTTCAAACAAAAAAACCCAAAATGTCAAGGAAATATATATTCTTACACCTGTTTTTCCTATTGCACAACCATCCACCTTCTGAATTCAAGTTTCTGTCTTTCACCAAGCTATCTCTAGCTGAACTCATGGTAAAACCCAACAACTCCTCTAGTCTTTCCACTGTTCTAACAACCACCAGCTCTGGTGTTGTCAGAATAAACCTCTAATTCACTGACTAACATGTGAACATCTGCAGACTCTATTGGCTGTCTCTCTCTGTTGCTCTTTAGCTCCCTGAACGAGTCTGTCACGTGTAACCAGACCGATCTCCATGTTTCCTTCGGCTCTCACAACTAGCGATACTTGCCAATATATTTGTCCAGTCGCCCGACCCTGTGATGTTACTCTTGTTTAATGTGCAGAACAGACAGAAATGTGACTGAAAAGATTAGAGGTGGGTTAAAAAGTCGATACAGCATAGTATCGTGATACAGTCATAGAAAAAATTATTAGACTACCCATTTTCCATGGTTTTCTTGATAATGATTTTGGTTATTATCAATAAAACCATGGAAAATGTCTAGACATCAGCTCTTAAATTAAACTCTTATCAGCCATTTATGTTGTTATCATTATATTTGTCCAAACAAATGGACTTTTAGTTGTACCAGGCATTAAAATTAACAAGAAATTGAAGAAAACAAGGGTGAACTAATAATCTTTTCCATGACTGCATATCTTGTGTGGCAATATTATATTGATTCATGGCCCCCAAGTATCGATATTTAGTGTTCTGACAGCCGGTGAGCCGACAGTATTTTTGCTGCTACTGGTATCATATGAAACTAGAAGATGTAAGGAATCTATAGGCACCATGTGGTCAGGATATCGTTTCTTTTTAAAAATATTTGTAGTTTTACTGTAAGTGCCTTCAGAAAAAAGTATACATTACCAGAAAAAAAGTCGAAATTACCAGAAAAAAATAAAAATAGTGCGTCAGGATATCGTGTCGGGAAGTTGTGGAAATAACGCTGCAAAGTTTGGCTTTTTTTATGTTTCATTCAAAAACATTTTTGGCAGTGAAGCTTGTTGTTTGTGAAAGTTTGATAAAATGCTGCAGTTGTTGTCGTCCATACATGTTTGATATCAGTTTGACTGAATACTTTGTTGGTCAGTCTGTGGGTTTGACTCTCTTTTAGAGAAATAAAAAGACCGAAGTGTTGCAGAATATTGTATCGCAATACTCACAATATTATTGCGATTTTAAGCATTTTGCGATATGGTATTGTGACTCAATATGGGGATAAAATGGTATCGTGGGGCTGATATGCTGATTCACACCTCTGGAAAAGATGGACCTGGTTAGAAAGAATGAGCTGAAATAAACTAATATTTACTTCTTTAACATAGCTTATTAAGCTACTTACTAGCCTAAACATGGAATTTGACATTGTTTGTCTTTCTATATTTCATATCTCAAAACGGTGAAACATTAAAACCAAAAAGTTCAGGTTTTCAAACAGTGAGTGTGAGGAAACTTGATATTTCTTTAAATCTTCACAGCTGGAGACATTGAAGAACGATTCCAGTAATAATTTTTATATTTTATTGATATTCCCGTTTCACTATAATTTAATGTCAGAGATGAAAGAGAGTGTATAAACAGAACGGAGATGATTTAAATGAAAAAAATTCAGGTTTTTATGGCTCTCGCTGACAGTTTGATTTTATTGTGTTTTATTTTGAAAATTAAAGTGATTCATTATTATACTGCCGACATGTTAGTTCTGAAGATAAATTTATGTAAAACAAAATAAATCTCAAAGTTTGTGGAGCCAGAAATGTGTTTAATGAGCTGTTAATGTGACATAAATAACTTTTAACAGTGAAGACACATTTCACACAGACTTGGTTCTTCTCCTCTGCGTCTCGTGTTGCTGCTGGACTCTGTTCGACCTCCAGCCACGTCACACACATGAAGTATTACTGCTTCAAACGGGCTCAACACACAAATGGTACGGACGCTTCCAGCCGGCCTCGGCGGCTTTGATGCCAGACGGGCGGAGTTCGTTCGACAATCGCAGGAAGACATGTGAAGGTCGTTTAATTCACTTTTCTGTGATTTACAGCGAGCGTGACTCTATCAGGAGCCTGCAGACCCACATCACTGGATCCATGCTGATTAAAACTAGGACAGAATGATTTGGAAGTTAACTGAAGCTCCTGTAAAAGTTTTTATTTTCTTTCTTACTTGGATCTTTATGGGCCAAAGATTTACAACATGAAATAATGGGAAATTCACATTTTTCCATCATTAAACCTAAATATTAGAGGTATGAATCAGTGGCTCTATCAGCCCAACGATACGATTTTATCCCGATACTTGAGTCACGATACGATATTATTGTGATTTTAAGCATTTTTGCAATATAGTGAGTATTGGGGTACAATATAATGCATTTTGTGTCCACAGAATTAAATTCAATCAGGAATTGTTTTGTCCAATAAGAGAAAATTCTCAGTCTGTTCATCTCCCTTCAGTCTTTTTATTTCTCCACAATGAGAGTCAAACCCACAGACTGACCAACAAGTATTCAGTCAAACTGAACTCAACTGATATCAAACATGTATGGACGCCAACAACTGCAGCATTTTATCAAACTTTCACAAACAAAATGAATGAAACAAAAAAAAAAGCCAAACTTTGCAGCATTATTTTGAAAAGGTATCCTGACATACTGGTGCCTATAGATTCCTTACATCTTCTAGTTTCACATGATATCAGTATCTCCAGTATATTCCGATTAGTGAGCCCGTTACGGCATCCAAAACCCCCTAAAAAACGACTAATATACTGACAGACACAGAAAATATCGATTTTTTTCCTCCCCACCTCTACTAAATATGGCCTTGTTCATTGGGTTTTTGCAGCTTTGTTCCTATGTTACCATTTTGTCTCTTATGTAATGTTATTTTATAATTTTTCTTCAAGTTGTGCTTTTTGTAGCGTCAGTTTTTCTATTCAGAAGATTTCTTCAAAGATTATCAACCGGTGTTCCCTGCAGCTACCTTCCCCTGCTTAGACTTAGACAGACTTCATTTTCATTCAGTTATACATAAAAATATGCACATTGAACGAAATTCCGTTGCACTGGATTGTGAATGTCGACGTTCCTCTTAAAATCTTTTCAACTTTCTGCATATAGCATTTTAACCAAATATCTGTCAACATTTCCATCACACTTCCTTCAGAGAAATGTTCAAAACTGGAAAAAAAATCTGTAATTTGAATCAATTTTTTATCCAGTTTAAAGCTCTCAGCTGAACAGCATCTTTAATGTGAAACTGCTTTATTCTGTATTTTTACCATTTTATTCAGTGAAAGGAAAGTGGAGCTGATGGCAATGCTTCATCTTTTGTTACTGCTGTAATAGAAAAACCCAAGTGGTATAAAATTACAAAGCGTGTGTTTAAGTAGAAATTTAAGGTACTTGAATTGAAGTGTTTCCATTTAATGCTACTTTATTAGTTCCACTTCATCTCAGAGACAAGTACTGCACTACATTTCTCTGACAGCTTTAGTTACTTTTCAATTTATCACAAACATTCACATCCAGTATCGTCACGTTTGGAGGTCTAGGGTTTTCACTTTGGTTCCTAGGAAAACACTGACTGGGAACATCATTATTACATTTATTTATTGCGGGATGTCCAAATATGACCCCTTAAAAAAAAAGTCATACTATAGCATGTTGATTTTTGTCAAAAATTGTCAAATTTTAAAACCCGTGAAAATGCTTAAAATGGCTTAGTGAGTCTGTTGATACATATTAGAGCATAATATGACCAAAAATGACAGAAAAACACCATATTATTGGATGTTAAAAAGCTGTAAAAAAAAAAATTACAAAAAATAAGTCATGTTGATTTCTGTCAAAAATGGTCAAATTTTAAAATGCCTAAAAATGCTTTAAATGGATCAGTTCTACTCTGTTGATACATATTAGAGCAGAATATGGCCAGAAATGACAGAAAAAAAACCCATATCATGAGATGGTTCCTTCACATTATGAGAAAATTCTCCTCAATCTTCGGCTAAATTAACTGTTTAAAGAGCATCTATGATCAGCATGAAAAGTCCTCGTCACAAAGCTGAATACATGATGATCTTATAT
This sequence comes from Centropristis striata, assembly GCF_030273125.1. Classification (NCBI taxonomy): domain Eukaryota; kingdom Metazoa; phylum Chordata; class Actinopteri; order Perciformes; family Serranidae; genus Centropristis; species Centropristis striata. The sequence goes on from NC_081518.1 coordinate 15,593,659, forward strand.
GTAGATCCTGATGCATCGCTGCAGAATAAACCACCCAACAGGAAAAACAGGACAAAATATTAGACCACCCTTGTTTTTTTTCAATTACTTGTTCATTTTAATGCCTGGTACAACTAAAGGTACATTTGTTTGGACAAATATAATGATAACAACACAAATAGCTGATGAGGGTTTAATTTAAGAGCTGATATCTAGACATTTTCCATGGTTTTCCTGATAATAACCAAAATCATTATCAGAAAAAAACATGTTAAATGTCTAGATATCAGCTCTTAAATTCAACTCTTATCAGCTATTTGTGTTGTTATCATTATATTTGTCCAAACAAATGTACTTTTAGTTGTAGCAGGCATTAAAATGAACAAGAACATTAAGAAAACAAAATATTTTTTTCCATGACTGTACATTAATGCAATATTAATGAAATATTAATTAAAAAAACATCAGATATGATAGGAAAACACTGACAGGGAACATTTTATTGCACTTTACATTAACTTTAAGTAATGTAAGTACATTTGAGTATTTTCACTGGGTGGTATTAGTAAGTTTACTTAAAGAGAAGGATCTGAATACTTGTTCCACCTTTTATAGTGTGGACATGTTGAGGTCAGCTGTTCCCTTTAACCTCAGCATACTGAACATTTCCACAGTTCCTTCTGGTTTACAGCACATTAGATTTAACGTGTGTGCTGTGAAATGAACATGTTCTCTGTATAAACGCAGCCGGACCACACGTGGAGCGCTCAGCGTAGGAGGCTGCAGATCTGTCCCAGTAATGTCACATTTAACACACAGAAACCTGCACAGTGTGTGTGTGGATGTGTGTGTGTGGGGAGGGAAATATTCCAGTCATCCACCACCAGAACAAATTGGATGTTTTTTTAGGCTCCAGTGTTTCACTTTTGGCAGAATGAATGAAGTCGGGCGGCAGAGCGTGGCAGTGAATGTTGGCAGTCGGGAGCCGTAAAGTTCGCCGAGATATTTAAACAATAAAGTCAAACTGTGGCTGTGAAAAGAGAAATATCTGCTGAATGTTTAGTACGTGTTTATATGTGAGATGTGAAAGTTTACTAGATAAAGACATCAGCCATTTCTGCCAGCGTGACATCAATATCAGAATTTAAAGAGATTTAAAGGTGATAAACACAGACATGGAAACAAAAACCTGAAAATGAGGAAATAAATTCTTCACTCTGCATGTCCCAGAAATAAAACCTGACAAATGAGTCTGTAAACACATTAGTATCTTAAAAGTAACAAGAATAATACATTTTAACTTCTCCTTTAGTGTGAGTATTTTTCTGCTCCACATTTTTTTTGTTCATAAAAACAGAAAAATATGAGCTTTAGTCTTCTGAACCCCAACAAACCGTTTCAGGCAGTTTTTTGTGGTCCTGTCACATTTTACTGTGGGCTTTTATTTCACTGCAATATATAAAATCTATAAGTAAGTGGGAACAACTCAAAAATGTATTTTGTGCAGAATAACACAGTTATAATAACATACAACGCAAAATAGGAGAAAGGCAACTTGAATTTCTTTGAAAATGTACCTAATTTTTTTTAGTGTGCCCAAGTCTCATGATTATTGTAAAAAAAAAAAAAAAGTTTTCTCCACATATCGTACATATTGAAGTATTGTCATGTTCCCAGCCTCTCCTGTCCTCTCCTCTCTGCTCTGTGTAAACAGCCTCTCCTGTTGATGAGGGGTTATTAAGACAAGTACTGAATTTATAGGCCAAAATTCAATTATTACCAATATGACAGCCAATATATTGAACTTTAGATCTGGAATGAAAAGGGATCTTTTCTGTGTACATTAAGTACCAAACAGTGCACAGAAGGCTGCTTTCTATAACTCATAACTTTATCAAAGAACATGACACATTATTACACATACTGTGTATTACATTGTCAACCAGATCTATAAATTACAACATTTTTTACTGTTTTCTGACATTTTATAGAACAAAAATATATAGATAGAAAATAATCTGCAGATTAATCGATAAAGAAAATAATTTTAGTTGTATTTATAGATGTTTATTATAGTTATACAAGTGTACTGTGTGTGTGTGTGTGTGTTGGCTGTGAGCGGTGGGCGGGGCCTCAGTGGGCCGCTCCGGGGCTTACTGATCTATTTATAGCCTGTGAATGGAACGAGGTCCTTCTCCTGCTGCCACGTGTGGGCTGCAGCCTGAGTGTGTGTGTGAGAGAGTGTGTGTGTGAGAGAGTGTGTGTGTGTGTGGTCACATTTCTCATGTGGACCTGAACATGCTCTACTTGTCGTGCTTGACGTCATGTGATGCTCGTGTGTGTGTGTGTGTGTGTGTGTGTGTGTGGGGGTCAGATAGCATCACACAGACGCAGAGGAATGCAGAGACCTCCTCTCTCGCCGCTCGCAGCCGTTTTTATTTATTTAGTCTTTGTGCTGTTTCATGTCGTCCACCAATCAGATAAAGCCACAGTGTCGATGTGTTGGCTCAGGCTTTATAAGGCTTATGTAATGGCCATTGGCGAGACATCCGTAAGCCATCTGAGCTGCGGGGCGGCTCCGACGCTCTAATCTGCTGCTGAAATGTCACATTCAGACCGAAGGAAGTTCACCTGTCAGCAGCCAGTAGCCCAGTACTTCACTCAAGTACTTTACTCAAGAACTTTACTGCAGTATTATACTCCTACAGTACTGCATCCTGTACTTTTACTGTACTAGAATATTTGTCCCACCTCTTAGATATAACACATTGTTCAGTGCACAATGGAAAGCCATTTAACGCAATATTAGTTAAATAAATAAATAACTTAATAAATATGCATATGACATAAATATAAAATAAATTAATAATAACTTAATAAATATACATATGAAATAAATATAAAATAAATGAATAAATAACTTAATAAATAGGCATATAAAATAAATTAATGCATAAGTACCTTAATAAATATGGATATGAAATAAATATAAAATAAATGAATAAATATTAATAGAAAGTAGCCCTCAAATTGCTCATCTTCACAAGTCTGCTTCTTGCACATCTGCACATTGCACTTTTCGTCTATACCAGGTATCAACTCTCCATTTAGGGGTATTAGCTCTGCAATGAACATGTGTCAGTGATTTTATATATGCGTATGGCGTTTCTTTGACTGTGTTTTATTAGACTTTTATTGGGTCTTATTCTATTATCGCTGTGTACCTTGTCTTGTGTGTCCTGCTGCAAAACAAATCTCCCTTCAAGGGACTAATAAAGTGATTCTGATTCTGATTCTAAATAACTTAATAAATAGTCATATAAAATAAATGAATAAATAGGCATATAAAATCAATGAATAAATAACTTAAGAAATATGCATATAAAATAAATATAAAATAAATGAATAAATAACTGAAGAAATATGCATATTAAGTAAATCTAAAATATATTAAATAAATAAATGAGGCAATAAAGCAAGAATTAAATGCAAATATAAATACATAAATGACTTATTGAAATATATTTCAATAAATAATAAACTATTTAAAAAATACATTTTTTGAATTTATTTCAGGGGACTTATTTGATAATTCCACATCTGTTTATTTCTGTATTTATTTATTTTTTTAAAAGTTGATTTATTTCATAGGTTTATTCATTAATTTATTTAATATTGACTAAATAGCATTTCAAACACAGAGTGATGTTCTTATAAAGTAATTTTGATATGTAATTCACTCCTTTTTAAAGCTTAATTTTTCCTCTAAAAAAACTAAATAATCTGACGTTTTAGTGAGAATTCTTTATCCTATATATTTGGTGCGAAATTGTACTTAATTTTTTACTAGAAAATGTACAAAATGGTAAAAGAACTTCTCTCCAATATACCACATTAAGGCACCAAGATCTTGAGGAACAGCAGAGAAAAATCCATGCTGTGATTTGGTTTCAAAAACGTTTTACATTTTGTAGATTTCTGCATTTTTCTGTGCTTGTATGGCAGCACTTGTGTTGTGTTGCCTGCTGAGAAAGCCCCTGATTGTGAATCTAGTGTGTCAGCCATCCATCCTCTTGATGCTCTAGGTCTCTAGTTTGAGGTTGTAAAGTTTCATGAGGCTGTGATTATCCTAGAGGTCACAGCAGCTCATTTTATACACTGAGCTCAAGTTTCACTCACTAACATCATCACACATGAAGAAAACTGGGCTCATTGAATCCACAAGAGTCTCAGCTTTACACTCAGACCCCATTTATGCAGCTCACACACTGTTTAGGGACCCCAGGGTTCAGGAATATTCATATGCATTAGGTGAAAATAACTGCATGTTATCAGCATAAATGGTCATTTAAAGAGGAGACTTCAGAGTGCATAGAACTCATTTTCATTTAGAAATCTTGAGGTCAGAGAACTCTTTTTAGGAGCATTATTTCCAAAGTGTTTTCAATCTTACCAATGGATTCCTTCAGTCCTCATTCAGTTTCATATGATACCAGTATCTTTAAAACTATCTTTGAACCCAGTACAACCTCTTAAACAAAGAAGTCGTAGAGGATTGAATAACCTTTTATTGCAGGACATGTACTGCTACTGAAAACTGAAAATAAAATAAAACTTGTGTGTCCTCGAGCTACAACAAATGTACTGAATGCATTTCTTTTGCAACACAGATTTGTATAGTGTAGTGTAGTATATTATAGTATAGTATAGTATAGAAAAAAGTCATAGTATAGCATGTCAATTTTTGACCAAAATGATCAAATTTTAAAAAATGCCTAAAAATGACTCAAAATGGGTCAATTGTAGTCTGTTGATACATATGAGAGCATAATATGGTCAGAAACGACAGAAAAACACCATATTATGGGATGTCAATGAATCAAAGAAGTCATATGTCGATTTTTGTCAAAAAAAGTCACATTTTAAAATGCTAGAAATTACCCAATTATACTCTTTTGATACATATTAGAGCATCATTTGGCCAGAAATGAACACCATATTATGTGATGTCCAAAAACTGGAAAAAAAAGTCATACTACAGCATTTATTTTGCAACACAGATTTAAGTATTTTACAGTAAATCCAGCATCCATGTTTCCAGCTTTCAGTCTTCTCCTGTCTTTGTTGGCTCAGCGCAGCATTTCTTGGCGCATCACCTCCCCCTGTAAATCACTGCAATAATGTGAAAGTATTGTCAGGAATCGGCCCTCGTGAATCTGAGCTCCTTCTCCAACCTCTGTCTCTGTTCTGTCTCCTCCAGTGGACGCTTCCTCAGCATCATACTGAAAATAGAGGAAATGCTTCAGAGTTGGTTCCCTCACATCAGACCCAACCTGAACCAGACAGACGCCTGCACTCCGGCCAAGAAGCAAAAGGTAAGCATGTTCATACAAACGGCAAAGATTGATTGTTTTATAGTTGATTCATTAGGAATAGAATAGTCTTTAGTTGCAGCCCTAAAAAAACAAGACACTGAAGTTACTTTGCTGTTTATGGACCTTGTTGGTTCAGTGATTCTGTGGTTCTGATGGTAACAAGAGAATCATGTTACGTAACAGAATCCTGGGAGAAGACAGCAAAGTTATTAATGTATTTTTACTGGCGATGATTTCATAGTTTCATAAGAAGAGCACAGGTCAGATAATGAGGGGAAAACCAGAGCGGCCGCACACAAGAATGTGTTCAAATAAACCCACGTTTGGAAACCACCGAAACAAACTGTTCAGTGAATCCCTCAGCGTCCTCGGCTCAAACACTCACATTTCTTTCTCAGTTTCACAGTTTGGGCTAAATATGGTCCAAGAACAATTCAATTATTTTTGGTGATCTGAGACCAAACAGGTCAAGTTCTGTTTTAGATTTCCTGCTGAAAGACAAGAAAACTGCAAACTTTATGATGGTCACTTACTGTGTCATAGTTCACATTACATACTGACGGAATATAGTTTTTATTAAGGCAGCAATGAGGAGTCAGTTCATGGATCAGTCGGGCTAAAAGGTCATACTGTACTATGACTTTGTTTTATGATATTTGGCTGACATACTACAGCATCTGGATTTTGTCAAAAATGGTCAAATCTTTAAATGCCTAAACCAATTAGAGCATCATATGGCCAGAAATGACAGAAAAACAATATTATGGGATGAAAAGTGAGAAAAAAAAAAAAAGATATTGGATGTCCAAAAATGATCCCTTCAAAAAAAAGTCATAGTGTAGCATGTCGATTTTTGTCAAAAATTTTCAAATGACTCAAAAGGGGTCAATTATGCTCTGTTGATACATGTGGTAGTATAGTTTGTCCTAAAAATAGCATAAAAACACCATGTAATGTGATGTTGAAAAACTGAAAAAGTCATACGATAGCATCTTGATTTTTCTCAAAAACTGTCAAATTTTTAAATCCTAAAAATGCTTAAAATGGGTCAATTATAGTCTGTTGATACATATTAGAGCATAATATAACCAGGATTTACAAAAAAAACTGCATATTATGGGATATCCAAAAATGAATCTTCAAAAAAAAAATGGGTCAATTATGCTCTGTTGATACATGTGGTAGTATAGTTCGTCCAAAAAGCCAAATTATGGGATGTCCAAATATGACCCACTCAAAAAAAAGTCAACTATAGCATGTGGTTTTTTTTTTAAAATCAAAAATGGCTCAATAATAGTCTGTTGATACATATTAGAGCATAATACGCCCAGAAATGACAGAAAAATATTATTGTCTGTTGATACATGTGGTTGAACTTTATTATATTATGGCGTTTCATTTATTTAAAAAAATAATAGTTTGAACAGGAAAGGGAATCACAGACAATGTCACGTATGTGTAATATCTATTGTAGGTACATTTATTGTTTTACCCCATGTGAGTTGACTGATGGTGTCATGTGACTGAATATAACATGAAGCTGTTTATTAGCTTTATTGTGACGGTGATGTAATCCTCCCGTTCTTCTCTGCAGCAGCATCACAGCAGTGCCTCCTCTCCTCCTCCTCCTCCCTCCTCTCTGGTGTCGCTCTGCTCCTCTGACTCCTCCACCTCCACTCACCTCAAATGGCTCCACACGTCTCCCATCTGCTCCCTGAAGACGCCACAGCCGTCCCCTGGCCAGCCGGCCCCCGCTGCCGCCCCGGCCTCCCCCCCGCCCGCACGCTGCAGCCAGGACGTGACCCAGGACAGCGCCGTCTCCTCCACCACCAACGTCTCACACTCGGGGCCCCGACGCCGCTACAGCCGGGCGGCGCTGCCCTTCAAGATCAGCTCGCCGTGTCTGGAGAGACTCCTGCAGGCGAAGGAGAGCCTCATCGCTCCCAGGACGGTGGGCGACGGCGGCTGGGTGTCCTGAGAGGACGATTCACGTGCTGCGCTGCAGACCGGAGGCTGGTCTGGGGTCAGATCTGTGTGAGGCCTTACGTGGCTTCCACAGAAAATACAACACGGCCTTAAAAAAAGCATGTTTCAATGTCTTCTACGTCGTTTTTTAAACCTCTAGCTGACATGCTCTTCCAGCAGAAAGAGTCTGAATGTGATGAAGAAACAAACAAACAAACAGGCCTCGGTGACTTTTAGGACGTTTTAAAAGGAGCCGTCTGTCTGTGTGAGGAAACACTTTGGACCTCTAGTTTGAGCTTCACTAATATTTGAGTTGGATGGATATCATCTTCTAATGAGTTCAATGGTTAAATGGATGTTGGCAGATTGTTGCTGAGAATTATTTCCTGAGCAGAGATCAGGAGCTCTGGGCTTCTTCTGAAAACAAACACATCTGGAGACTTCTGGTTTTAAACTCTGACTGTTACCTTGTTTGCTCTGCTTCTGTTTTTAATGATTCCTCTACCTCATGCCGACACCGCGACGCAGTCTGACCGCATCAAAACACCTTGACAAAAACAAAAAAGCAGCTTTCCTTCCAGATAGAACAAGGTGGAATATTTTTCCGATAGTGAAATACATCCTGATGTGGCACAAAGTCAAAACTTTTGGATTAAAATCAGCTTGTAATCGACTATTTTTTGGAGGGATTTAAAAAGGTTTTAGTTGGTAACGATTTGATCCTTCAACACCCAAAACTTTGATCAGTTCTTCATTTATCTTTTACGTCTCACATGTGAGAGTTTCAGGCTGATGAGTTAGAATATTTGGTGCCAGAAAACATTTAAATTTTAACAGAATGATCACAGGGACACCAGAATTAACAAACATCTCCTGGCACAATTTAACAAGGTTTGGATATTTTAAGTTCATTTTGATAAAATTCTCACACGTACTTTGAGAGTGCAAGTCTTTCAAAGTCCTTGTGAGTCTGAATATGAAGACAAACCTGCTTTAACCAACATGAGCAGATGGTTTGAACACACTTTTCTTCATGTATATAGTGTTTTTCACGTTTTAGTTACTCCCCATAAAAGATGGCCTTTGTCATATTTTGTACTTCTGAAATAAATGTGATGTTTGCTTTCTGAGAGGAAACGTTTTGTCTTTTCTTCACACAACAAACAAACAGATCAGTTATGCAGCATTTATTGTTGTTTTTTTGTATGCTTTGGGAAACTCGGCATTGGCAATGAAAACAATAAATATGGATATTATGCAAAACATTTTCCTAATGAAGCATTTTACACAATGTACAATATTCTTTTTTTTTTTTTCCTCCGCTCGCTTGAATATTCTATACACATTTCCAAACAAATAAACAAACCTCCATGCAGAAACCCTGAAAATGGGATGTGGAGTAATGAGCGAAAACAAAAAAACACTAAATGCACTTCTCGTGTGGATTTTTGTGTCATTTAAAAACTGCTAATAAACCACAAGGAGAAATGAAAACTGTGCTGTTTGAAAGTTTACATAAAATGATTTAAAAAGTGGCCCATCTGCTCAGGAGTCCCAACAACATGTGCATCTGTGTGTGTGTATGTGTGTGTAGATAGACAGTCCGTGTGTCTTCATCTTGGTGTGCATGTGTGGGACTTCCTGCGTCAGTAGTCCGTGTCGGAGCCCTCGGCGTTGTCCACGTTCCTGGAGAGCATGTAGTTGTCCATGTCGATGGAGCGGCAGTTGTTGATGGCGTATCGCAGCCGCTCCGCCATCACCGCCTGGCTGGAGTACGGAGGCAGACGCAGCTGGAAGAAGCAGGTCTGAGAGGTCGGCAGGCTGTCGTACGGCTGAAGACACACAAAGACATGACAAGTGATTCAAACTCATAATTACTGAGAAAGGACAGAAAAACACCATATTATGAGATGTCCAAAAAATGACCAACTCAAAAAAAGTCATACTATTGTATGTCGATTTTTGTCGAATTTTGAAATGCCTTAAAATGCTTAAAATAGGTCAATTATAGTCTGTTGATACATATTATAGCATAATATGGCCAGAAATTACAAAAACTAAAAAAAAGTCATAGCATGGCGATTTTTTTTTTTTTTTTTTTTAAAGATTATTTTTTTGGCATTTTTGTTGCTTTATTTATAGTGACAGAGTGAAAGGGGGGGTGATAGAGGGGAAGACATGCAGCAAAGGGAGCTCAGGCCATATTCGAACCCAGCTCCGCCGCAGCACATGGCATACATGGCAAGCGCTCTACCGGTGTGAGCCACCGGGACGCCCTAGCATGTCGATTTTTGTCATGAATGGTCAAATTTTAAAACTGCCTATGAGAGTTTGTTGATACATGGCTTAATATAGTTTGTCCAAAAATATCGTAAAATCACCATATTATGGGATGTCCAAAGATGACACCCTCAAAAAAAAGTTGATTTATTTAAAAAAATTGTCAAGTTTTAAAATGCCTAAAAATGCTTCAAATAGGTAAATTATACTCTGTTGATACATATTAGAGGATAATATGGTCATATAAAACACCTTTATGTGTAATTTATTGAATAATTAAAAATATATATTTTTAAGATAGAGATTTATAACTACAAAATCTTTGCATCAGATTAATCTCCAGGCTCCAGCTGTCAGATCATGAACACCACTTCTATGTGACATCTACTGTTGACCTGCTGTCTCCCCCTGAAAATCCACTGCACATAACCCCAGTTACAAAAGGAGCCGATCAACACAAAACAGCGACAATTCCTCAGTAAATATGTGCAACAAAAGTCTCCTTCAGTGTGTGTCACTCACCCTGTCCACCTTCATGATCTGAAACCTCTGCGAGATGTCGGCGGTGTTGGCGGGCAGCCTCGAGCGCCCGGAGACGAATCGCATGAAGAGGACGCGCTCCTCGTTGGAGAACTCCTCCAGCGTCTGCCAGAACCACTGCACCAGCGCGTGCTGCTCGTCCACCTCCCGGTAGCGCACCACCTTCTTCAGCACGTCGCAGCAGATCTCCGGCATGCCGCACACCATCTGCTCCAGCTGCTTGGCCGTCAGCAGGGACAGCAGCGGCACCGGCACGATCCACGACATGCCCTCACGCACCGCCGCCACCTGGCAGGGCGAGGAGGACACAGTTAGGGCTTCATGTTCTCCTGACTCAGCACGAACAAAAAGACACATTTTCTCTGCTATCTCTCCTAGCAGACAGTAAAAGATCTGAGCCAGGGCTCCACACTAACCTTTTGCATTGGTTGCACTGGTGAGCCTAACTTTTTTGTTTTTTAGGTGCACCAGCACAAAATGTATCATTGTGTGGCCTTTAACACCATAAGGTCACCCTTTTATCACTCGCCATAACTTTCATATAATGTGAATGATTTTTTTGAACACATCCCTTTCAACTAATTGCCCAATTGCACAGCCTTAAGAGCGTGCATATCACGAATGCTGGGTCTTGTTGGTTTTCTGACAATCTACTGCACCTACTGGTACCTTGTTTGCCATGTAGCAATAAAAAATATACTAAAAACCTGGATTCATCTAGTTAGTCACATTGGACTGCTATTATTAGGGCCATGGGGCAATCGCACAAAGCACTATTGTTATACTGTGGATTTTTTCTTCTTCCTCTTCCAGACAGAATTTCAACTTCGAGTTGCAGGACAAATTATATATAAAAACGTGCGGTTTGATCGGGATCGGTGTGCTATTACTTTTCTCTACAGAATACACATTTTTTGCGACGTAAAACCATGGTTTTATTGATAATAACCAAAATCATTATCAAGAAAACAATGGAAAATGTTTAGATATCAGTTCTTAAATTAAACTCTTATGAGCTATTTGTGTTGTTATCATTATATTTGTCCAAACAAATGTACCTTTAGTTGTACCAGGCATCAAACTGATTTTTTCCGTGACTATTTCTCCTAGCAGACATTAAAAGATCTGAGCTCTGGTGTTTCTGGTTTTCCTCCTCAGACTCAGCAGTTAATTACCTGTCGATCAATCTCGTGCAGCCGGTACTCGATGGCTCGCTCCACGTACTCCTTCCTGTTGGAGTAGGTGAGCGGGATGCTGTTTCCTCCCGGGATGATGGGAACCATCTTTCCATCTGCACTCTGCCCGACAAACGAATCCAGAGGAATCATCTGGGACACAAACACACAATATTTAGTGATATTCATGGATGTAGATGATAATGAGCTCTGGCCTATGAAGGAAACAGGATTTATCGTCTTATTTTCTCATGGTGGAATATGCTAAACGTCTCAAACTTTTATCAGCAGATAAATCAGCCCGGCAGATTCATTGGTCTGCAGTGAGTGAATCATAAAAGTTTCACGGAAAAGGTCAATAAACGAACTGAAGCGTCTCCTCTGAGTGTGACTGCAGCGGCTCGGTACAGAAGCTGAACTGTTTCTCTTTATTTATTGTTGGCGCTGGCAGCAAGTCAGAGATTATAATATCATGGTGAGACCAAAGCCAACAGAGCAGCAGCTTCTGTCTCTCTCCTCTCTGCCAGAGCAGCAGATGCAGCCCCTTCCTCTTCTCTTCTCCCCCGGTGCGGCCCGGCCCACGGAGCCAGCCTCCCTTTCTCTCCTCTACGGGTCCGGGAGCGCGGCCAAGTCTCCGGCAGGCAGGATCTGCTGCACTGACAGCGGCCCTGGCATTCCTGCAGGCCGGGCCTTTACAGCATGGGGGTCGTGTGAGGTTGTTTGGACAGAAGAGGGGCTCTGGGGAGATCTGTGGTTCTGGGTGTGGATCAGAGCAGGAGGGGGAGCGGTGTGAGCCGGAGCGGGAGGACCACAGCCCCCCCAGCAGGTTCGTCAGCAGGCTGAGACTCAGACTGGTTACTGACACCTTTCTGCTTCTGTTTTCTGAATGTGAACAGACACTCACAGATCGGTTCGGTTGGTTAGTGTTTGACTCTGTCAGCGGTAAACAAACTCACCGTCCTCTGGGTTAATTATAGTCTGTTGATACATGTGGTAGTACAGTTTGTCCAAAAATATTTTAAAAAACACCATATTATATGTTGAAAAACTGAAAAAAAGTCATACAAAAGCACGTCAACTTTTGTCAAAAATGGTCAAATTTTAAAATGCTTAAAATGTGTCAATTATGGTCTGTTGACACATGTAGTAGTATAGTTGAAAAATAAAAAATAAAAAAATAAAAAAATAAATAAAAAAATAAAAATAGTGAAAAGTGCCCTAAAGAATAAGGGGGATGACTTGCGGAGGATATGTGGACGGCTTACGGACCCCTGACACCACCATACCGTAATAGTGTTGGCACGCTTACATAACATTCACAAAGGATGAACTGTGAACTGTGACCATGGACTGATTTGATTTGATATAGTGTATTTTTTCTTTTTGTTGTTGTTTGTTTTGTACTGTTTTTGTTTGTTTGTTTTTCTATTCCCTTATTTCCTTGATTGTCTGTTTACATTACTGAAATGTTACAAAATTTAAAAAAATAATAATTGGACAAAAAAAAAAAAATGCGAAAAAACCCACCATAATTTGGGATGTCCAAAAATGAGCCCCTCTCTGTTTCTGATTTTGAACAGAGACGCACAGATGGGTTTGGTTGGCTGATATTGAACTTAGACTCTGACTCTGCTGCTTCCTGTCAGCGGGGCGGGTCTCTGGGCGGGGTCGCCTGCATCACATCAGGCCCAGTCTGTTTCGCTTTGTTTAACATTTAACCCTGCTGTGTTTCACTGAAGACATTTTTTAACTATTTTATTTTCCCATCATCCTGGAAAAATTGTGCTCATGCACATGGCATTTATTTTGGCACGGTGTGGGTTCTTCATTTAATATTTATTACATTTCGTAACTGTATCCTGAGCTCCTATAATTAGTCTTTATTAAACTGTGCAGCCAAAATACAGACATTCAGACTTTAAGGGTAAAAATGTCCCATAGAAACTCATTAAAAAACCACAGATGTTGACACATGCAGGGCTCCACTATTAACTATCTGGGTTGCAAGTGGGGATCAGCTTCTTGTTGCTGAAACTGAAAATATGTTTGCCGTTTATAGTCACCTTATATTTGGGATAAATAAGATGCTTTGCAGTTATTCATCAGCCTAATAGCAGTAATACTGAATTATTTGTCAGTTGAATCAATTTACACATTTGGTTGTGATGTTGGCAGATCAAACTTTTCCTCCCACAGTCAGACGGCTTCATTTTATTAACATTTTCTCTGAAAGACATCAGCATCTGTTCACTACGGACTAAACACATCTAAACACACGCAAAGTTGGCTAGTTATGGTTCTGACTGAAACAGAAATATTTCAATATTCCTAATAAAACAAGTATCAAAAATGTATTTATTTTGGAATATTTTTACTTTTGCTGTTTTTTATATTAGGCCAAGAAATCGTTACCGATTTCTCAAAGTGTTTGGTAAATGGGAAGCTAGAAGTCGTTGCTGTGGAGCCGTGCCACGACCATAACAGCATCAAATCCTGCACTTTATAATAGCATATTTTTAACCACTAGCTCTGGCTTCTAGACTAGTTTTTGAGCTTTTTTGTCAGAGTTATTGCTGCTGCATTATGGAGCTCTGCAGCGTTTGATGACGTGCAGCAAAATCAGAGTTGTTGATCATAATTTACATCTCACACTGTTAAAAAAATTAAAAATGGATCCAAACTCTAAGTGCACAGAAAATAATTTAAATTTTTTGTGTTATGCTTAACAAACAGGCATTTAAAAGGGTTAAAATACTGAAAATATTTGGTTGTGATGTTGATTTAACTCTGTGAAACTTGAAAATAATATTCATATAAATGTTGTTTATACACATTTTAGGAAGGGGATATTTTTGATGTTTTGTTTCAGCACAAAAAATATAAATGCATAAAATAAGAAAATAAGAAAAAAAATGTCCCTTGTTTTCAGTGCACAGTGACAGTAAGTCACTTTTTGTGTTTTCTTGTTTTCATAGAAACAACATTATGTATGGCATTATGTAAACAAACTGCTGTTTAAAGGATTAAAATGAAAAACAAACATGAATATTAGGTGGTTATGATCAGATTTAATGCTATAATATCAAAATATAATTTCATAGAAGTTTTACTTTTTTTTTGTCCTCTTAAGAACATCAGAGCGACTCCTTTAAAGCGAGGCCGAGGGTTAAATCTGACGGTGGGAATAAAAACTGTTTATTATCTTGTGATTGTGATGAATCAGCAGGTAACCATGTCATCAGTCTCTGAGAGGTGAGTGTTGACTTTATTTTGCTGCTGCAGTCTGAGATTAAACTTAAATACAGAGTGAAGAAGTGAAGCTGGTATTTAGTGCTGAGGTGGAACGACGTTAACTCAGTTTTATAAGCAATAAAATCTGATTCTGACTGTAAATCCAGTCTTTATGTGCAGCTGAGATATTTCACTTTGCTTTATATTTCCTTTAATATTTAGTTTTCACAGAAACTTTTCCACATCAAGCCTGATTTAATCACTTTTCTCTCCTGTAAAAACTTTCCTTACTGTATGTTTGGTGATATAGCAACAGCTTCATTGTGTCTATTGTGATTTTCTGCATTTTGCATGACTTTAAATACAAGTAAAAAGACTTTGAGCTGATATAAAAGTAAAAAAAACCTCTCTCCCACCTCATGGAAATTGTCCTCGGTGATGCCGCTGTCTTCAATGTGAAGAATGCTTTTGAGCGTCTGCACATACAGCAGGTCGACCTCCTCCAGGTCCTCCAGCTGCAGCGGTATGCAGCACAGCTGTTTCCACACCAGCGGAGCCAGGTGCAGGTCCAGGGGCTTCTTGGTGCGGATGGCCACGCCCATCAGGATGCCCAGGAACTTAAACTGCAGCATGTGCTCGTCCATGCAGGCCGACGGGTTGAAGAGGAACCTGCAGGGCAACCAGGTTTAGTGTTCATTTGAGTTTATATGATGAGTTTAACCCTTATCATAATTTTGGCTGTGTTACACCTTGAGGTTAGCCTGGCTAACGCCAGACTAATCACAAATGAGATTAGTCTGGAAACCAGCCATTCATTTCTCCGTAGAGGAGGCGTGGGTTACGATCCTCCAGAGCCGTTTATTGGGCGCTAAGAATGTCTATCAAAAGCGTCTCTACTTTGAGACTAAAATGCTCAGTTGTGCTTCTGCAACGTTTTTCTGCAGCATGTTCTGACTCTGGCTGCTCTGTAGTTTCAGCTCACAGTCTACCGGCAGTCTGTGTGTGTGTCTGTGAGAGAGTGTTGCTTGCTGCTTTGCTTCTCCAGTTCTTGCTTTCTGCAGGATTCTTTATTTTTACGCCCTATTCCCCCTCATGTCATTTAGCCACACACATCCACTGATTTTATGGCCAATAGACGAGCTGCTGCGGGTCTCTGGGCGGCTCCGCTGTCCCCCGGCTCGTAGCGAGATCAGCGGCGTTACAGCAGCGATCGGTAGCAGGGCTAGTTGGTAGATTAGACTTTTCCCAAATCCTGTCGGAAGCAAGGCTGAAACATCTTTTTTCGCGGTGAAACAAGAGTGTAAAGTCAATTGTTGTTCTTCTTTTAAAATAAACTTTCGCTCTAAACTATTTAAAAAGCCGTCAGCTAGATCCAAAGAGAGCTTTGCGTCTGCTGCAGCCATGTTGGATCCGTAAGAAAACTACAAAACTACAAGCTTCCATCTGTAGAGTAGTACACGTCATCGTCTTGCCGTCCCTCCCCGCTCTGTGATTGGATCCCTAGAACAGGGCTAAGAAACGGCCAAGGTTTCCAGACCCTTTCGCAGTTCTAAATGAAATCGAGCGCGCAAGGCAGTATGGGTATACCCAGGCTACCTTGAGGTATGCATTTTTGCAGGAACTTTTTCTGAAATTCTGAAAATGGTTTCATGTTTGGTAGTTTTGAACAAGTCTGAAGTTGTTTAAGAGATTAATGAAAAAAAATTGAAAAAATATTGATGTATGGTGATTTAATAGCAGTTTTAGTGTGCGTGGCCTTTTTTGGCCACAAAGGTAGCAACAGAGGGAGTATCTGGCACTACATAAAAAATACTAATGCAATCAAATCAATTTGTTGCTAATCTTTAACATATCCAAGACTCTAATCACCACCAAAACCCCAGCTCCCTACTATTTATTATATGGAAAATAATTCATTTTTTTGTGATTTTTGGGAAGAAATTATGGAAAACTTAAAATATATAAACTGGAATATAAAGGGTTAAAATTCTGAAAATGATTTAATGTTTGGTAGTTTTGAACAAGTCTGAAGTTGTTTAAGAGGTTTATGAAAAAAAGCAGAAAAAAATATTGATGTATGGTGATTTAATAGCAGTTGTTGTGTGTGTGGCCTTTTTTGGCCACAAAGGTAAAGAGAGGGTAAATTCAAAAGAGGGCATGAGGGTTAAAATGTTGAGAGGTAAGATAATGACAGGTATAAAAATATGGCAAAATACATGTTTGGGATGAAATGAGCTCATAAATTAACATTTTGGGGACTATAGATTATGCCACATTAGAACTTTTGCTGTTGTCGAATGGGCGTGACTTTATTTATAATAATAATATTGAAAGCTCAGTTAACTCTGAATAAAAGCTCCAGCGATTATTTAACTTAACGATTATTTGGTTGACAGAAAAATAACTATTAAAATAATTTTTCATGCAAAAAATGTCAGAAATGCTGATTTCAGGCACTCAAATATGGAGCTTTGCTGCTTTAATCTATTGTTTTTATCATATTTAACTGAATATCTTTGGGTTTTCTGACTAACAAACAAACATTTAAAGACATTAACTCAGACTTTGACAACCTGGGGTGGAAAGTTTTCTTTTCTAACTATTTTACAATGAATCATTTGCAGATGAATCAATAATGAAAAAAACATGTTAGTTGCAGCCCCACCCTGAATATAAATACACTTTGTTATCCACAGGAGAGTAATAAAAATTGTATAAATAAAAATGACAATTTGAGGTTTCAGCAATCATATTCCAGTGAGTTCAACTTGATAAAAGAACAGTTTGTTTTGGAAACTTTATGTAAGTAGCATTTTCCACATCTAAAAGACATTTGGAGCAGCTCTGTTTGACTCTGGTGTCTCAGTGATTCAGTCAGGGAGGAACTGTGAGAGCACTTCTGACCTTCACAAAGAGATAAAAGAGCAACATGCAAGAATTTGGGAAATGCCTCGGAGCTTCAAACAGGACCAAAGAAAAATGTAAGTAGAATAGAATTAAATAATAAAAAAATAAATAGTTTTGTTTGTGGAAGAGAAATAAAGATAAAGGTAACTGTGGATCCGTGCCACGACCGTTACAGCATCAAATCCTGCATTTTATAATATCAGGCTTTTAATCTAAAGCCTGGGTTTCAAAAAGTTTTTGAGCCTTTTTTGCATGTTTCTGAGCCTTTCTCTCATGTTTTTAAGCCTTTTTTCTCATGTTTTTGGGGTAAATCAAGGCTGTTTTCCTGTTTTTACACTGTACTAATTGCTGCTGTATTATAAAGCTCTGCAGAGTTTGATGACATGTAACAAAATCAGTGTGGTAGATCATCATTTACATCTCAGAATGTGAAAAAAATAAAAATGTATCCAAACTTTTAGTACACAGAAATTATTTTTCCATTTTTTGTCTCATGCTTTTTTTTTGGTTTAACAAGCAGGCACTTAAAGGGTTAAAATTCTGAAGATAAATGAAAATTTGGTAATGATGTTGATTTAACTCAGTGAAACTGAAAAGTAATATTAATATATAGTATTTTTATATACGTTTTAGGAAGGGAACATTTTTGTTGTTTAGGGTTTTTTTCTGCACAAAAAATAAAAATGCATAAAAAAATAATAATTTTGTTGCCATTTATTGACACATCTCAGACTGTGAAAAGAAATTATCCCTGGTTTTTAGTGCACAGACAGTAAGTAACTTTTTGTGTTTTCTTGTTTTCATAAAAACAACATTATGGCATTATGTAAACAAACTGCTGCCTGAAAACAGGCATTTCAAGGGTTAAAATTCTGAAAGTAAATGAATATTTGGTTGATTTAACTCAGTGAAACTGGAAAGTAATATTAATATATTGTATTTT
The DNA here is from genome assembly GCF_030273125.1 of Centropristis striata. Classification (NCBI taxonomy): domain Eukaryota; kingdom Metazoa; phylum Chordata; class Actinopteri; order Perciformes; family Serranidae; genus Centropristis; species Centropristis striata. Next base: position 15,612,054 of record NC_081518.1, read on the forward strand.
TACATATGTTTTAGGAAGGGGACATTGTTGTTGTTTTGTTTATACACCAAAAATAAAAATACATCAAAAAGAGAGAAACAAAGATAAAAGTAACGGACTTTTGTCAGTGGTGGAGCATTAATGCAGCAGCAACCAGCATTAACTACAAACAGTATAATGTTTAGTATAATAAAGTATAAAAACAAGCCGAGCAGCTCACCTGTCTCTGTTGTAGCCGACCTCTGCTGTGGCATTGGGCGACGGGATGAGCAGGTCGACCACACCCGTCTCCAGCTCCTACACACACACACACACACACATTTACAGAAACATCTTCAGAACACATCCAGTTGGAAATCACCAAATCCACCCAAAGCCTCTTTAAATATATCCACAGGTGCATCTTAATAAATTAGAATATCATAGAAAGTTTATTTATGTCAGTAATTAAATTCAAAAAGTGGATTTAACACATAATATAGATCCATTACACACAGAATGAAACATTTCATGTCTTAATTTATTTAATTTCTTCTAATTCTAATGAATATGGCTTACATTTAATGAAGACCTAAAATTCAGTGTCTCAAATTTTTCTTCGAATATTACACAAGACCAATTTAAAAATGTTTAATATGTAAATGTTGGCCTCTGAAATGTATCTCCATCTATATGACTCAATACTTGGTTGGGGCTGTTTGATTTCAAATGGACTTTTCATGGAAAAAAATATTAGATTTTGTTTGATTTCTTGTTCATTTTAATGCCTGGTACAACTAAAGGTAAATTTGTTTGGACAAATACAATGATAACAACAAAAATAGCTGGTAAGAGTTTAATTCAAGAGCTGATATCTAGACATTTTCCATGGTTTTCTTGATCATAACCAAAATCAATATCAAAAACCATGGAAATAATATATTTTTAATATATATCAATATTTTTTTCCATGGCTGTAGATGGACAACTTTTCCATATTAAACATACTTTTTAAAATGGGTCTTTTGTAATATTCAAATTTTTTGAGACACTGAATTTTAGGTCTTCATTAAATGTAAGCCATAAACATTATAATTAAAAGAAATTAAAGAAATTAACACATGAAATGTTTCATTCAGTGTGTGTAATGGATCTATATAATGTGTTATTTCCACTTTTTGAATTGAATTACTGACATAAACTTTTCTATGATATTCTAATTTATTGAGATGCACCTACATACTTACTGTGTTCTATTTTTTACTAACATATGCAAATAAAAATAATTCTAACATTAAGAACTCGACAGATGTGTCCTTACCTGACACATCTCAGTGATGGTGTCGTCGAACACGCCTCCTGCGTCGTCGGCGCCCTCTCCCACCAGTTTCACCTTCCAGGCCCTCGAGGGCAGCCGGAGGTCCGAGGCGTTCAGCTTCACCACCTGACGAGCGATCTGGACGAAGATTGGTTTGCACTTACGCCCCCTGCAGAGAGTTAATGTACAGAAAGAGGCACACAAATAAGAACTGTCAGTTCGGCACAATAAAGCAACTGTCCGCATATGTTGCTAGCTTTGGTCATTTTTTTATTTTTTTTAACTTTATTTTTATTTAACAAGAAAGAACACGGTACAAAATATTCCTTGACAACAGCACAGAGTACACATGGCAGTGCGAAAAAACTAAACAAAGACAGAAGACACACTGGGTTACAGCAAGCTGAATAATAACAATGAGTACAATATCAATATCAAACTTTCTGTTTCACTTCTGTTTTACTCATGTTACTGACATCCAGAGTCATTTTATCAGTACAGAGAACCGGTTTCTGCAGTAAAAAAACATGCAGGTAATCTAAAAGCATCCACTGAAACTGGACCAGCCGTGTGTTAAAACCAGCTGAGCTTTATCCTGCAAACTATCCACCACTTTACTGATCAAATACAGAGACAGAAACTGGAAGCAGCTTATTTTTGTGACCACAGGACTGAAACCGTATAATCACAACATCTCCGGTTCAGTTCCAGTCTGATGTTTGTTGCATGTTAAACCCTTCGACTTTCTGCGTGCTTCACGTCTGTTTCTACTTCAGTTACTCTTCAAGTAAATGTGGAAACAGTTCAAACAAAGTGTTTTAACTCACTATGAGGTTCTTTTGTTGATGTTTTAAAATCAAGCTAAATCAATTTATAATGGATATTTATGACACGTTGCTTAAATAAATAAAAAAGCTGATGTGTGAAGTATTTTTACATATGCACAAGTGTTATGAGGACTAAACTATTTATTGTATTTATTTATTATGTATTTATTCTATGAATCATCTTATATTTGACCTTAAAATGTGTTGTTGCTCTACATATAGCGCGACTTACATACTACTGGCAAAGAAATTAAGATACATATGAAGATTTTATATACAGGTGAATCAAAAATAAATGAGAATATGATAGAAAAGTCAATTTCCAGTTATTGAATAAAGTATTGAGTCATATCGATGGACATACTTTTTAGAGGCCAATATTTCCATGTTAAACATACTTTTTAAAATTGGTCTTTTGTAATATTCTAATTTTTTTTAGGCTGAATTTTAGGTCTTTACTTAATGTAAGTCATAATCATTATAATTAGATTAGAAGAAATTAAATAAATGAAGACATGAAATGTTTAATTCTGTGTGGAATGGATCTATATAATGTTTTTATTCCACATTGAATTACTTTCATCATTAACTTTTCTATGGTATTCTAATTTATTGAGATGCACCTGTTGCTCAACTTACTACTGGGAAATAAGATAATAGTTTTACTTATGAAATGTATTTATTGAGAAACTTTAACAAAAGTGTCTGATTGCAGGGTTTGGGACCTTTTTGTCACCTACACTAATTCACTGTGAAATAAAAAGCCTAATACTTTCCCCCTTAGTACTGGGTTTCTGCAGGAATGCTTGTCCACCATTTGGCCTGGTTCACCGTGTGTATTGGAGCTAAATTGAGTGCAGTGTGGTGCTGACCGTGTGGAGATGCGTTTGACGGTGATCTGGGGGCCGTAGTTCTTGCCCTGCACCATGGTCTTCCCGATGGAGCGCACCATGGGCAGAGTGTAGACTCTGGGGGCCAGCAGGGGCCTCAGCTGGCCCTGAACGATCCCCCAGGTGCCGGCGTTGTAGTGAGACGTGCAGCTCTGTAGAGACAGAATCACATGTACCATCATTATCTACTGTGAGGGTGAAATCTCTGGTTTTAATTTAAAGACACCTAAACCTGCTTCTCAAAGCAGAGACAGCCTCGGACTAGTGTTTGAAGAACATTCAGACCCTTTCCCTTGCTCCTCCAGCTGTTAGGAACCATAATCAATCAATCAATCATTCATTCAGACTTTATTTGTATCGCACTTTTCATACAAAAGAATGACACAGTGCTTTACATAAAAAAGGGGGGGAATAAATAATAATAATGATAATAATAATAATAACAATAATAAAACATAGAAACAAGCAAACACCCTCCATCCCATTATAAAGAAAGCACAAACTGAGGAAGCTCCATCTCAACGTGGAGCAGTGAGGAAACACTGGAAGCAGCTTAGAAATTAATTATATAAAATAAATACAAATAAAGTAAGGTAATATAAAATAAAAACAAAAGTAAATGATAATAATAATAATAATAATAATAATATAAAAAGTAATGAAGCTAGATAAAAAAAGATGAAAATAATAATAAATAAATAAATAAAAAGTAAAGAATGATAATATATATATATATATAAAAATAGACTAATATATAATAGCAAATAAATAAATAAAAGAGAAGATGTTGTAACACTAAGTTGCATGAGCAGAATTAAGAAGTAAAAGCCAAATTAAAAAGATAAGTGTTAAGTGTTAAACATCTGAAGCGTCTCTGAGGCCCTCAGGTCTTCAGGAGGCTGTTCCACAGACGAGGACCACAGAGAGAAAACGACACCTCACCGTGGGGTTTCATTCGAACTTTTGGTTTTATTAAAAGGCTCCCAGAAGACCTGAGGGTCCTCCAGGGTTCATAGGATAAAAGTAAATCAGATAAATAGGCTGGACTAAAACCATTAAAAGGTTTATAAACCAGTAAAAGAATCTTAAAATCGCATATAACCGCTGATATTATTTGCTATGTTATCTACCTGGTTGTTGGGGCTGAGGTTGAGCAGCCTCCACGAGGAGTACATGAGGTCTGAGAAGTGGTAGAGGAGGCGCAGGCGAGCCCTCACCGCCTCGATGCTGATCTCTCTCAGCCCGCTGTACTGAGGAGGCACCGCCACCGGGAGACCCAGCTGGAGAGGAACCGACGAGCCTGGAGAGGAGGAGCAGGACACACCGAGGACACAGGGAGGAGAGGAGGAACAGGACATAACGAGGAGACAGGGAGGAGAGGAGGAACAGGACACACCGAGGAGACAGGGAGGAGAGGAGGGATTACAAGATGAGAGAGAGAAAAAGAAAATGTTAATTGCAAACACAACAAATTTAACTTGTTGAGTTGCTGCAACAAATCACCAGAGGTTCGATCAGTTATTAAATTCAAGGATTCACTTCCACCTGCTCTATAACACTTAAACTCCAACGCTGCGTATTTCTGTATAGTATAGTATATAGTTTTTATATAGTATAGTATATAGTATTTGTGTGTGGGTGTGTGTGTCAGTTACCTGGAGCTCGTGGCGGTACAGAGGGTGCGGTCCAGGCAGCGCTGTGGCAGCGTCCAGCAGAGATCTGGTGGATGTTTTTTCCCTGCAGCGCCGTTGCCACCGTCGGCTCTCTGACGTGGTTAGTGTGTCCCAGACCGAGCTGCAGAAAGTCATGGGTCAAAAACATGTTAATTAATCCTTTATAGTAAGATATCACCCAAATTAAACATGAATTCATAATTTACAATCAGACAAAGTGTTGATATAAAACTGCTGAAACCTTTTAGAAGGTAAAAGACGCAAAGATAAGTATCTTAAGGTTTACATACCAGCTTCTCCCAAAGCTTTCAACCACAATCTACAGTTTGAATCACAATATAAAGAGTAGTTTCTTCTATATTTACTTCAAATACATCAAAAATTGTAGGCATCAACAGTTTTATCTTGTAATATCTCTAACAATTTCCTGTTTCTACACATGGTTATCAGTGGTGGAAAGTAACTTAGTACATTTACCCAAGTACTGTACTTAAGTACAATTTTGAGGTACTTGTACTGTACTTGAGTATTTACATTTCATGTAACTTTATACTTCTACTCCACTACATTTTAAAGGCAAATATTGTACTTTTTACTCCACTACATTTAGCTGCCAGCTTTAGTTACTAGTTACTTAAATGGGTCAGGATTTTACAAGAAAACATGATCAATTTAATGTGATTAGACATTTGTTTTTAAATGATACCTCATAACTATATTAAGTAGTTAAAATTAGCTCTTAACAAAATTAAAACACTGTGTACATAAAAGCATCAATACAAATAATGTAATAATATATTTGGAATACATAAAACAATCTGAGTGGGGTCATTCTGCATAACGAGTACTTATATTTTTGATACTTTAAGTACATTTTGATGCTTTTGTACTTTTACTTCAGTCATTTTGTAAGGCAGGACTTTTACTGTAGTGGAGTCATTTCACAGCTTTAGTACTTTTACTGAAGTAAGAGATCTGAATACTTCTTCCAACACTGATGGTAATCTACCAACTGACTGACAACCTCTCAGTGGGGCTCTGCGTGTGTGTGTGTGTGAGCAGGTCACCTGGCCCTCTGAGTTGCTGCCCCAGGTGTAAACGTCTCCGGTGGAGGAGAGCACCAGCGTGTGTTCGGCCCCGACGGCCACATCCTGGATGTGGACCCCCGACAGAGCGGGGACCTGCTGCGGCCGGTTGTGGTTCCTGGCTCGACCTTCAGGTAGACCGATTAGCCGGTCTGCACACAGGAGGGAGAGAATATGTCCAAAGGAAATGTTAATGAGGAAAATACACCCTGCAAAACCTCACAAGTACCAACAGACTACCTCCAACTAACTCTGTGTTCCTGACTTTATTCATTGTCAGTCCCCCCTGGTAACTGTTGGTCTTGGTCTTTGGTAAACGTACAGTTTACTCAAACTGTTGCCATGTATCTATTAGAGCCGGGACTTTAAACGCATTAATTAAGATTAATTAATTACACAAAAATGAATGCGTTAAAAAATTTGACGCATTTTAATCGCACTTATTTTTGCACCGCGGAACGTTTCTCACTGGATGAGTTTCAGGAGGACCGATTATACTGGAGCACCAACTAGCGTTCATGAGTTCAGACAACAACAAACCACAGTGAACATGAAGGAAGAAGCTGATGAGAGCGCTTTGGTTGGCCCCGTGGATTATGAGACATTTAGTTACTAAAAACCAACGGATGGAAGCGTTGATAAGAGTATGGTTGTGTTGCTATGCAACAAGGAATTTGCATATCACCGCAGCACATCGAGCCTCAAGTAACACCTCAATGCAAAACATATAGCAGCTAGCGGCTAAATATGCTATTGCTACACTTGATGGCAACCATTGCACTGGTCTGTTGGACTTAAAAATAAACAATATTTTTGTTGCTTAAGCTTATGTATTCAGTCATTATTCAATGGTATACTAAAAATAAAAATAAAAATTACTTCCCACTGTTCTCAAGTCAAATAATTATGCGATTAAAATGCGATTAATTTCGATTAATTAATTACAAAGCCTCTAATTAATTACATTAAGTTTTTTTAATCGAGTCCCGGCCCTCATATTTATACATTATGGCCTTTTTTTTGTTGGTTGTAGGGTTAATACTGCTATTTTCTCTCCTGTTTTTCTCCTTTCATGCTTATTTTGCATATTGGAATAACATAAAAATAAAATATATAAAAAAAAACTGTGGGAAGAAATATAGGAAGAAAATACTACATTATAGTGCAAAATATAATAAAAATAATGTTAACATAACCATTACTGTGAAAATATTGTAGTTGTCTTTTTCATTATTATAGTACATGAATAAGGAAAACTGTAAAAGAACCAAAGCTAGCCAGATGTAACTATGAATACAGTTTTAACCATCGTTATTTATCAAATGATTTATCAGAGAAGTTCAACTTGTATTTTTTCTTTTTTATGATTTCTGTCATTAACCAACTGTGTTATTCTGCACAAAGACATGTTTGAGTTGTTCCCACTTCTAGCCATGATTGTGCTGATTCCACAGAGCTGCAGGATTTATAGATTTATATAGATTATAGTATATATAGTATAAGGACACAGTGAGGAAAATGTGACAGGAGCAAAAAAAAAAACGTCCTGAAACTGCTTGTTGGGGTTCAGAGGGTTAAACAAATGTCAAAAATAATTGTTGCTTCATTTCCTGCAAGTAAATCATGAAACGGCAGCATACCTTGGCCGAACGTGAAAACTTTGCCGTCTTTGGTTAAAGCCACAGAGAATTGAGTTCCACAGGCCACTTTCTTTATGCTGATTCCACACAACACGTCCACTTTCTGAGGATTAAAAATACAGAATAAACCTTCAGTACATTCAGTCATGAAGTTTTTACAGCTGAAGTGAAGCAGCAGAGTCCCCGAGTCTCAGCTCCTACCTGAGGTGAAGACTTGGCTGTGGAGTTTCCGAGTCCTAGTTTTCCGTAATCTCCATCACCAAAAGCCCAAACCATCATCCCGTCAGCCGAGACGACTAACGTGTGGTTCAGACCACAGGCCACCTGAGAGGAACAGCCCAAACATCAACAAAAAGAGTCGACAGTCATCTGTGTGTTATACTCTAAAGATTCTTTGTTCTGTTGACTTACACCTAGGCCTGTCACGATAATTACTATATCGACTTATCGTTCAATATATAAGAATGGACATGATAGTTTTTTTCTGGACTCAATATATCAACTTTTTTTTTGCTTTTTTGTGTTGTGTTTAAAGTAATGCTGTAAATGTTTGACAGGCAGTATGAATTGCAGAAAAAAACATAATACATAATGATGATCTCATTGCAATGTTTTGTTAACAGAGCCTGAAAGTCTATTTTATTTGTTTTGGTCGTAGTTTATTTATCTGTTTTATTTATGTAGGATATTTTAATATTTCTTTTCCACATTTCAATTCCAATGTTTAATATTCTCGAGATTTAAGAACTCATTGCTGTGGAAAAGGATGAACTTATTTTGCTCTAATATGGTTATAAAACTAAAACGACATAATTACAACGATACTGTCGTTTATCGTGATAGTTTCTGGGAAAATATATCGTCCTAAAACATGTGTTATGGTGACAGGCCTACTTACACTTATCTTTCTGTTGTCCTGGTAATGATACATTTGTTTTAATTTCTATTTATTTGGTTAAAAACACAGTTCAGTTTCAGAAGAGCATGAGAAGTTTTATTTTTATTTTGAGGAATATTTTGGTTATTTTCTATTCAGTTTTACATTATTTTGTTTTTTTCTAGTATGACGAGAAAAGCCTGGATTAATAATAGCTAAAAAAAAGACTATAATTTGTTACTGTGATATTAAAAAACCAGAACAGGACAAAGCGGTTGAGCAATCACAATCAATATTCTCTGATTCTATCTGCGATTCCATTTCTTTTTAGTTTGTGTTGTGTAAATGTTTACCATTAAGCTTCATCATTTGTCATTTTTATTTTTTATTGCAGTTAAGAAAAAAATATTTATTTCACTGCTAGTTTAAGTCTTAATTTTCAATAACTACAGTCATGGAAGAAATATTAGACCACCATTGTTTTCTTCAAATATCTTGTTCATTTTAATGCTTGGCTGATATCTAGCCATTTTTCATGGTTTTCTTGATTGAATGATTTTGGTTATTATCAAGAAAACCATGGAAAATGTCTAGATATCAGCTCTTAAATTAAACTCGTATGAACTATTTTTGTTGTTATCATTATATTTGTCCTAACAAATGTACCTTTAGTTGTACCAGGCATTAAAATGAACAAGAAATTGAAGAAAACAAGGGTGGTCTAATAATTTCTTCCATGACTCTATAATCACTCTTGTCTATGAAAGTGTTTCTGTGTCTGTGAAATCATTAAATAAATGTTTTCCTTCTCCGTCTCCCCTCGCTGATATCTTCCCGTCCTACCTGTCCGACCTGGTATCCCTCCAGAGCGGTGACTTTCTCCGGCAGCTTCTTGTTCGACGTGTTCCCTAAACCCAGCCTGCCGTAATCTCCGTTACCAAACGTGAAAAGCTTTCCATCAGCTGTTACCACTGCCGAGTGTTTGAACCCACAGGACATCTGAAACAGCCGAGAGGGTGAAGTGAAGGAGAGTGAGACAGAGCCAAACACCAAAATCACATTTTACTACGAGGTAACATTGAACTAAACCAGGGGTCTGCATTGTTAAAATGCCATTGAAAAAAATCTCAAAATGGAGCCACAAATTTATTTATTTTTTTTACATACAATGAAGATGAAACAGCCTTAATTGAAGCCTAATTGGCCTACCAACATAACTAAAAGGTCACAATGAGCAGTTATTCATATGGTTTTGTCAGAATGCATTGAGGACCCAAGTGTAAATAAGAGGCCAGACTCCTAAGAAATATCTCAGGAAAGCTAAAGGAAAACCTAAAACTAGACTTGAATTTGGCGAAAATGTAGAGGTTAAGGTACCGGGCCGTTGACTTTCATAAGCTATGATGTACATGTGTTTTACTGGCCTTCATAAACCACACATTTTTACAATTGAAGAAAACAAGTAAGAAAACATCTGATTACCACAACTTTCTTACCCTTGTTGGACTATGGAGACCTGCTCTTTTATGAATGCTCCTGATCAGTTTTTGAATAAATTGGATACTGTATTTCACTGTGCTTTGTGTTTTATTACTGGTTGCAGCTATCGTTTACATCACTGTTCCTTATATGCTGTCGCACATTGTCCATCTTTGTATGTCCACGGACTCTCTCACTGGTTGACATTTATTTATAAATCTATTCTTGGACTTCTGCCTACATACTTGTGTTTACACGTGTAGAAACCTCAGCCAACATGACCTGCGTTCTCAGGACTTCATACAGATGCAGGTCCCGAGAGTCAAACTGAACAAGGCAAAAAGGATTTTAAATGTTCTGCCCCGTCTCCCTGGTACAATGTGCAGAAGGACTTGAAATTGACACATCTTGTAACTCTGGGGGAATTTAAGTCAATTTTAAAAGACAGAGAAATAAGCCCAACTGGATCTTGTGATTGTTCTGTGTCATCATGTAATCCAACTCTTGTTTTTCTTGTACTGTGTGACTGTATTTTATTTGTGTCTTTTGTGTTTAGTGTAACCATTTTGCTTTTGTGCTGCCGTCTTGGCCAGGTCACTCTTAGGCCCCGTTCACACGAGGACGGTCTGAACAGAAGACGCAAAAGTGGCGTCGCGTCTTCACTTTTTATTCCTCGTTTAGACGAGCATTTTCATGCTGAAGTTTTCACGCCACACATTTTCATCCGCTACTACTTCCACAAAGTTATCCACCATCCACTAGATCTCCCAGGTCTCGTTCACAGCCGTCTGGCTCGCCAAAATGTGATAGAGGTAATTACAGATCCTTCTCTGTTCAGTAATACTATCTGTACATATCCTGTACATTTGGTGGAAAAACTCCTGTAAGTTTATTAGAGCTGCCAGAGCAGCTTGAAGGTCCGACGCATGGAAATAATCCCACGTTTGTTTATTTTCCTGTACTGGAGCATGTATGTGACGTAAACACATACGTGACGTGAGCAGATCTGAGCAGAGTTTTGCGTCTTGGCAGTGTAGACGGACACGCTACGGCGGAGCGTATTTAACTTTTCCACTTTGGAGGGTGGTTTCAAATTTTTGCGTCTTTAAGCCCCAAAAACGCCGTCACCGTCTAAACGAAAGGCACTTCCGATAAAATATTTTGTCGTTTTCACCCGCGAGCGTCCTTGTGTGAACGGGGCCTTAGAAAAGAGGTTTTTCTGATCTCAATGAGTTTTTTACCTGGTTAAATAAAGGACATTGATATTGATTGAATACAAATTGATTTGGGCCTACACCAATAATAAATTAAGATGAAAATGTAAAGAAATAATGTTATTATTTTGTGTAATTTTTTGGTCACAGTCTCAGGGAGCCGCTGTAGACGGCCTGTAAAGCCACATGTGTCTCCGGAGCCGCAGGTTGTCTTCCCCTGAACTACATTAAACATTAAAGTCTTCCCACAGCTGAATCAAATCAAATTTTCTGAATAAATTGTGATCTTAAACAGTCCTGAGGAGGGCCAGACTGACCTGCACCACTTCCTCTCCCTGCAGAGCTTCAATCTGTCTCGGTCGGCGCTGGCGGTCACTGTTGCCGTGCCCCAGCTTGCCGTAGTCGCCGTCGCCCCAGCTGAAGACCTCGCCGCTCTCCGTCAGAGCCATGGAGTGACCGTCGCTGCCACACGACGTCACCAGCTGAGTCACAACGAACCCTGAGGAGTTAAACGGACAGAGTCAGAGTGGAGGAAACACATGACGGTTACTGAAGAGGATCAGTCATCCTGCAGCATGTTTGGTAAGAAACAGATATTTCAGCGTCACCTTGCAGAGCGGAGATGACGGTGAGGACGTGCAGGTCGTCAGAGTTGCCCTGACCAAGGCGGCCGTAGCTGCCCTCGCCACACGCCAACACGGTCCCATTAGGCTGGATCACAAAGGTGCAGTTCTGACCGCACACCACCTGAATGAGGTAAACACATATTTAACGTGGTAGCTAAACAAGTGGTGAAATTCCATGGTTTTCTTGTTCATGATTTTGGTTATTATCAATAAAACCATGGAAAATGTCTAGATATCAGCTCTTAAATTAAACTCTTATCAGCTATTTTGTTGTTATCATTATATTTGTCCAAACAAATGTACCTTTAGTTGTACAAGGCAATAAAATGAACAAGAAATTAGAGAAAACAGGGTGGTATAGTAATTTTTTCCATGACTGTATGTATATGTACATGACATGCCCAATATGCGACAGGTAATAAGTGCTCTTGCAGTAAAGTGTATCCTGAACTGGTGTGATTCATGGTGTTTTGTGGCTGTATGGTGAAGATGTGACGTGAATGTGTGTGTGTGTGTGTGTGTGTGTGTGTACCTGCTGAGCCTGAGAGAAGGACGGCGCGGTGGTTGGCACCAGGATGTTTCTGCCGGCTTCAGCCAGCTGGCCGTGTCGCCCTGCACCCCACAGATACACATCACACTTCCCCCCGAGGTGCCAGTCCTGAAAACACACAGACACACACACACACACAGACACACAGACACACAGACACACACACACACACACACACACACACACACAACCACAAACACAAACACAAACACACACATAGAAAAATATCGGTTATTAGCTCCAGTCTGAGGAGAAAACATTAATTATAAATAATCTGGGTGAGTGTGGTTACCTCAGGTCTGGAGGTGGCCCAGGACATGATCTGCTCATCCATCCCAGACGCCCACTTACTGTTGTCCTGAAAAACACAGAAACAAACACTGTTATTATCTGAGCGGCAGGTGATAATTACAACAGTTGCAGCAGCAGCAGCAGCCACCCTCACCATCAGCAGAGCCATCTCGTCTTTGGGCACCGGCTCCAGGTCGGGAACAGAGAAGGACTCGGAGAAGGTGGCGCCGCGAGCGAGGGCCTCCGCCGCCTTCACCGTGGTAGAGAAGCAGTCCAGCCAGGCCCACTCGCTGGCGCACCACACGGCCGTGCCGGACTCCGGCGGGCAGTGTCGCAGGTTTGGAGGCACGGGGGGGCGACACAGGAGCTGGTCCAGGTGGAGACCCACAGCCAGCGAGGCCAGGCACTGCATGTAGGGGCTGTGGACGAGCTGCTCGCCACAGACCACGTGAGGCTGCAGGCGGAGGAGAAAAAGACACATCAACAGGTGATGATGGCGTTTAAAAATAAAATCAATCAATCAGACTTTATTTGTGTAGCACTTTTCATACAAGAGAAATGTAACACAAAGTGCTTCACATAAAAAAGGGATTTTTTTTTTTAATAATAAGAATAATATAACATAGAAACAAGCAAAAATCTTGCGCCCCTCCCCATTATGAACAAATAAATACATAAACTACAACCAAAACAAATTAAATAGTCTGAGATAAACCTTAAGTATTATATTATTTCATTATTACAATAATATAGAAACAGCTGGAATGGCTGCTTGGGAAATATAGTTTTTTTCAGCAATTCATACTGCCTGTCAAACAGTTGCAGCTTTACTTTAAACACAACACAAAAAAGCACAAAAAGTGACGCACGTAAACGATAAGTCGATATAGTAATTATCGTGACGGGCCTTGTTCCACATCCCGCTAAATTCACAAATTGTGGGAAACATATTGACAAAACATTTTTTTCCTATCAGCAGCAACGGACATCTTAAAGATGACAATGTTTTAACTGGTGTTTGGTAGTAGATGCATATTAAGCGTACCTTCTCGTAGGCGTACTGCTCCTGCAGCATGACGGGCAGCCGCTCCAGGAACGCCCTCATGCAGGGCGCCATGTTGAGGCCGACCACTCCCTGCTTCTTCAGAGCCGTGCGGCACGTGGACAACACGTGGTTGGACGCCATGAACTCCTTGGAGCAGTTCACGACCAGCACATCCTGGACATGAAGCAGACCGGAGAGTAAATAAATATTAATTTACTGTCAGTGAGGTGGAGAGAAACATGGAAAAAAAAAACCTGATGTCGTACCTTGGACCTGTTGGAGCAGACGGCGACGCCCACATCTGGGATCCAGACGATGTTCTGGATTGCACCTGAACCGGCGACTACTGTCTGCAGCACCGACCCATCCTGGTGAATACACAGACACAGACACACACACAGAGACAATGAGCCACAGTGAGCCAGTTAGAGGAGTGTGTAATGAATCATTTGTTCTTTTCACTTGTATGCACTGCTGTACATCTGTGTATCTACAGTCATGGAAAAAATTATGAGACTTGTTTTCTTCATTTTCTTGTTCATTTTAATTCCTGGCACAACTAAAGGTACATTTGTTTGGACAAATATAATGATGTCAGAGATAAGCAGCACACATTCAGGAAACCAAAAGCAAAATTATTTAATGAGAGCAGATTAAAAAGTGATAGTGTCTTAATGTATGTATGCAAAATTGGACGTAACCTGCACAGAATTCAGTCTGTACATTATTTTAAGTCTTATTTACTTGAATCAGTTCACACCGCTGCATACTTTGTTTCAAGATTGAGATGTTAGAAATAATTTGCTTTCTTTTGCCTACATCCAGATATAAGACCTCATCTCTTTAACACTAAAGATGTTCATAACACAATTAATTTTAAATATTTTCATGATAAAAAAATTGTTTTTTCAGCCAAGTTGCAGCTGACCTGATAATCAGGACTAAACTCAGATTTTTATGTACATTTTAGATACCACAGCTAATTTTGGGTATGTTTAGCATGCTATAATTATTATTAAAGTGATAATAAGCAAAATAATGATCAAGAAAACTATGGAAAATGTCTAGATATCAGCTCTTAAATTAAACTCTTATGAGCTTTTTTTGTTGATATCATTATATTTGTCCAAACAAATGTACCTTTAGTTGTACCAGGCATTAAATGAATGAAGAAATCAAAGAAAAAGGCTGGTCTAATCATTTTTTCCATGACTGTATGTGACTGATACCTGCAGTATTTGCATGTATCCTGTGTGTGTGTGTGTGTGTGTGTGTGTGTGTGTGTGTGTGTGTGTGTCTTACCCGCAGTGACCAGATGTTCATGAGGCCTCCCACTCCTCCAGATGCCAGAGCCAGGCCGTCAGGGCTGAAGGCCAGCGTTCTCACAGGGGTGATGTGTCCTTTGAGCTGGAAAACACACGTCGCTCCGTCAGCTGACCACTGAGGAGACTGAAGCACAGAGACAGCAGGTTAACTGCCTCTGTGTGCTACTTCATGTATGTAGAGATAATAAATTACTAAGCATGATTAATCAGCATCAACCTGCAGGTTTGGTCAGAAATAGTGGAAATACCTGCAGCCTGGGAAAATTTAAATTTAAAGTGCCGTTGAATGATTTAGTATTACACTCACATGAAGTTTGTAGGATTCATAAGTGACAGTAGGGGTGTGCCATATCATGTCATTCACGATAATACCGGTATATTTTTTTCATGAGTAAAAAAAAATGCATATCAGCATTTTTCAACACTGTCTGGCTACTCCATGTCCTAGTGGAAAGCCTTGTTGACTGTGTAAAAAAACTTATGTGAGGAGTTTGCTCACATTTAGCTCCCTAGTGGACGAGATTGATGCATTTTATTTAAAAATGTACAAAAGAGGCAAGAGTAAATTTTTTGTGTTTGGTAACTGTTGAGATTTACTTTACATTACATTTTAGATTTATGTCTGATTTTTATTTTGTTGTACGTTTTTTTATTTATACAGACTAAAAACTTGTTTTTTAAATATATTTTTCAATAATTTGTTAAATCATCAAGAATGTCGTTATCGCAAAAATACCCCAAAAAATTGTGATATTCTTTTAGGGCCATATCGCCCACCCCTAATTGACAGATTATCAAAAATGCATTTTAAAAAAAATGTTTACCGATCATTTTGAAATTGTTTTCCTGGGAATTTTCTTGATGATTTTAACCACAGAACTTTAAATAATTTATCATAAAGAGTATTAAAAAATGGGACATTGAAACAGAATGTGATTGCTAATCCATTTATTCAATTGAAAACTGTGAAAAGATTTAAAACTATATTAAGTATTCCAACTTTTTTGGAGTTGGGTGGAAATTTTTGAGGTGGAAAAAACTCACTGTCAACCACGCAGAATCATTGAAGAGTCTGATATTTAGCTCTCTGTTGTCAGTTTTATTACATCAGTGTACAACCTTTTTGTAGAGCTGAACTGAGAACATTTTGGCAAGTTGTTTTCAATATTTGAGCTCTTGATGTTTATTTGTCCACATTATAGTAACGTCAAATCAAATTTATTATATTTATATTGCCCAATATGTGACAGGTAATAAGTGCTAATCAGCATAAACCTGCAGGTTTGGTCAGAAATATTTGACCAAACCTGCAAAAATATGTATATATCCATTGCTTTTGACCTTGATTCCATTAAAACATGAATACTGTGAAAATAAAAAGCTAAATAAGATCTCACATTATATGTACGTACCATGAAT
Organism: Centropristis striata; assembly: GCF_030273125.1. Taxonomy (NCBI): domain Eukaryota; kingdom Metazoa; phylum Chordata; class Actinopteri; order Perciformes; family Serranidae; genus Centropristis; species Centropristis striata. The sequence goes on from NC_081518.1 coordinate 15,628,271, forward strand.
TTTGGCTTTGCTTCATGCTCCCACCATCCCTCCGACTCAGACGGAGAGGATTCTGGGAAGTTGGAGATGTTTTGAGGAACAGTCCAGACTGACACCAGGCCGTTCTGACAGCAGCTGAAAAAACACAGAGACACATTGTGTGAGGAGCACACAGGTGGAGAACTTTTTAACTGCTTTTTTTAGGCATGTTTCCATTAGGTACTTTTCCCTCTAGTGAGCCGCTATGGGTGTGGCTTGGGACCGACTTCACCGGTTAGCAACTCAGAAAGTACCTGCATTGGGTAGGTGGTGCAAACTGGACACTGAGTTAGTCCTTAACAATCTCAAAACAAAAAGCATTTTAATAGGCACAAGACATAAGTTATCTTGTCTGTAGAAACTCCTTGCACAACTATAGCACTAGAGGGTCCAGTAACGTCAAGTTACAAGTAACGTCAAGCTAAGTAAGTCAGCTTGAAGTGCCTCACCCAAGAACAAAGGCCTTATCTCGATCCTTTATCTATAGAGCAATTACTCTGTGGAATAATCTGCCTCACTACCTCTGTTGCACTGAAAGTAAACAGGTATTTAAAAAGAAACTGAAATGTTATTTTATACAAGCTGTACATTTTTAAATGATCTTACTTTTTCTTTCCTTTTCTTACCCTTTTTTTGGTTTATAGTGATTGACCTTACCTGTAAATGTTTGATATATTGAGAATATGTTTTTCTGTATATTCTGTGTTGTTCCTGTGGACCCCAGGAAGACTAGCTGGTAACTAAAGGTACCAGCTAATGGGGATCCTTAATAAATAAACAAATAAACATCCCCTGCTCTGACTGCAGCTGGGAGAGACTGCTGCGGAAGGACTGGGCCACTCATTAAGGAGAGTAGGAACGAGTCTCCAAAAGTCTCTAATAACACCAGAAAAAGTGGCTAGATTTGTCGCTAGTCAAAGTTGGCAACACTGCTTGCCGCGTCGGTTTGTTGTCACTTTCGCTACAAAAGTACCTGTATGGGAACAGAGGCCGAGGGGAACTAACTAGTGGGCGGAGCCAAAACACTCAGCCACTTTCCAAAAAGTACTCAGTGGAAACACTCCTATTTACTTCAGTAAAAGTTGCATTACCACAGTATACATTAACAATGCAAGCAAGACTCAAGACTCTGTGTGAAGATATAAATTAAGTTAAAGGACAAAAGTATTCGCAGAAACATCCAGGAACACTTGTCATCAAAATATACTAAAAGTATTCAAATAACAGTACTTATTGGGAAAAATGACAATTTTAAGGGAGTTTATATTAGAATATAATACAATATTTCCCTCTAAATCCAGTGAATTAGATGAATAAAGATAAAATGATTTATGTCATTATAACTGTGTAATTCTGCACAAAAGAGTTCTCCCTATTTCTAGCCATGATTGTGCTGATTCCACAGCGCTGCAGGACTTACAGATTTCATAAATCACATTTTAAAAGGCCCTTAAACTACTTGGGGTTCAGAATGACACATTGGGAAAATGAGTGTGAAGGATTTAGTGTAACAGTATGATCAGCTGAAGTCCTGGCTCGTATCTGAGTAGCTTACATGGCGAACATGCTGAGTGGCTTTGGGCCTCGTCCCAGCAGGCTGCACCAGGCCACGCCGTTAACCGGAGATGGGTGACGGAGACTCTGCAGGCAGCGCCAGCCGGAGCCAGAGCCCAGGTCAGAGTGAGGGTCGGGACTGGCCCACAGCTTCACCGTCTCCTCTTTGGCACAAGTCAGCAAGATCTGACCGGTGGGACTCCACTTCATACTGGTGATGGACTCCTGTGAACACAACATAAAATACCAGGATTTCCCATTACTGACCTAGACTCTGGCGGCCCCAAACACACTGCTGCATTATGCCGTTCGTTAGCCGCAAGCTAACATTAGCTTTTAAAGTTGTTCTAATCACACTAAACTGTGACTTACTGTTTTGAATAACTTCCTATCGCTTAACGCATGCAGCTTTCAAAATAAGAGCACAGTGTCGACAACAAACTTTACAAGATGACAGTCAAAATAAGATGCCAATACATACAAGAACCTTATTCTCCTTTAAAATAATTCTTAAAAAGATGCAATCATTAAGATCAATGTATATGATGGAACAGTGGCATTAGAATGGGTGAGAGACATCAAATTTGGGATGTTATAGAAAAAAATTCATACGGTATCTCCTAACTGTGAAAAATGGTATGAGAGGTGTTTGCTCTCATTCAGCGCTCAAAGTACACAAGATTGATGCATTTTACTTCTAAATGTACAACATTTTCTTTGACCAACCCCAGACTCTCATCAAATCCTGTGGGAAACACTGAATACAATAATCACCTCTGAGGAGAACCTGAGAGAGAGAGAACAGATAAGAAGAGATACTTTACCTTGTGTGCATCAATGACCACGATGGCTCCTTTCTCTAGCGGCTCTTTGGATCCGATCAACAGCTTCCCATCTGCGTAGCCCACAGCGAACGGCTTGTCTTCACTGTACCAGGCGATGTGCATCACCGCCACTGAGAGAGGAACAGAAATATCAGACATTTTAAAACTGCTCACAATCCTGCAGTCAGAAAATATAACCACAGAAACCCTGAGCACATCAGACTCTCCCTCTGTGTACCGTCCTTCCTGTAGCAGTGCTCCAGCTCGGTGCGGTGCATGCTGGAGGTGTCCAGCACCTCGATGAGGCCCAGAGATCCGTCCATCCGTCCCACCAGCAGCATGTCCTTTGGTTCCCCGCACCACAAGGACTCCACCTTTTCTTTAGGCCAGGCCAGCGCCGACACCCAGTGAGGCTGCACGTCCAGAAGGCCTTTACCACCTGAGAGGAGACAGCAGCTCATAGTTAGTGTTACTCTGGTCAAATCATATATCATCCTAAAAAATGGTGACAGGCCTACTCTCCTGTTGCACTAAACTAAATGGAAGCTCAAATCATTTTGATTGTTTTTCTTTTGGGATGAAAAACTATTTCAAATGTAAACGATACAATTGGTGTCTGAATCAGACAGTTTTTATGTCTAATAGAATAATTATTACTTTAACAGCTGATTCCAAACTTAATAACAGCCCTGCATGTTTACACTCAGTCTTAAATATCTTTGGAGGAAACGTAATGGACTGTGTCTGGCGTTAATTGCACACAGAAGATGTTGATGCACAGACACGTTTAATGGCACATGAGAGTTGATAGAACGTGATGTTGGACGTGGATCCTGGAGGCGACTCAGAGTGTCGGAGGACAGATGGCTGGTGCTGCAGGCTGAGTGCTGCAGGCAGGAAGTGATGACTGGATCACATCCAATGCATCTATATTTAATGGCTGCTATAAAATCTTAATGCGGTCTCATTCATATTCCGCTGACCTCACACAGCAGCGTTACAAAGCCGGGCCACAAAACACTTTTTATTATCAAACAAATGGAGCTTATCATTAACATGCCGTCTAATGAAGTGACAGAAGGCCCCGGAGGAGCTCCAAATAAAAAACACTCACCATTAACTTGCCAGATGTTGACCATCTTCTCCATGGCCGACGCCAGATATTTTCCGGTGACGCTCCACGCCAGTGGAGACAGGCATGGGTCGCTGGGAGAGCCCAGACCGGACATGCCCTCCTCTGAGCCGTCACTGAGGACCACAACAAACACACATGAGTTTAACCCTCAGGGCCTGTTCAAATTGTATGCACACTCGTACTGCTTAGCACATAAAATGCTCTCTTTAAAATCATGTTCTACTTTCATTGTACTGATTTTTTTTTACCTACATCTGACCTAATAATTGATATCAAACACTAACTGATTCTTAAAAATATTTTAACCCTTTAAACTCCATGCTTTGTCATAATAGAATATATGAATTATTTTTAATATACAAAATGCAAGGGAACATTTTTTTTTAGAATTATTGCAGCCTGGAACTTGTCACTGATTAGCAGCAACACTGATTTTGTTGCATTATTATTTTTTGTACAGTGTCAAATACTCACACTCGTACTGCTTAGGGCATAAAATGTGCTCCTGAATAAAATAAAATGCTTGAATAAAATGCATGTATTATGCTTTAACGTATGTGAGATCAAAAATAGCATTTTGAATGGGTTTCAATGGCTCAACCTGAAGAGTAACTATTGTTTGTACACAGTTCATTCTTTACTGCAGGAGCTGAGCTGGAAATAAGAAGATCAGATAAAAACACATAATCTGCCAAAATTCATACAAATTGCATGAACACAGCCAAAACTATTAACAAATGAAGAATGAAAAGCGCGTAAAATGGGCTCAACCTGCAAAATGGGTTAAAGCTGCATTCGTTTGTTTATTTATTTGGTCACTTAGAGGCAGCTGAAAATAAAACCTCTGACATTTAAACAGCTTATAAAGATTTTCTGGTGAAATATTAGCTCATACTGACACCTTATAAAGTTGGCTTAGGAAACTTGTAATGCGCATTTTACACTATACGAGTTTTGCCTGAACTTTCCATTCGTTTACAGTTTTTGGAGCCCAAGATCAGAGAGAACAAGGAGCTCGCAAATCAGTGCTTGAGTGTTACGAGTGCACTGTTGAAGGACGTGAGCTGAGAGTCGACCCAGACACTGTTGGGGAACTCTAGCCAACGAGAGCGTGAGACTCAGGATGAAGGGGAACCTGGTGGAGGATACTCCTGCTGGTTTATAAAGTACTCAATGGTTTATAGTGACCTTCTTATTAACTACATCCAGATCACTCAGCTCTGCTTTCTGTCCCCGGAGTCAGAAACTGAACGTTGCTTCTCTGTGTTTGGTTCTATGCTCTGAATATCTGGAACAAACTCTGCTGAAACTCCTTTAAATCAAGGTTGAAGACCCACCTGTTTACAGCTGCCTTTTAATATTTTAATACTTTTATTCAACTGTATAACTTTGCACTGTAACTTTTACTCTTATTTCTTATATAACTTTATTATATTTTAGCTTCTGTTTCAGCTGTTCTGCCCTTTGTCGTGATGGTTTTGATGTCTTGTGTGAAGCACTTTGACTTGCATTGTTGCTGTGAAACAGCAAATTTTCTCAACATGTGTGTCAAAGACAACATCAACAACATGATTACAAGGAAAATCCTGTCTTGCTTGTGGTGTTACATCATTTTTGTGTCACTTCTCGTGTCTGTTTTTGTGACAAAACATAGTTTGGAGATCAGAGATCCTCCTCTGGGATTTCTCCTGATGAAAGGTCTTGTATTGTGTCGCTGGTCAGTTATGTAGTGTGAAAACCAGAACAACTTTAAGGCTCCATATCACAAGACAACAAGTCATGCAGTGTAGGCCTATCATAATAATGACTATACCGACTTATCGTTTGATATATAAAAATGGACACAATAGTTTTTTTCTGGACTCCATATATCGACTTTTTCTGCTTTTTTGTGTTGTGTTTAAAGTAAAGCTGCAAATGTTTGACAGGCAGTAAGAACTACCAAAAAATAAACTTTATTTCCCAAGCAGCCATTCCAGCTGATTATATGTTATTTTAATAATAAAATAATATAATACATAACGATTATCTCATTTCAATATTTGTTATAGAGCCTGAAAGTCTATTTTTATTTGTTTTGGTTGCAGTTTATTTATGTTTTATTTATCTAGGATATTTTAATATTTCTTTTCTGCATTTCAATTCCAATGTTTAATATTCTTGAGATTTAAAAATTCATTGCAGTGGAAAAGGATGAACTTTTTTATGCTCTAGTATGGTTATAAAACTAAAACAACATTGATACAACGACACTATCGTTTATCGTGATAGTTTCTGGGAAAATATATCGTCCTAAAACATGTGTTATTGTGACAGGCCTAGTGCAGTGTGAACCAAGCATTAGAAGTTCTCCTCTTGGCTCTATTTGGTCTCTAACTACTGAGAAAATATTTGTCTCCTAAGCTGCTAAATGCTCCACTTTCTCTAACTGTGTGATTGTGTTTTGGTGCTGTGCAGCTTGTGTACAGAGGGTTTATCAGAGCTGTAGAGATGAAAACAGTTGCTGCTGCTGGAAACAAAGCTGAGTTCAGCAGGCAGTAAATCTAAACTGAGCAAAAAAAAATGCTACAAAGCTCGAGCAGAGAGGACCAGCAGGGTTTGTTTAAGTTCTCATAGAACCCTACAAGCCCTTTCTGATCACACTTTAGACTCGATCTCACCAGAAAGTGACACAAAAATAATAATCTGAAAATCATTTAGTTTAAGAGTTCATCTCAGTGATGTAGAGACTACTTGCAGGATAAGTTTGTGAACTACTGTAGCTGACAAGCACATAGTTCCGCAAAGTTATTTATATTTTCTCTCTTTACTTTAACGTTAACTCCACCACCTTGGCATTTTGTTCCCCGGATTTGAATAATGGCAATCAGGAAGGAGTTTAATTGAAGGGAGAAACACTCTCAGATATAACAAGCTGAACTTTAACCAGACTTGCAGGTTAAAGTTTACCACAAATTGCATTTAAAGTGGAAAAACTCTTGATTTTGTTGCAAAGTTTTGCAGTTTGATGCATTCTAACAAGCATGATCAGCTAGTTAGTGAGCAAAAATGCAAGTTAAAGTTCACAAAAGTTGAGTCCAAAGTGAAAATTTCCTGCAGATTTACTTCACCACTTTCATGAACTCGGAAATTACAGGTGCATCTCAATACATTAGAATATCATAGAACAGTTTATTTATGTCAGTAATTCAATTCAAAAAGTGGAAATAACACATTATATAGATCCATTACACACAGAATGAAACATTTCATGTCTTAATTTACATAATTTCATCTAATTATAATGATTATGTCTTATATTTAATGAAGACCTAACATTCAGTGTCTCGAAAAAAATAATATTACAAAAGACTAATTTTAAAAAGTATGTTTAATATGGAAATGTTGGCCTCCGAACAGTATGTCCATCTATATGACTCAATAATTGGTTGGAGCTATTTGACTTGAACTACTGGAAATGGACTTTTCCATCATATTCTAATTTATTGAGATGCACCTGTAATTGATTTTGTTACAAAATTTTGCAGTTTGATCCACTTTTGCAAAAATTATATTAATCTTATTGCACCTTAACAAAATAATAATGTTTTATCAGAAAGTCTTACTCCTTATTGAAGATGCAGGTCTGCTGCAGCGTGTACTGGTTCTTGGTGACGTTCCACATCCTGACCGTCCCGTCGTTTCCACTTGTCGCCAGCAGGCCTTTCTTACTGCACCAACCGCACGTGATGACCTGCACGAACCAGAGGAAGATTTTATTCAACAGTTTTTTAGGCTCTAACCAGCCTTAGAGTCTTCCTCTTCCACCTGTATGAACTCACTCTGCTCTGGTGAGCCTCCAGCTTGATGAAGGAGCACTTCCTCAGGTCTCCTGCCATGTCCACAAAGGTCTGCGGCCGGCTCTGGTTGTTGTCACGGTCGTGTGCGGCCAGCGTGCGGACCAGCTGCTGGGCGGCCCACTGGCGGTGCTGCGAGGAGAGCCGGGACGAGAGGCAACAGGCCGCCAGAGCGTTGGCCAGCTCCAGAGGCCCTACAGCGGAGGGATTATGGGAAGGATGGGCATACAAATGCGCAATTAGACCTGCTCGACACGGAAAAGAAGGTGACAAGATGGCCCCGGTGAGTGAGAGAAGGAACGAGAATGAAAATGACAAAACAAACATAAACACCAAAAAAAAAGTGACCTGAGTGAAGAGAGAAACAAGCTGAGACAAGCATGGAAGCAGATGAACTATGGCAGATGAATTATCAAATACATGACAATTATGAAATGATTAAAAATTTATAATAAAACATTATCTTGATGTTAAATTTTAAAACTGTCTATAACTTACTTAATAGGAGAGAATTCAATAGTGCATTTTGCTGCTAAAGGAAGAGTGTGGTTGTATGAGGTACTTTAACCATACTCGGGGTGGAATTCGCTAAAGGATTGTACGGCTTATGCTGCCTCTATGAATGACAAACAAATATCGTCTTGGTGCTCTGGTGCTATTTTCACATATTGAGGTAGTGTGCAGACATTTGGAGCAAAATTGGCCCCTTTCTATGCAAATAAGCCTCATGGCAAGAACAGCCCTGTAGAACCTGATAATGTAATAAATTCCCGATAATGTAATAACCCCGATATTGTAATAAAAATCTGCACTTGAGTCCATTGAAAATGTAATAAAACCTGATAATGTAATAACTTCCCGATAATGTAATAAAGTGCATTTCCCAATAATGTAATACACTATTTACCAATAATGTAATAAAGTATAACACCAAGCAACTTTAGACTACAAGAAGCTGTTGAATGCATTTGTGTGTCATGGATACCTCGTTTGTGAAAAACGGATGAACGGGTCAAAAGTTAATAAACATTCAACTTTGACCTGTTGGTGGCGCTAGAACTCTTGAGCCAGAGTTACCTACACAGTATCACCACTTGAACCCAAGTAATGGGTGGTCTGCTGTTACATTATTACAATATTGGGGAATTATTACATTATCAGGACTTGACAAATGAAGGCTAACCTGATAATGTAATAACCTCCCATTAATGTTATACTTTATTACATTATTGGTAAAAAAGTGAATTATATTATTGGGAAATGCACTTTATTACATTATCGGGAAGTTATTACATTATCAGGTTTTATTACATTTTCAGTGGACTCAAGTGCAGATTTTTATTACATTATCGGGGTTATTACATTATCAGGAATTTATTACATTATCAGGTTCTACAAGCCCAGTTCACAATCAACCTTTCCTCATACCTCATACAACCATACTTCAATAAATCTAAGCTATGCCTAGGAGGTCAAATCATAAGGGGGAAAAAAATCAATCATTTTGATGCATTTTACAGATAAAAGTATGCAATGTGGCTTAATTAATCAAGGCAGTGCCATGTTCGGTGTGTTTAAAGGTTCTGTTCATGACATTCAGAATGTTAATATAGCAGTAAACAACTGTTTATTTCACTCTCTGTTTGTTGAGACCAATGAACTGTGTGGAGGAGATACCCAGTCAGACTCTCAACAATAGATCAGCTCTGAATGTCATGTACAGCATCTTTAATTAGCACCATTTGAAGATGAGTTTTTGGAAAAATGAAGGAGCAAAACAAGTTATTACACAAATGGTGTCAACTTACTCATCACAAAAACACATGAAATAATTTAGATTCTGAGAGTGATTAAATAAAGAAATGCTCAGAAACAAAAACAGACTGGAGCCCCAGTTTAAAAACACATAATAAATAAACACAAAATATACTTATTTTTATACACATATAAATTTTGTATTGCTTTTTATAAATGTTTTTTAAAATTGTATTATAATTTTGTCTTTTTATTTAGTACTTTTTTCTTTAAGGGATATTTTTGTTTTTATTGCTTCTTATATTTAGTTTTTTATATTTTACTTTATTATATTTAAACATCTTTTTTTATTTATTATTTACTGTTTTTCTTTAAGGCATATTTTTGTTTTTATTGCTTCTTATATTTAGTTTTTTATATTTTACTTTATTATATTTAAAAATCTGTTTTAGTTATTATTTACTGTTTTTCTTTAAGGGATATTTTTGTTTTTATTGCTTCTAATACTTAGTTTTTCTATTTTATTTTATTACATTTAAATGTCTTTTTTAAAAAAACTTTTTACTGTTTTTCGTTAATGGAACTTCACAGTAAAAAATTTTCACACTAATGTTGAAATGTTTGTGTCTACTGCTCCTCTTGAACTACAGACCTCTTTTCTCCACGTCAGCCTTGTCATAAGCCGGTCTGAGTCTGGCTCCTTTGTCTGCCAGCAGGGCCACCAGAGCCTGAGTCACCACGAAGTTTGGCGAGGTGACAAGCTTGTTCTCCTCGGCCACGCCGCGCAGGAAGCTGGGCAGGAACTTCCTCTGGATGGGGTCGTCCACCGTGGTCAGGTTCATGCCGGTGGCTGCAGAGATCAGGTTCTGCAGAGGAAAGGATGGTGCATTACTGAGAGTTAGCACATTTCATTTTTAAACAATAAAAAACAGGTAACACAGTGCTAACTAATTTAAAAGTAAAAATAAAAACAAGGGAAAATAAAACTAAAGGCCTGTCTCTAATTATAGCCTGTCTCAAAGTTATTTATTATAATCCACAGCACTTAAAGGAATCTTTCAAATAATTGGAAAATGTTTGACATAACGTCTCTCTAAAATCACAAATTTTGTTTTTATTTTTCTGCTTTTGTGTGCATCAAATAAACAAGTAAACTTTAGAGCTTCTGGTATTTTTTACTTTACCCGAAAAACTACAAAGTACTTAGTAGTAGTACAAAGTACTACTAAAGTACTTTCAATATAAGTTTTATTTATAAAATAAAAAAATAATAATTTATGAAAAAAAAATCTCCTGCAGTTTGGATATGATAACTTTTAACTGTACTATAGGATGTTCGATGTTTAATCGCTTAACAAACAAGTATTCCAATTTTGAAAATAACTCAAGTTATGTGAATTATGACCATATTTTCATCGAACTGGAAGAGAAGCAGGAACAGCTACACAATATGTAATAATAATACAAACACCTGCAGCTTCAAAGCCACTCATCTGTGGTTTTATTTCAGTTCACTGTGTCCAGAAACTGAAGAGCAACTCTATGATCATTTTTACAGGCTGTGGCATTAAAGATTTTATATTTAACCAGCATACAGTGAGAAGAAAGGTCTTTGTGCAGATTTTAATGCTTCCAAACAAAAGAATAAAAGGGTGTCCTGCAGGCCTCTGGGATTTTCAAAGGGTTCAAGACCGGCTGTGAACCTTTGCTGCAGATCATCCCTCTACTCTGTCCATTTATTTAGTCATTGTCCCGTATGTTTTGGGAGGTTGTTTTGAAACAATGCTGAGGTTTTAGAGTTTTTCTAGGCGGACTTCGCTTATAATGTGTTAAATAAAGGGCACCAACAATTCTTTTAGTTGGAATAAAATGAGCCAATAATCACCTACCTACCTGTCTGAGACACAGAAAATAAATGTGATGCTTGACTCTTGATGTGTTCAAACAAACATCAGATAAATAAAGCTGTGATGTGGATGAAGAGGCTGTGAGTAAGGCTGTGTACCTGAGTGCAGAGCTGCACCAGCAGCTTGGCGGCGTTGGGACTGTTGGAGGCCAGACAGCCCACCGCCGTGCTGAGGTAAGCCAGACACGAGATGGGTTTGCTGGCCTTGGCGGCCCCGCGGGGCCTCTCAGCGTGACCCGAGCCCGATGTTGGACTGGTGGAGAGACCGGCTCGGCCCGCTGCAGCCAGACACATCAGACGCACCAGAGTCCTGATGTCGGTCAGACCCAGAGACTCAAGACCTGCTGCCAGGCTGCAGCTAGAACCGCTGAGGGGAGAGAAGGAGAGGAGGAGAGGAGGGGAGGGGAGGAGGAGGTGGAGGAGGAGAGGAGGTGGGGAGGAGAGGAGGTGGAGAGGAGGAGGAGAGGAAGGGAGGAGGAGGAGGAGGAGGTGGAGAGGAGGAGGAGAAGGAGAGGAGGTGGAGAGGAGGAGGAGGAGGAGAGGAGGTGGGGAGGAGAGGAGGTGGAGGAGAGGAAGGGAGGAGAGGAGGTGGAGAGGAGGAGGAGAGGAAGGGAGGATGAGGAGGAGGAGGTGGAGAGGAGGAGGAGAAGGAGAGGAGGTGGAGAAAGAGAGGAGGTGGAGAGGAGAGGAGGTGGAGAGGAGGAGGAGAAGGAGAGGAGGTGGAGAGGAGAGGAGGTGGAGAGGAGGTGGAGAGGAGAGGAGAGGAGGAGGAGAAGGAGAGGAGGTGGAGAGGAGGTGGAGAAGATGAGGAGAAGGAGAGGAGGTGGAGAGGAGGAGGAGAAGGAGAGAAGGTGGAGAGGAAGAGGAGAAGGAGAGGAGTTGTTTATCACAGAACAGACAGAAAACTGCACTAATGTTGTTATTGTTGTTGTCAGCTGATCAGAGACAGAAGAGATTAATGCAGAGAGAAAGACAGAGGGACAGATACCTGACGGAGAGCAGGGACAGGGCTCTCATCACCATGGTCCGAGCCAGCAGCACCTGAGCTGCAGCAGTCACCCTCCTCAGCGCCATCACGCGGTCATGAGGGTTCTGGAGCGCCGCGGCCTGCTCGCCGAGCGTCACTCTGCCCGACGAACTCTTATCCACCGAGGTCTGACAGCCTGAACACACACACGCACACGCACACGCACACGCACACGCACACACACACACACACACACACACAAACGCTCAGGCTACTTATGCTGCTAAAGATATTAGATATAGTGGCCCTCATTTATCAAAGGAGCATAGAAATGAGCATAGATCTGAGCGTATATTTCGTCTTACAACAGGGTTCACGTGGGATTCATCAAACATTCGCATCTCTCCAATCACAGCGTGAGGATGATCTGATGTTGATAAATGTGGCGGCTCGAAAAAAATGTAATTTAAATACCACGCCCTTATATATTTATATATAATATATCGTCTGGAGAGTTTACGACACCAAAGGACGCAAAACGGCCAAAAAGAGGATTTTTCTTTCTTCTTTTTTTTAACTTTATTAGCAAAGTGCACCGTAACAAACAACAACAGGAGCAAAATAAACATTTTACAGAAATACGCAGCGACGGAGGTTTATGAAATAAAAGTACTTATAGTTATAAACTCAAACAAGTTTGGTGAATATTTTACATTTGGAGCACAGACTTAAAAGTTTTCACAGCTTTTTGGTTGAAGGAGGTAAACAATGTTTTAAAGTAAGTTTTAATTCAAAAAGAAGAGGAATTTCTCAGAAAGTGAAACGCTGACGTCCAACAGCTGCAACACAACAAACTGGTTTTGTTTGTCAGCATAAAAAGTGAAAAGGAAGGAAATCAGCAGAGTAGCAGTGGAGCACTAAACTCCCGGTGAGGTTGGAATATTTCATTTATACATCATATAAAGCCTCATAGCATATATACTATACAATTCTCTGACTCAGATGTGTGGACTTCATGCTGACGTGAGATCTGTTCGTACCCTGTGCTCACGTCCAAATTGATAAATGCCGAGCCTTGTAGAAATGATCATATGCCTACTTTACGCTCACTTTCTGTCGTACGCTCGTTTGATAAACGAGGGCCAATAACTTTAAATATTGCCCTCATTCCTGCTCACCGATCTGCAGCAGCGTCTCCTCCATGCTGTTGGTGGCCGTCACCATGGCGACAGATGCTCCCAGCGGGTCGCTGTCGGGGAACTGGACGGCCTCGGGGACGATCCGGCGCTCACTGAGACCCAGCGGGCCGGCCAGCAGCTCAAACTCCTCTTCCCCCGTCAGCTTCTCGTCTTCGTCCACATCCAGCATGTCCCAGTCCTCTGCAGCGGGACGGACAGAGACACACAATTAGACATCAAAGACAAATATCTATGCATCTCTGTGAGAAACATTAAATATCTCACACTGTTTGTAGTGTTCACACTGCACCATACCTTCATAGACACTGTCCTGTTTCCCCAGGAGGTCAGGAGCCTGTCCTTTATACCTGAAGACACAACACGTTTTACTTCTATTGAATAAGAAAAGAACAAAAAAGGTACAAAAACAAAACAAAGAAAGCCTGAGGGGAGCTGTGAATATGTAGGCACCTCACAATTTGCTTACGATTTAGAGGGTTTTTATCGATGCATCAAGTTTTGTGATTCCAAAGCATGACGTAGCGCTAAAACATTTACTTAAAGTACATTTACTCAAGTAGTGCACTGAAGTACAACTTTAAGGTACTTGTACTTTACTTGAGTATTTCCATTCAATGTAACTTTATACTTCTACTCCTTTACATTTTAGAAACAAATATTGTCCTTTTTACTCCGCTACATTTAGCTGACAGCTTTAGTTACTTTTCAGGTCGAGATTTAACATGAAAAACATGATCAATTTATTAAACCTCATAACAGTTTATTAGGTAGTAAAAAATGTAGCCCTACCTTGACAACAGTAAGATGCTGCATCAATAATAATAATCTAATAATATGTTTGTAGTATATAAAACAATCTGGCCATTCTGCATAACAGGCCATAACATAAAAGAAAGAAAGAAAGAAAGAAAGAAAGAAAGAAAGAAAGTAAGTAAGTAAATAAGTAAGTAAGTACGTAAGTACGTAAGCACGTAAGTAAGTAAAAACTACATAAGTAAGTAAATAAATAGGTAAGTAAGTAAGTAAGTAAGTAAGTAAGTAAAAACTACATAAGTAAGTAAATAAATAGGTAAGTAAGTAAGTAAGTAAGTAAGTAAGTAAGTAAGTAAGTAAGGGATCTGAATACTTCTGTTTCTAATTTATCTAAAACATAACTTTTTTAATACCAATTCATTTTTATTTTAGCACTAAAATTATTTGTCAATTACTGGCTGATATATCAGCTTGTGTATTCGTGATGAACTCATATCAGCAGATACATCAGCCCGATCCTCAGTCCAGCTTTAGCAGCCATGGAACAAATCTTCCTGATGTTTCATAGAGCGTACCTCTCCACAATGGGGACTTTGGCTTTGCTTTTGATGGCGAGGTACTTCTCTCTGCAGCCTCCACACAGCAGGTAGTAAGGGTTTCCACTTCCACACTCTCCTCCGAACCAGCCGTCCACGTAGGAGCCGTTGCTGCGGTAACCCTGCCGGTTGGCGCTGCGGCCACAGCCCGGGTGGCTCTTCTTCATGTGCTGGTTGAAATTGGCCACGTTGGCCTCGCACAGCTCGCACACCACCACCTCGTCTCGATCGTCTGTTTCACACACGTGCTGCGAGGACGGGGCACAGTTACAGAGAGAGAGACACACACACATTCACAAACACAAGACAAAGTAGTTCAGAACAGCAGATCAGCATCCATGCACATGATGTGTTAGAAATATGCATTAGCTTCGCATTAATGAGTTCCAAGCAACAGCCAATTATCAGCGCTGATAATAATCGCTTTGTTATTGAAAAGTCTTTCATTCCGTGCCAGTTAGATCAGCTGAGTGAGTGGGTGTTTCATAAAGCAGCGCTTCAGCGTGCAGATACTGTATGAGTGAGCTGAGAGTGAGGAGCGGTGCAGGGAGGAGAGAGCAGAATGGTGATGGCAGCCCGCTGGACGTAGCATAAAGTCACACACACCCATGTTGGCCAGTCCAGTACCTCCGGGATCCACATTCCCAGAATGTCGGTGTCGCTGGCCAGGTCCTGGCCGAACATGGCCTCCATGGTCTCCTCATCAAGGTCCATCTCCAGCTCCTCGTCCAGGTTGAAGTCGTACAGGGCGCCGGGGTCCTGCTGCTGCTGGAGGGACGACACCTCGCGGCGGGACTGGCTGTGGTGAGCCTGCACTGAGCGGTACAGTCCGGCTGAGAGGGAGAGGGGGTTTAAAGTCAAGTGTGGGAGTGGGAGATAAAGAAAGAAAGATAAATGTGTGTGATATTCTTACCAGCGCGGGCTAACAGTGTGCGAGCTGCCAGGTCAAAGCGGTGTTTCCTGCCGACAGCAGAGCGTCCTCGGAGCGGGCCGCCGCTGGACGCTGACGCACTGTCCTGATCCAGACCCTCAGGACTGCAGAGCACACACACTTTAGTTTATACACAGGTGCATCTCATAAATAAGAATATCATAGAAAAGTTTATTTTTGGCAGTATTTCAATTCAAAAAGTGGAAATAAGGCAAGGCAAGTTTATTCGTATAGCACCTTTCAAGAACAGAGGAATTCAAAGTGGCTTACACAAAACATTAAAAGTGTTTAAAAGAGACAAATAAAATGACATTCAAATATAAAAATTTAAGACTAAGAACAAGCAGATAAAATATTTAGGAATAAAATATAGAAGTACATTCAAATATAAAATGTTTAAATTGAAAGCAAGCTGAAAAATATATTTTTTTAAATACCAAATTCTCTACTCATATTGCTAAATGAGAGGAGTCCCTTAAACACATTAAATAGATCCATTACACACAGAATGATTTATTTAATTTATTCTAATTATAATGATTATGGTACATATATGATACATTTATGAAGACCTAAAATTCTGTGTCTCAAAAAAAATTTATATTACAAAAGAGCAATTTTAAAAAGTATGTTTAATATGGAAATGTTGACCTCTGAAAAGTATGTCCATCTATATGACTCAATACTTGGTTGGGACTGTTTATCATTATCAAGAAAACCATGGAAAGTGTCTAGATATCAGCTCTTAAATTAAACTCTTATGAGCTATTTTTGTTGTTATCATTATATTTGTCCAAACAAATGTACCTTTAGTTGTACCAGGCATTAAAATGAACAAGATAGTAGAGAAAAGAAGGGTGGTCTAATAATTGTGTCCATGACTGTGTATATATATATATATATGTGATAAAAGATCTTGGCCATATTTCCCACACCTATATAAAAGCATACTCAGTTTCAGCTCTAATGATGTGATACTTCATAATAACTACAGGAGAAAATGTTTCAGTAAATAAGTAGCCTATAGAAAGTCTTTAATGCTATTAAATCACATTTTTGGAATTGGTTTCACAGGTATTGATAAATATAGAAAATGTGTATCTTCTGTCCATCACTAGCTTCCTGTTATAGACTTATGGATCTGTGAAGACCTATATTATGAAAATATTGTTATCTGAGAGCTCCAGCTGTACCTCTCACTGAATCCCTCCTCCATCTCGGAGGCGTCTGCGCTGGCGATGTCTCCAGGTGAGCACAGGTACGGGCTCCGGTCTAGAGATTTTCCTCCAGAAGAGGCCGTCGCTCCGGGACAGGAGGAGTCCGAACCATCGCCAATGACGCCGCTGCCTCGGGTGTGAGGCTCGTCGTGCTCCTCCTCGGTGCCGGGGTGCTCGATCATCCACATGGCGAGCACCGTGATGTTCTGAGCGTCGGCTTCTCCCCGAGCACCTGAGACAACAGGAGCACACACGGGACGCCTCAATATAACACAGAGTAATAACAATACAGAATAAATAGGTTTTTAAAACATTATTCAAATCCTATTTATTCTTTTTGGCGTTCAGTCCCAGCTAGGCAAGAATCCTTGGTCCTTTTTTTCACTTGTTATTATTTTATTTCCTTTTTAACCCTAACTCTGTTTTTAAATTGAGTTTTTATTACTATTTTTTTTTTTTTTGTATTATTTTATTGTTTTTATTTATTACTATATTTGTGTATGATTGTTATTGTTTTTTAATAACTGTACAGCACACTCAGGTCACCTGAGGTTGTTTTTAAATGTGCTCTATACATACACTTTGACTTGACTTGAATATACACGTCATATCAAGATATCAGCTCTTAAATTAAAGTCTTTTGAGCCATTTTTGTTGTTATCATTATATTTGTATATTTATATATATATATATATATATATATATATATATATTTTGGGGGGGGGGGGGGGTCTAATAATTGTTTCCGTGACTGTATATCACAGAGGACGCTTCGCTAGTTGTTTATTTTATATAGACTTTTATTTATATAATTACCAGAAATTCCACCCTTTGATATATGACTTACTGTGCTTTATTAGGCCATGGTTAAAACTACTCATTTCAAATTTCAATGCCACAATTATGTAATTTCCTCTGCTTATTATTAACTAATTACTGGTTGTTTTGCGTTGTGGATAAAAGTAGTTACAGGCTATTAATACAGACAATTATGCAAACTGTGTATTATATAACTGTGAACTAAATATCTAGGATTGAAATGTTGATCATGCAAAACACAACATTTTCTGATGTTTTTATGGACTATATATTTATCAACTATTTGAAAAAAATGAGTAAAATAATCGTTAGTTGTAGCTCTAGAAGGCACTTTCTCTCGCTCTGATGTGACTCAGAAGTCAACATGTGCTATCTCACTAACTTGATTAACCTAATTCAATTATATTAGATTGCAAACAGGGAGCAGAAAACCAGATTCAGACTGACCAGTTGCTTCCAGAGCTTTGGTGATCTGGCGCAGGGAGAAGCCCATCTCTAACAGCGGCACGGCGATGGCAGGAGGAGGAGGAGACGTGGACAGACGGCTGCTGGGGTCCGACAGAGCTGCAAGAAACAACAACCGCATTAATTAAACTATTATGGAATCTGGGATATTTTTCACTGTCTCACTTTGTTTGTGACACTGGTATCATGCAAAAAAAAACCTGACACAATATACTTAAATAATGTTTGGATTAATAACACAAGACAAAAAGGGAGCATCATTGTGAAACTGAATGCAGCACAATAACAGTTTTATCTTGATTATCCATCCATCCATCCATCCATCCATCCATTTTCTTCTGCTTATCCGGGGCCGGGTCGCGGGGGCAGCAGGCTAAGCAGGGCATTCCAGACGTCCCTCTCCCCAGCCACAACGTCCAGCTCCTCCTGGGGGACCCCGAGGCGTTCCCAGGCCAGGAGAGAGATATAGTCCCTCCACCGTGTTCTGGGTCTTCCCCGGGGCCTCCTACCAATTGGACGTGCCCGGAACACCTCTAACGGGAGGTGCCCGGCCACCAGACGCTCGCCTGCGTGCTCCCCTCCCGGGTCTGGCTCCAGGAGGGGGCCCCGGTTTACCCGTGCCGGGCGAGGTACACTGGTCTGTCGTGATCCGCTTCATAGAGGTCTTTTGAATCGCTCTTAGTCTGGCCCCTCCCCTGGGACCACTTTGCCATGAGAAACCCTACCAGGAGCTATTGCTCCCGACAACACAGCTCCCAGGATCACTGGAGCACACAAAACCCCTCCACCATGATAAGGTGGCGATTCTTTGGAGCATCAACCATCTTGATTATCTTGTTTTCATAAACATTGAAAGCCTTCATAATTGAGACTGAAAATAAAATGTGTTTTAACACTCATCTCTAACACACACAAGTTTTGTTTACATTTACTTTGAACCATCGAAACAAATTGCATCTTCATAAAACATTTGAAAATCTATTTTTTCTAAAAGTAAAACCTGCATATTTTACTTCTCTGTTCACTAGCTTGCAGTTATCTCCTTTCTAATATGTCAGGATTTATTGATTCAGCTCAGCAGGCGACACTGATCGATTGATCTCAGCCTGGATTCACTCCTTGGTAACTGATCGGAGAAACACTTTGCAAGAAAACCTCAGTCTTGATAAGGAAAACTCCACACTGACAGCTCCATCAGTCCGTGTGTAAGAGAAAAACTCACTGCTGAGCTCCTGATCAGAAACTGAGCTGAAGTCAGTTTGATCAGCAGCAGCTGGGCACTAATTTTCCCCAACAGAGAGCATGAACGTAACTCAAGGTTAGATGTTGGACTTGTATCAGTAGCTCTGTGATATCTGCATCAATAACTGTGATCAGACAGACTTCACACATTTCTCTGAACCCCAACAATCCGTTTCAGGGCATTTTTTGCTTTTCTTTATACCTTTTACTCACTGTGGCCTTGTATTTCACTGCAATATGTAAAATAAAAATACAACTATAAATCCTGCAGCTCTATGAGAACTCAAAAATGGGAATTCAAAAATGTATTTTGTGCAGAAAGTTGAAATTGTCTGATGTATTTTTGATATTCCAAATGCTTTATTTTTGGCGGGATTTTACATGAGAAATAGAAATATCAAAGTTTTTTGCTTTGTCTTGGTCATTTTTTTCAAGATCCGTTCAAGGAAGTCCAAATTTTTACGATAAAATCTGTTTTTACGGTTTCTTTCTACAATAAAGGGCTTATTTTTGGTGATCATTTAAAGAAAGCAGACGTTCAGAGGGTTAAAGACCAACTGTGAAAGCATCAATTCTGTGTTTTCACAAAGCATATCTGTCTTTTATTGCTTTTTCTTAACTCAAAAACACTGGAAACAAGCTTTTTTTTTTTTTAAAGATTATTTTTTTGGGTATTTTTCATGCTTTTTATTGAAAGTGACAGATAGAAAGGGGGTGAAAGAGGGGAGGACATGCTGCAAAGGGAGCACAGGCCAGATTCGAACCCGGCTCCGCCGCAGCAAGGACTCGGCCTTAATGGTAAGCGCTCTACCAGTGTGAGCCACCGGGACGTCGTTTTTTCTTGACTTACATCTCCAACAAGCTTTTCAGCAGCTCAACACTGATACATGCACAGCAGTCTGTGATACTTACAGGTCCCGGTTCTGTTCTGTGGTCTGGAGGGCTGTGAGTCAGGCGAGGTGAGACTCTGCCGGCGGCCAACCTCATCAGAGGGAGAGGTCGGCAGAGAAGACACCGGAGGAGTCTGAGCTCGACGGGTCGGAACCAGCGTAGTGGTCGGGTAGCTTGAGAACATTTGCCTGCAACATCACAGAGAAACATTAAAATAATATCAGAAAGTATGAGTGTGCTTGACTCTGGCTCGTGACTCTCACTCATTACATTATTGACACAGCAGAGTAGTTTACAGTATATTATCTCTACCGTTGCTGAGGAATGTGACACAGATCAAGCTTTGAACATGTCTGTCTGTCCTGTCTGTGTGTCTGTCTGCCTGTGTGTCCGCCTGTCCTGTGTGTGTGTGTGTGTGTGTGGGTGTGTGTATGTGTGTGTGTGTGTGTATGTGTGTGTCCGTCTGTCCTGTCTGTGTGTCTGTGTGTGTGTTTGTGTGTGTGTGTGAGTGTGCGTGTGTGTGCATGTCTGTCTGTCTGTCTGTCTGTCTGTGTCTCCCATTATCCATCTGTCTGTGTGGCTGCCACCAATCAGAGCAGAGCAATCAAGTGCAGCTCCTGTCCTGTGACATTTGATACCACTGAGAGAGAGAGAGAAAAACAGCTGAAAGTTCCCCTCAAACTGAAAGCATTTTTGGCCACACCGTAGCTCCTATCATTGAACCACTTCACTTTGAGCATCCTGAGTTCTTCCTGAACGTCTACATATGTGTTTTGTGAAGAAAAATGAAGAAATTGTTTTTTTAGAGCGTGTGGGTGGTGTTGGTGGATCATCTGTGGTCCTAGGTCCAAATTATAACTCTGACAGCTTCAGCAGACCAATGTGAGTGAGAAGACAAATTTTCCTACGTTTCTATGCATAAATTATTTCTGTAGAGAGGCATTTGTGGCCTCGAGTGCAGTTTACAAATTTATTTTTTGACACATTTTTCTCTCCCTCTACACTCTAGTGATGATGTCATCAACTCTAGCCTCTTCACAGGGTAATATTGGGGGGATTTTTTTTTTGAGTGTTTTTGCCGAATAATTTGAAAACTGGTTGAGCCGTTTGATTTGATACCTTTTTAGTGTATGTGCAACCAAAACTCCAAAAGGAGTAGTCAACTGAAAAAAAACATGGAAGAAACGGAAGAATAAGAATAAGCCCTGTGAATAGTGTAAAATGTGCTTTTTCAAGCACACTCAATTAAAATCAAAGCTGATCATTAACTCTGGCTGACTGATAGTATGTGCAGCCATCTGCTCTGACCTGAGGAGGCTGAGGGGCATGACCCCCGGAGACTCTGAGGCCGGGACAGTCTCCGTGTCTGTGACGGGTGTGGTGGCGGTGGTGGTGTCCTCCAGGGAGGAGCTCATGAAGGAGGTGGTGCTGGAGGCTGAGGGGCTGGTTGTGACTGGGGTTTGTGCCAACTGCTCCCCCTCTGTACCTTCCCCCTCACCTTCTGGTTCACTCCTCACTCCTGAGGGAGAACAAAACACAGACAGAGCTTAAAATACGCTTCTTATTTTTAAAGTAAGGAACTCTCAAAGCATCCCATAGGTTTCCCCCACATGTTTTTCGTTAAGAGGTGACCATAAAAACGGGCATTATCGTCAGATTTAGTACTTTCCGACAGTCCTTGTGACAAATATTCACTGAAAATTTGTTTACACAGAGCAGAGAGGAGAGGACAGGAGAGGCTGTTTACACAGAGCCGAGAGGAGAGGACAGGAGAGGCTGTTTACACAGAGCAGAGAGGAGAGGACAGGAGAGGTTGTTTACACAGAGCAGAGAGGAGAGGACAGGAGAGGAGAGGCTGTTTACACAGAGCAGAGAGGAGAGGACAGGAGAGGCTGTTTATACAAGGAGAGGACAAGAGAGGCTGGAAACAAATGTAAATGCAAAATATGTGGAGACCCATTTTTTTAAGTTTTGTTTGTTTAAATTACATTTTATTCCTAAATTTAAAAAAACTATTTATCAGGGAAATTCAACTTGTGTTTTTTCTTCTTTTCTGATTTCTGTCATTCAAACTGTGTTATTCTGCACAAAGACATGTCTGAGTTGTTCCCACTTCTAGCCATGATTGTGCTGATTCCATAGAGCTGCAGGACTTATAGATTTATAGAGACTTTATATGTTGCAGTGAAATACAAGGACACAGTGAGTAAAATGAGCACGTGTCTTCTCACCAGGTTTGGCTTTCCCCCCGCTGGGCTCCTCCAGCAGCCCGTTGACGACCAGTTTGTAGATCATGGCCTGCGCCCGCTCCAGGTCAGCCAGGCCTAGCGCTCGCTTGATGGGGGAGCGCATCACCGCCCGCTTCACCATATGGCGCATGAGGAACTGAAGCGCCGCCCGCATCTCCACCTCCTCCTGGCACACCGGCGAAGTGGCAGCTGTGCTTCCGCTGGTGCTGGCGTTCAGGTCGGCGTTGTGCCCGCTGGGTGCCGCATCGGGTAACACCTTGATGTCAGAGGAGGGAGAACAGGTTAGAAAGAAATCTGACCGATATTTGACCCAAATCTGTTTCAGCAACCTTTTCTACACAGACTCTTTATGTTTGCTCAATATTAGATTGTTGTAATTATTCTCTTTAAATAAAAACAATGTTACAACAAGAATGATATAATTTAATTTAGCATAAGATTTTATCCAAAGTAACATACACCAGAGTTCAACAGGAAAGAAACAGGGAAAAGAGGTCTAATAATAATCTAATGCTTTAAACTTTTTCTCTTTTTTTTTGCGGAAATGCACTTTTTCTTGCAGAGATTTAGATGAGAAGATTGACACTAGAGCGGCTGCAATTAATCAAGTAATCAATTAGCTTCTTTACAGTAAAATAACATAAAGCTATTTTGATAATCAATTTCTTATTAAACTCATTAAAATGAATTATTATTCATTTTTAAAAAAGGCAGAAAGTGCTGTTTTTAGACTCTGAAATACAGTAATTTTCCTGCTTTTCTCAGTTTTATATCATATTAAAGTGAATAACTTTGAGATTTGGACTGACAAAACAAGACATCTTTTGGACTGGGATGGACATTTCCACTATTATCAGACATTTTCTAGCTCTAACAACTAACTGATTATGCAAAAAAACAACAAAAAAAAAACAGTATAGCAGTCCTACTTGAGACTCCGATATCTGTTTGCACATAAAACCAAATCCCAGTGCAGTTACATCATTACATCTTAATCTGATTAAGCAGTTTGCATGCATGTTGTTTATTTATTTTACTTCCATAATTTCACATGAAACTGTTAAATATTCATTTTGCACTAAAGTTCTTAATTAAATCAGAGAAGTCTGTGTGTTAAATTCACACAGGAGTATCGTATAAATAGGCTCTACCATTTGCTTTTTATATATACAAACTATATATTTATTGAAATTCCAGGAAACGTGGTTTATCATGATATACAGTACTCTGCAAAGGTTTAAGGCAGGTGTGAAAAACGCTGTAAAATAATAATGCTTTCAAAAATAGAAAAGGTTGTAGTTTATTTTTATCTATTAACAAAATGTAAAGTAAATGAACAGAAGAAAAATCAAAATCAAATCAATATTTGGCGTGACTTTTGCACAGTACTGTATATTGTTTTCTCAAAATAGGATATAGGATTTTTGCACCCAGCCCTACATGTAGGTGATTAAACTGCAGTTTATGAAGTAGTTGTAGTACCTTTGGTATGAGCAACAGCTCGGCGTACTTGCTGCAGCTGAGCAGGGCGCTGAGCGTCTTCATGGCGCCCAGGTAGAGGTATGACAGCTGCACGGCGTGGATCTCTGACTGCGTGGCGATGGCGGAGGGAGATGGCTCGTGGCTGCGGGAGCCGTGCTCGTGGCCTTTCTTCCTGTTGCCCTCAGCAGGAGTGTGAGGAGCCGTGGTGAAGAGGGTCTCGTTCCCGCCCACCCCTCCGCTGACCACGGAGGAGATCTCGCTCTCTGACTTTGAGTTGGGTGCCACGTGTGCTTTGACCTCGTCCAGGCTGTGGGACACACGCAGGTCAGAGGTTGTGGTGTTGGGAGCCGATCCCGTGTTGTCCTTTTGTTCGTTGCGGTTGTGCGCCTCGTTCTCCGCCTTGTCTTCGCTGCCGGTCGGCTCGTGTCCGGTCGAGGCGGCGTTGCGGTGCTTCTTGTCGTGTCGGCGTGCGCTGAGCTTGGCGGCGGTGTCCTCGTGGATGCTGGTGAGGTAGGTGAGGTCCAGCAGCAGCGAGGCGGTGAGGCCGCGGAAACGAGCCACGTCGAAGGGCAGCGGCTCGCAGGGCTCCAGGTTGTATAGAGGAGTGTCACTAGGCGACCAGAAAGTTGGGAAGCTTTAATAGAAGGGAGTGGAGAGTGAAAGAGACAAGGGAAGGAAACACAAAGTGAGGGAAAGGGCAGGAGAGAAAGAGCACAGCATGCAAGACAAATAAAGAGATGGATTGGGTATGGAATAAAAACATGCTGATTGATGATTCATTGGGTCATGCAGAAGAATTATGGATTAATGGTGATGCAAAAGGGCAAGTCGGTAACTCAAACATGAAGACTGAGTGAGAGTGAGGGACGATGGAGGTGAAGAAGTGATCAGGAGGCTGATGCAGAGTGTCAGAGGGGTGTGGACACAGGCAGCGGAAAAACATTCAGCTCCAACTGGGTTTAAACACATTTATCAGCCATGTGGTCAAACTGCTGGTGGTCAGAACATAAGAACATAACTAAAAATTAAGAAAGACCCTGTGGTTTTCCTCTAGGGACTTACATCTCACTGTGTCACATCATAAGCTCCTTGACAAACTTCTTCTAGTTGCTCAAAAGTGTATATCAAAAAACTGGATCAAAACTCTTCCACCTAGTGTCACCCTTTGGTATAGGGAGGTCTTTGATATCCTCCTCATGAAAGATTACAAGCTTCTGTAAAGGGTTAAAGACGAGTTGTTCTTAATAGTTTGGACACCCTTCCTTGATTATATACCTGCAGATCTGAAAAATCTGCTGTTGATGGGCAGATGGTTCTCTGACTGGAAATCATGAGTACATACTGCAGACTGGAGACAAACTAGCACTGTATTTTTTTTTATTTTTTTTTTTATAAATCATTATGTCATTATTGTTTTGGTTATTTTTTTTGCCTAACTTTGTATAGCATGTGCTGTCTGACAGGATGGGGTGGGGGGATTCTGTTTTTGTGTTTTGTATTGTTAATGTGTTTAAAAACAATAAAGTGTGTTTAAACCCCCCCCCCCCAAAAAACCCATAACAACTAATCTTTATCGGCCAATATTTGTTCTAAATAGTTTGATCGTGGTCTCTCTATCAGCTGGAGCAAAACAAACATATAATGACATGTATAACATATGTATACATGCATATTTTATTTTGTGCGGGCAGTGCATTTAATTTCATTTATTTTTATTTATTTTATTTCATTGTTAGGCCTGTCACAATAATTACTATATCGACTTATCGTTCAATATATAAAAATGGACACGATAGTTTTTTTCTGAACTCAACATATTATTGTTGACATGCGTGACTTTTTGTGCTTTTTTGTGTTGTGTTTAAAGTAATGCTGTAAATGTTTGACAGGCAGTACGAATTGCTGAAAAAAACTATATTTCCCAAGCAGCCATTCCAGCTGTTTATATGTTACTTTAATAATAAAATACCCTGAATCACCCTGAACAGAACATCATGCACTGCTGTTGGACCAACAATCATGTGATCTTCCCCTATAGGAATTTAAAAGGACTCTCCGCCTATTAAAGTAGTTAATTCACCATAAAAGTAGATAACTCAGCATCATTGTTCCCCCAACAGCTGTGAAAGCCAAAATATTTTCCTGGCTGATATCATCAAAATCAAAATAAATTGATAAATAGCTGATATACAGTCATGGAAAAAATGATTAGACCACCCTTGTTTTCTTCAATTTCTTGTTCATTTTAATGCCCTAATTTAAGAGCTGATATCTGGACTTTTTCATGGTTTTCTTGATAATAACCAAAATCATTATCAAGAAAATCATGGAAAATGTTTAGATATCAGCTCTTAAATTAAACTGTTATCAGCTGTTTTTGTTGTTATCAATATATTTGTCTCAACAAATGTACCTTGAGTTGTACCAGGCATTAAAAGGAACAAGAAAGCAAGGAGAAAACAAGGGTGATCTCATTTTTTTTTTTCATGACTGTATAATTTGGTATATCTGTAAAATATACCAGTAAATAACAGATATAGCAACATATACACAAAGATAAATGGTGACAAAGAAAAGGTGCCACAGCCAAATGTGTCATCGGTACCTGATGGTGATCTCGGCCTCGTCCCACTGCACCTTGGCCGAGGTGCTTCCCTCCTTCACAACGCCCAGCAGCGTGGCGTGCCGGCCCGTCTGCTTGTGCACACAGCGCCCGCCCACACGTAGACCTGCGTCAGCGCCCCCGATCACCGACAGGACCGGCCACACCTCGGTGCAAAGCGTCCTCAGGTGGTGCTCCGACAGCTCCCCCAGGCCGTGCTGGCGTCCGTGGCGTCCTCGCTCCTCCTCCGTCCTGGTGGGTGTCTCTTGGCTCTCCCTCTGGGCGTCGTGCTCCTCGCGGCTCTGCACCGAGCGACTCTTCTTCAGCCTCTGACCGCCGCCGGACGCGCTAGCGGACTCTCTGAAGCAGGGTTTGATCTTGTGGAGCCGCTCGATCATGGTCTTGTTGATGCGGTGGGTCCAGTGGTCGGTGCGATGTAGGATGCGGATCAGCTGAGTGGTGGCCTCGGCCAGGACGGTGGCCATGGGGCTGCAGACCGGGTCTCCGGGTAGGAGGTCTCGAGGTGTTCCCCTCATCTGCATGTCACAGATCTTCACCTGGGGAAAAAGCAGAATATAGATAAATAAATATGACATACACTAGCGCTCAAAAGTTTGGGGTCACCCAGAGAAAGTCTGTGTTGTTTTCCATGAAAACAAACGAATAAAAATTCATGAAATTATGCCTGTCATGATAATTACAAAATCGACTTATTGTTCAATACGCTTTATATAAAATGGACACAATATTTTTTTTCTGGTCTCAATATATTGTCTTTACATGCATGACTTTTTGTGCTTTTTTTGTTATGTTTAAAGTAGGGCTGGGACTTTAATGCGTTGATTAAGATTAATTAATTACACAAAAACAAAAACACAAAAACCATGGAAAATGTCTAGATATCAGCTCTTAAATTAAACTCTTATCAGTTATTTTCGTGATCATAATATTTGTCAAAACAAATGTACCTTTAGTTGTACCAGGCATTAAAATGAACAAGAAATTGAAGAAAACAATGGTCTAATCATTTTTCCATGATTGTATTTCTATGCTGAGCCACACCCTTTTAAAGTAAATTGGTCAATATCTTCAAAACATAATGAGCTATGAACAAGTGAGGACAATGCAAATTAATCAGCATATTTAAAGCATCAATGCAAATGTGTCACGATTTGCACAATAGCTAATGTGTCCACACAGCACCAGGGACCAATGTTGAATCACTGTAAACACAGGAAACGGTATCTGTATTTACCTTCTCTCCTGGGTTGCTGCTGTAGAACATCACACAGGGATAAAGCTCCGTGGCATCAACGTCCTCGAAGGCCAACTTTGGTTCCTGTGGAGTCACAAGTTAGAAGTTAAGGACAGACAGAGAACCCTGAGGAGGTTACGAAGCTGTTCTTTTATTTATGAAGCGTCTCTGTTGTTAGCTTTTGTGTTAATAAATCACTGTGTGTATTTAAGAGTCCTTGCCCAGAGGCTTAATTCCTCTATATTCAGGGGTGAACTTTCAGATGGTGTTTTTTAAGGGCTGAGTATGTTTGAGGAATGACAAACAGAAGTGGCTGCAACAGGAGTCGCATAATGACCAACACACTGGCCCTCATTTATCACAAGAGTGTACGGCGGAAAGTAAGCATAAAGTGGGTGTACGATCATTTCTATGCAAGGCTCGGCATTTCTCAAGCGGAGGGTACGATCAGATCTCACGTCTGCTCTCAGCTCCTGTACGCAAATTTGAGTCAGCGTGAAGTCCACACATCTGAGTCAGAGAATTGATCTTAGACTATTGTATCGATGTCTGGAGCTGATAAAACTTTTGTCTGTTTTGTTTTTTAATGGTGACAAAGCAAACATGTTTAGACTACATCATTTATCATTAAAACATCATTTAAAATAAATACACCCGGCCATCTCCTCCAAGAATCGCCACCTTATCGTGGTGGAGGGGTTTGTGTGCTCCAGTGATCCTGGGAGCTGTGTTGTCTGGAGCAATAGCTCCTGGTAGGGTCTCCCATTGCAAAGTGGTCCCAGGGGAGGGGCCAGACTAAGAGTGATTCCCATGAAGATCAGTGTACCTCGCCCGGCACGGGTAAACCGGGGCCCCTTCCTGGAGCCAGACCCGGAAGGGGAGCATGCAGGCGAGCGTCTGGTGGCCGGGCTTTTGTCCAACGGGTCTGGCCGGGCTCAGCCCGAAAAAGCCACATGGATCCGCCGACCTGTGGGCCCACCCCCCGCAGAGTAGGGCGTAGGGG
The DNA here is from genome assembly GCF_030273125.1 of Centropristis striata. Classification (NCBI taxonomy): domain Eukaryota; kingdom Metazoa; phylum Chordata; class Actinopteri; order Perciformes; family Serranidae; genus Centropristis; species Centropristis striata. Next base: position 15,656,970 of record NC_081518.1, read on the forward strand.
TTGGGTGCAGTGTGAGTCGGGCAGCAGGCAAAGGCGGGTACCTGGGCGTGCTGACCCCCGGCTCCAGCGGCTAACTCTGGGGACGTGGAAAGTCACCTCGCTGGCGGGGGAAGGAGCCTGAGTTTGTGCGGGAGGTGGAGCGTTACCAACTAGAAATAGTTGGGCTCACCTCCAAACTGATTTCCTTCCTTTTCACTTTTTATGCTGCCAAACAAAGCCAGTTTGTTGTGTTGCAGCTGTTGGCGTAAGCGTTTCACTTCCTGCCTCTGAGAAATTCCTCTTCTTTTGGGATTAAAACCTACTTTAAAACATTGTTTACCTCCTGGCTGCAACTAAAAAGCTGTGAAAACTTTTAAGTCTGCGCTCCAAATGTAAAATATTCACCGAACTTGTTTGAGTTTATAACTATAAGAACTTTTATTTCATAAATCCCCGTTGTGACTTCTGTAATATGTCTATTTCACTCCTGTTGTTATTTGTAACGGTGCACTTTGCTAATAAAGGTGGGTTAAAAAAAGAAAAGGGGAAAAAATCCTATTTTTGGCTTGATTGCGTCCTTCTGTGTTGTAATCTTTAGGGCGTGACATTCAAAAGGTGCTTGCTTTCCACCGCCACATTTATCAACAGCCGATCATTCTCACGCTGTGATTGGAGAGATACGATCGTTTGATAAATTACACGTGAACCCTGTCGCAAGACGGAATATACGCTTAGATCTGCGCTGGTTTCTACGCTCGTTTGATAAATGAGGGCCAGTGTGTGATAGTTTACAGAAAGCACATAAATTACTCTCACCTCTCCGTTCTTGCCGAAGGAGATGGTTCTGGCTTCCATGTCCAGAACGCAGGTGATGAAGTCTCCCTGCGTGAAGCTGCTAAGCGTCAGAGTTTGCTCCCCGTTGTGATAAAGGTTTCCGCTGTACGCTCGATACAGCCACATGTCTGACGTGGTGCGGTGGTTGAAGTCGTGCACAGGCCATCGGGAAACGCCCACACAGGTGCCCTCGTTTCCTCGATTCTCCTTCACGATGTAGAACTATAAAAAAATAGAAGAAATTAAATGTGAAAATGATCGAAACAGGCAGACAAGAAGAAAAGGTGATAGTTTATAACTTTGGTGTAAAACACTCTATAATATTCCTTCCTGGAAATATTTGTAATTAATTCAGCTCTGTGTACGTTTAGCTGTCTTAATAATGTTTTTTTTAAATAATGTAACCAAAACATATAGCAATGACGACAGTATTATCATTTTTGTACCACTGGGGATGTTCCAAACAACTAACTTTGCTGATGTTTAAAGAGAAATTTGAACTTAGAGTAGTCAACTCATCTAAAAGTAATAAAATACAGTCAACATTGAGCAAAACTTCATTTTTAATGTTAAACATTGTACAAAAAAAATATTGCATATATTATAATTATATTATTAAGAGCGATTCAAAATCATTGATCAATTTTTTAACAACCAAATTGCATTTTAAATGCAGCCAAAATGTGTTGCACTTTGCACCGTGCATTATGAACATTATCCTACAAAACGTGACAATAACTCACTAAATAAAAGTCAAGAAATAAGATTTATTGAAGACAATATTCTTAAGTTAAATGCATATTTAGGAGACGTACCTGATTTTTAACATAAGTAGCTAACAGATATGTTTTTTTTATAAAGCAGCATGTGACTAGGAAGACATTGCAATTACGTGCAGATTATGTCAACATGGACCTTAAATGTTAAAAAGTATTCTAGCTAAAAGTAATTTGATAAAGAATGATGTATGCATTTATAGGAGTTAAAAGCTGCTAAAGCTTGTTAAGTTAAAATCATCATTACATAGTGCTTTAACATTTATTTAATTCATTTTTGGTGCTTTAAATATGGGTTTTTTCCCACTTATTTTCAAGATTAATTTCTAGTACTTTAAAATGAAGTATTTGATGTTGGGTTATGTTAACTGAATCTTGGGTTACATTTTTCTCAACCTTCCATTTGTGTTTGTGCTTAAGGTTTTTCATCTGTGGTTGGCTTTGGCAACTTTCAAAATAAAAGAGAAAAAAGAAAGAAAGCTGAATCTTGGCCAGTGAGTGAATTCCAGTCCAATCATCTGAAGCAAGTGGCCTTTTCTAGTGGGGGAAGCTGCAGTTTAAACCACACAAGAATGAAAAAATACTGGACAATATTAAATAGTATTTTAAAGAAGGCTTTAACTGACTAGTATTTGTGTTGCAGACTAAGGAGGTTGAACTAGTCGGCTGATGGAACTCCTCCCTACCTTCCACTGGTAACAGCCAGAGGAGATCCCGGTGGAGGCGAGGCCGTAGCCTTTGCCCCCGCTGCCGTGCGTCAGGCCCTGGCCGTTCTCCACCACGCAGCACTGAGCCTTCTCCGGGTCGAAGGACACCTCCTGGATGGGGAGGTTCTCGTCCTCCTCCTCCGCCTCTCCCTGAGGAGTCAAGAAAACAGTCAGCCACTCAAACATATAATGATAATAAAGACACATGAAGAAGGCTGGTTTCACACCTGTAGTTTAAGCTCCTGAACCTTTTCTTTGATCTGGATGGAGTGTTTGGCCTGAGCGACGGGAGCTTCCCACATGCAATCAGACAGCAGGGCGAACAGCCGCTCCACAACCTGAACCAGAGCAAGGCGAGCCAAGTTTATTTGTATGGCACCTTTCAACAACAGGGCAATTAAAAGTGTTTTACACAAAACATTAAGAGCATTTAAAAGAGAAAATGTTTAGGAAAAAATATAGAAGTATATTCAAATATATCATTTTAAAATTGAAAGCGAGGTTTCAAATATCAAATTCTCTACTCATATCGCTAAACGAGAGGAGTGTATCCGGCACACCCGGCTTCGCCCTTTTAGGAGAAAGCGGCATCTCTAAACTGCAGTTTTCTGGGAGTTTGTTCCAGATATGTGGAGCATAAAAACTGAATGCTGCCTCTCCATGTTTAGTTCCGACTCTGGAAACACAGAACAGACCAGTCCCTGATGATCTGAGAGTTCTGGATGGTTCGTAGCTAAGCACAAGATCAGAAATGTAAAAATGTTGGGGCCGATTTTAATATCCCCACAAAGATTTTTATAAGTATCCCCAGTTTTCTGGGAGTTTGTTCCAGATATGTGGAGCAGTATATTTCAGCTCTCTGACTGACAACGGTCTGTTACTGAAGACTTGTAAGAAGTTAAGTTTGTTGCTGACCTGTGTCATCTGGTCGTCCTCCATATTGGCCTCACAGGCCGGCAGCACAGCCTCCAGCACGTGGAGAGCGAGGAGCCGAGTTCTCAAGTTCCCCACCAGAGGGACCCCTAAAATCAGCAGCCACAGAGAGTTCAAGTCTCAGCGAATAGATGCAGTGCTGCACATTTATCTGTGCTGTGTTACATGAGCTGTGTGTACCTGAGCAGCATTTCTGTGCAGCGATGTTGAGCAGCACTTCGGTCCACTTCGGGGACGCCATCTTGGACTGGATGGCCTTGGAGGACACGACTCTCCTGAGGAAGACGAGGAAGTCTCCGAGGTGGAGCTCGGCTGTGTGCTGTTTACGGATCAATGCTGGAAAACAACAATAACAACACATATACAATTACAGACAGTTTATTATATTACATGGAAAATCTGCTTTTATGTAATTTATGTGATTTTTTTAGACATATCTTAGACGTACTGAGGAGAATCAGGTTGTAGCTCGTGGTCCACTTTACCAACTCAAACAGTGACTCTTTTCTCAAAGTGAATAATTATTCATTTCTCCTACATGGCCCTAATCCTCTTCATATCAAAGAAACCCTGTGACCAGTGAGAGATATTAGCTGATAGTGCTTCCAACAATCCGTGATCAGCCCCAAAAGTCCTGATCAGAGCACCTTTCATAAGCACCCTGAACAGAACATCATGCACTGCTGTTGGATCAACAATCATGTAATCTTCCCCTATAGGAATTTAAAAGGCTTAAAATCTGCTTATATGAAAGGCAAAGGCCTCTAGATGACGCTCATTATACCAAAAAAAGTATCGTATCATTCATTGAGTTTTATCATTTAATTAGGACAGGAAGGTCTTTTGTCAGGGACAGTACACACAAAAAAAATGCGACAATATGATCACATGAAATTAAATGTGTATGTGTGTATGTGGGCAAATGTACACATTTTTACATGCTGTAGTGCCATTTTTTGGAGCATTTTCATGTGATATGCACATAGGCTATACATCAATACAACCCTTACATCCGATATTTTAATAATATATATGGACTTGTGTCCATACTGATGAAATAAATTGATTAAAAGTGGAAAAAAAAATCACAAAAAAAATGAAATGAAAATTTACGCATATTTTTCTAAATACAGAAATATCATAGTTGTATCCCTCAAAAGTGTAAATGTAAAAAAGTTGCATGAAATCCTTTCAAACTACAGGAAATTTATTTTGAGTGTGTACATTATTTACTTTTTGAGATACACTAATTTTAACCAAAATGAAAATATAGTGGTTTATAAAGTTTTGTTGTGTTGTTTTTACAGGATTTCTACGAACCCATTAGTGTAAAGAAACAGAAGTCCCCTGGTTTTATCTGCAAAAAGAATTATAGCTCTATCTTATTTGTTTGCAATTCTACCAGCATTTAAAAATGTGATCGTTGGCACGACTGGCAGGGATCGCCAACGCTTCCTTCAGTCTAAAAGGGTTTTAAGCATTTAAGAGCTATGCAGTGCAATGCATTATTCCTCTATAAGAGTTCATCAGATGGCCAAATGCTGACTCTGCATGCAGCACAAGCCTTCATCAGCCATTATGTGATATCAAACACATAAGAGGCAACACAGTTCCCTAATTAGGTCACCAAACTGAATTTAAGAAAAAGACTGATTTTGTGAAAGAGTAGTGAGACCAAACGTCTTTATCACCTCTGAAATCTTTCTTCTCAGAGTCGGCGCTGTCCTCCTGTTTGCTGTCCTCCTGCTCATTTCCAGGAGACAGCAGACTGACTCCAGCCTGGGACAGCAGGTTCTTCAGCTGACTGCAGAGCAGGTCCAGCAGCGACTGGACCACCTTGGGACTCAACTTGTCTGCATACGTCCTGCAAAACCAAAGAAAGACACAACTGTTGATGCAATATTTTCTTCAGGTTAACCCTTGTGATGTCTTATGGGTCAAAAATGACCCGCTACTATGTTTAACAGCATAGGAAACTCCCTTAATGATCTTTTTTAACTTCAAATTCCATGCCTTTTCCTAGAATGACCCCAAAATTAGAACCAGTAATACATTGTCTTAGTTCATATTTCCTTGAAAGCTGTATATCAACGGTAAATCTTGTCTTAGGGGGCATTTTTGACCAGGCAGTTATAAAATCATTTTCATACCATAAAAACCACAAAAACCATGCAGGCATGTACACATGCATGTTTGCAAAAACTTTTTTACACCTACAGTCATGGAAAAAATTATTAGACTACCCTTGTTTTCTTCAGTTTATTGTTCATTTGATGCTGATATCTAGACATTTTTAAATGGTTTTCTTGATAATGATTTTGGTTATTATCAAGAAAAACATGGAAAATGTCTAGATATCAGCTTTTAAATAACCTCTTAAGAGATATTTTTGTTGTCATCATTAAATTTGTCCAAACAAATGTACCTTTAATTGTACCAGGCATTAAAGTGAACAAAAAACTGTAGAAAAAGTGTGGTCTAATATTTTTTCCATGACTGCATGTAGTACCTTTATTAATTTAAATAAACTCGTACTTTAGTGAAACTGTAAATCGATTATGACAGGTGTGTTATAAAAACAAGTGGATTTCATTAATTAAATCTACTTTTTCTGCACTGTAAGAGATAAAAACCTAGCTGTTACCAGAGTTTATGATGAATGACAGGTTGTTTCTTCATGCAAAACAGATTTGGGTTTTAAAATTCAATCAAGGTGCTTTATTAAAGGGGAGGCGGGTCATTTTTTACCCTTAGAACAAGTGGTGTATACAGCAAGTCAACATAAGGGTACCAAAGTGCTGATTGCCTCCAGTTTTAAGTGTCGTACCCGGTGCTGATGGCCAGTATCTGCAGAAGGCGGGTGGAGGCCACCTTGAGGGCGGTGCTGAGCTGGGACACTCCAGGTTTCTGCAGCAGCTGCAACGGCTGTCCCAGCATCGTCTCTGTCCCGCAGAGCTGGGACAGCACGTTGAGCAGCCCACTGGAGATGGCGAGGGAGACGTCCACCGGCTGGTAGCGAACACTCAGTGCAAACACTGTCACCAGCAGGAGGCGCTGCTGGGCTTCTACAATGGAGAGAGAGGGAGAGATAAAAGCTTCAGACAAGCTGCTGGTAAAAAAAAAATCAGTACAGGGTGGGACTTCACGACACTAAAGCAAGCGTAATAAATCAGTTTATGAAAAACAAGAGTCAGCAGATCTCTGGTTCACTGTCAGGTGAAGCTGCCAACTGAAAAAGTTTGTGATAAATGTCTGTGATGTTTACAGCCCTACAAAGTCTAACTACAGTAACTACACAAAGGGTAAAACTGAGAAAAAGTGCTTTAAAGTGTTTTAACGTTTTTTAACTGGCCAGCCAAATGGGTTAAAGGTAGACAAGTGATAGGACACTTATTTCTACATCTATTGATGATTTCATTTTTATGCTCAAAAATCTTAACGATTTATTTGACCTTTGACACCAAAAATGTAGTTACTGCACTCTGGATTTGCATTGATGTAAAAGTTTCTAATAGTAATGCAAGAACAGAGTGCAGTAACTAAAATGTTGTTGTCTTCTTTCAATTCAAATTGATTTTGTTATTGTGTTTAGTGTGTGTTTAAAAGTGTTAAAAACTCAAATTCAAAGAGTTGTGAGTTTTAGACCTAATATTATAAAGTAAGGTTGTATTTTAGTCTTGACATAATTGTATCTCACGTTTTTCCTTAATCACTATGATAATAATTTCCCTATCAAATAAACTTAATAATAATGATAATATAAAATTAATTTCTATTTTTCTTGTCTTCACACAATGAGGAAATACGAGGCTACACTCTATCACAGTCAAAGCAGACCTTGGTAAGTGCAATTACTGCTTTGGTTTTGAGTTGGATTTTGTAGTTACTGCAATTTTTATATCATATCTGATATCATATCATATATCAAAATTGAAATCTACATTTTTTCACAAGGTAAAACAGACATCAAGGAGTTTATTTCAAAAATGTAGTTACCGCAGTTAGGCTTTGTAGGGCAGTACAGTGAGCTGTTTTTAACAGGTTATGAAACAGTCTCAGTTTGACCTACAGGGTTTTCAAAGCCTGAGATGGCGGGCCTGCCCTCACATCTCCCTCTGTCATCCCACAGACCCTCAATAATTGAGCCTAATAGTGCTGACATAACCTTAATGTATAAAAAAGGGATCTGTCCTACAGGCATTCAATAGTTTCTGACTCTGGAAAAACAGTAAAAATCCCTCAAACTACTGTAATTCTGAACTGTATGTGTTTAACCAACACGTTTTTTTTCAAAGTTCAATGTTTCTTTATGTATTATTATTAGATAATTCACTGTGCAACAGCAGGACGCATCATAATCAGCACATAAACCAGCAAACAAACCACCAGCGACAATAGACAAAATACATACTGCATACATCTCACATTGAATTATTAAAAAGCCTATAGCAGCAGGGACAAAATAGTTTTTGCGTCTGTTTGTCCTGCATTTGTGCAGGCAGAATCTGCGGCCGGACAGCAACAATGTGAAGCAGCTGTTTAGAGGGTGACTGTGAGGGTGACTGATTGTGCCCTCTTATGGGTCCTTGTCTCGTATAGAGAATTTAGATCAGTCAGAGGGTTGTGGGCAATTTTGCCGCACACCTTGACTATGTTTTGCAGACTGTTTTTGTTTGAGTGAGAGACCCAAACCAGCTCACAAAAGCAAAAGAAAGGATAGTTTCAATAAAACATTTATGCTATTCCCTGTAATGTCCTTAACTAATTTAATAACTGATGTAATATTGTATCCCTTCCATTCACTGAGCGTCCCCTGACACTGTTCGGAGCCCCTTTGAAGAGGCAAAACTCCCACTTTGGAAACCTCTGACCTACTGGAGCAAAGAATACCAGCTATTTCTATACAGTTATTCTTCATTTCTGTCTTGCGGGTCAGATTTATCTGAAAAATCTGATGAAATGATTCACATCCTGCAGCCCCGATGGTTGCAACTTCCCAGCAGGCAAAGTTTGGCAGTGAGTAGTATGTTTGCCAGTTAAAAGGAAGCAGGAGGAGAGATTTCTTCAGAGACGTTTATTTTTTTTACGTTATATATTTTGTGTCTGGCTGATGATGAGGCAGGATCAGCAAAGAAAAGAATTGACTGATGAATGAAAAAAAGCTAAAAGTGACAGTGAATTGGCCCTCTTCCTTTTAGACGTATATAATATATCTGTTACTCTGTTTCATCATCTTCATATCACAGCTATTAATCTTACTCTGACACAAATAGATGCAAGATGAGGTACATCACCATGCATTAGAGGTGTGAATCAGTGTGTCGGCCCCACGATATGATTTTTTCCTGATAATTGAGTCACAATACAATATTATTGCAATTTTAAGCATTTTGTGATATGGTGAGCATTGCGATACAATATATTGGGATTTAAATGTTTAACTGCAATTCAATTCAATCAAGAATTGTTTTGTCCAATAAGAGAAAATTCTCAGTCTTTTCATCTCACTTCAGTCTTTTTATTTCTCCACAATGAGAGTCAAAGACCCAGAGAGCCTATTTTCATTGAGATACCATGACTTCAGAGGTCATATGACCACTTTGAAAATCACCATGAAACATCAAAAAAAGTCTAACTTTGCAGCGTTATTTCGACAACTTCCCGACACGATATCCGGACACACATGGTGCCTGTAGATTCCTTAAATGTTCTCGTTTCATAGATACCAGTATCCCCAGGATATTCATAAGTGAGCCCGCTACGGCCTCAGGAAAAAACAAAATAGGCGAAAATACTGATGGCTCGCTGGCTGTCGGAACGCTAAATATCGATACTTGGCAATCATGAATCGATATAATATTGCCACGCAAAATATAGCAATACTATGCTGTATTGATACCATGCATCATGCAAAAACAGCTGTTTAAAAGAGAAAAACAGCATCAAAAAAGGTTGTGCTTCCATTTTTTTTTTCGAGACTCTTTACAGCAAGAGTGATGCTCGTGCAAACACTACTGCTTTTATCCACTTACGGTGCCAAATCAAAATCCTTGCAGTTGTTCTAACAACCTGATGAACTATTTAGATGTTAGATACTGTGACGTCAGAGGTGACATAACCGCTTTGAAAATCACCATGAAAAAAAAAAAAATAGCCTAACTTTGCAGCGTCATTTCACTCCCCGAAACGATATCCTGACACACATGGTGCCTATAGATTCCTTACATCTTCTAGTTTCATAGATAGTATCTCCAATATATTCCTAAAAGTGAGTCAGCTACGGCCTATGGAAAAAAAACTCTATGACAAGAGGTGGTGATGCTCGTGCAAACACTACTGCTTCTATCCACTTAAGGTGCCAAATCAAAATCCTTGCAGTAGTTCTAACAACCTGATTAACTATTGAGTGATACAGCAGCATCTCTGTTACCTATGTGGTGCTTGTTGGCCTGCAGCGCCCTCTCCAGAGTGACTGACAGCTGCTGGTAGATCTTATGCACAGCTGTCTGGATTTCCATCTGGAGGCTCCTCTTGGCTGCTTTTACTCCGTCCTGCAGAAAAGACACACAGTCAACATTATCTCTAGTTCTCTTGTAGATAAAAGAGAGTGGGGCTGCTGTTGACAAGGCTCTACCTGATAGTGATGCAGCTGCACGCTCTCTCTCTTCAGCGCTCCGGTGCCCACAGTGCCGAGGCCGAAACATCCTGCCAGGAACTGCAACCTGACGGAGGTGAGCAGGGAGGAAGACTGGAAGGCACTGCTGGATCGATCGGTGTTCCCGGGCTGGCTGCCCTTCTCCTCCATGCCCGAGATCAACACCACGATCTGGTGGAGCGCCTCCAACCGCAGCTGAAGATAAAAACACATCCCAGTGGTCAGGAGGAGATTTATATTATATTACTAGTGCATGGCCTAGAGGTTAGGAATCGGGCTTGTAACTGGAGAGTCGCTGACAGGTCAAGGACCGAAATGCCCTTGAGCAAGGCACCTTATCCCCCTCCACAGCTCCCCGGGTGCAGTAATGTGCTGCCCACTGCTCCTTGCATGGTGTGTTCACTTGTGTGTAAAAAAGGATGGGTTAAATGCAGAGGTTGAATTTCCCCATTGTGGGATTAATAAAGTAATTCATCTTAATCTTAATCTTACTAGGTCTGTTACGATAAAACATTTTTAGGATGATATACAGGTACATCTAAAAAAATTTGAATATTGTGAAAAAGTTCAATATATTTTGTCAATTATTTCAGAAAGTGAAACTCAAATATTTTATAGATTTATTACACATAAAGTGTAATATTTCAAGTAATATTCCTTTTTTTTGTAAATTTGATGATCATGGCTTACAGATAATGTCTCAGAAAATTAGAAACTATTACATAAGATCCATAAAGAAAAAGGATATTCTAAACACAAATGTTTATTGACCTTTTCCTTCTTTTACATTATTTAACAAATCTTTTAATAGTATTATTTATGTGTTCTTAATTGCATTTTGTTTTATTGTCAAGCACCTTGTAACTTTGTTTTTAAAGGTGCTATACATACATACATTTGTTTGGACAAATACAATGATAACAACAAAAATAGCTCATAAGAGTTTCATTAATTATTATAACTTGTTGTTGATGTCATACATGTGTTTTTTCTTTTATCAGTTTGTCATTACTTTCTTATAACTAACTTAAAACTATGAAATTTTAGGTGGAGGCTTTAAATAAGCCAATATGGGGTTTCTGCCTCTCCCTGCACTTCACATTATCTGTTATCTTTGTCATTTATGTTATTATAACTGTGCCAATAAATAAACTATAAACCTTTAAATCATTAAAACTTAAATTAAACTCTTATGAGCTATTTTTGTTTTTATCATTATATTTGTTCAAGCAAATGTACCTTTAGTTGTACCAGGTGGTCTAATCATTTTTTCCATGACTGTAGACCCATAAAGTCCTGAGTGAGCGGCTCACCTCGGCCCTGCTCTGCTGCTGCTCCATGGCCAGGATAGTGGCCTGAGGGCTGGTGGACATGCTTTCTTCTGGCTCCTTGAAGGCCGGAGCCAGGCCCACGTCCCCGCTGATGAAGCTGACCATGTTGTCGATGAGAGCGTGGATGCCCAGAGAGCGGCTCAGGTCCAGGTCCGACTCCTCGTAGGAGTGCGCCGAGCTGTAGCTCCGCTGGCGGCTCAGTTTGGCCCGGAACCAGGACTCGGCCAGGGAGTCCGGTGAGCTGTGGAGCAGACCTGGGGACAGGAGGAGAGGGAGAGGGAGCCTTTCAGATGCATAAATGCACAAGTTAACTCTTCTGATGGATGTTGCTTTTAAGCACTTAAAAACTATGCAGTGCAATGCATTACTCCTCTATAAGAGTTCGTCAGATGGCCAAATGCTGACTCTACATGCAGCATGAGCCTTCATCAGCCATTATGGATTCATCTATAATGGACACACTGAGTTTCCAATACCCACTGAGGAAGAAAAGCTGCAGTTGAGAAGTGAAATGGTAACCTGAGCTGCTGTTTCCACACAACAACTGAAAGCACTGAAGTTAAAGGAACAGTTGGGATTGTCTGAGGTACTTTTCCACTAGCAGTGTATTAAGTGTATCAATGCATGCCTCCAGTTTGGAGAAGCAGGCAGGAGTACTGTCACAGAAATAGCAACAGTCATGGAAAAAATTATTAGACCATTTTCTTCAATTTCTTGTTCATTTTAATGCCTGGTACAACTAAAGGTCCATTTGTTTGGACAAATATAATGATAACAACAAAAATAGCTGATAAGAGTTCAATTTTAAGAGCTGATATCGAGACATTTTCCATGTTTTTCTTGATAATGATTTTGGTTATTATCAAGAAAACCATGGAAAATGTCTAGATATCAGTTCTTAAATTGTACCAGGCATTGAAATGAACAAGAAATTAAAGAAACATAGGTGGTCTAACAATTTTTTCCATGACTGTAAACAACATACTGCTGTGGACGGGGGGTAGCAGGTAAATGCATTTTAGACACCTAAAAAAAATCAATATCAGCTGAAGCAGATGATATATTTTGAATATTTTAACTCCCTTTCCTTGGCTTCAGTCAGCACTAAGTGAGAGACTGAAGCTGGTGTGCTTGCTCTCTTCAAGGCCACCAGACTCCTTTGACAAAAACAGTCATTTTACCTTGCAATACTGGAATAAGTTTCTGGTCTACTGCTGCATAGTTTGGTAAGTTTGTGTTATTGTGTGACTTTGGTGAATCTGAAGGAACACTTTAAAACACCGAAGTCACGCAATAATACAAACTAACTAACCGATAAAGGCAGCAGTAGACCAGTAACTCCTGTGTTCTTTGAGCTAAATTACTTATACTTACTTATTAATTACTGTTTTTGTCAATGGAGTCTGGTGTCTTTGAAGAGAGCACAGATAACAGCTTCAGTTCTTCCCACATAAGCTTAAACAGCACTGTCTGATCGCAAGTTAAAGTGCTGAAAATATTCTTAATATAGCGAAAACTTTACCAGATATTGATTTTTTAAGGTGGCTGAACTAAATGTATCTGCAGCAGTACATTGTTTATCTTCTGTGTCAGTACTCCCGCTGCTTCTCCAAACTATAGACCAGCTGTAGTAATACACTGACTATGAATAAGTGCCTCATACAAGCACACTTCAAAAAATCCAAACTATCCCTTTAAAGTGTGACTGGTAATTCCATGAAAACTCTTCAGCATGAAAAACTGAATTCTTTACGAGGATGAGCCTTCATTGTGCAAAGTGGCAAACATTCAGAGCAGAAGAATGAGCTGTTATTTGCACAATGGGCTCATCTGTATGGTGTGTGTTTCTTTGAGCAGTCTATGTGTTAGCACGGAGAGAAGAACATGAAGTGTCTTGAGGTGAAGCTCAGAACAAGGCCCTCATCATGAGAGATGGATGAGTGAAGGGGGGCATCGCAGTCATGGAGGAATGAGCTAACAAGAGGAAGAAACATGCCATCGTTTACTTGCTTGGAGCTCCTCTTGTGTTTGGGGCTCAACTGCCCCAAAAGAAGCAAATAAACTATCCAACACAGGAATCGAGAGACAGAGAGACAAGAGTAACACATGATTGCTGACCTGTAGCATCCTGACTCGCAGCATTACACAGAACACACTGCACATCGTCTTTACCTCTCTTTTTGTGAGAGAACGCCAAGTCCAGGTCAACATTCCTCCTCCCACTCTGAAAGAGACAACAGAAAGAAGGTCTGAGTTAGCTTTAATGTCACAACATTATTGTAGGCCTGTCACGATAACACATTTTTTAGGACGATATATTTTCCTGGAAACTATCACAATAAACGATAGTATCGTTGAGTACATTCTTTTCCACAGTAATAAATTCTAAATCTATTAAATCTTTAAAAATGTGGAAAATAGATATTAAAATATCCTAGAAAAATAAAACATAAATAAATACACTACAATCAAAACTAATATAATAGACTCTCAGGCTCTGTTAACAGAAATTGCACTAAGATAAATATTATATTATTATTTATTATAAGTAATATATAAACAGCCTGTCAAACATTTGCAGTATTACTACAAAAAGGACAAAAAGTCAGTGTTATAATACTTCAAGTAACACACTCACTATGCTTCAGCTGGCAAGCGTCCGCACTAGCGGCAGGAGAAGGACAGAAGCAGCGCTACTGGCGAAAATGTTGATGGCTTATGTCAGTGTTTACCAACCTCTTTAGTGCCACGGCACATATTTTACATTAGAAAAATCACACGGTATACCAGCAAACAAAAATGTCAAAAAGACAGTAAAAAAAACACCCTAAATATGTTTAGAACTGCATGTGTCATCTGTCACAATTCCAACCCTCCAATCCACAGATTGTAAGCCAGCCAGTGGCGACTTTGCACATGCACGATTCATTTGCAGACTGGACTCTGAGGGGTTAACATCTCCTGCTCTGACTGCAGCTGGGAGAGACTGCTGCGGGAGGACTGGGCCACTTGTGAGTGCTTTGGGACGGGCCCATGGCAGCACACGCTGGAAGGACTCTCCAAAAGACTCCAATAACACCAGAAAAAGTCGCTAGATTTGTCGCAAGTTGCTTTTTTGAAAAAATCGCTACTGGAGGGGTCTGAAAGGTTGCTAAATATATCGACAAAGTCGCTAAGTTGGCAACACTATTCCAGCTGCTGGACATATCACGCTGACACACTGGCCTCTCACTTCACGCCGCTCACTTAGAGTACCAATCAGGTGAAATTGGATAATCTTCCACGGCACACCTGATCGGTTGGGAATCACTGGCTTATGCAAACAAACAAGCATGTAAACAATAATTATCGAGTCCACAAAAACTATCGTGTCCATTTTTATATACCGAACGATAAGTCGATATAGTAGTTATTGTGACAGGCCTACATTATTGTCATCTCTTTGGACGCTGATGATAAACACAGAAATACAGTGAGTGAAATAAGTGTGTTTTTACCAGAGTGTAACCCTCTTCGTCTGACTCGGGCTGCGACAGGTCAGACTCGCTCCTGGACTTCATCAGCCTGTAGCTGGGGCTGCTCTGCACTGAGCGGCTCTCTGCACTCAGACTCTCGCTTCTACAAACATGAACATCACAGAAACTCATTAATCATCTCAGTCATAGCGCTGCAACACCAGTTACAACTTTAACTGATAACTGATATTTAAAGATAGAAAAATATCATATATCAATTTTACTGCAATTAACCCATTGAAGCCTGGAAAGCGGATACGTCGTTTTGTAGTATTTGTATAAGCTCTCAAATACCTTTTTGAATTTCATTTCTATCTGCTACAGAGGCTGAAAAATCTATTATTTAGTAGAAGAGTTGACACTTTTTTTCCCAGAATTTCCAGAAAATTAGAGGCTTATTTTTAAATCGCCCAGCGATTTTTCAGGCCTCAATGGGTTAATGCATTCCTGAAATGTACGCATTTTTGCTTTCTGCATCCGTCTACCACAAATGTGCACTATTTTATCCCTGTATTTACCTTCTGCACTATTTATGTCTCACCCTGTGTCTAGACTGCAGGCATGTTGATATGTTTTTTATTTTCATGTCTCACACAGCAGATGCACTTTTATTTTAATCTTTGCAGCTGTCTGCAGTGGCTCCCTGCAGGCTCCAGTCTCAGCAGCGTCTCACGGGCGTAACTAAGACCTGAAGTGGTTATTTACACTTTAAGTCTAATATTTGGACAGTATGAGTGTTGATTTATCATTTTTAATGATTACAATTCTATAATATTATCTTTAGGTTGATATTATGTGACCTTGTTCTTTGATTTTCTATTTTCTGATGGCAAGTTTTCTTCCTTATTGTTATCTATTCATTGATTCTGTGGCTTTCACACTATAATAATATGTTTTTTTGTCCTCCCAAACTTTATCACAGGCTAAAAGATAATGAGGGAGAAACTCCACAGGAAGTTCAGCTGCATGTAACATTTGCGGTTCAAACAGTGTTAGATTCTCATTTTTACTTTTTATTCATATTCAAGGAGCTTTTTTGTTCGAGGGATGATACTTTTTCATTACCAACATCTCTGCTGTGCACATGAAACTTTAATCTAAAAAGCTATTACGACTCCCACCACTCCACTAAAGACAGTGTGTGTGATACTGCAAATAGAATCGAATTCTGTGGGAAACACTGAAGCTGAAGCTCTGCAGAACAGCATGCACACGTTATCATTCTGAAGGTGCTCCAGGCTGAGTGTGAACTGAACTGACTGTGAACATGAAACTTGTTGAAACTGAAAAGTAGGTTAAGGTTTCAAGATAACTCTGGAGTCAGCAAAATCCTGACTAAAGAAAAGTCACACACCTTGACCTGTTGGCCTGAGGGCTCAATCATTCATAGAACTACATGCCAAGAGAAAATACAAGGATTTACTGTATTAATCTTGTAACCATCACAAGCTTATGGTCTGGAAAAATGTTTTGGCAGTGGGTTGAATTTTATTGTTTTATTGGTTAAATCTTATATTATAGTGGGTACTGTTTTCCAAATCAAATCTGAGCTCAAATATAAAAGTGAATAATTATCAAGTTTGTCTTGAAACAACATAGTGACAGTTAGATTGTATGAATGATATATTGATTGTAATTCAATGATTGTAAATATTGCTTTCTTTTATTGTTATTAGTTATTCTTTTCTTTTAAAATGAATAATAGAATTATAATAATTTATTGTAAATATTGCTTTCAATATTCCTTACTGTTATCTTTTTTTCTGATGCTTGCTTTGGCAATATATACAGTGCTACGTCATGCCAATAAAGCCAATTGAATTGAATTGAGAGAGAGAGAGAGAGAGAGAGAGAGAGAGTGAGAGAGAGTGAGAGTGAGAGAGAGAGAGAGAGAGAGAGAGAGAGAATCCAATGTTTGACAAAAACAAATGCATATAGTAAAGTTAAACTCTATCACATTAAAGCTTCTGAAGTTACAGTTGTTTAGGTAAAAAGTTCACTCTATGACCCTGTTTCCATTTAGCAGTAACATGTGGTCTGAGAGATCCGAACACAAGTGGACAGCTCAAAAAATACAGTTGAAAACACTGTCAGGACACATTGAGATCGGATGTCAAAAACCACATTGGGAGGTGGTTCAGGCTGCATGTGTCCACATTCAGATAGTCGTGAGAACGGGTCTGTGGCTCTAGTCCACATTAGAGACCACCTACTCAACTGCCGCCCCCTGCTCGAGCAGAAGTACATACTCATTAGATGTGCATACTGATTTCAATGAACAATTTCATACCATGTTTCTGTAAATGAACGCTACAAGTGAGCTGTGCTGTGATAAACATGGAACAACAACTTTCAATTGCCTTATTTCTCATGTACACAGTACACTCAAACGGCCAACACGGTCTCACAGACGTTTGGGTTTTTCTTTTTTTAATAACTTGGTTATTGACCGCTTTATATAAACGGAAGTTATAGACCACTGTGTCCAGCTCTGCTCAGAGCAATTATTACAATGTTTTCACTTCATTTTTCGCTCATCTATTTTCTTTTCACTTGTAATGTTTTCATAATATCACATTTATTTTACAGGTATATGTGAATCAGGAGCACACGAGAGAAAGAGAGGAGACAACGGGCATGAACAGGCAAAAACTGAAACGGGCCGGTTAGAAATGAAAAGAGGAAAATAACAGAAGACAGGATGTGTCCAGGACACTCAGGACGTGAGTGAGGGAGGATGGGATGGTGGCTCAGGGAGAGAGGAGGAACTGTCAGCTGCACATCTGTATGCAGCTGGGCTCCATGCAGACATTTATCAAACTTTATTATGTATCTAAGAAAGATTTGGATCGCAACCGGCCGATTTACAGATAAAAAAACAGCAACGCATTTGGTGTTTCTTAAATAGAAATGATGTACGTGTTCATTTACATACAGAGCGGGGAAGAGGAATCAGATCACAAGTGATCACTGACGACACTAAATTGAAACAGGGTCTTTGTGTTCATGGATTTTCGCTGCAGCTTAGCAAGACAACACAGTTTGGGGAACCACAAACAGAATTTTGCACCAGAAAGACTAGAAATGACCCATTTGATTAATCTAACTTTGGCTGAACTTGAGGATGCATTTCTTCACTTGAGACCTGCAGCGTTTGTCTCTTATCTCTGACTCTGGACTCGCTGTAGAATCGGATATGTTAATGGCCTGATTGTGGTTGCTGTTATGATTCCTCTTCTTATTACTGGTTGCGAAGAGATTCCTTACTAAAGGAATTCCTTGCTTCCAATGTCAGAGATAGGGGACAAAATCCATACAGCAGTCTTTGTTCTGCACAAAAACAACAGCAAGAGCTAGTTTGAGGCTTCAGCAGTCTGCAGTTAACCAAATTAAATCTTCCAAAGTAACAGTCCCCCTTTGTGTTACTGTTTTTTTCCACTGCAGCCTAGCAAGAAAACACTGTCCAGGAAACGCAAACAATGTTTTTCTACCCTAGAAAGACTTCGTTTATTTAGTTGTTTATGCACTTTAAACCTGCAAAGTTTGTCTCTTATCTCTTCAGAAGGGGATCTCTTCATGTCCTGTTTCAGTGTTCATACAGGCAGGGGAGTGTTGTTTTAAAAATGTGAAACTTTCCTTAAATTCTCAAGGATAGTTACTTTGCCTCAGGAAAGGAATATATGGAAAAAAAATATTAGACCACACTTGTTTTCCCTCAATTTCCTGTTCATTTGTTTGGACAAATATAATGATAACAAAAAAATAGCTCATAACAGTTTAATTTAAGAGCTGATATCTAGAAATTTTCCATGTTTTTCTTGAAAGAAACCAAAATCATATCAAGAAAAACATGGAAAATGTCTAGATATCAGCTCTTAAATTAAACTCTTATAAGCTATTTTTGCTGTTATCATTATATTTGTCCTCACAAATGGACCTTAAGTTGTTAAAATGAACAAGAAATGAAAGAAAACAATGATCTAATCATTTTTTCCATGACTGTATATATCACCACGTAAGAGGGAATCATCTTTCAACACATACTGATGTTGTTCTTGATATATATATATATATATATATATATATATATATATTAAAAATATATATATAAAAAAGAAGAAATGAAATAAAATACAAATAGCAACAGTGACATAAACAGAATCTTAAAAAAATAAAATAAAATATGGAGGAAAAGTTTAAATAACCAAATAAAGTAAAATAAAACATAAATTAAAATAAAACATACATTTAAAAAATAAAATAACAATTAAGGATATAAGAAAAGGTAAACAAAACAAAAACATTTTAAAGTAAAGGTTTAATTGTTGGTGTATAAATTCACTTTTGGATCTTGATTTATCCCCTCCCTCCCTCCGTGCTGACAGCACTCTGACCTGGTCATGAAGCTCAGACACTCCTGTGTCCCCGTGGCGGACTGGCTCTGACCCTCCTCCTGGTTCTGCTTGGTGAGCTCTCCCAGTACGGGGCTCACCCCCAGCAGCAGCAGGGCGCATCGGTGGATCACAGAGTTGCAGGCCGCGGTGTACAGGTCCTGGCCCTCCGGGAGCCCCGTACTGCCCCTCCTCCCCTCCTGAGACAGGATGCCGTCCTCCTCTCCTCCTCCACCTCCTCCTCCGCTCCTGGAAACAGAGCCGGAGCCGAGCCCGGTGCTGCTGCTGGCCCGCTCTCTGTCCCGACTGCGAGCTACCTCCCGCGCTGAGAGGAAACATTGAAAGATTTCTGTGTGGTGCAAGATGCACATACACAAATAAAACACACACACGAGATGCTGGGTTAGAGGACAAGCAGCAGCCACACTGAACAATCCAGGTTCACAAGAGTGCAAAGTTCAGAACCAAAGCTCATGCGAACGCAACACATCAAAAAGCAGCCTTCAGCATTTTAGACCAACTGTTTTTTTTATTTATTTATGAAAAGCTTTTTTTCTTTACAATCAGATATCTGCAAATGAGCTGAGATGTAACTAAAATGCATCTGTATTTGTGTCACTTAGGCCCTCAAATTAATGTATATCAGAAGCCACGTTTAGCAGGATTACACCTGTTAATCATTAAAAAAAACATAATACGGTCATGGAAAAAATTATCAGACTACCCTTGTTTTCTCTTTGCTTTCTTGTTCATTTAATGCCTGGTACAACTAAATGTAGATTTGTTTGGACAAATATAATAACAACAAAAATCTCAAACAAAATCTACCCATTTTCCATGTGTTTTTTTTGATAATGATTTTGGTTATTATGAAGAAAACCATGGAAAATGTCTAGATATCAGCTCTTAAATTAAACTCTTATGAGCTATTTTTGTCGTTACCATTATATTTGTCCAATAAAATGTACCTTTAGTTGTACAAGGCATTAAAATGAACAAGAAATTTGAGAAAACAAGAGTCTAATATTTTTTTCCATGACTGTTCCATGACCGTCTGGTGCTAACTGAGAGAGCTGCACCAGAGAATCCCCCCTCAGAGGGTTTGGATGTTGCAGAGATACATGGTTAGAGCGTACACCTGTGCTCCCGGGTTGTTAGCTTGCTGACATCGCTGCCTCAGCATCTCATTACCTCTGACAGCCACCTGCCTCTCCCCCAGTAAAACCCATGACCTCCATACTGTAGCTTATTCTTCTTTCACAATGCAACAAACCTTTAAAATATTGTTTTTTGTTTTATCAGTCAAAATTTCGTAGTGCCAGTTAACGGTTCTATTGAAGTTAGACCCAAACTGACGGGCTGGGTGATACATCGATAGAAAAAAAAATATAGGTATATTTCTAAATGTGATATGGAATTAGACCATATCGTGTATATAGATATAGTTCAAATGTTTTCCTTCTTTCTATATAAATGCTGCCCTTGCTAGAGTTTGTCATATGAAGTTCTTTTGTAATGTTCATTATTCTTTTCTCACATAAATATATTTATTTCAGAAAAAGATTGGCCTATTTTATTTCATAGACTACTTTTATCTAAGATATTATTTTACTTAAATGTGCCCTTTATGGAGCTTTCATTAAAAAAAGGTACGCCTGTTGTTATACAGTATTTATGCGGTTTGAATAAAACTACTTGTGACATGTTATATCTGGTTTAGACTATGACTCAACATTTGCTTTCACTTTGTAATAAAAATATCGGGATATATATCCTATATCATATATATATTCAGCCTAAATATATCGGGATATGACTTTTGGTCATTATCGCCCAGCCCTACGGGATATTATGAAATAAACATCTAAATCATCCAAACTGGTAACCTGAATGGACTTGAGTTTCACCAGAGCTTACCCAACATGACAAAAACACATCAGGATTGTAGCGCCAAGCAAATGAAGCAAAACCTAAGAGTTTAGGAAGGAACTAAGTATCGTCATAAAACGGATGTGAATGAACGAGAGCAGGCAGGATAAAAAAAGCCTTGAAAGATCTGATTTAACCCATAATGTTCCTCATGATAAGCACACTGAAAGCATGTAAACGTGGAGCTCCGGGCAGGTGAACTCACTTCCAGCCGTCATGACTTCGTGCTCGCGGTCCTCCTCCTCGTCGTCTTGTTCCTGATGACCCTCCTCTCGCTCGCGGTCCGCTCTCTCCTCCAGCTCCGCCTCCTCGTCGATGGTGCGGGTGAACGAGTGCTCCTGAGGGTCCATGTCCAGAAAGTCCTGATTGTCTGAAATCTGACCAAATGCAAATACACATGACAACCGTGAGTGCATGTAACAAAAAGATTGTTTTCATGAAGAGAGCAGCCACTATGCATCTAATGAGAAAGAGGAAAGTAGGTCGAGAGTCTTTTAACAAATGCATATTACTGAATACAAGTGTGTGCATGCAGCTTCTGTTGACTAACCCTTCTCTCACGCGAAGAGGATCTGGTCTGGATGAAGTCCATGTTCTTACAGGCCAGCAGGCGGTTTCGTACCTTATAAACACTGCGATAGACCTCCGCCAGGGACTTAGATGGTTGGTACCTGATGGGAAAATAGAAATATTCTTATCTGGTTTTGTTTGTTTTCACAGTTTTTGTTTGTTAGAATTTTCAGGGCATGCATGGATCAGCAGTTCAGTTTTAATGCCCATTTCTGGACAGGAAAATGTACATATCTGAATACCTCTATACATGGAGAAACAGATACAGTCATGGAAAAAAATCAATCAAACCATTTCTTGTTCATTTTAGTGCCTGCTACTAAAGCTACATTTGTTTGGATAAATATAATGATAACAACAGAAATAGCTCAAAAGAGTTTAATTTAAGAGCTGATATCTAGACATTTTCCATGGTTTTCTTGACAATGATTTAGGCAACAAAATGAACAAGAAATTGAAGAAAACAAGGATGGTCTAATCATTTTTTTTCATGACTGTAATTATTGTAATAATGGAATTAATATTTTTTTAAGAAGACGAAAAAATTAACAAAAAAACAACAGCAATATCATTAATAGTAATAATAATACTAATATTATTAAATAAATATGTATATATAAAAAAGAAGAAATAAAATAAAATACAAATAGCAATAATGACATTAAAAGAATCTAAAAATTAAAAATAAAATAATAAAATAAGGGGAAAAAATTTAATAACCAAATAAAATAAAATAAAATGTAAATAAAAATAAAATGTACATTTAAAAAAATAAAATAACAGTAAAGGATATAACAGAAGGTAAACAAAAGTAAAAAAAATACTTTAGAGTAAAGGTATAATTTAATAGATAAGAGTTATGGCATGTGATGTTTAATTTAGGCTCACACTGTGAAAACATATTATATGTATCATGTTACAGTACCTGCCCTCCCCGCAGGCTTGGCCCAGCAGTCCTGTGTGCTTCAGTAAGGCTGCCAGCACAAACCTGGACACAGTGTCCAGCAGGGACTCGTTACTGAGAGACGCATTGTCCCAGTCTGCAACAGGACACACATTCCAGTCAAAACACTGTCAGTTACTTTTCTAAAGATAGAGACAATAGAATTTGTTATATTGGGAGTTTAAAGGCGGACCTTTGCTCATGGCGTAGTCCTGCATGTTGATCCAGAGGCTGTTGGCCGGTTCTTTCGTGGAACACAGAGCCAGGTCCACCAGGACACTCAAGTCAGGACGCAGCGTGCAGTCAAAGGGTTTCTGCTCCTCGTTCCCGGACAGCGCCGCCTCCAGCAGTGAGCTGATGCAGGCGTCTGAGTGAACAAACATTCAGCACGTCAGCAGGTCACAGAGGAAACAACAAAGCGTGAATATTGGAATAAAAAGGACAAAACGAGAAACACATTCATCAACAGTATCCACTCAAATTAAGCTGCAGCTACAGCAGAACTCCTGTCTCTGTCGGCTCCTTACTGAACTGTGGGATGTCCATTTCCAAGCCGTTGCTAAAGAGCGGCGTTTTGAGCCAGTAAGCCGTGTCCTGTTCCTCCAGCGAGGTGGGGGCGCCCTGCAGCATCCCGCCGAGGCAGCGGCCCACCAGCAGAGCCACCGTCCTCTCCAGATCCACCAGCCACACCCAGGACAGCGCCGGCTGAGGCAGGGACATCCCCGAGGCGGGCTCTGCAAAGTCAGAGGTACCTGGAGAGTTGGAAAAGATAAAGTAGAAGGAGAGCATGAGATGTGCTGCACAGAAATATGAAGGCCGTCACAAAAAGTTTAAATCACAGATAATATTATATATATTATAGAGAGTATAGAGAGCTCCAGAGGTGCGACCAAGTCAATGTTTTGCAAGTCACAAGTAAATCTCAAGTCTTTGCCCTCAAGTCCAAAGTCAAGACCGGCAAGTCTTAAGTCAAGTCCCAAGTCCTGCAGTTTGAGTTTCGAGTCCTTTCAAGTCCTTTAACATCAGAGAAATATATATATATATATATATATATATATATATGGAACCATTTTGTTTTATTGATTCTTATATCTTACTGTTATTGTCTATTGTCCAAATATTTGGAAAAGGTTGTACTTGTGCTTTGGCAATATTGTTTTTTAACTTTAATGCCAATAAAGCCCTATTGAATTGAAAAAAATTGAGAGACAGAGACAGAGACAGAGGCAGAGAGAGAAAATGTAAGGAAATAATATTTTTTTATGTTCAAAATCAGTGACCTCTACCTTCCTCCAAATTTCAGCAAACTCCCAATCATCAACATGGTTTGATGCATGTAAAGGTTCTCTTTGTGTTCTGCTCACCATGAAGAGGCCACTGCAGCTCCTGGTCCTCCAGAGGGGAGGCAGCAGGCAGCAGCCTGTTGAGGCGGTCCAGGGGAGGCAGCAGGTCCAGCAGGTGGCTCAGCAGAGGCCTCGCGACCGACACCGGGAGCAGCAGCAGCGAGTTGATTATCTGGCACAGCATGCTGCCTGCGGCTGACACGTAGATCACATCTGGAGGGGACAGAGACACGGTCAGGAGTTTAAAACTTGGAAGGAACATCGACTGAAAAGCAATTTCAGATTTTGGGGAGTTTTAAATTCAAATCTGAAGTGAAATATTAGGGGAAATGGGTGGACAGAGTTATTGTGAGCAAATTATCCTAAAGTGTATTGTCAAAATATATCATTAAGATTATTTATACAGTCATGGAAAATTTTATTATACCATTGTTTTCTTAAATTTTTTGTTCATTTTAATGCCTGGTACAACACAATGTACATTTGGTTGGCCAAAAATAATGATCACAACAAAAATAGCTCATAAGAGTTTAATTTAAGAACTGATATTTAGACATTTTCCATGGTTTTCTTGATAATAACCAAAATCATTATCAAGAAAACCATGGTCAGCTCTTAAATTTAACTCTTATCAGCTATTTTTGTTGTTATGATTATATTTGTGCAAACGAATGTACTTTTAGTTGTACCAGGCATTAAAATGAACAAGAAATTGAAGAAAACAATGGTGGTCTAATCATTTTTTCCATGACTGCATCTTGTTTCATGCAGTTTAAACTGATTTCTTTGAATATGTAGCTTGAAGAATAATGGGGAAAACAAATCATGAAGTTAACCTGAGATTCTACGACAGATAAACACAGAAACAGAACTACTGAATGATGAAAAGGTGAACAAGCGAAGGATAAGAGGGTCGAGACAGGAACAGAGTGAGAGACGAGGAAGCCTTTCTGCCTTCAGATGAGATTAACAGATCCTCTTCACCTTGCAGCTTCTCTCGTATGCTGCCGTTCCACGAGCTCTCTTTTATCAGAGCAGCTGAGCGGGAGAAGATATCTGTGGCGTGTGGCAGCAGGAGCTGCAGATGCTTGTGGAGTAAAGCCACACTGCTGGAGTTCTGCAGAAAAAAAAAACATGAGGATCTGAAGTGTCTTTTTGAATTAAATTGAATAAAAAATTATGTAACTAGAAGTTTCTTTGTTTCATGCATCAGTTATAAAACGTGTTTTTCCACCACAAGATCGGCATCTTAATGTCATTTTATGCCTCATGAACAGGATCATGTGAGATTGGATGTGCAATAAGAGTAAATAACTTTATCAAATTGAACATCATGAGGCCTTTCAAGTCAACTGAAACATGTTGAATCATGTAATCTCACCAGTGTTGCAAGAGTCTCATGATGCTAATGGCTCTGCACCAAGACATTTAAATAACTACATTAAGAGTTTTTGGATTGTGTAAACACAGTTTTTCTACATAATAAAGCTGTTATCAGGTAAACACACTCAGCCGAGTGTCCGTACCTCGGTGACAGAGTTAATGTGGCAGTAGGCCAGCAGCTGCTTCTGCAGGGAGCACAGCAGCTGGTGGAGGTGAGCTGGCTGGCTGCTGTCAGATGAGGACGTGCCCTGCTGCAGCTTGTCACTATTCTTCTCCAGCTCCCCGAATGCCTGATCCTGCATCAAACACCAAAACACACACACAAAAAATGAAATTTTCAGGGCATGCATGGATCCGTACATCAGTTTCAATGCCAATTTCTGGACAGGAAAATGAACATATCTAAATACCTCTATACATATATATATATATACATATATACATATACATATATATATATATATATATATATATATATATATATATATATACATACATACATACATACAATACATACAATAAAAAAGAATTGTATATCTATATATATATATATATATAAAGAATAAATTAAATAAAATACAAATAGCATTAGTGATATTAAAATAATCTAAAAATTAAAAGATAATAAGAATAATAAAATAAGGAAAAAATGTTTAAATAACCAAATTAAATTAAAATAAAACAAAAATTAAAATAAAACTTACATTAAAATAAATAAATAAATAAATAAAGGATATAAGAGAAGGTAAACAAAACTAAAAAATGTTTTAAATGAAGGTATAATTTAATAAATAAAGAGTATTGGCGTGGGATGTTTAATTTAGGCACGAAAATGTGTTATATACATCTTAAGGTTCACAGATATTGCAGGTATCAAAGGTATGATCAGAGATGGAAAACTGTTGTAGCCAGAAGGGAACTGAGTACAGGAGAGGAAATGTGTGTTTTCAGAAGAGAAATCTTTACAAAGCCACAGACACAACCTCCCTGCAAAGCCCCACAATATTTTATTATTTAAACGCTTTAATTATGAAGGAGCATGCCAGGAAATGTGAGCATGAATCAGTGAAATAAAGCAGATATGACTGTGACATTTGAAGATTTAGTCAGAGGTTATACAACACCTATGACAGGCGACCAAAGAAATGCATAAAATGAATAAAACTACAGATTTCTCTAGATTTGAACATTTGCAATAACTCAACATAATATACAGTCATGGAAAAATATTAGACCCTTGTTTTCTTCAATTTCTTGTTCAATTGAACACCTGGTACAACTAAAGGTACATTTGTTTGGATAAATATAATGATAACAACAAAAATAGCTGATAAGAGTTTAGTTTAAGAGCTGATATCTAGACATTTTCCATGGTTTTCTTGATAATGATTTTGGTTATTATCAAGAAAACCATGGCAAACGTCTAGATATCAGCTCTTAAACTAAACTCTTATCAGCTATTTTTGTTGTTATCATTATATTTGTCCAAACAAATGTACCTATAGTTGTACCAGGCATTAAAATTAACAATACATTGATGAAAACAAGGGTGGTCTACTATTTTTTTCCATAACTGTATATCACAGGGCTAGTCTTTTTTTGACATTTTAATGTGGATAGTATACCTTTAAATTAATTCAGCATTAAAAAAACAGCATCAAAACGAATTAGTTTTATACCCTAATGTGGAAATACTTAAAATTAGCCTCTTAAATACTCCTAAAAAATTTTATTTTTAGATTTATCGTCACATCTGGGATCCCTTTGTTGAATTAACACGTTCCCTTATCATTTCTATTAATAAAACAGGAATGTAACATGTCAAACTGCGAGCATGAGCTAAATATAGAGGCTGAATATTACATTGGAGTCTCTTTATGAGTTACACAGAATCATTGCTTTGTTCCAGCCCCGCTGCTGTGATCTGGATTCTTTTGTAGCTTTAAATTTAGAAGAACAAAATGTCATTAGTGGTTTCTGTTGAAGCATATTTCTTTTTTTTCCCATTCATTTGTGACTTTCCAGAAACAGAAGCTCTACAGATTAAGAACGGAGTAAGGAGGGCAAATAAGGAAAAACGCAGCGAGTGAAAATGAATCCAAAAGGAGTGAGTCAGATGCAGAAAGCCTCGCAGCCTAATCATCATTCATTGCTCAGGCCCTGCATAATCACACACACTTGAAAACAGCCTGTGTGTGTGTGTGTGTGTGTGTGTGTGTGTGTGTGTGTGTGTGTGTGTGTGTGTGTGTGTGTGTGTGTGTGTCAGTGTGTGTGTGTGTGTGTGTGTGTGTGTGTGTGGTGCAATCAATAAAATGCCGTCTTTAGAGAGCGAGGCACAGGAACAAGCCACTGTTGTGCCAGGGAAAAGGCAGCAGGTGATAATAACAAAGGATTATATATGAGTCATGCTCTGCCTCCAGCTCTCCACTGCTGAGGGAAGCGAGGGAGATGGAGAGACAACAGCGCGTTATATGTTGACTTATCTGATCACTTCCTTCCTGAGTAATGCCTGCCTTTGTCAATACTAAATAGATCATAATGATCCCACCAAAATGCTTTGTTATTGAGTGGCGTGCGCTGAAATCAATAGGCGTGTTTCCACTGAGTACTTTTTGGAAAGCATCTGAGTTTTGGCTCCGCCCAGTAGTTATTTCCCCTCTGCCTCTGTTCCCATACAGGTACTTTTGTTGCGGCTGAACAACGGAGTCCGAATGTGAGGAGACCGATGCTGCAAGCAGTGTTGTCAACTTAGAGACTTCGTCTCTACAGGTGCATCTCAATAAATTACAATATCATAGAAAAGTTTATTCATGTCAGTAATTCAGTTCAAAAAGTGAAAATAACACATTATATAGAATCCACTACACACAGAATGAAACATTTCATATCTTAATTTATTTAATTTCTTCTAATTATAATGATTATGTCTTACATTTCATGAAGACCTAAAATTCAGTGTCTCAAGAAATTTGAATATTAAAAAAGATGTCCATCTATATGACTCAATACTTGGTTGGGTCTGTTTGACTTGAACTACTGGAAATTGACTGTTCCAACATATTTAATGTATTGAGATGTACCTGTGTATTTAGTGACTATTCAGACCCTCTAGAGACTCTTTTTCAAAAAAGCAACTAGCGACAAATCTAGCGACTTTTTCTGGTGTTATTGGAGACTTTTGGAGACTTGTTCCTACTCTTCTTAATGAGTAGCATCGTCCCAAGGCACTCACAAGCGGCCCAGTCCTCCCGCAGCAGTCTCTCTCAGCAGCAGTCAGAGCAGGAGATGTTAACCCCTCAGCGCCCAGTTTACACCAGTCTGCAAATGAATCATGCATGCGCGAAACCGTATCCAATCAGCATCGACTAGTCAGTAGCAGCTCAGAAAGTACCTACCAGAGGCAGGTACTTTCTGAGCCACTAACCGGAGAAGTTGGGCAGATCCTCTCTCCCAAGCCACACCCATAGCGGCTCACTAGAGGGTAAAGTACCGAATGGAAATGCGCCTTATGAGTAGAACTCTATGCTCTTCTAATATCTACTCACAGTATAGAAGCCCAGGTTCCTGAGCAGCGTCTTCATCAGGATCTCCGCCAGGTGGGTGTCAGGGTGTCCCGCCGTGGCGCTGTAGGTGGGGTCCGGAGACGCTGTGAAGCCCTGACCTGAAGAGAGAACCTCAGGGCCGTCGGCAGGTGAGCTGTAACCTAGCAGCGAGGCCACGTGAGTGTGGTCCTGCAGACTGGTCAGGATGATGTCCAGCTGCATCCTCTGAGACACAAACACACATTTTAATAAGAGCGCTGACCTGAAAAAACACAAGCCTGCACTCCATAAATAGCAGAATGGTGGGATATCATTAAAAGATTTTCATAATGGAAAAAATCACTTTCTCCCTGAATCTTTAAGCTAATAAATTTGAGGAAATATGGCAGAAATGAAAATATATTTCCTCCGAAACACCCTTATTTTGCTTAAATCTTCTTCCATATGTATGCAAGTTTAGTATTTTATATATATATAGTCACGGAAAAAATTATTAGACCACCCTTTTTCTTCAATTTATGTTCATTTTAATGCCTGGTACAACTTAAGATACATTTTTTGGGACAAATATAATGATGACAACAAAAATAGCTCATAAGAGTTTCATTTAAGAGCTGATATCTAGACATTTTCCATGGTTTTCTTGATCATAACCAAAATCATTATCAAGAAAACCATGGAAAATATTATAATATTGTTCCAGCCATTAAAATGAACGAGAATTTGAAGAAAACAAGGGTGGTCTAATAATTTATTCAATGACTGTATGTTTCTTCTGTTTGTTCTCTGTGTCGTTTTTTTCTCCTCTTATATATCAGGAATTATATTGTTTTGTACTTGTCATTGTTCAAGTTCATGTATGTTGGTCGTTTTTTACTTTTTACTCTTTTACTCCTTTCACCTTCTAATTCTGTTCTTATTACTTCATCAGGATACGTTTCCTTGGTATCTCAGAAATGTGATAGATTCTACACTGTCTTTTATTATATTTTCTTTTAATACAATTGTTTTTGTCCTTATGGCATCATTGTCCTTGTGATTAACTGCTCTCTGTCAAAGCACTTTGTAAGCTGTTGTTTTTAAAAAGGTGCTAGATAAATAAAGTTATTATTATTATTATTTTATGCACGGGTATGATTGCATGTCTCTCTTTAAAAACATGTTGTCATTTAGTTCAAATTACACTGTAAAAAAACTGAGTAAAAACAAATAATTAAAAGCCAAAAACAGCCTTTAACCGATCGGTGCTGGACATTTAACTTGTTGGTCCAGAGGTTCATCCAGAGGCCAGCAGCAGGTCGGTCACCAGATGTTTACCAGATGTTTATCAGACATTCAGTAATCAGGGAAACACGGCCAACGTGCAGCCAACAAGTCAACAAGTCAGTCAGTGAGAACAGTTGGCCTCAGCTGAGGTTATTACTGCCTGATTTTACTTCTTCTTTTACCCTTTTTTCTTTTATGTGATGTGATATCATGATAAACTATCCATTTCCGAGTTTGGTCCCTGTTGAAGGAAGCCAGACTCAAACTACAGAAGCTTGGGGCTGATTTATCCCCAATTCACCTCTGCTGCATAACTGGAGGAGGAATCTGGTCTGAGACGGTGGTCTGTATCAGACTATCTGGTACTCTGAGGGGTTTACAGATCCAGATTTAAACCTCCCGAACTGTTCATGATTCATCTTGGCCACTTAAATAATTCCAAACGTGTTAATACGTTTAATATTTAGGACTTAAAATCCAAGTACAGGAAATATGACTGTTTTCGCTGAAGAATAGACAACCGGCTTCTTATTTTTTGTTTTTCTCACTGCAAAGACTTTTTACAGCGGGTTGTAGCACCTCACTGAACTCCCTTT
The DNA here is from genome assembly GCF_030273125.1 of Centropristis striata. Taxonomy (NCBI): domain Eukaryota; kingdom Metazoa; phylum Chordata; class Actinopteri; order Perciformes; family Serranidae; genus Centropristis; species Centropristis striata. The sequence goes on from NC_081518.1 coordinate 15,687,663, forward strand.
TTGTTTACATCTGCTTCCCCATGAGCAGCATCTCCTCACGTTATCAGTCTCTGGATGTGCTGCGTTGCTCCATCTGGCACGATAATCTTATAATATCCTGTTGTGTGTGTAATGCACCATTATCTACAGATCTTGCAGTGTGTGCATGAGAACATATGTGAAGTTTCTCCTTATGTGTGTGATGCAACCTGATATCAAAACCAGTCAAGATATTAAAACTGTTGTAATCTGAGCCTTTGGGTACGGTGGCCCTGAGAGCTCACAGCGCTGCGACTTAAGAAAACACATGCAAATACACAAAACACAAGCTAATTGAGAAAACATCTTCATCAATCTGACAACACAAGCGCCGCATTTAGAAAAAGCACTGCAAAGACCACAAAACATCAGAAGTGTTTCCAGAGGACACTTAAAAGTGATGCACATGTCTGGACACCCATGTGATATTATAAAGTTATTTCAAGATAATGATAATTTCACCTCATAACGTTATAACTTGAAATTATCACATTATTTCATGATAATGATATTTTCATGTTATACCATGATACATAGCGTTAGCCCGCTAGCCCGTATCAATCACATTGCAGTTAAACAAATCAAATAAATGAATGAAACATGTTTTAGTTGGTCTCTCTCAACGTCACCGAGTTGGTCTTGGTCGTGCTACTCCGCTAACGCTAGCACGCTATTGATCGCCGGCTAATGTAAGCACACTATGATCGTTATAACGTTACAACGTTATGACGTGAAATTATTATGTATACATGCATCGATTATCGATTAATTGATTGTTAACGTTATAGATAATCGAGTTAGCAGGTTTCTTCCAAACGGCCATCCCTACTGGGAACAATGAGTCCCGTTCAGACTAGGAAGGTGGAACCTGCTCTTGAAGCTTCTCTGTGAAAACTTTGACCACTCAGAAGCCTTTCAATCTGCCCACGCGAACAACCAAACACAGCGACCCATTAGCCCAGCAGCTAACCAGATCTCTCTCGCAGCAAATGAGGCATCAGTGAATCTATACAAACGTTGAGTACATTAATGTATACGAGTGGTGGAGGTGACCTACTTTAAATGTGGAACAACGAGAGTAATGGGGTCTGAAACAGCTTTGTTTACTACACAGAGTGTGTCTCCACTGATGCTCACAAAACAGAAACATTTAAATCATGATTATGATTCTACATGTGGATCCTGACATGTGTGTGTAGGCCTGTCACGATAATTACTATATTGACTTATCGTTCATTTTATATAAAAATGGACAGGATCTTTTTTTCTGTAGGCAGTCGAGTGGCTGAAGATCATGCATCACTGAATGACTCCAAACAGACCGTGTTGAACATAAAAACAGTGTTGGTGTTGAAAAATATTTAGTTAGAAATGAGTTAGATTGAAAATGTACTTAGCTAATAGGAACATATCTAAATAAGCAGATTTTTATAATTTTGGCTTTGTAATTAATTAATCAAAATTAATCGCATTTTAATTTCATATAAATATTTGACCTGAGAACACTGAGAATAATTTTTTTTCACATGGATTTTTAGTATACCATTGAATAATGACCAAATACATAAGCTTAAGCAACAAAAATAGTGTTTATTTTTGTTCAAGCCCAACAGACCAGTGCAAACTTTTGCCATTAAGTGTAGCAATAGCATATTTAGAAATATAGTACATTTCAGAAATTCAGGTAGCCTATAGGTAGGTAGACACTAGCTATAGGCACACTAGCCGCTAGCTGCTATATGTTTTGCATTGAGGTGATACTTGAGGCTCGATGTGCTGCGGTGATATGTGAATTCCTTGTTGCATAGCAACACAACCATGCTCTTATCAACGCCTCCATTCGTTGGTTTTTTGTAACAAAATGTCCCATCATCCACGGGGCCAACCAAAGCGCTCTCATCAGCTTCTTCCTTCATGTTCACTGTGGTTTGTTGTTGAACGCTAGTTGGTGCTCCAGTATAATCGGTCCGCCTGAAACTCATCCAGTGAGAAACATTCCGCGGTGCAAAAATAAGTGCGATTAAAATGCGTAATTTTTTTTAACGCGTTAATTTTTGTGTAATTAATTAATCTTAATTAACGCGTTAAAGTCCTGGCCCTAAAAACTAAACAACATTGATACAACAATACTATCGTGGTGATAGTTTCTGGGAAAACATAACGTCCTAAAAGATGTGTGATTGTGACAAGCCTGTGTGTGTGTGTGTGTGTGTGTGTGTGTGTGTGTGTGTGTGTGTGTGTTTGTGTGTGTTAGGTGTCAGAGGGTACCTGTCCTTTGGAGAGGCTCTCCCATCTGTCGGGGCCCTGAGGCAGCAGGGAGTGCAGCAGCTCCATCCTCTCTCTGAGCGGAGGCAGCAGCATGGTCGCCCCCACTGACAGAGTCTCGATCACCGCCTGACGGGACAAACACACACACATAATCACACACATCGTCAATACACACTCAGAGCTTGTTGACATTTTAGGAAGTTACAGTCTTAATGTCCTCTAAGCCAATTAGAAGAAAAAAAAAAGGAAAAAAAAATGTTTTTCAAGGCAACGTGAAATGAAAAGTCGGAGAAAAAAACAGTAAAATTCTACAAGGATCAAAACCATTTTTTTAGGGAACAGAACGATGAGAGACGAGGAGAGATGAGTCACAGGTTTTACAAGAATGTAGCTTTAATTATTCATCATGAAAGGGATATTTCAAAGGAAATAATTCAACTGGTTTGTGAGAAAAAAAGTGCTCAATGTGTAAGTACAGAGGAAAATGAATGATATGCTGGAGTTTCTTCTATTTTAACTTTTTTGAAAACAAAAAGGAAGTCCGATTTTACAACATATTTACGCTTAAATGATTGATTATTTGATCAGCAAAAAAATGTTTTTGCGACTATTTTGATAATCGATTTGTTGTTTCAATCATTTGGAAGAAACAAAAATGGTTCTAACCTCATAAATGTGACAGTTTGGTGCTTTTTCTGTATTATACGACAGTCATGAGACTGTAAACTGAATATTTTTGGGTAGTTAAAACAAGACATCTGAAGACATCAGCAATAGCTTTAGGGAGTTGTGATTTTTTTTTTTAATTTTGGCAGCTTTTAAGATCAGAAAAATTAACTGTTAGGGCAAAAAATATTAATCTCAGCTAATTACTCAATAATGAAAATAATTGTTAGTTGTGGCGAAAACCTAAGCTTATAAAATACATCTTTTCAAAGTGTCACAGTTGTTCTAACATTTCTTAATGTGCCATATTGTCTATTACGGTTGTAAATAATGATTATTTATATTATTGATTAATCTGCCAAATATTTTCTTGTACAATCGATTTATAATTCAGTCTATAAAATGCCAGAAAATAATTTTTAAAAGATCTTCAGAGATGTTCTTTAAACCCTTGTTGTCAGTCCAAAACCAAAATACCCGACATTCAATATGATATGAAAAGCAGGAAATATCTATATTTGAATTTATATATTCAATGACTAATCAATTATCAATATATTAGGCAAACATTTCTCTGTCAATTGACTAATCAATCAATCAATCCACTAATTGTGGAAGTTCTACTATAAACTTATTCTCCCCTATACTTGAAAGGCTGAAAACAGCACTGTGTGCCGTTTAAGCATGAAAAATTAGTAATGATTCATTGATTATTGAACTAATGGTTAAAGCTCTATTGTGTATTGAGGTCCTACTGCCCGTGTGTTACTTTGCTGCTGATTATTTCCCACCGTGATCAACAGTGCTTCTGCTTCTGTCTCACCTCCTGAATCTCGTCGGGCACGGAGGAGTCCATCAGTCTGAAGAGCAGGTTCCTCAGGGGTCTGGCCTGCCGACCTAAGATACTGGTGGCCACACCCCCGGCTAGAGCCAGAGCCAGATGATTGGACAACAACCGAAGGCACAGCTTGAGAAAGTTATGATGCTCCCTGCAAATACATAAAACAATGAATAATTCTGAGCTATTAGCATATATGGGGGAATATTTAATTTGACACCAATCAACAATTGAAAAAAGTCACTGCTGTCACTATCAGGCCTGTAGGATGTGTTGACTCACCTGGATGAGGGGAACGGGAGAGGAGGAACTTCACTGTTGATGCCGTCACAGTAGCGCTCGAGGAAGGAGCGCAGGTGGGAGAAAGTGCTTTCTTCAAGATCGACACAGTACGGCCGGTGCCAAGCCACCACTTGCCTGGAGAGCCAGAGAGAGTAAATATTAACTGTAGCACTTCAAAGGCACTCAAGTGGCTGAAGATCATGCACCACTGAATGACTCCAAACAGACCGTGTTGATCATAAAAACAGCGTTGGTGTTGAAACATACTTAGTTAGAAACGAGTTAGTTTGAAAAATGTACTTAGCTAATAGGTACATATCTAAATAAGCAGATTTTTATAATTGATCTGGGCGATGGATCAAATATTCATAACAAAAAAAGTCAGAATTAATCAGCAGCATAATAACTACACTAGAAAGAAAATAGTTCCTACATGAAACTGCTCATAACAAGATCTGTAGATTACTTTGAGTAACAGGGTCATGAGAGACATTAATGTTGAGTTTTTCAAATGTATTTTGGTGCTTTTCTGCAGCCAATGACTCCAATAAACACTCTGCAACTCATACCAAAACAATGTAGATCAACAAATAGCACAACAGGGAGGAGGGAGAGTTCAGGATGAACTGTCCCTGTGAGCCCAAACCGAGATAACCTCGATGACATCAGGGCAGTCGGACTCCTCGTAATGATTAACTTTATATACGGTGTAAAATCAGAACGTCCTAAAACTACTACAACTCTCAGAATATAGTGAACTATGTTGCTATTATGTTTTTTTCTACGCTCACATTTTTCCTAATGAAGGGCTGTTAGTATTCTACCAGGACTAAAGAATATATTTGCTGTAAACAAAGCATTTTTTTTTAAAAGTGGGAGTTGGTAACTTCAATCATTGTATGTGAAAGTTAATACTGCAACATTGACATTGAACAGTGTTTCCCACAGGATTTTATGAGACTCTGGGGGGTCGGGAGGCATGCTCCCACAGGAGAAAATTTTGTACATTTATAAGTAAAATGCATCAATCTTATGCACTTTGAGAGTTAAACACCTCACATAACTTTTTTCACAGTCGGGAGATACCGCATTATAGAATCTTTGTTATCCTACTGTGTCATTTTTAATCAACAGGGCTTTTTAACAGGGCTTTCCATTAGGACATGGAGCAGCCAGCCAGTGTGGATGAATAGCTGGCTAGGGGGGTCCAGGGGTATGCCCCCCCGGGGAATTTTTTTTTCCACAAAAGCCCAAACTTGGTGCCTCTCACACATTCTGATGCCACTATTCCATCATATACACTGATCTTAATGATTACATATTTTAAAAATTATTTTAAAGGAGAATAAGGGTTCTTGTTCTGTCTATTTTATTTAAGGCATCTTATTTTGACAGTCTTCTTGTAAAGTCTGTGGTTAATTCTTTTAACACACTGCGCTGTTATTTTGAAAGCTGCATTTAGCGACAGGGAGTTATTCAAAACAGTTAGTCACAGTTTAGTGTGATTAAAACAACTTTAAAAGCTAATATTAGCTTGTGGCTAACGAAAGGCATAATGCAGCAGTGTGTTTGGACCTCTGATGGCCGGACAGGTTGATAGTATTTAGCCAGTGCTGATACAGACTGTGTGTGTGAATGCACGTGCATGTCTCGGAGGAGGACGGAGAGGTGGGTCGGGGTTCTGACTGACTGACGGGTGACAGACACTCTGCTGAGCAATGACAAGACAACGCCAAATAACTCTATATTAAGAATCGTTTAAAAATACTTTCAGTAGCTTAAAATGTGACGTCAGCGCAGCACAGCAGCCATTGTCTAGGTAATTAATGGGAAACCCTGTATAATGATAAAACAGTATTTTTCACTGGAAATAGGCTGCAAAAACAATCAGACAGTAATTTTGTATTTACTGCAGCAAATGAAACTGGCAAATGTATATACTCTCAGAGAATAAACATCATATTGCTCAACCTTAAACATATTTGTACACTTCTTTTATCTTAAAATGTTGCCATGTTAAACTAAATCTACCTTTGTGAGAATCATTGGACATAAATACTTCAACCACTGTCACCTTTGTCTCTGAACCAAAACAGCAGTGTGTCTAAACTGCAGTCAGCACAGACAGCATGATGTAAACAGTTACAGAGTTACTTTGTTACACAGAGGAAAAAAGCTGCTGTATATTGAACGTGCAGTTCCTGAACTTTAACATTTATTAAGCAATCTCTCTTAAACAAAGAGGTCGAGGGTGTTGTGACATCAGCACTCCCCCTCCCCCTCCTGTGAAGCCCTGGTTATGGCCGTCTCTTCCTTCCCTACAGTCAGAGTGTGGTGGCGGCTGACCTGTCTCGGGGCAGAGCCGTCCACGCCAGGCTGTGGGACGTGCCGGCTGAGATCTGCTGTATGGCGACTCCGTCCAGGCCGACCACCTTCTTGGGCTTGGTGATTGGTCCTGTGGAGTTCCCCTGGCCGCACTGGCCCATGGAGTTGTTGCCCCATGCGTACACCTCATTGTCTGGATGGTGGTCAAGTAGAAGAAAAGTAAAATATATATTTATTACACTTGATAACAATGAGGTGGCATCTACAGTCATGGAAAAATTATTAGACCACCTTGTTTTCTTCAGTTTCTTGTTCATTTTAATGCCTGGTACAACTAAAGGTACAATTGTTTGGACAAATATAATGATGACAACAAAAATAGCTGATAAGAATTTCATTTAAGAGCTGATATCTAGACATTTTCCACGGTATTCTTGATAACAATTTTGGTTATTATCAAGAAAGCCATGGAAAATGTCGAGATATCAGCTCTTAAATTAAATTCTTATGATCTATTTTTGCTGTTATCATTATATTTGTCCAAACAAAAGTACCTTTAGTTGTACCAGGCACTAAAAGGATAAAGAAATTGAAGAAAACAAGGTGGTCTAAAAACTTTTTCCATGACTGTTTATTTCACTGAGCTAAAATATGACCTTATTTTAAGTTGCAAGTTTTTTTTTAATTGCTCTGAGGTTCTTAAGTTTGTCAACAAAAACTGATCTAAAATTATATGCAAATACATATGATAATAATCTTGATCATAACGGCCAAATATTCATTTCTTTTGAGAATTTTGACCCTTTAAATGTCAGTTTTGTCAAAAAAAATCACAAAAATGGTATTGTTGTCTGTACTAACTCTAACCAACATCAGTCCTGATTATAGCTACGACATATGAATTCATTTTCAGAATTTTAAGCCTTTAAATGCAAGTTTGTTTACATAATGCCACTGTTGTTTTTTATGAAACAGGAAAGAAACATCAAAATGGTATTGTTTTCTGTATATTAAATACTAGGGGGATTTTTTTTTTCAGTCAGTTAATTGCAACAACATCGATTTTGATCAATTTTTATTTTTTGTGCAGTGTCAGAAAAGAAACCTAAGTGTCCCCTTCCTTAAAATGCTAGAAAAACACAATATATTAATATTATTTTGCACTTGCACTGGGTTCAGTCCTGATTATAGCTACCAAATATGAATTAATTTTCAGAATTTTAAGCCTTTAAATGCCAATTTTTTACATCATGTCACTATTGTTTTTTTATGAAGAATAAATGAAATATTTTCTGCGGAATAAATGCTACAGGGATGTTTTTTGCAGAGTCTACTATATGTTGATTAGAAACAACATTATTTTTGCTGCATGTCATCAAACACTGCAGTGCACCATTATGCAGCAGCAATAACTCCAGTGGAAGCCAGGAAAATAGCATATCTTTTTAGCAAAGGGCAAACATGAGAAAATGACTGGTGAACTGAAAATCTGATATAATAAAATGAAGGATTTATTGCTGTAATGGATGTGAGAAAGTCCTTAAGGGTCTTATATTACAGGGCTGAGGGTACAGCTACAAAATTACAAAAGCATATAAACACCCGTGCTAAATTTCATGCATGAAGTAGGGCTGGGCAATATATCGGTATAAAAAATATATTGATATATTTTTACATGTCATATGGAATTAGACCATATATCTCTATATTTCATTTTTTTTTCTTTCTTTATATATAAATGCTGCCCTTACTAGGGTTTGTCATATTTAGCTCTTTTGTAATGTTTGTTATTCTTTTCTCATATAAATATATTTATTTCAGAAAAAAATGGGCCTATTTTATTTCATAGGCTATTTTTATTTAAGATTTTTTTTTATTTAAATGTGCACTTAATGGAGCTTGGATTTAAAAAAAAAAAAAAAAAAAGGTACCCCTATTGTCATACAGTATTAATCTTCACTTAAATAAACGGTTTCAATAAAACTAATTGTGACATGTCATATTTGGCTTTGACTTTGACTGAACATTTGTTCTCACTTTGCGATAAAAATATCAGGATATATATCGTATATCGATATTCAGACGAAATATATGGGGATATGACTTTTGGTCCATATCGCCCAGCCCTAGCATGAACAGTCAAAATGATCAAAAACTAAAGAAGCCTGAAATGTCCCTCATGAGGCATGAGGGTTAAATATTAGCTCAAACAAATACAGTGTATATATTTGCTATTACATCATGCTACTTGCATCAGTTCTGTCACGTGTTGAACAAACAAGAAATCTCACTGTGTCAGCAAAGTAACGTTCACACTGTGACACTGAGCGCTCAGCCCTGACAGCATGCAAATGTCTTTCCTTCAGTGCACCAGATGTTTACAGAGAAACATCATCTTAACATTCTCAAAGAGGAGAGAGAAAGACAGAGTGAAAAAAGGAATAGACGCCTACCATGAGACAAGGCTAGGCAGTGGCTGTCCCCGATGGAGATGTCCACCACCCTCGTGGTCGCCAGCTCCTCGATCAGTTTGGGTCTCAGAGCCGTGGCCTCGGAGGAACCACAGCCCAGACAAGCACCACAGCCCCACGCGTACACCTTAACACAAGTGACATGAACCAATATGAGCACGTGATTTTTGCTGCTCATACTGCAAAGCATTTCCCAAAACAAAAATGATTTTTAGGACTATATCTTTAAAGAGGTTTGGTCCTGACTAGGGATGGAAATAATGAATCGCTGATCAGATACAGTTTGCAAACTGAAAGTTGCAATAACAATTATAAAACACACAGAAATACAAGAGATTAATTTGAGCAAAACTAGCTCAGTGTATCAAACGTGACTAGCATGAATTACTGAGTTTAATTTGATCCAAAATGTATTTAAACACAAAACACATTTAAATATGCAGATTACTGTGAAAACTAACCTCATGCCTCTTAGGGGGCTAAAACATAAAAAATTGAACTCCTTGACGTTAATTTTACAGTTTAATTTCACATGAGTTACTTTAGGATAGTAGTTATAGTAGTTAGCAGTACTGTGTATCTTTTATTTTGTGCATGTATGCATGCAGTGATTAATTGATTAATTGATTGTTAACGTGTTAGATAATCAAGTTGGCAGGTTTCTCCCAAACACCCATCCAGAGTCCTGACACTGTAAATTTCCTAACCAGCTGTCGGCAGGAATGCATAAACATCTGTATGAAATTCCCTTTTTTGGGAGAAGTTCAAGAACCTCAAGTCTCCAACTTCCCACAGCTTTTATTCTTTCCTGGTTAACAATGCAGGAGTGACGTGGTACCTGTCCGGTGGAGGTTAAGGCGAGAGACGACTGACTTCCTGCACACACTTTTCTGATGAACATTCCTTGCAGGGCCTCCACGACTTTTGGCTTGTAGACTCGATTAGTATCACCGTGACCCAGTTTCCCTGCAGGACAGCACATGGTTTCTCTTTAGACTGCACGGGCAAATATTCACGTCCTAGTGATGTGCAACAGTTTGACATTCTGACACACTGGACACTTCATCATGGGGCCATTGTTGTAGCAGAACATTGGCAACTGTGTCAAGAGTTGTGTAACTGTGTCTCAATGCTTGTGGACATAATCAAATTTGAAAATGTGTCACTTAAACAAATCTGTATTCATATTTGCACACGTACTGAGATTTGTAAATGTGTAGACAAATGAGCTAATACATACATCGATCTGTGAATAAGTATTCAGATCTGTAGATGCCCCTTTGGATCTTTAAATATGTACATACAGTCATGGAAAAAATGAATAGACTACTCTTGTTTTCTCTAATTTCTTGTTCAGTTTAATGTCTGGTACAACTAAAGGTACATTTGTTTGGACAAATATAATGATGGCAACAAAAAAATATAATTTAAGCGCTGATATCTAGACATTTTCCATGGTTTTCTTGATAATAACCAAAATCATTACCAAGAAAACCATGGAAATAAACATAGATATCAGCTCTTCAATTAAACTCTTATGAGCTATTTTTGTTGTGGTCTAATAATTTTTTTCATGACTGTATATATTAATGGCTGAAAAGTCAAAGAAATGGAAATACACACTCAGACACAAGATTTCCACTCGCCTGCTAGACACAAATGTGTGTCCCAAACGACAAATTCTCACAAATCTCAGTACGCATTTTAAGATTCTTTTACACATTTACAAATCTTATCACACACACATGAATGGAGATGCAGTAACACAACTCTCCAAACACATTTGTAAACAGTTTTGCCCCACATTGAGGACAATAAAAAACAAAACTGTAATTAACTACACACACTGTAGATATGTAACAAAGTCTCCTATTGATAATGCAAAAAGAAAGTTCATCATGTGTGTTTGACTCACCGTTGTCCCCTCCTCCGAAGGACCACACGGTGCGTCCGTCCTTCGACAGAGCGATAGTATGCGAGCTTCCACATGACACCTCTCCCACGTTGCTGATGTCTTTAACCAGGGTAGGAATGTTTCGGCTGTTGCTGTCACCGTGACCTGCAGCCCCAAAAAATAAAACAGATCAGGCTCTTTCTTCATGGAAATTAAACATGGAGATTTTTTTTTTCCTTGTCTGGATTGAGAGATCAACACTGACTGACTGAATTTGGCTCATATAAATCACCCAAAAGTCCCCTGTTTTATACAGTATGAGAGACAGAATGTAAGCCAGCTCATCAGGGGCATGTCATCAGTGTGTCAGAATTTGACTGTCTTAAATCCAAACGTTGATGCACAACAGAAGCAGCACAATCGCTCCGTGGATCCCCACATCAAGATCAAGGTATAAACAGAAATACTTAAGTTGAATTTAATACCTTTTAATACCTTTTTTAATACCTTCACAATATTTTTTTGCCAAACTTTTTAACTGCAGTGTTGGACTGATTAGTCATTTTTTTTACTTTTTTTTTCAGTAAGTGTAATAATGCAATTACTTGATATGTTTTGTTTTAATAGCACCATAACCTATACACAATTACTTGCTATTTACCCTGACCCAAGACAAAATGATATTTCATATGTGTAGGGAGAGCACACACCACTTCTCCACCGCTAAACTCCACAAAATGACAAAAGTTTAAAAAAGTTAAAAACAGAAAAGTTTATTGAAAGGACAAAAGTAAAGTGATGAGTAAAGGAGTAACAAATTTCATCACGATTTAAAGAGGTCACTTGCAACTAATTACAACTGTAACCACAGAACCAAGTGTTTCCTGTAAGATGTTTTCAGCAGCAGGGGTAAAGGGTTATTTGTCGTTTAAATATCAATCAGTAATCAGTATAAAAAATGACACTTGACTGCAAAAGAAGCTTTAGAACAAGTGTTTCCCACAGGATGTTTTCTGAGACTATAATGGGGCTTAGCTACTTTACCCACAGACTTCCTCTTCTGTCTTATGTTTGGTTTCAGTAGTAGATCAAGTAATCTCAAAGACCTCAGTTTTGCTCACTTTGGTGAAAAGCAGTGAGGTACAGGAGTGTTTTTGGATCTCAGTTTTACTTGTTTTTGGAGTGTAATTATCTGTAGTCATTGCTCTTTTCTTTGTTTGTTCGGCCATAGTAACCGTTTACTCACAACACTAGCAGAGACCAGAAAGAAATGTGCTCCACTTCAGCTTCATCAGCCGCTGCTCTGTGATGGAAAATGTTGACTAACCACTTGGGAATTTTCCAGGTAAAGTCACCACAGACCCCCAGTATTAATACTGTAAATGCAAGGGCTGTCATCAGAGGGTCGTATGGCCAGCACCATTATGCTCACTCATTCAGTGAAAAAACAGTGACTTCACAGACATTTCTTTGAATTAAAATCTTCAATTATTACTTTAACCCTCCTGTTATGTTGCGGGTCAAATTGACCCAAAGTTTAAAAATATTGAAAAATACATATTTTTTTAGTATAAGTACTTTTTTCATAAGAACAAATGCAAAAAATAAATAAATTAAAAATGAAATCAACGTCACGTAAAACCATTGTATTTTATATGTAGGTCTTTCCAATGTACATGAAAAAACCGTATTACCATGCATTTTTTAGGAAAAACGAGTAAATTATCCTCATTGAACCTGATCTGTAAGATGTAAAGAACACCAATGCACTAAATATTGATTACAATGGTTAGTATTGGAGTTTTTAATGAAATATAAGCAATGTTTATTGGGATTTTTTAGTTTTTGACACTGTTGGATAATTAAACATGCCGCGGGTTAAACTGACCCAGGAACATTGCTTCTGTTCCTGACCAACGAACACAACAGCAGGGTTAACTTGACAATATATAATTTGTTTGGGGTATTTTAGAAACATGGTGAAAACACAGGATGCAAACAAGTGTTTGTATTTTTGACTGTATTTTCTGTGAAAGAAATAAAAAAAATTATAACTGGAAAAAAATGACTAATCCTGCAAATAGTAGCTAGTATTCATAGCATTCAACTACACAAGAGCTCCCTCACTATCAGACCCAGAATGACAAAGATCATTTATAGCCCAGAGGGAAAAACACTTTCAAGATACTCTTATATCTTTCTGTATGTTACAGAAACTGTATGTTGCTGTTACAAGTGCTGCATTGTGGCTGGATTGTAGTTTATCAGCGTCAGTGAATTTCAATGTTACCAGGGAAATGTAGAAGCCAGAAGCTGTCCAGCTATGATTCAGGATGAGATCTGGAGACGGTGACACATGCAGTAATTTGACAAGCTGCATGATGAAAACCCTGCCCCTCCTGACTAACACAAAACAGATGGACTGAAATCTATTAGTAACTAGAAACAATGCTGCAAGAAAGGCTTTGAGGCAACACTATTTCTTTTATGGAGCGATCAATAATTGTGTGCAAACAGAACAGACAATCAGCTCGGCTGCACTGGGAGTTATTTGAGAGTACAGGTGTTTATTAAGAGATCCTTTTCATCTCAGGATGAATTGGCTTACCTAATCTTCCAAAATCTCCTTCGCCCCATGTGTACAGCTCTCCATCCTCGCTGACTGCAGCACTGTGTCTGTAGCCAGCAGACACACACACCACCACCTGACACAGAACAAAAGCCACAACACATTATCATTCTTTATTCATGCCGGAAACTGCACCAGCATAAAGACGTCTATTGAATTTCTATTGTCTGCTCTCAAAATAAAAGGCAGCTCTTAAAGAAACTCATAAAAAATGCACCATCTGGATTTTCATATTTAGCTGCTGCAAAAATATTTCACCAAGTGAAGCGGAAAAAAGATGATTACATCAGGAATATCTCTAGTAACAGCTGCTTCAAATGTATGACTGGATTTAAAAGAATAAAAAAGTGGAAGCCTACCTTCCCCTGTAGTGGCCCCTGGATGAGTTTGGGGTATTTCTGTGTTGAGCTGTTCCCGTGACCCAGTTTGCCGTAATCACCGTCACCCCAGCTGAACACCTCGCCCTCCGTGGTGAAGGCCAGCGTGTGGCCATCTGAGCCCTTAGACGACGACACCTTCTTGATGGCACGGTGGGGTTCAAAGGTCAGCTTCTTGAGCGTCGACTGGTTGTTAGAGTCCCCGAGGCCCAGGCGGCCGTAGCTGCCCTTCCCACAGGCCCGGACGGAGCCGTCAGAGGAGATTACGAACGTGCAGTACTGACCTGCTTCAATCTGTGGAGAGACGGGGAGAATTTGTGAGTCTGTGTGAAGGGACAGACTGACAGGCTGACACAGCATTCGAGCATGGTGTCGTCCTCGTGTCACTGAGGTAAAACATTCACACTTAAAGCTGCTTCATGCTTCTTGCGGTCAGCGCGGTGTGAATGGCGATATTGCGCAACTGTGCTCCGAGGGTCCGCAGAGGGTCAGACACCTAGACAGGCACCTCCAAAATGTTGGACCAATGTGGAGGAGTCACATAGCAATGATTGGCTCGCTACTTTTGGTGTGGCGCAATAAGAATGATATGACCAGAAGTGTGCAGGGACAACGCGCACTGTCAGCACCATGCCAACCGTGCTGACCACAAGAAGCATGAAACAGCTTAAATACATCTTTGTTTTAAAATGCATAACTTCTGCTACATACAAGTGCATCTCAATACATTAGAATATCATAGGAAAGTTTATTTTTGTCAGTAATTCAATTTAAAAAGTGGAAATAACACATGATATAGATCCATTACACACAGAATGAAACATTTCATGGTAATGGATTTAATTTCTTCCAATTATAATGATTATGGCTTACATTTAATGAAGACCTAAAATTCTGTCTCTCAAAAAAAAAATTACAAAAAACAATTTTAAAAAGTATGTTTAATATGGAAATGTTGTTCTCTGAAAAGTATGTCCATCTATATGACTCAATACTTGGTTAGGACTGTTTGACTTGAACTACTGGACATGGACCTTTCCATCATATTCTAATTTATTGAGATGCACCTGTATATCCTCAGTGTCCACACTACTGTGGCAGTTTCAAACCACTAAAACAGAGACTGTTGAAAACACTGACACCCACATCTGGTTCCTGATTAGTTCTCATCAGTCTTGACGTGTTAAAACATCACAGCTAGACCAACATACTTTTGGTGTTTTTATCATTCTTGTGTTGGTACTCCTCTTCCATTGTCAATGCTTCCTCCAGTGATAGTTTATGGTCCCAGTGTGGCTTTTTGTCCTTGTGACAACTCCCAATCTATATTTTATGCCACTTTTACCACCTCATTTATGCTCCTGTTACGTACAAAAATAGTTATGTCCATTTCAAATGATGAAATGTCATGTTAGATGTTCAGCATTTTCCATGGTTTTCTTGATAATGATTTTGGTTATTAACAAGAAAACCATGGAAAATGTCTAGATATCAGCTCTTAAATTAAACTCTTGTTGTTATCATTATATTTGACAAAACAAATGTACCTTTAGTTGTAACAGGCATTAAAATGAACAATAAACTGAAGAAAACAATGATCTAATAATTTTTTCCATGACTGTATATCCAGTTAATTAATAATAATAATTCGCCTCTCGAAGCAAAAGCAGAGGCAGCGTTGTAGACAGTGGTGATCTGTGTGGTTATTAAATACATCACAACATGTGAGAGATTTTCTATTCACTCAGAAATTAACACCATTTAAAAAAAAAGATTTGTGGTGGTACTGATTTGTTAAGATTGTGTTGAAAAGCTTTTTAAAAATTTGCAAAATAATGGATAAACTGAGGGCAGAGTACTGACTGAAAGCTCCATCAGTATCGGTATACGTGTCCAACGTGTTACTTTCAGTAACAGTTCAACCTCATTTTCGGTCCGAGCAAAGAAATCTCTGGGGTTACTTTTGGCCATTACTGTTCTTCCTCCTTCATATTTTCTCCACATGCATGCCTTGTGTACATCAATGGTCATGTGATGTGTGTTTTCATGTGTCTGTTAGGACAGACAGAGATTGATTCTGAAACAGAGCTAAAAACAATCAAGTTTCCAAATTACTGAGTGATGCTGGAGGATAACATCGATCTGCCAAACATAAGACCCATTAGCCATATGACAGTTTCTGATAGTTATAATGTTTCATTTCCTGCCTATTTTTGTGGTTCTTCCTGTTCTTCATAACATCAGCACATTAGGATGAATCACTTTGTTCAGCCTCATTTTACAGAAAGGCCCCCTGTTGCACCAAAACATGAAGTAAAACAAAAACAAAAAGTTCTGTAGAGATAATTGTAAATTACACAGTTTATAACAGTTCTCTTCATAATGTGTTTTCCCTTTCCATCCTCACAGAAACAGAGAGGACATTGTGTCTTTCTGCTCCTCCATCGTAAAGAACACGTGTCCCTGTCTGAGGCAGTCTATCCATCTAATATACAGCATGTTACATTGCTTTGATCTACAGCTGCGGGACAATCAGTGAAATTTGAATTTAAATGCATTATGTCATCATGTCTATTTGTCACCCTTCTTTAATGCTGATCAGTAATGCTAATTAATAAAATGATAATTCATGCCAGGAGGGGGAAAATAGAGGAACAACCCTCTTAAAAGTCAACAATAAATTTGTAAACTTCTTTTAAAACTCATGACTTTTTATCGTGAATGCATGACAACAGATGTTTCCTCTGTAAACATGTGCAGACATTCAGCTCTCCAGAACACGTGCAAACTGTTTTCTCTTACCGTCTGAGCATCGGCGAAGCTGGCGGCCAGCTTTGGCTGCAGGATCTTCTCCTGCGTGCCCTCCACTAGCTGGTGGCTGCTGTTACTGCCCCACACATAAACCTCACAGGTTTCAGACACCACGGGGGCTTCACCGGTCTGAATGCTGTCTGGGCTCACGCAGGTGCGAGAGTAGTCTGATGCCATTCGACATACCTGAAGGAAAAGGACATGAGTAAATAAAACGTGTTTTATGACATGTTTAACCTCTTTGGAATAATCATGTTTCTTGAAATTGCATCTACTCCTTCACTTCCCAATTGAGGGTACAATAATAACACATTTCTGAGGAGTAACTCACAAGAGAAACTTGTTTTCTCAGCTCTAAAAGCATCACAAAGTGTACATTACAGTTATACAAAGTCCTGAGACTAAAATACTATTAAAACATCTTACTTCTTCAAACAGACAGAGTGCTGCCTCGTACAATGAGCACAGGCCGTCAGACGTCCGCGTGGGTTCCCTCCACTGGCTGCGATCTGCTGAGGAGCCCTGAGACAATCACAAATCAATGTTAGATATGACTTAAAACAATGAAAGTATAATAATTACACTTAATATAAGGTGAGTTTTTTACAGACCCCCCAATAAAGAAACATTTAATTACCTTTGCCTTTTTAAATTAAATGATAAGAACCAAAAACAACCAACTTCACGTGATATAGAAGCAAAAAATCATACTTCTGTGCACATTCACCACATCATCATCATTTATTCATGGCCTGTTTATATTTTGTCTAAAGTGGGGTCGTATGGGGTACTTATCCTTGAATGCTTCTTGCAAGTTCCACCAGTTTTACTCACTAATGAGGGTGGTATATGATCAAGGCGTGGTGGTACACCTGTTTTGTGACTGATGTGGGGTTAATGCAGGACTCAATACATTTTTCAGCTTTTTGGACCTTTGCCATCCACATGTCTGAACATCACCTGCATTCTGCCTGAAGCTATAGGTTGGATTTAATGAAGTGGAGTCGTATGACACACTTACCTCATATCCCCTTAACCCAGTTTGAGAATCAGAACAAACAGAAAGCTGTATAACTGTTCAAAATGTCAAGTAGAGGTGGGAAGCTATAGGCACTCTATCTGGTCATGTATCCATATTGAGGAGTACTGGGGAAAAATTGTTAGCAAACTTAATTTGATTTTTAATGTTTTTAATGCTGCTCAGTATTCTCACATTTGCAGCTTTAAAGAATATATTTCTCAGATGGATTGATATTGCATCTCCAACAATTGGAGGCTGCCAATGGAATATCTAACACGGAGATTTAAATGTAAAATGGATGATTTTTTTAAAAATATCTGGGTACATAAATATGCTGGTAAAAGACTCACCACTTTTGTATTAAAAGGGATGATAGATAGTAATGAGGGAAACTGGCAAACTGATGTTTTTGGGTTGTAAGGCAGGACATTAATTTACTTCTCATTATTATTATTTTTAATTTTCCTTTCAAAAAACATAGCCTTTTCTCTCGAAATGGAAATTGAGATTATTGTAAAAATATTTTTTTTGCTATTCTTCTTTCTTTCCAGGTAAGTATTTGCTACATCACTGTCAATTGTAATGGGACAGAGCATTTTCACTGTATTGTCTGTTACATCTATTTATTATAACATAATAAGTAGTTGGATATTTATTTGTGGCCACAGTGTGTTGTTGTTTGTTGTTTTTGTCTATGTTGGAAAATGTAATAAAAACATTACTAAAAAAAAAAGCTGTACAACAGAGGCATGGTATATGATCAGGGTGTGGTGGTAGCTTGGATGCAACTGTTATTTTTTTCATTTTTGCCATCACCTGCATTCTGCCTAAAGGTATAGGTTGGATTTAAATAAGTTGTGTTGTATAAGGCACTACCTCATATAACCCCATCTACAGTCAGTGCATTGCCTCCAGTGGATGGTTGACTTATGTGAGGTATTTATTCTGGGTGGGGTACCTATACAACCCCACTTTAATAAACCGTGATGCTCAGGCATGTCATTGGCAAGGGTCCAAAAAGCAGGAAAATGCACAGAATGTTCCCCCGCTCCACGTCACAGCTTTTTGTTTGTTTGACTGGTGGAACCTGCAAGAATCAATTGTTCTACCTTTCCAGCACCTCACAAAGAGCTGAATACTGGGCTTAATGTGTGGGGAGAGTAACTGCAAGAAAATGTCAAGGTTTTTGACTCAACATTTTGAAATTTGGCATAATTTGGGACCTTTTTTCTTAGTATAGAAGACAAAGCCTGCTATGGATTATTAATTATTTTATTATTTAGTCATATCACATCCTTTGTCTGAACATTTAAACCTTCTGGCACAATGCCTCTGTAAAATCATATTCTGCAAATCAGTAGAGCAGGTTATAGCCTCAACCCTGGGTTCTCAACTGCAGACCTCCAGATTTATGAACAGTCCAGTTTGTGCCAGTGTGCACTCTAATGCTTGGAGTGACGCTTTATGAATGCAGCCCAGCTCTCTCTGCCCAACCCAACATGAACCAGTTGATGCTCTGATGAACAATGGACTAATCATTTACAAGTAAATGCTTCCAGTTACCACACCTTAATGACAATAGCTGCATTATAAAGTGTACAGATGGATGAAATAACTTGTTCATTGTCCTGGACATATTTGTTCTATTCTACTTTCCACAGACAGGAATATTTAGTTGAATGAATAATAACACTCAACAGAAGGAGCAAAGCATTTTTAAGTCTATCTGACAGCTCAGAGTAATGAAAGCTGTCAAGGCTGCTGCGTGTTTGATGTAAGCAGGAGTTAAAAGATTTGCTGCCTTCTGGCTTATGTCATTAAAGCACAAAATAACCTTCCAATCAGCCAGTTATGTTAATGTTTACTTACCAAAGAGCGTCTCATCTGCATGAGGATGTTCATGAAACAATCGTAGCCGATGAGTCCTTCTTGGTTCTGTAGCACCTTGTTGTCCTCCATAGCGCTGACCACGGCTGATGCAGCCAAAGCCATCTCGATCCACTCCAGCAGGTAGCGCAGGGAGCCCCTCTGCGAGGCCAGCCCCAGCAGCAGCTCTGAGGCGAGCCGACGCCCTAAAATATCTGCCCCAGAGTTTGGCATCGTCACCCCCTTCAGGAAAGTGGTGACCTGGGCCAGGCAGTCCAGGCCCATCGGCGGGATCTTGCTCTCGTTGGCCAGAGAGAGGGGCGGCAAGGAGCTAACCACATCAATGGCTGTGTGGATGACATCATTACACAAGTTTATGTTGCCCCCGGGACCTCCCCCAGGGTTAGGTGGAGGAGGCATCATCCAGCTCTGGCGCAGCAGAGCAAAAAGAAGGCTGAGGCCCGTGCGAACACCCATCTCGATGAGGGCGTCGGTGCTGGAGCGAGGCCGCTCGCTGACAGAGTGCAGGTCAGCCGAGCCCGAGTTGTTCTCTGGAGAGTGCTGCTGCTGCTTGACCTTCCCCTTGTCGTGGTACTTGTTGGAAAGTGCGTAGAAGATGCGCTGGAGCACCAGCACACGTTTGCGCAGAGCAGCGGCAAAGGGAGAGTCAGAGCACACCATCTTGGCCAGAGCCAACTGGCTGCTGAGCAGAGCGTCCAGGTAGTGCTCCTGCTCATCGCTGGAGAGAGATTCACGCTCAAAGTCTGGAAGCTGGGGGCCTTTCAGACACAGCACCTGCTGCGGCAGCAGCACGGCCTCTTTGTTTGCCAGCAGCTTTGAGTAGAGCACCGAGACTCCCTCCCGCGTGGCGATGGACTCGCTGTCCTCCGTGATCCATGAGCTGTTCAGGTGCTCCAGCCATTTGAGCTTCACCGGGGGGATCATTAAAGCCATGGCATGTCACTCTGGAGCCATCAGTCCTGAAAACATCAAGTCAAGTCATACAAAATATTAATATCAGGCTCGTAAACAACAAAAATGATCGAATATTTGGGCTGGATACACTGTATTAACATATGCTGTCTTTCCTCACTGGGGCGCATAACATAAAGAAGAAATCAATACATTTAACACTGCTTTTTCACTGGATAACAAGAGAATGATCAATACCTTTTGAGTAAAGAAGGTTTGCTCAAGTGTGTGTGGGACTGAGGTGTTACGAATAATACATCTGAGAAACCAAGCCTTTTATGCAACAGGATTCACCAGCGATAACCATTCTTGAGCATAGTCTCTGATTCTGGATTGCACTGCAAATGTAGAAGATGTTGCAGAGCCAAAAGACAAAGAACCTGATGGGCGAGGTTTGCAGGTTTCCTTGTGTATTATCCATGTATGAATTATGGTGCAACATTTAAACTAGAATAACCGCCTAATGGTATGCCCGCGCAAACTAGTCAAGTT
Organism: Centropristis striata; assembly: GCF_030273125.1. Classification (NCBI taxonomy): domain Eukaryota; kingdom Metazoa; phylum Chordata; class Actinopteri; order Perciformes; family Serranidae; genus Centropristis; species Centropristis striata. The sequence continues at coordinate 15,708,593 of NC_081518.1, forward strand.
GCAGCTCACATCCATTTCTGTTAAGACTTGGGTAAACAATGCTTATAATATGGATGTTACTGCAAATAAGCTACAAATTCCAAAATGTGGATGTCTCACACACATCTTCAACCTGGCAGTTCAGACGATATATATACAGTCACCCCAGTTTAAAGATTAGTGTCATCAATTCAGTATCCGATCAAATGTCTCCCTCTTTGTTCCTTTGTGTTAAATTGTGTCAGAATTAGTGTTTGAATTCATGAGTTATAGTGTATTGTATGACTATGTATTTAGTGAGGTCACAATGACCTTGACCTTTGATGTCCAAAATCTAATCAGTTCCTTTTTTTAGTCCAAGTGGCTGGCAAAGAAACAGAACAGTAACCTGTTTTTTTACTAAACTGTTGCCAGCCCTCACAAGCCAAATACGAAATCTCGTGCCAGCATTACTTGATCTATCCAGAATAGTCAGTTCATGGGAACATTATTTCCCATACACAAAGCCTGTATGTCAACTACAGAACCACATACTGACCAATATGTGCCTATTAACTCAGAATATACCATGCACTTTACCAAAGTAACGTTGCAGACAGTGATTGACCACTGAGCCCAACATGGGGAATTAAAAGCCTCCAGGCCCAGTTCACACCGGGGAACAGGTTTTTGGTGCAATCGTTTTGCTTATAAAGTTACAATACTCATTCTTAAATGGGGCACAGATTGATTTTACCAGTGCACATGAAGGTTCAAGAGACATCGCCCAACCCTAACATATAGCTAAGTATATATAAAGAATTACCCTCCACCTTTAACTGCTGCAACATTAAACTGATGCACACATCAAATTATCAATACTTATTATTGGATAATATAATTTACCACTCTGCATGATGAGTACTGTTGGTACTGTGAGTATATTTAATGCTAGTACTTGTGTACTTTTACTCAAGTAAAATATTGAATGCACTACTCATAGGAACAGAGTGTTTCTGCACTGTGTTATTACTATTTTTAATACTTTTTGGAGCACTTCTCCCTGCACTGACTGCAGCCTGAGCTGCTGTAAATCCATCATCCTGTTGTATAAACACATATTATTTTGTGCTTGCCTCCATTCTTGGTGTGTTTTTTGCTCCACCGGTTTAAAGTAAAGGTGAGAGAGTTTCTTCAGAGGCTGACATTAACATGAGGTTACAGGAGGCAACACTGCAGCTGTTTAGGTGAGGCTGCTGTGTGACTCCAGGCGGTTAGCACCCAGCTAACTCACTGGACAAATGCAGACAAACGGGCCATGCTAACATTAATTTAATTTAGGATTTAGCTGAGGTTGTTGCACAAAACTGGCATAGCAGCAGCAGATAACATCAGACAGCTTGAACCATGACACAGCAGCAGCTTTAAGAAGAGGAGGAGGAGGAGGGCTGCTAACCTGCTTCTTGTGTCACATTAGAAAGGCAATAATAATCACCAACAGCTAACCGTTTTCACAAAGCACTGACATTACGTTACAGTAGCCTAACAAACATTATCACACTGGTAATATACGCGTTTCCAGCCTTCGGGGCAAACGATAAATGTTATATTATTTTTGGTAGTTTGTTTTGCAACCAACTGACGCTAACTGTTTACGTTAGCTAACGGAGCTAACTTTCCTCACTCAGCTAGCATTAAAAACACCCAGAATACACCCACACCCTCATTCACACACATGACAGGGGGCTGGTACACAAGTTAGGTGTTCATGTTATTGTGCAACCAGCTCAAAAAGCTAAACCCATTCTGCGAGAGCTATTTTAGCCAGTATTAGGTTGGCTTATCTGCTGTATCATAGCTGGTTAGCTTGCTGCTAGCTACACTTTCTAACCGGAATTATAAAAAAAAAAAGCTGGCTTACCAGTAAACTGTCAAAGGGCCTCCTCCTCTGCTGAGCTTCACACAACAGCCCGACTGTGCTGCTTCATTGCACGAACACGAGCAGTTCAGTCGACGCTTTTAGGTAACGTTACTGTGAACGCAGACAGAGCCCTGCATGGGTTTCCATCCTCCGCCGCCTCTCCTCTACCTTCTACTGCAACTAGCCGGGAGAGCACACTGCTGAGTCCAGCCCCAACCAGGGCGGGGACGTCGGGACCTGTCTGTCTCTCTGTCTGCCTGTCTGTCAGGCTATAGGTCTGCCCGATTACTTTGCTGTCTGCCTGCCTGCCTGCCTGTCTGTCTGTCTGTCTCTCTGCCTGCCTGCCTGCCTGCCTGCCTGCCTGTCTGTCTTTCTCTCTGCTTGCCGGCCTGTCTGTCTCTCTGCCTGCCTGTCTGTCTGCCTGTCAGGCTATATGTCTGACTGTCTGCCTGATTACTTTGCTGTCTGCCTGTCTGCCTCTCTGCCTGCCTGTCTGTCTCTCTGCCTGCCTGTCTGTCTCTCTGCCTGCTTGTCTGTCTGTCTGCCTGTCTGCCTGCCTGCCTGTCTGTCTGTCAGGCTATAGGTCTGACTGTCTGCCTGATTACTTTGCTGCCTGTCTGTCTGTCTCTGTGTGCTCACACCTACAGTCACTCACGCCCACTGAGACAAAGGGTCCAAAGCCCACAGCTGCTCACTGCTGCATGTCATTTACTACATTTATTGTCAGATGCACAATAATTACAGACAAAACGGTATGTTATTGGCAATATAAATCGATCTCACAACCCCTCCACATATGTGGATTTAGAAATAATAAAAAAAAAGATAAATTATGATTAAAGAAATATATGGAAGCCCAAATGGGACTCTGCTAAAATGAAATTATTAATTAATTAATTAATTATTACTATTACTATTAATTATTAATTTATTTAAATAAAAAATAAAAATTACTCACATACATATGAAGTAACTTGTTTTCAATATATTTGGCTCATGCACACATAGTAAATCGATCTCACAATCCCTCCACATATGCAAATAAAAAATAATAATTATAAAAGAGATAATGATTAAAAAAGAAATGTAAGGAAGCCCACAGGGGACTCTGCTAAAAGGAAATTATTTAAATAAAAAATAAAAAATACTCACATACAAATGAAGTAAATTGTTTTCAATATAATTGGCTCATGCACACATGCCTGGTACAACTAAAGGTACATTTGAGGGGTGTGACAATACTCTCAGCTCACGAGACGAGACACGATATTGGGTTCACGAGAACGAGACGAGACGAGATTTTAGGAAAACTACAATGACAAAATATATGACTCGACCAACAGACTTTTATTTAACCGAGTTGCACATGCATTTTGAAATGTTTTATTATAACTCTTTACATGCATGATGTAACAACTTGAAACTAAAACTAAAATTCATAAAAGTTAAAATAAGATAAATAAAAAAATAAAATCCCCCAGAGGGGTTAATGAGACTCCAGAGGTGACGTATGCTAATCGCTTAGCGACAGTTTCGACCGTGATCCGTGATCACAAACAGGAGGGATTAAACACGGGAGACTGTGGCCGTCATCGCTAACTGAACAACATCAGCAGCTGATCAAAACAAAGGAGCATAGCTAAGTATCATAAACATAGCGATCCTGAATTAACCGGCATCGCTAACTGTGAAGAGTGTCCGGTGCTTGTTGTAAATAAACAGAGATCGCTAAGTGAACACCTCCTGCAGCAGCAGCACATACACACTGTACTGCTACAGAGCTAACTGTTAGCCTATTAGCAGGACTGTGCCGCTTCGATTCGTTCTTACTCTTCTTAACGAGCCGCCGGCCCCTGTGACGTCATTCTGGCTGCTTGCCCTCCTTCTCCTCCTCTTCTTTTCATTTTACTCTCCCCACAGGTAACAAACTAACAAATAGAAGTTTGAATAACTCACAAATCTCACATGACTGATTTTTAAAGCGAGAAATATCGTCGAGTTTAATCTCGCAAGATCTCGCAAGATCTCGTGGCACGAGATTTTGTCACACCCCTAGTACATTTGTTTGGACAAATATAATGATAACAACAAAAATAGCTCATAAGAGTTTAATTTAAGAGCTGATATCTAGGTTACATGTCAGCTCCTAAATTAAACTCTTATGAGCTATTCTTGTTGTTATCATTATATTTGGTTGTCCCAGGCACTAAAATGAACAAGAAATTGAAGAAAACAATGGTCTTATAATTTTTTCTCAATTTTTTTTTTACTGTAAATCAATCTCACAATCCCTTCACATATGCAGATTAAAAAGTAATAATCATAAAAAAGATAAATAATGATTTAAAGAAATATTTGGAAGCTCACGGGGGACTCTGCTGAAAATATTGAAATAAAAAAATACACATTTCCACCAATATAATTGTCTCATGCACACATATATTACTCAATTTAAATACATTATTATGTAATATTATGATACATTTAATAGTAATTTCCCAGATTTGTGTTTCAAATGCTGATTAGACAACATTTTCCCATTGTGTTTGGTACTGTAATAGGATTTAAAACAAACAAAAAGAATCTGTGAAAAGGTTAATATACCATGATACATTTTATCGCATTTTCAGAAGAAGAAACAGTGGAAAAGAGTCAGGATTTTAGTTTTCCACGGCAGTCTCCCAGTAATGGCTTACTTATTTAAAATCGTAACTTAAAAAATGATTACTTGAATTGCAAAACTAATGCATTACATTATTTGTTACAACCAAAAAAAGTTATCTGAGTACTTTAACATTGAAATTGAAATTATAATGCTATTGTGGAATTAAATTCTCATTTTAAAGTTTACATTGTCATTTTAATAAAGTCCTTTAAAGGCTTCCAAACATGGAAGTAAAAAATGAAAATCAAAGACATGAAATAGTTAATAGTTAAATTGTCACTTACTGTAAACAACAACATTCAGACTTGGCTGCTCTACTCAGGCTCAACAAATGTAATATTTATTTACCTTTAAAATATGGGATACATAGAATATAAAATAAAAATAATTGCACAGCAATTGCGAAATGAACAAACTATAAAGTAGTAAAGTAGTAAATCTTTATGTATAAAGAGAAATAATATACAGAGATTTCAAACATGTAGTAAACCAGTAAATACAAGTATAAAGGTAAAGTTACGAAGGTCCTGCATTAAAGATGTTAAATAAATGTTTAATTATTTATTGTGAGTTTAATAGAACTTTACTCAGTGGTCACATGATTTGGGTTTTTTGGTTATCTTGACGGTGCAGACACAGAAATGTCTGGCCGTAGTGGCAGCTCCCTCTTTATCTCAGAAGAAAGTCCTGGGTTGTTTTTTTTTCTTAATATTTCTTTTTGGGGAAGATAGATATAGAGAGCCTGAGTAATTTATGTGTCCATGCTGGTAATTTTGTGGCAATAAAAGAAGGCTCTCACTGTTTACTGTTTTGGAGTTTACACACAATTGCTTTATAAAGCGAGTTGTCCTATGATCAGATCTCTCAGAGTGTGGACAGCCAGTGGCTCTAAACTCTTTACACTGCAACACTTCACTAAAGCTTCCACCGCAGAAACCTAAAAAATAAAAATAAAAACCCTTAGAATAGTTGCTTTTGTCAATGGAGTCTGGTGGCTTTGATGAGAGAAAAAACATTATTAGACCACCCCTTTTTTCCTCTAATATCTTGTTCATTTTAACTAAAGGTACATTTGTTTGGACAAACATTTTCCATGGTTTTCTTGATAATAACCAAAATCATTATCAAGAAAACCATGGAAAATGTCTAGATATCAGCTCTTAAATTTAACTCTTATCAGCTATTTTTGTTGTTATCATTATATTTGTCCAAACAAATGTACCTTTAGTTGTACCAGGCATTAAAATGAACAAGAAAATGAAGAAAACAAAGGTGGTCTTATATTTTTTTTCCATGACTGTATATTACTGAATTTAAATACATTATAATTTAATATTAAAATAAATGTAATAATACTTTCCCAGATTTGTGTTTCAAATGCTGATATACAACAGTTTTCATTTGTATTTGGTACTGCAATAGCATTTAAAACAAACAAAAAGAATCTGTGAAAAAGTTAATAAGAGTTTAATTTAAGAGCTGATACCTAGACATTTTCATGGTTTTCTTGATAATAACCAAAATCATTATCAAGAAAACCATGGAAAATGTTTAGATATCAGCTCTTAAATTAAACTTTTATGATCTATTTTTGTTGTTATCATTATATTTGCCCAAATAAGTGTACCTTTAGTTGTACCAGGCATTAAAATGAATAAGAAATTGAACAAAAAGTTGGTCTAATAATTTTTCCATGACTGTCGATAAGTAAATTCAGAATAGAAGCTCTCAGAATAGAAGTGATTTCTCCACATGGTGAGGCAGTTATGAGCTCTCCGGTGTTGATTTCAGGAGCTGCAGTTTTCCCTCCTGGTCTGGAGTCGTGTCCCTGATCGTCCCTTCAGGCAGCAGCTCATCTCATCGCTGCTGACACACTCGTTAGCTCCATTATTCAGCAGCTGATCAGGGTGTCCGCAAGTTTCACTTTAAATGGCATTTCTAATGAATCACGAGGCCCAAATTTCACCAGCAAAACAAAAAAAGTGTGAAAATGGAAACAACTGTCACATAACGAGGACAGTCTAATAACTGCATCAACACGGTTCCTCTAAAACTGATGGCAACACGTTATTTAATAACTGTCATTTTAATTTTCACTTAATTATGCAATTACACCTGAATTTGTAATAATCTGCTGACTTTTCTTGAGTATTTCCATTTTATGTAACTTTATACTTCTTTATACACAACTTCATATTTTATAAACATACGAGCACGTCTGGAAAACACTTGATCTTAATGATTTATAGTGATGCATGGTTTAATTAAATTCATTTGGTCAATTACAATCAACTAATCAATTAGTCAAAAAAAAGAGTATTACACAACTAATTTAATGTTAAATAAGTTCCCATTTTAAACCAAATATTCAAACAATTTATTTCAAGGTGAAGATAAACTCAATTATTACTCAAATGACACAATTAAAGCTTCCTTTTTTGCAGATTTACTTTCTGTTTTCACTTTGATTTATTTAATATTCCTGTAGTTGTGTGATCATTACAAATTGTGGGAGCTTTTAACTACTCTTACGAAGTAAAAAACTATTTAAAAAAAAAAGTTAAATAAAGATAGAAAACTGAATGCACTTTTTGTTTTTTATACTTGAAACAGAGTATTTCTATCCAGTGGTATTGCTACTTTACTTACAACCCAGATTCTTAAAATGTAAGGAGACAAAAAAATAATAATACCTGATATTCAATTGAATACAGTAAGAAACTACTAACTAATTCTGAATTTGATGCATTCTTATTTTAGTTATTTGCATCCCAACTTTTTTTGGAATGGGGTTGTATATTATGTTATGGATGATGTGACTTGAGTAAATTTACAAAGTAAACCATCCTGTTGAATGTTCCTGAGTAAACATCAGCTGGCCGTCACATCATCGATCAGAATGAACTCGTGACGAACTCACTGTACTTCTCTGAGTCTATTTAAAGACCTTTGATGGGACTCAGACAGACACCAATAACCATTTAATGACACGCACATCCACTGTACCAATAGAAATGTTTGTTTTTTATATTAAACTATAAACAAAATACACACATTTTCACCTTTATCTCAAACACACAATAGATGAACATCGCTGACTGAAAGTGATGCTGAAGTGTTTTGCTGAACATTTCACTTTATTTAAGGACAAATCTTACTGTTTAAAATATTTTTTTCTGCAGTTTGTACGCAAAAAATACTTCTCTGATGTACATATGCAACAGAGATCATTATGTATGTCCTGTGTATCATGACCTTTGATCTGTGCACAAGCCTGTCACGATAATAAAAATATAGATTTATCGTACCATATCTTGAAATGATGACTATAATTGTGCCTGACCTGTTTACATGCAGGTTTGTTTCCTTAAAAATGTCAGCATCACTTTAGCTAACACGATGGTTGACAAACAGCAGCTTTTACCAACTATAGTCATGGGAAAAATATTAGACCATTGTTTTCTATTTAAGAGCTTATATCTAGATATTTTCGATGGTTTTCTTGATAATAACCAAAATCATTATCAAGAAAACCATGGAAAATATCTAGATATCAGCTTTTAAATGAAACTCTTATCAGCTGTTTTTGTTGTTATCATTATATTTGTCCAAACAAATGTACCTTTAGTTGTACCAGCCATTAAAATGAACAAGAAAGCAAGGAGGAAACAAGGGTGGTCTAATAATCCTTTCTATGACTGTATTATAAGACCATGTTTTCACTGCAAACAGAAATAAAACATAATTTCTGCTCTCTGCTGTGATTTATTGAGGATATTTTAATATTTTTTTCATATTCATGTGTGAATATTCTTAATAAAAGTTAATTGTTCTTTGAAAGGCTGTACTTGCACTACAATCCTGTTATATTATCATATCAGTAGCATAAATTGTTCCTGGGCCAAAATATCGTCTGATAGAAACAGTCAGTGCGTTTACATGCACATTATTCGAGCTATGCTTAAAATTTTATTTTGGCATCTAATCAGACTTCTGTCCTTGTCCCAGTTTACATACGAGAAAATCGACGGGAACGTGTCCTCCTCCTCAACACTGGGTGGAGATATGCGTCGTTTCAGAGGGTTGACCTATTACGTCATAATAAACAAGTGGAGAAAAGCAGGAAAAATGCATTTTCAAACAACAAAAACAACAAGTGGAGCATACACACATGCGTTGTTTTGTCATACATGCTGGTGAAAATCCAATTCCAATCACATTATCTGGGTGTCTTAATCGGAGTCAGAGGCGCTTTTACATGCACTTTAGTTGTCCAGTTATAGACTGACTAAGGCAATAATTTGTTTTGTTTTTTCAAGTGCCATGTAAACGTACTGAGTAATCGTGACAGGCCAAGCTGTACCAGTCAGCTTTGTGATTATTTATGCAATATTTACTGGACATTTATCTCTGCTGTCCAGTCTCAAAGTCCAGGTTGATGCCGGACAGCAGCTCTCCTCCACAGGAGCGGTTCAGCAGCTCCTTCAGCGCCTCGTTCACGTCGTTGTTGAAGACGGTGGAGAAGTTGCAGTTGGAGTATCCTCCCCCGCCTCCGTCCGCGGGGAACGAGCCCATCACCTCCTGCACCCACTTCAGCTCGTTGCTCAGCTCCAGGCGCAGAGCGTCGAAGTGGCTCTGTCTCTCCTGGTAGCGGCTGCTGACGGCGCCGAGGCTGCAGCCGAACGCCTGCATGTCGTCCTGCAGGCTCCTCTTGAAGGCCTCCACCTTACGGAACTCGTAGCGGATCTGCGAGAGCTCGTGGCGGACGTCCTCGCTCTCCTCCTTGTACCAGGCCTCCTTCTCGTTGTATATGGAGACCATGGCGTCGATGTCCTCCTGCAGGGAGTCGTGAGCTGCTGCCAGGCTGACAAAAGAACTCTCCATCTGGTCGATGTCCTCCACCACCTGGGCGAAGCGCTCAAAGTTTACGTAGGTGTTGTTGGGGGGCATGCTGGAGTGGGACTTGATGGTGTACTCCCTCAGGCGCTTGGTCTTCAGCTGGCGCCGCTCCCGTTTCTTCGGCACCAGGGCTTTACTTTCCTCCTGGTGCTCGTTGGACTACAGGGTTTAAAGACGGGAGGGTTAGAAACTGTCGGACATTTAAAAATAAGCAGGCACAGATGCAGACAGCTCATGTAATCATGTTAGTGCAGCGGCTAGGTTTGGCTTAAAGGTGCATTACATTATTTTTCCACCAGCATTAGTGAACATTTGCAAGTTTTTAAACATGGGACAAAGAGGCGATAAATTCCTCTTTCACTGCCAGAAGAGAAATATGTCAGTTTTTTTTTTCTGGTGTGTCACATTAAACGTGACACACCAGAAAACACACACTATTGATAATAACCAAAATCGTTATCAAGAAAACCATGGAAAATGTCTAGATATCAGCTCTTAAATTAAACTCTTATGAGCTCTTTTTGTTGTGGTCTAATAATTTTTTCCATGACTGTATATATTAATGGCTGAAAAGCTAAAGAAATGGAAATACTAATTTCATGTTACCTTGATCCATGGGTGATTTAGAGCGTCTTGAATTGTTAATCTTTTCCTGTCAGAGAAAAGAAAGTAGAACATAATGTAACTAAACTGTCATAATGTGCTTGTGCAGAAATAAAACACAGAGATTAAGTGTCTTTGCCCTGAGCAGACTATCACACTCCAGCTCTTACTTCTTGTCCTTCTCAAGCAGCTGGCTGATGAACTTCTTGGCGAGCTGGCTGGTGTGACAGAAGAACTCCTCATCGAACTCGTAATTCACTGCTGAAATGTTCCCCAGCGTGTCCTGTTTGCTCTCCCCGAGGAAAGGTGAAGCACCACTCAGCCTGCAGGGGAACAGAAGAGGAGGAGCGCTTCATCCTCCTGTCGGACAGGAGCTGCAGTTTAATGTGCAGCCGTGACATGAAGGTGCACTTACAGGATGTAGGTGATCACCCCGATGCTCCACATGTCTGCCTCTAATCCCAGAGGCTCGTAGTTCACAATCTCCGGTGCTTAAAAGGTAAACAGACGACAGACAGAATGAATCTCTGTTGAAGCAGTTTAAGTTCAGTTTGATGCATTAGCAGTGCAACATACTTTTCTTTCTCCACTTCTAAACACCTAGTAACACAAATTCTGATCCTCTACTTTTATATGCAATTTATTCTACGTGATGTCTTGTCTTTTATCTGGACCCTGAGTCTGGAGTAAAAATGCAGAGTGCATGCATAACATGACACGCCATAGTTTTTTTTTTTAAATAATATGTTTTATTGGAAATCAGCATTCATAAGCATCAATACAAGACATAAGTTATTCCACAGCTGTTTTCCACATTTTTGTTTTTTAAATGGTACATTAGAAAGAAGAACCACAAAAAAGACAACCCACAAAACAAAAAGAGAAATCATCCATCCATCCATCCATTTTCTTCCGCTTATCCGGGGCCGGGTCGCGGGGGCAGCAGGCTAAGCAGGGCATTCCAGACGTCCCTCTCCCCAGCCACAACGTCCAGCTCCTCCTGGGGGACCCCGAGGCGTTCCCAGGCCAGGAGAGAGATATAATCCCTCCACCGTGTTCTGGGTCTTCCCCGGGGCCTCCTACCAGTTGGACGTGCCCGGAACACCTCTAACGGGAGGCGCCCGGGAGGATCCTTACCAGATGCCCAAACCACCTCAGCTGACTCCTTTCGACGCGAAGGAGCAGCGACTCTACTCCGAGCTCCCTCCGGATGTCTGAGCTCCTCACCCTATCTCTAAGGCTGAGCCCAGCCACCCTACGGAGGAAGCTCATTTCAGCCGCTTGTATCCGCGATCTTGCTCTTTCGGTCACTACCCAAAGTTCGTGACCATAGGTGAGGGTTGGAACGTAGATGGACCGGTAAATCGAGAGCTTTGCCTTCCGGCTCAGCTCCTTCTTCACCACGACGGTCCGGTACAACGCCCGCATCACTGCTGACGCTGCACCAAACCGCCTGTCCATCTCACGCTCCGTTCTACCCTCACTCGTGAACAAGACCCCGAGATACTTGAACTCCTTGGCTTGAGGCAGTACCTCTCTCCCCACCCAGAGGGGGCAGTCCACCGTTTTCCGGCAGAGAACCATGGCCTCAGACTTGGAGGTCAATACAATACAATAAAATACCTAGTATTATGATAATATAAAGGGAGGCAAAATAGCAGAGAGACAGAAACATCTTTTATTTAAAAAATGGCTGCTGAGCCCAAGGAATCCCAAGAAATATTTATTTTTTTCCAAAGACAGAAAAGACATTAAATCAGTCATCCATGAAGAGGCAGGGGGAGCGTTTAGGCTTTTCCAATGTCATATAATACATCTATGGGCTATGAGCGAGGCAAAAGCATTAATATCAGAATTTTCCTTAGTGAGACTAGTCAGAACAGGAGATACCCCAAAGATGGAGATCAGTGGGCAGGGTTCTAATTATGTATTAAGGACTTTGTTAAACAATTTATAAAAACATGACCACAAATTGGCTAGTTTGGGACAAGAAAAAGACACGCCATAGTTTACATTTAGATAAATATTTTTGATGCATTTTATGGGGGCTGAGCGTGCCCCAGTTTGCACAGTTTGAAGTTCTGCACCACCTGCATTTTTGACATGAAAAACTTAAAATGGGATCTTTCCATTCCTTACATTGGTGCCACGTGCATCTATAAACAGACTCTGTATTTGAATGCAGAATCTGCAGGATATAAGACAGAATTTGTTTTCAAAAGCTTTTTGAGTTGGCTTTGGTTCAAGCAGGTAAAAAGTCCAGAAGAGAAAAAAGGTGTGATATTATCCATCATGACAGAATGACTCTCTGTTAAAGCAGTTTGAAGAATAAGCAGATTCTTTACTTGTTTATTTTGATGCATTAGCAGTGCCACATACTTGTCTATCTCCACTTATAAACACCTATTAACACAAATTCTATTATTTTGCTTTTATAAACAATTTATTCTCTGTAATGTCTTTTTTTATGCGGACCCTGAGTCTGCAGTGAAAATGCATTGTGCATGCATAACACAACCTTGTATTCAACAAGCCACAGTTTACATTTAGATAAATATTGCTACATTTTATTGTGGTTGAACATACCCCAGTTGGTACAGTTTGAAGTTCTTCATCACCTACATTTTTGAGATGCAAAACTTAAATGAGATCTTTCCATTGGTTACATTGGTGCCACGTGCCTCTATCAACTGGTTTTCTTGATAATAACCAAAATCATTATCAAGAAGACCATCTAGATATCAGCTCTTAAATTAAACTCTTATGATCTATTTTATTGTTATCATTATATTTGTCCAAACAAATGTACCTTCAGTTGTACCAGGCATTAAAATGAACAAGAAATTGAAGAAAACAAGGGTCGTCTAAACATTTCTTCCATGACTTTACTTTACTTTTGGTGAACCCAACCAAGTTGTCTTTGTGCCTAAACAGAACCAAACTGCAGCAGGCTTGACATGTCCAGTAATACTCTGCAGCTTCAAAATATGTAATTTGATTTGTGTTTTTGTTGCTTCTTGGTTGTGTTTGTGTGTTTACTTTGTCTTACCTACAAACTCAGGTGTTCCAAAGATGTTTTTGAACTCGACCCCAGCTTCAATCTTGTGGGCGAGACCAAAATCGATCAGTTTGATTCTCGGTAACGGCACATTCTTGTCCAGCAGCATGATGTTCTCAGGCTGCAGACAACAGAAAGACAAGAGGAAATGTTTGAGAATGATCTACCTCAATAATACATTTAGGTAGAAATAAAAGAAGAGCTTGATACTTTACATTCATAGGGTGCAACAGAAAGGAACATGCAGGGAATAGCTATTAATGTGAACTTTACTGTGCATACCAATCAAATCACATTTTCTAGATTAAACAAACTAATTGCTCCACCTGGTGGAACAAATCTCCCTTATGCATTTTACTCTCAGCCTTCCACCTGCAAGAAACCTGCAGCCGCAAAGTTTCCAGTCACTGAGCTGGAAAAACATCAAAAATCAGAAACTCCACTTTACAGGAAAATTAACTCCAGGGAAGGCGTCAACACGTGGCTCAAAGGTGAGTTTGTCATGGATTGTGAGGCCAAGGTATTTGTCCTGGTTCACCACTTCGATTACCTGATCGTTAATGAGGGTAGAAGAGAGGAAAGAGGGATTCTTTCTGAAATCAATGATCATTTCTTTAGTTTTTGCCACATCAATATTGATAAAAGATGACTTAGGGCCATGCAATTCACTTGGAAAAAACAAATTATTTTCTTTAGAACGCCCAAGATTACTAGCAGACAAATGAACACTCAACAATCCTGCTGGAGACTGTGCAACAGTGTGGATCCTAATCATACACTTGTGTTTTGGAGCTGCAGTTAAATTCAACCTTTCTGGGATCCATGTCGTGCTATGTGAGGTACTAGGATACAAAACCCCCAGGACTCCAGTACCTGGGACATATGGAAGGATCAGTGCACAAAGAAGACCAATGTTTGATTAAGATTCTACTTGCTGCAGCAAAAAAGGCCCTCACAAAGAACTGGCCGTTGCACCCGACTACAGACATTGGCTCAACATTATCGGTGATATTCAAACAATGGAGAGACTCACGTATAGACTAAAAACTAAGGAAGACTCATTTTCTAAAGGCTGGGAGAAATGGTTGCTGTACATGTCAAAAAATAAAGAAATGTAAAATATTGTTGATATGTAATGTGGATTGCCCCCAAACAGGCACTGTTCTTCTTTAATAACCCCACTTTATATCTTTCTCTCTAACTTTCTCTCTCTTTGACTATACTCTACATCAGTGATTCCCAACAGGAGGGGCCCGACCCCAAAGATCCACGGGGGATCGCGAAGCCCTCATGAATTTAAGGGATGTAAATCTAATGTGTTAAATATAGATCAGTCAGCATTTAATTCATTAGTGGGACAAAAACAACTAAATAAGGCCTACATTAAACCTTTATTCATTCGTTCAAAAATCACTATAGAAAAGTTTAAAAATAAAGGCTATATCGCGAGAATAAGGACATGTGTAATATCCCTCCTGCAGTATACACAGGTAACCTCACCTAGCGGTAACCTCACCTAGCAGTAACCTCGCCTAACAACAGAAACAGAGAGCTAATGGAAAAATGGCGAAGCGTCAGTGAGACGAAAATGCTGAATATCTCAAAAAGAAAAAGAGAGAGTACCGTGAAAGTCACATTGAGTTCGGCTTCATAGAAGCAATGGACAATGGGGGGGTCGCCAAAGTTTACAATGGTAAAAATGTGGGTCCCTCAAGAAAAAAGGTTGGGAACCACTGATCTACAAAAAACCAATAAAAGAAAGTAAAAAATAAAATAAAATAGGGCCATGCTCAGGATCATTTTGCATCAGCAGTGACACTATTGCCGACTCGTCAGCAAACTTAATGATATGACGCCTGGTGTGCTGGCTTTGGCATATATTTGTATATAAAATAAATAAGATCGGGGAGAGGATGCAACCCTGGGGGGAACCAGTGGAGTAAAAAAGGGCATCGGATTAAGCCGAAGAGCTCATAAAAATGTAAACTTAACTTACTGCAACACTATTATATCCTCATAGTGATGAAGATCATACAATATGTTTAAAAGCTCCAGAACTACCTCTAAATTAACACCAAATAAAGGATTAAAAACAAACAAAACGTCTAACTTACATAAGGTAAAATGAATCAACTTGAAGCCACACGCCATGTGTTGTTGTTTTTAAACAGTGAGAAAAATAAAAGGCGTCACATGGCTGACAGCAGCTCGTCTCTCACTGACGTGACCTCAGGATCAGATTTAGTTTGTTGTTGTTTGTTTGCATTCAGTCCCTGTTGGTTAAATGACATTCAGATGGATATTGAGTAAAACCAGAGATGTGGAATGCTTCTATTTCCTTTTTGTTTTGATATTAAATCAGAAAAACAGTGTGATAACTGTATTTCTGTAAAAGGAAAGCTGGAGGCGGACAGATACTGCTGAATCATTCTGAGCATGAAACAGATTTATCCGCTTTAACAGAGTGTCACGGCGAGGCAGAGTGAGGTCATGTCAGTGTGACTCGGATGTGACTGGGTGGTGTGACGGTGTCTCCTTCGGTGCTCTGAGTTTGTCGGACCAACCTTGAGATCAAAGTGAGCGATCTTCCTGGCGTGGAGGTAGTTGACTCCCTCCAGGATCTGTTTGATGAACTGAGTGGCCTCCTGCTCGCTCAGAGACTCTTTCTGTGCCAGGAAGTCAAACAGCTCGCCTCCAGAGACCCTGAACACAGACACAGATCATCACACGGCCTTCTGTCAATAAATACGTCGCACAGACGTTTCAGCATAAAAAAGTAATTAAAAAATGTGTTAAGGGGCGCTTGATAGATTGAGTGACATGGACACAAATTAAAGCTGGTGTCAGAAACTTTTACATACAGTCATGAAAAAAATTATTAGACCACCCTTGTTTTCTCCTTGTTTTCTTGTTCATTTTAATATACAACTCAAGGTACATTTGTTTGGACAAATATAAGGATAACAACAAAAATAGCTGATAAGAGTTTAATTTAAGAGCTGATATCTAGACATTTCCCATGGTTTATTTGAAAATGATTTTGGTTATTATCAATAACAAGGTTTGGTTATTATTTATCGTCTATTCCCCTCACACACTAACAGATGTTTGACTGTCCCCAACTAGTGCAGACTGCTGCAGACTTTGCCCAACTGGGAATTCTAGGTAAAATCTGGCAAAAGTGATTGTAGTGTATCCTCAGCTTTAAAGAGAGCCCACCTGGGCAGAGGAGGGAGACAAACATTCTGCACTGCAGGTTTAAACCAAGCAGCAAATTCCAGCAGGGGGCCCTAACGGCGGCTGCAGAAGCATTTGGGTCCATTCATTTCTATACAAAATGAGAAAACTTCTCCCTTGCTTTATTACCTCAGAATTTTTTTTTAGGACAACACTATGGTCTCAATCACTAGTAAAAAATTTTCTTTGAGACAATTCGATGTTAATAGTGTAAATAATGGTTCCATTTAGAGGAAAATAGAAGATGAAGAATCATATGATTTGGGGCGAGCTACCTTTGATTGACAGGTCACTAACAAGGCGAGCCATCATCATGAGAGTAGCAGAACAATGCGTATCCATGGCAACTTGTCAGTAAAGTTATATAAAAAAGGACGTTTAGCGGTTTGGTCTCATAACGTTGACCCTTTCACTGTATTTTCATTTAATGTTTATTTGAACGTTTTGTTCAGTAAAATGTCTTGTTCAGTGTTTGGTTGGACTAACAGACACTCCAAGGAGTCGCTGTTCATTTTTCTGAGGTCAGTAACATACATTTTGTTTTTGTTTTTTGCCAAAACTAACATCCCAGTTAATGCTCCAGTTAATGCTAACATGAATTAGCAGCAGCTTCTCTCAGTCAGGTTGAGGTGTAGAGAGGCTGTAGTCAGTGATCAGATCCCTCTCCTCCTCCACAGTCCAGATATGGTCTGCTCCCCGTATTGGAAACAAGATGGAGACACAAGATGGCGATGAGTGTAACGATGAACTCGATGCTTCCAACGGGCCACAAACCAACAGGTGACGTCACGGTGACTACGCCCATTATTTATACAGTCTATGTGTTAAACTCTAGTGTGAACTGCAGTGTGTCCTAAACTCCCCCAAACAAACAACTGTGACCCTGTTCACCAGAGGTTGAATTTGTGCATAAATGCCCATTTTTACTGCCATTTCTGCATCACATTACATCATCACAGTCCACAGCAGTACATTGTTGAGCTTCTGTGTCCTCCAAGCTGTGGGCGTGTCAACTACCATCTACTGCAGGTAAAACACTGACTGTGGATCAGGTTATATGAGGTTTTTAGGTTGGTATGATGTAAGCACCTTATATGACTGAACTTCATTAAATCCAACCTGTTCCTTTAAGTAGAACACAGGTAATGCGCCTTCGACATGTGATTGGAGAAAGTCCAAAAAATTGGAACAATATACAGAACGTTCTCATCATCACTCACAGAACAGGTTCCCACCACTCCCTGATCATATACCACCCTCACTTATATATATAGGTTTTAATTTGTTAAACTGTCTGAACTTAAAAGAAGCATTCAAGGATAAGAACCCCATGCGACCCCACGTCAAAAAATATTTAGCTTTAAGTGAATTCTTACCAACAAAATATAAACAATTAAAGTCTAAGTCGGAACAAGTCTGCTTGTGCTTGAAAGGTTTTCCACAAATAATACTGACTCATTCTGAGCATGAGACCAGATTTTGTTGCTATTACAAAATGTCATAGTGAGGCAGAGTGAGGTCCTTTCAGTGTGAAGAAGAGGTCAAAGGTGAAAGGAATCCTAATTGGGTGAAGCTGACTCCATGTGCCACAGGAGGAGCATTAAGAAACTGTCTGTTGTTGTTGTTGTTGTTGTTTGGATTTTAAAGAGACAACAAGGCAGAAACTGAAGGATTTCTACTCGAAAGTAAAATGTGTGCTTCGGAATCTATTTTAAGATTCTTTTACTGGTTTATAAATCTGTTAATGGTCTTAGTCCAGCCTGTTTATCTGATTTACTTTTATCCTATGAACCCTGGAGGACCCTCAGGTCTTCTGGGAGCCTTTTAATAAAACCAAAAGTTAGAATGAAACCTCACAGTGAGGCGTTGTTTTCTCTCTGTGGTCCTCGTCTGTGGAACAGACTCCAGACCTGAGGGCCACAGAGACGCTTCAGACAGCAAACTTAACACTTATCTTTTTAATTTGGCTTTTACTTGAACCATTTTAAACTAAACTCTTATGAGCTATTTTTGTTGTTATAATATTTGTCCAAACAAATGTACATTTAGTTGTACCAGGCATTAAAATGAACAAGAAAATGAAGAAAAAGGGTAGTCTAATCATTTTTTCCATGCCAACAGGTGACGTCACGGTGCGCCCATTATTTATACAGTCTATGTGTTAAACTCTAGTGTGAACTGCAGTGTGTCCTAAACTCCCCCAAACAAACAACTGTGACCCTGTTCACCAGAGGTTGAATTTGTGCATAAATGCCCATTTTTACTGCCATTTCTGCATCACATTACATCATCACAGTCCCCAGCAGTACATTGTTGAGCTTCTGTGTCCTCCAAGCTGTGGGCGTGTCAACCACCATCTACTGCAGGTAAAACTGACTGTGGATCAGGTTATATGAGGTTTTTAGGTTGGTATGATGTAAGCACCTCATACGACCGAACTTCATTAAATCCAACCTGTTCCTTTAAGTAGAACACAGGTAATGCGCCTTCGACATGTGATTGGAGAAAGTCCAAAAAATTGGAACAATATACAGAACGTTCTCATCATCACTCACAGAACAGGTTCCCACCACTCCCTGATCATATACCACCCTCACTTATATATATAGGTTTTAATTCGTTAAACTGTCTGAACTTAAAAGAAGCATTCAAGGATAAGAACCCCATGCGACCCCACGTCAAAAAATATTTAGCTTTAAGTGAATTATATATATATATATATATATATTATCATGCTTTACTTTTTAATTATTTATCATTATTTATTTTATTATCTAACTTTATTACTTTTTATAAAAGTATAAAAGTACTTTTTATTACTTGTTATTATTATTATTATTATTATTATTATTATTATCATAATTATTGTTTTTATTATTAGGGGATGGGCGGAGGGTGTTTGCTTGTTTTTATGTTTAATTACTATTATTAATATTTTTTTCCCACTTTTTTTATTTGAAGCACTTTGTGTTACATTTCTTTTGTATGAAAAGTGCTACACAAATAAAGTCTGATTGATTGAGTGATTGAGTGATAAAGTGATGATTTGGACACACAGCTCCATCCAGAGGGACAGAGATATCAAAAGGTTCCTATGAGATGATTATCTGTCACTCACAGCTGCAGGATGAGCACCACGTCGGTGCGGTTCTCGTAGACGTCGTGCAGCGTGACGATGTTGGGGTGCTGGATCTGCTGCAGGATGTCCACCTCCCGCTCGATCTCCTCTCGCCGCACACCGCGAGAGCTTGCCATGCTCTGACGCTTCTTGATGAACTTGGCGGCAAACTCCAGACCTGTGCTTTTCTCTCTGCATTGTTTCACGATGGCAAACTGCCCACTGAGACACAGAGGAGGAAACACAGGTACAGCTGGAGACGTTAGACAGTATAGATAATTAATTATAAGATAAGATATCACTTTATTTAATTCAGTCCAAGTCAGTTTATTTACCGGACTCATGTCCACAAGTCACACAAGACAGGACAGA
The DNA here is from genome assembly GCF_030273125.1 of Centropristis striata. NCBI lineage: Eukaryota > Metazoa > Chordata > Actinopteri > Perciformes > Serranidae > Centropristis > Centropristis striata. The sequence continues at coordinate 15,728,424 of NC_081518.1, forward strand.
TAAAAACAACCAAAACAAGACAAGCAAACAAACAAGAAGAAAAACAAATACAAGAATTAAAATACATACAGACATTTGAGCCAGTGTACTCTCAGTCTGGATGTGTACCTGGAGCAGCTCACAAAGGGATCTGAGAGTACCACCATGATACTGTTGGTGGACTCATCCAGACGCTGCATAAACTTAAACATGAAATTTCTTAAAAGTGCTGTCAGTGTGCTAACTCCTACAGATACAAACATCTGACTAGCACTCCCTCCTCTGGGAACCTGCAGTAAAATTCTCATTGCATCATTGTAGGCAACTTGTAACTTCTGCAAGCTGGATTTTTAGTAAGAAGACCACAGATGGGCAGTATAGATGGTGTGCAGGAAGCTTTAACTTGAGTAGAACAGCAGCTAAACTTACTTGCTATGGTGTTTGTCTGTGCATATAACTTACAACACTGTCTGTATATGTCATCATCATCATTCATATCATCTGCAATACAATGACCAAGGTTTTTCATCTTTTTGCAGACTTCAAGACAATTATTGGATAGTTTGAATACAGGGAAATTAAGCCATTTAGCCCTGTTTCGTTCTGCATATTAAAGCATCATATTCGCTGCAATTATATTTTATATCAAATTCCCACCATAGTCAGAGCATATATTAAGAAGCTCCTGCTGCCCAGCACTACTCAGACTAAAAGTAACAGGGTCATCTGCATACATAAGATGATTCTCCAGCATGCCACCAATCATACAGCCAGTGTTATAACCATTTAGTCTCCTAGACAACTCATCCATGTATAAATTAAATAAGACAGGGGACAAAATTCCTCCCTGCCTAACACCATTGGACACTCTAAAGGGGGCAGATATGCTACCTGTAGCCTTAAATAGGTAAATAAGTAACAAGTAAGAGTAACAAGAGCAACAAGTTGAGAAACAGTGTCATCATTAATTTGTCCACCAGAGAGCACTGACAAATTAAGTTTCCTTGTGTAGAATATTTTACTAAGTACATATTGGCCACAATTCTTAAAAAAAACTTTTTGAAGGATATTCACAATTTTTTTTTAAATTACATTTATATATTTATTTATATATTAGCTGATGTGTAATCTAAATATTTGACACATTTACATAGTTGACTAATCTGCCAAATACTTTCTTGATTAAGCAATTAATAATTTTGCCTACAAGATTGAGAGAATTGTGGAAAAATAACAACATTAAAACATTCCCTAAATATTCAATTTACTAAAACGTAAATGCAAGGGAAAAACTGGACATTTTCACATTTGAGTAGTTGAAACAAGACAAAAAAAAAGGAAGTAAGGAACCTACTAACTAGGAACTTCTAACTTCCCAGAGACTTATAAAATGTATAAAAGTGCACAGATTGGCCTGATGGGGGCGCTGCAAAGTTATAAACTTTGTAAAGGCACAACTGCACCACTCCCGAAGGTAAATGTGATGGTGACAGAAATACCTTCATAACCTTCCTCTTGTGTTAGGGTTGCCACCGACCTGTTTTGAGGTTTAAATGCATGAAAAAAACCCACAACTTTTGTTTATTGCATCAAGGACATGTCCAGATTTATAAGCTATGCATAAGATGAATTCATTTCAGGGTTGGTGACCTGTAGAATACACATATCCAGTTCGCAGCATGCAGAACTTAGAAGAAGATTTACAATAAGCCAAGTTCTGGATCATAGCAGGGGACACAGAGCTGCATAGTGGATGAGCAGGTTTCTGAGGAGGACCATGAAGAGTCTCAACCAGAAGACACTGACACATCTGATGAGTCTGATGCAATAAAGACAGAAAGACAAACATATTCTGCTTCTACAAAAATATCTCTGCAAAGAACTTTTGCCACACATGTATCTAAACATGCCTGTTCTTGCAAACAAAGACAGGAACGAGTTCTTGATCTTGTTCTATTGGTTTGATTTGCTTTATTGGTTGTTGTTTGTTTACAAATTTACATTTTGTATTATTATTTACTCTGTTTTTCATTTTTTATTTGTATTTAAGTTAGATTTTTTTTGGGACAAAAATACTTTAACCTTCTCCTTGAAGTAAATATATGAACGGGTCAAAATTGACCCTAACTCCATAGATGTTAATAATAGTTAATAATATTAAAATAAAAAAATAAATGAAACAATTTATTTGAGAGATGTCTTCTAATACCCCTCAGTAATAGTCAGGTAACATAACAACCTTTTATTTATTTATATAATTCTCTTGAGGTTCATTTGACCATTTTTTTAAATTGAAAAAAAGGGGTATGTTGTCAAAAGAAAGGCCCAGGGCGCCACATCAAGAATACTAAAACTAATCTTTTCATGGATAAGGAAGCCTAACAAGGTAACCAAGAGGTAAGACAGAAATTGGATGATAAATAATTGTTTTGAGGGTATTTTATGGATCATTTAACCCTCTAGAGTCCATGAAAGCACCTGCACATTACTTCTTCATGACGTGAAGACATAAAAATAAAGTAACGTCGAGTATTGCCATCAGCTTCCCTCTAAAGTTCTGGCTTGAAACTCCATACCAGATTTTTTGGGATTATATTCGGCCAAGTAAAACCGGAGATAATGTCAAATATATTAAGTATAAAAATATCGAAATAGAGATATCCTCATTTTACCTGTTGTATGTTATATTTGCAACCTGTATTCATATTTGCATTGAAATATCATTTTCAAGATCAGATTTTATGTTTTCCTTTGTTTTTTTTGGGTTCAACATTTTTATCAAGTAAGTCAAAGTAAAAAAATTAAATATCAGGACATACGTATAGGTGAAGTATGCCTGTAAAAACTGATACCAACATGGCATGGTAAAGATTTTTCAACAGATTTTTTAAAAGGACATAATAGCCCAAGATTTCAGAGGGTTAAGACACAGGTCAAAACCGATCTGCTAACACCATGGATAGTAACAGAAACCTAACACGAGGAAGGTTAAGTTATTTTATCTTTTGTTGAGTTGTTGAGTGCTTCCTGAATATTGTGCACACACAATAACTTGGGCTACAGGCCTCTGGACTTAAACATTCCCACCACATCAGTCTATTCACAGCCACACAAACATTCTGCCACAGTGTGATAAGTCTGAGTGTCACAGCTCATGTAAAACATTGGGTTTAATGTGGTTAAAAGTATTAAAATCCAAAGGTTACATGACGATAAAGCTGCATTTATTTATTTCTGCTCCACTTGAATGGTTTGTAATCTAACACTCCACTTCCTGATCTGCAGCCGGTCTGCAGGCAGATTTAGCCGTGGCTAAAGATAGAAGAGAACTCTAAAAAGCAGCTGGACGTGTGTGACAGTTGTCTCCACCTGACAACCAACAGCAACACAACTACAGGCTGCAGACACAAGACAGTTTATTCTTCTTCTACCAAGAATATTTCAGTGTAATTTGAAGTGTTTGTGACAGCATCAGTCAAAGAGGAAGCTTCAGCTCATAATGTGACCGGAGTTTTCACAGGTGCAGGAAGCATTTGCAACATGTGGTCAATGATTCAGTTAAATTTACATTTTTTTTATAGCACAGTAATAACTGTCAGTGCAGTGACCTACATGCTTGTAGTTGCTCTTGAGTGATGGAACCGGTTTTCAAATCATCCAGTGAAAAGTCATACTTTATTTTAAGGTTAAAAAATCTCTCAGAACTCTAAATTCTGCTTTATTTTGTTGTCTTCATGATAAAGTTTTTGCCTGTATATATCAGTATTACTGATGTCTGACTTTCACAGAACAATACTGGAATAATTTGAAAGTTATGTAAAGAAGTTTTACCCAATACTTTAGTTTATTCCCTTGTATATATACTGTGTGTTCTTATATCAAAGCAAAACAAAATATACAAGATAAATTCCCATAAACCACAATTTCCCCATGGTCGGATTCCTTCTGAGATATAATGTAGTATATATAAAAAACATTTAAATAAATAAAATAAAATATTTAAAAAGTTTTCCTGGCTTCCGCTGAAAAAAATAAAAATAAAAAGGATAGTTAGAGTATGTTGCTACATTTGAATTGTAGCTGGGTTTATTAAAAATTATAGTAATTAATGCTTTCATTCTTTTTTATTATCTGTGTATCTATCCATTTATCCATCTATCTAATTATGATGATGATGATGATGATGATGATGATAATGCACTACACATTATTAGATTTAAGGTAGTCATAACCTTACATGTATGCTCAGCTATTTGGATTATATTTACACTAAACATCCCATAATTAGCCTCTGCATTTATCTAAATACAATAAAACAGATGCAAATATTTAATCATCAATAAGTAAATAGGTAGGGATAATCCATACATGTCTGTACCTTCCCAACTCTTCACCAATTTCATAGAAGTCCTCCACTTTCTGCTGTTTGAATAAGTCCATGGCTGCAGTCCTCACTGATGTTTGTAGTTAGAATAAAAAAATCAGCTTCATCTCTTTTTACCTGCAATAACACATCACAGTTATTTTATTTTTCATGTGGAAAATGTTTCTACTAAATGCCACAAGACAAGCCTTTAAACAAAATGTCATTGCAGTTAAAAGTTGGAACTTGGAACAGTCGACCTTAAAAAGACGATTTTCTAATAAACTTTTATTATAAATGTCATAAATAAAACATCATCTACTAAAAACAACCCATGCCTATGAAAGGTCTTACCGTGTTAAATCCTGAAAGTGTTGTTGGTGGACACCATGTCCTCCTGCTGTCCTGTGTGCGTCTCTTGCAAACCACGAGGACTCTGCCATGTCCCGACAACACGCTCCGCTCCCCGGCTCACAGCGTCACACCAAACCCCACTAAAAAAACCTACACATTTCAAGTACAGTATTAGGGGCTGCTCCGACAACTTTTATAAAACTTGGAATTCCATTCTTTCCCTAATTGAGTCCATTCCATCCTTAGATGACGAAGATGATTCTAATTAAATAAATTGATTATTAATTGTTTTTGGTATGTTGATGTGGTGGTCAAACTCTAGGCACAACATAAATTGTTAAAGCTATTTATTTTTTTCAAGCATTCTGGATCCCTCCTCTAAATGTCCCTTTTTATGAATTTATTATTGTTTATTTGCCTACTGTTCACCCCTCCTGTTTTGCTTTGAGGGGGAGAGAGTTGTATTTGCTCATTATCATTACTATTTATTGGGGGTTTTTTTTGCTTATTTTATGTGAATGTGACTCTCTAGTTCGGGGTGGGGGGGTTCTATATGGGGGGTGGGGTGGGGGGGGCTCCAAATTTAAAGTTACATTACTTATAACTGCGTGGAAATAGATTTTTGATCACTTAAACAGATATATGACAATTTAAAATGTGTTTTCTTTTGTTTGCACTACTCCTTTTTCAACCCTTACATGATTCATTTACTGTTAAATCTTAATTTTAAAAGATACTTTTATGTGTATTATTTAATGCCGAATCGAAATCTGGCTCATAGGAACTTATGACATGCCTTCAAAGTGTTGAATCAGTTACGTACCTTTGCAGCCCTTTACGTACACTTTTACTTTGCAATGATATAAATGAGTTTTGGCGTCACCAAACCGCTTTACCGCTTGGCTGGGCCATCTGTTCAGCTCGTGCGTGACTCTTGTTGTCTCGCGCGCTCTAGCACCTGTTACTTCTGAAAATCTAATTTTTTTCCCCTTTTCTTTTTCTTTTTTTTTAACAAGGATGATTAATTTAAACTTTATTCATATTTCCTTTTTTTTTTATATAAGTCACATTTTATCTATCTGATTTTTTCTCTTTAGGTTTATTTATTTGCACAGTTAGAATTACATAAAATGACAAATATAACAAATAGTGTAAAGTGCAGCGAGAGGCAGAAAACCCAGGAGGGTTTATTTAAAGCATCCACCTAAAATGTCAAAGTTATGAGAAAGGAATAACAAACTGATAGTAGAAAAAAATGTATAACATCAACAAGTTATAATGACAATAATAAAAATAACAATATAAAAACAAACATATGAACATGATATAAAAGTGTATTTGTGTGTGAATTAGAATTTTAAAACAGCAGTTCAGTGGGCTTTTAGACATATTTTGAAACATTTTATAGAGATGGAATTCTTTGCTAAAGGTATTCCATAATTAAGTCCCCCTAAATTTAACAATAATTTGTGATCTCTGTATGTGAGAAATATTGGAGGATGAAGATCTGAAGATTGACATGTTGGATGAGAGTGAACCTGAGAATTACATTTAAAATATTTTTTCAAAAATATTTTTTCTCTTTAAAGAGCTAAAGAAAAATCCAAATTCTGATCAATAAAGTTATCATCAGAAGACATATTATCATCATCATTATTATTATTATTATTATTATTATTATTATTATTATTATTATTATTATTATTATTATTATCATTATCATTATCATATCATTATTAGTATTAGTATTTTTTTTCATTATTATTATTTTACACTTGGCTTGATCTGAACAACAAATGGGGACAATCTAATGTGCAAATTGTCTTTATATTTTAGGAACTTGCTCACAAGAGAATGAACCTCAAATTTTTGGAATGACTCTTGTAGCCTGTAGGGGGCGCTTTTTCACACCTGCTAAAGGGATGGCAATGTTGGTTGGTGGCAAGTGGCAACTTCTTGGTCTGAAAAACTGAAGCCAATGCCTTAAGTGCCTTAACCTGCATTATTTCAAATGGCCAGCAGGGGGCGACTCCACTGGTCACAAAAAGAAGTCCAATTGTCAGTTGTATGTAAATTAATGTTTACATAGCCGGACTAGCTCATCTCTAATTTGAGACTAAAATGCTCAATTCTACTTCTGCAACGTTTTTCTGCAGCATGTTCTGACTCTGGCTGCTCTGTAGTTTCGGCTCACCGTCTACCGGCAGTGTGTGTGTGTGTGTGTGTGTGTGTGTGTGTGTGTGTTGCTTGCTGGTTTGCTTCTCCAGTTCTTGCTTTCTGCAAGATTATTTATTTTTACGCCTTATTCCCCCTCATGTCATTCAGCCACACACATCCGCTGGTGCGGGTCTCTGGGGGCTCCGCTGTTCCCCGGCTCGTAGTGAGATCACCGGCGTTACAACAGCGAGCGGTAGCGGGGCTAGTAACGGCGCTAGTAGCGGGGCTAGTAGCAGCGCTAGTTGGTAGATTAGGCTTTGGCTAAATCCTGTCGGAAGCAAGGCTAAAACATCCTTTTTCGTTGTGAAACAGGAGTTTAAAGTCAAACGTTTTTTAAATGTCTTTTAAAATCAACTGTCGCTCTAATCTATTTAAAACGCCGTCTACAGCTAAAGAGTTTCGCGTCTGCTGCAGCGATGTTGGATCCATAAGAAAACTACAAAACTACAAGCTTCTGTCTGCCGAGTAGTACGCGTCATCGTCTTGCTGTCCCTCCCCGTTCTGTGATTGGATCCCTAAAACAGGGCTAAGAAACGGCCATAGTTGCCAGACTGTGTGGAGGTTCGAAATTAAATTCGAGCGTGCAAGGCAGTATGGGTATACCCAGGCTATAGAAGTCCAGGAGATAATGAGCCTATTTCTCACATAATTTATTACCTCAGTAAACATTATCATAATGAGTTTATGGTCTCAATTGTTAGTTTCAATCTTCTTAAATGCAGCATGATGTTCATTATGTAAATTATGGTCCCATTTAGAGTAAAACAGACAATTAAGCAGGGGAGGGTTTAGGGCAGGGATACCATATGATTGACTGGTTGCTATGACAGTGTACTGTGTGTTTTCATCTTTGACCTTAAACACTCTCACAGTGTGTTTTCACTTCATCAAAATAGACTGGAACATTTTAGTCACTTAAAAACGTCTTGTTCAGTTTTCAGTTTGACTATGTAACGGTCACAAATGCCGAACTCAAGGCTTTAAAGCAGCACAAACCAATGTGTGACGTCAAAGTGATTATGCCACTATTACTATACAGTCAGAGGTTGGGATAGGCTGAGTGAATCCCTTTAATGAGACACTGTGATCAATACACATGTTCATGTTCCTACTCCCACCATCAGCTGATCCACCTTTTTTACACAGTCGAGTAGAAAAAAAAACCTTCTAGCTCATCAAACTAAAATGAAAACAAGCTAAAATACAGTCATGGGAAAAAATATATTAGATATATATTAGATATTGTTTTCTCTAACATCTTGTTAATTTTAATGCCTGGTACAACTAAAGGTACGTTTATTTGGATAAATATAATGATAACAACAAAACAGCTGAAATAATGATCTTGGTTATTATCAAGAAAACCATGAAACATGTAGATATCAGATCTTAAATTAAACTCTTTTCAGCTATTTTTGTTGTTATCATTATATTTTTCCAAATAAATGTACCTTTATTTGTACCAGGCATTAAAATGAACAAGACATTTTTTCCATGACTGTATAAAAATTACTATAAATCCAAGCTGTTAAAGTTCAAGCTGGGATGAGGAACACAGATAGTGAAATGAAACTGGCGGCAAGTGAGGGGCAGAGGAGTCACTGGTAGATAAACTGAAACAATACCAGCATTCAGCCCAGAGGAAATAGTCAAATGAGGTGCCTTGGCTTCCTTCACAGAGTCAGATGTCACCTGAGCAGAGAGCATGCACGGGGCGCTGCCTCCACTCTGTCAGCTCCTGACAGACCTGTGAGCCTGGAGAAGATGTCGGGCGTGGACCTGCACATGGAGCCGTCAGAGGGAGGCCTGAAGGAGCTGGTGCTCAGGTGGTTCAATGACACTCAGGCGCCACTCATCCTCAACAACGGGAACTTCCCCGACTGGTTTCAAGGCTTCACTGCACGAAAGTAAGAAAATAGTCCTAAATTTGACTTGGAAGTTAAAAACGTTTAAAGGGAATTGATTCTGATCAACCAGAAGTTGTTTTATTCTCATGGGTTCCAACAGGTTGTGGCATTTTATTTGGCTTTATTTGAACAGATTTCTGTAGGATCATTAAAGTTTAATGCCTGCTGGTTGATCTGAGAGACATAGATACTGAGATCATCATATTTAGTGGTGGATTGTAATAATATTGTCGGCCTACTGACCCTCCTGAAAACCCGCCTGACCACTGCTGACCTGCTTCTTGAAAAAAAAACAAATTTTTTTTACTTTATATAGTTACCCAAAACCTAGTTTTTTAAATTCACTGTAGATAGATACAGAGTCTCTCCAGTGACAGCACTAACTACAAACCAGCTACCATAAGGTTTGGCCTAAAGGTCTGGGGTTTTATACAGGTGTAGAAGCTGTAATGTGGCATGAACTAAGTCTTAGTTCAGGTCTTTTCATCTGGCAGCCTGCAGATCAAGCCTGTCAACTAGATCTGTTTACAAATAAATACAATTTAAACCTGAAGAAAGGGTAAATGCAGATAACTGACATTTTGCCACAATTATCACAATGTGAAACACAATGTACATTGATGACGAAAGCCCTCCTGTCTGTGTTTTTCTCTGAGATCTGCATTTTAAAAACTAGACCTCACTGTATAAAACGACCTGGGGTCCCCAAACAGTCTCTGATCTGCATAAATCGGGTCTGACTGGAATGCTGATACTCTTGTGGATTTAATATAAATGTGGTACTATGTGTCCCCATGAGTCTCCTCTTTACAGACATGCCGACTTTATGCTGATAACATGCAGTTTAAGGCAGAAACCTGCAGTTTTCTAATGCAAAGGTGATACTTTTGCACAGATTTGCCTCTTGCATATGAATATTTGTGCACACTGGGGTCCCTAAACAGTCTGTTAGTTTCATAAATCGGGTCTGAGTGTAAAGCTGAGACTCTTGTGGATTCAATGAGCCCAATGTTCTTCATGTGTGATGATGTTAGTGAGTGAAACTTGAGCTCAGTGTATAAAATGAGCTGATGTGCCCTCTAGGATAATCACAGCCTCATGAAACTTTACAATCTCAAACTGGAGACCTAGAGCATCCAGAGGATGGATGGCTGACACACTAGATTCACAATAAGTAATGTGCAATTCTTGCAAAAAAATCTACCAAATATCAAACGTTGAACCAAGTCACAGCATAGATTTTTCTACGGTGTTCCTCAAGATCGACTAGTATTTTGGAGTGATTGATCATTTTTATCATTTTGAGTGGTCAACAATGGTAACATTTTGCACCAAATGTGTGTAACATATGGTATCAACCTAAAAATCGATGCAACAACTTATGAGACATAATTGAATTGCAATCATATTGTTCTAAAAACCTTTTTCACCTTAAACTTTATATCGATGCCCAACCAAAACACAATGTTTATAGCATATTCTGGACTCAAACAACTTGACTCACAGTGCTGAGCTGCATCTCAAATTAATTTTCAGGTTTCAGCTTTCAGACAATGTTCACCACTTCTTTATGATATCTACAGTTGACCTGCTATCTCCCCCTAAATATCCACTGTCCCCTTGCCTATAAACACATAAAATGACTCTATGTGGGTCTCAGAGAGTTAAAGAAAACTGGAGAAATTGAATGGATGTGGGGCAGGTTAGCTGATGTTTAAAATAGTAATTTGAAGAGCAGACAGAACAAGAACGATGGTTAGAAATGTTTACAGGAAATGCTGTGATGTAAGCAAGTTATTGTAGAATATGTTACATGTTTAATTTGGATGCTATGTCACATCTTCCAGCTTGTATCTCTTTTATTCCCTCTCATGTACGTCACTCAGAGAAGACAAAAGTTTCATGTCATGCTGGTGTTATTTTTAAACCTAATTTGCCTCTGTGTGTAATTGGTCCTGTCTCTCTGTCTGCCTCAGGGACACGGAAGATCTGCTGAGAGATAAAGCTCTGGGCTGTTTTCTCATTCGCCTCAGTGATAAAGCCGTCGGCTACATCCTGTCCTACAGGTGAGTCTCATCCCGTCTGTTCAGCACTGTTCACCTCACTCCCTCTCTCATTCATCTCATTTCCTCCACAGGGGCCATGACAGGTGCCGACATTTTGTCATCACGCAGAATCCAGACGGACAGTTCGTCATCACAGGGGACAGTCAGACGCACGGCAGCCTCACAGAGCTCATCCAGCATTACAAAGTCAGCCCCATACAGCCCTTTGGAGAATACCTGACCTCCAGCTGTCATGAGGTGAGGAGGGGCCTGATGTGGCATTCCTGTTGTGTTAAATGCTTGGGTTGATATCATTTGTTAAGCAGATTTTATGCTAAATGTAACTGTTTTTGGCTCATCAGGGTGATAAAAATGGTCAAAATCCATCCAAAATACTAATAGATCTTGAGGAACACCAGTGTTGCAGATATCTCTGTTGTTTGTCCTGCTGAGAAACCCCCTTATTGTGAATCTAATGTGTAAAGCCATCCATCCTGTGAATGTTATAGGTCTCTAGTTTGTGGTTGTAAAGTTTCATGAGGCTGTGATTATAAAGTCCATTCTCATGCTCAGTTATGTCTTGTAGGTTGTTGCAGCAACTTTTGGGTTGATACCATTTGGTGCTACATTTAACCATTTCTGACCACTTGAGAATTAAGAAAATGCTCAAAAATCCCTTTAAAACAACATGTTCAGACACCAAGATCTTGAGGAACCATAGAAAAATCCATGCTGTGATTTGGTTCGACGTTTGATATTTGGTAGATTTTTTGCAAGAATTGCACATTTCTTATTGTGAATCTAGTGTGTCAGCCATCCATCCTCTGGATGCTCTAGGTCCGTAGTTGGAGGCTGTAAAGTTTCACGAGGCTGTGATTATCCTAGAGGTCACACCAGCTCATTTTATACACTGAGCTCAAGTTTCACTCACTAACATCATCACACATGAAGAAAATTGGGCCCATTGAATCATCATCATTGAATACAAGAGTCTCAGCTTTCCAGTCAGACCCAATTTATGCAACTAACAGACTGTTTAGGGACCCCAGTGCGCAGAAAAAGGCAAAAATAACACATTTATACTGCATGAAAAAATTTAGTGGTATTTACCTAAAAACAAAGTGCTTTTGGCCTCAAACTGCATGGGATTAGCATAAAATTAGCATGTCTGTAAAATAAATTCCTATGCTGGTTTTTTTGCTCACTAAAATTGAGTCTAACCCTTAAGACTATGCTCCAAAGTTAAACAGTGTTTGGATGTAAGGTTTTTAACTCTCATGGAACACAAGCCTATAATTTTAATAACAGTGATAGGAAATTGTGACACCAGTAGTTTCATTTGACTGGAGCCTGCTTCATTTTCATGTCTAATGCGACGCTGGTTGTTGTTTACAGGTAAACACAGGTGAGCTGTATGATGTGGTGAATTTCACTGACAAAGGGAAGACTGGGGTGAATGTCAGAGCTCTGCGGTCTCTGTGGGACAAAAAACAAAATGACAACAGCATCCCTGTTAATGATCAGAGGGTGCAGCAGCAGAACGAGGCTTCTGCAGCTCCACGACCTGCAGTGCCTCCAAAAATCAAGAGCAGGAAGCTGACAGGAGCCGTGTCTGTGGACACTGTGTCCCTCTCACAGGTAGGACTGAATAAGACCTCATCAAAGAGTGCTGCACGCAAAGACACTTTTTCTGTACTGTACTAAAGAGTTAATTCGGCCCGAGGTGTATGTTTGACACCTTTGCAGTTGTGGAAGATGTATTTTATATATTTTAAGCAAAAGTTGCAACATGACAGTATAGAAATACTCTAATATAAGTAAAAGCCCTGGATTCAAAATTTAACAATTTTTTTTTTTTAAAGTACAAAAATTACAAAAGTTATACTTAAAAATACTCACCATGCAGAATGCCTATTTCAGTATATTTATACTATATTATTGGATTATAATCATTAATATATTTACATGCTCATTACATAAAGTTACATTTAATAAAAGGTGGAGCCAGTTTTGCTACTTGATAAACTCATAACTTGTAAATTTGTCCCCAGGATCAAATAAGTTGAATATTTATATAACCGATAATAAATCATAAGAATTTTATTTTTGATAATTAATCTGAATCTGCAAGTACAATTTTGAGGTACTTTAGTAACTAAAGTACTTTCCACAACTACACCTTTGATATATATTTATTTTTATTCTTTAAATTTTATTTTGTTATTATTTAACACTTTTTAACACACAGCACATACTGTATACTTTATTATTTCTCTCTTTATTCATGTTTTTGTTTTTATTATCATTTAATAGATATACTGTTTAATTGTGTTTTAATTTTTGACATTCAACCAAACAATTCACCAACACTTACATATTTGAGTTTTGTGCTAATGAATGTACATGGAAATCCTTCTTTGTGCCTCGATATCACAGAGAAAATGGATAATAAAAATAATCCTGTTGCTTAAACAAACACACATCCAAACCACACACACACCAGACCAGCTGGATAAACAAATCAATAAAGTGACTGCATGTGAGTTATAAATATCTATTATTATCTGAATGTCCAGTTGTTGGACACTGTAATGTATTTCTGAAGAACAGTTTAATTTGCATCCAAAACAGGAAACTCTGAGAGCAGCCAGTCTGACTTTTACTAAAACTGAATTGATTTGACTGTTTTTCAGTCATTTGAAACAGGCAAATATGAAAAATTACCATAAACTCTGAACATATCTGTGAAACAGATGGATGATGTATCTTTCTGACTGCTTACACTTGACCATACACACTTGTATCTGTGTGGATTTTTCTTGCTGTTACAAATTTTGGTTAATTATTATTCAGTGTTTGGTTACATATTTACAGGACTTTCAAATGAGCTGCAGATAATCTACAGAACATATATGACTATACACTGAAGCTGTTAAACCAGAGTTCACTGCTCAAAGTCATACCTATAGAGAGCAATGAACTGTCATTTGTAGATTATTATTATTATTATGTTCTTTAATAGTGACCTCTAGAGGCTGCAGTGATTATGACAGGCAGAAAGAAAGACGTCAGAGAATGTGGTGTAAAGCCTATAAGGTCTGTTTAAGGCGGTCAGGAGTTTTGGTGTTTGGGTAAAAAAAAAACAGGACTTTATCCCAGAAGCAAGCTGTTGATGTCCTGCTTGAAAAGGTTAACAAGGTTGTTATTTTAAGTTTCTTGTAAATTTACTTTTGTACACACACCCAACACATTTAGGTGCCAAAACCTCACCTAGTGTTGATTCGCAAGGTTAACCAGCAGCCATCAGGTGTTTAACACAATGAATGTGCGACTGTTTAACAATATTAACACAAGTTTTCAGTAGATATTATATGAGCTGTTCCTGAGAATACGATGACATATTAGAGCCAGAAAACTTAGGTTTATGTATTTAATTTATTAAACTTTTACCAACTACCTCCCTATAAATAAAGTCACTAACAAACAAATTTAATTTGACAGCATGTTAAACAACAAGATTAGCTAGCTATCCAGCTGAGTCATTGTCAACAAATCAAGATCAAGATTTTCACAAACAAATGATAAGCCATGTGTATTAAGTCTGGTTAGGTTTTAGATTTAGGAAAAGATCGTGATTTGGATAAAAATGCTAGTACATAACAGGAGTTATATAAGGGGGCGTACTGCTTAGTAAAGTGGGCGTGTCGTGTAGTAAAGTGGGCGTGTCTTGATGTTAAAAGAGCGTGTCTTGAAGCATGCAAGAATGCAGTAAGGCTTCTCTAAGCCCTGAATGCTAGCACTAGCTGAGCCAACGTTAGCTGTGCTAAATTTAGAAAATACAGTTCCTACTGTAACCAAAGATACTGGAAATAAGGTCAACTTCAACTCTAATGTTGTTACGTTACTGCTGTTGGCGCCACATTAGTTCGGATACCCTCAAAACAATTATTCATCTTCCAATTTTTTTCTTACCTCTGTTTGACCTTGTTAAGCTTACTTATCCATAAGAAGATTAGTTTTTATTAGTTTTGGTGTGGCCCCCAGGGCCTTTCTCTTGACAGCATTCCCCTCAATTTCAATTTCAAAAAATGGTAAAATGAACCTCAAAAGATTATATAAAATAAAAGGTTGACCCGTATAGATTTAACTTAATATTTTTTTTGTCATCCTATATTATAACTGAAACGTTACACAAACGTTATAATTTACCCAAGGGCATTTTATTATTGAATGAAATTGAATTTTACCAATAAACAATAGTTGTGTGGTACTTTCATGCATTTAAAACCTAGAATGGGTCGGTGCCGACCCTAACACAAAAGGAAGGTTGAAGTCACACAATAAGATAAACAAACTAACCGAAAAAAAGTGGGTAGTAACTTAGAACACAGCAACTAAGGTTGTCTGCAAGTTTTAACTGCTCTTACAACTGAGTCTGATGGATTTGAAGAGAGCAAAGATAACTGCTTCAGTTCCCTGTGATAAAGGGGAGCATGGAGTATTGAGCATGGCTGGTTTTGGTTGTTTGCAATAAGAAAATCCTTTTAAATGCTGGGAAAGTGGAACATGTGGAGAGATTGTTTTATCTTTGCTCCCGTGTCTTTCAGGTCGTCCCTCCTGTACCCAAAAGAGGAATTCCTCTGAGTTTCTCTCTGAGTGGATCTTTGCCCGACACATCATCACCTCCTGATGGAACCCTGAGCGACCCGAACAGATCCCAGAGACTGAGAGGAAACACAAACTCAATTGTGGTGTCTGACAGGGACTCGTTTAACTCTGACATGAGTTATCCAGGTGATCTGTGTGCAGCAGGGACCACCTACTCTGAGCTGACCCTGGTGGAGAACAGAAGCAGGTCTCTGCCCAGACTGAACAACATCAGCATGGATGACCAAGAGGACCAAGAGGACGTGGAGGAAGATGAGTACTCGAACCGGCTCACTGCCTCCTTCACAGCATCTTACTCACCCGTTCCTCTGAAGAAAGTCACCTGTCACACCTACTCCCTCCATGACCCCAGAGACAGCCCGAGGCCCAGCAGCTCCCAGTCAGAGCAGCCGGAGGACGAGATGTCCAGGTTGAACCCTCTGTACCAGACCTCCGAGAGGCCCAGAGGGAGTCCGGCTCAGCAGGGAGACAACATGTACGCTGAGGTCCCCCAGAGGCCACCGCCCGCCGCGCTGCCTGATAACACCTACGAGCAGATCCCAGAGGCCCCCGCCCGCACCGGCAACACGTACGAGACGCTGGAGGACGTGAAGACCAAGAAGTCCAAAACCACCTGGGGGAAAAATGTAAGTCAGAGAGAAAGGTCAGAGATGTCAGTGTTATTTAGAGCAGAAATGTTTATTTAATGTCTGTTTTTTTTCTGTTTGCAGAATATAGCATGGAAGAAATTCCGTCCTGAGTATAGATTAAATGATTTATCTATAGATTTATGTCTTATATTTTTATGACAGGCAGAAAGAAAGACGTCAAGAATGTGGTATAAAGGTCTGTGTAAGGTGGGCAGGAGGTTTGGTGTTTGGGTCAAGCAAACACAGGACTTAGCCCCAGAAGACAGCTGTTGATGTCCTAATTTTGAATTACTTGTAAATTTACTTTCGTAAGCACATCCAACACGTTTAGGTGCTGAAACCTCACCTAGTGTTGATTTGCAGTGTTGGTGTTATTTAGAGCAGATATGTTTATTTAATGTCTGTTTTTTTCCGTTTGCAGAATATGGCATGGAAGAAATTTTTTTCCTGAGCACAAGAAGAAATAAAAGGACTCAGCAATGGATTGTATTGAGTATTACATCATAAATAGGATTAATTTGCATTAAAGTCGTGTAGAATTCATTAGAACTAAATCCCACACTACAGTCATGGAAAAAATTATTAGACTACCCTTGTTTTCTTTAGTTTCTTGTTCATTTTAATGCCTGGAACTAAAGGTACATTTGTTTGGACAAATATAATGATAACAACAAAAATAGTTCATAAGAGTTTAATTTAAGAGCTGATATCTAGACATTTTCCATGGTTTTCCTCAAAATAACCAAAATCATTATCAAGAAAACCATGGAAAATGTCTAGATATCAGCTCTTAAATTAAACTCTTATCAGGGTCTAATATTTGTGTCCATGACTCTATATTCTGTTATTTCCCCTTACATTTAAAATGTTTTGTTCATGATTTTCTGTGAATTTCAATAAACAAAACTGGTTACATTCATAAATCATCAGAGCTTGTATCTCATGAATCATAGGTTAAAAAAAAAAAAAAAAAAAAAAAATATATATATATATATATATATTTTTTTTTTTTTGTTTTTGTTTTTTGTTCGCTTTTTTTTTTTTTTTTTGACAGTTCTTGTGACATGCAATATTTGTTTAACAGTTGGAATTTTTCTAATGTGGACATATTTAGCTAATTTTCAGGTTATTACGTTTATTATTATGGTGTTATGAGTTTCTACAACTTTGCATGATTTAATGCTCCACAAGTTAATTTTTCCTCATACTTTCTGCCTGAAAAGGTTTTGAATTAGTGGAGTCTTCTTTTAATGTCTTTGTGCAGCTCAGGATCAGTCTGACCTGTTGAATCCAGTTTTCATTAGGTTTCTTATTTTCTGTCTTTCTTGCATTCTTCAACTTTTCTTCTCATTTCCTCTGCATGAACTGAACACTCTCTCCTCCTCCGTCTTTTCTCCTGAGATCTGATCTCGCCCAAAAGCCTCACTGCTCTGATGATCTGCTCTTTATTTCAAATACCCCTTCAGCTCTTTTTGAACTGACTCCTTCATGATGAGTTCTTTCTCCATCTGAAACTCCCTCCTCATTATCTCCAGCCTCCTCCTCCTCCTCCTCCTCCTCCTCAGATCTTTATTCTTCTTCTCAAAGGCCTTTCTCCTTTCTGTGAACCCTCTCTCCTCCTCCGTCCATAAGGCTTCCTGTCATGTTATGGTCACCTCCTCGTCTGTCTTTTCTCAGCCCAGTCAGCCTTTTCTGCATTTCTAACACGGCAGACCTCTCAACCAGTAACTTAAAACACCATAACCTTTCCTTACGAGTAGCATTTACATTCAATCATTTTGAATTATCTAAAAAAACTGTAGCTTCTATATGTTTCAAAAGCACATTATATACAAGGTTTCTATCTTCATTAATATTATTATTCTAAAGCCAGGTATGTTATGGAGTAATTTTTCATACTTTGTATTTAGTCTAAAGATATAGGAGCACTTTGGGGATTAACTCCTAAAGGAAATGTCTAAATATCTAAGTTTTTTTTCCTTATAATTATTCTATTTTAAAAGAAAATGTTTTAATCATTTATGTTGTTTATACAGAGATTATGTAGTTGAGTAGAAGTGTAAGGGTACCAAATAAAGGAAAATACTGTATAATGTAAAGTAGACAAATTAATACTTAAGTACAGTACTTGAGTAAATGTTCTATGTTACATTCTACCACCCATGGAATCTTTTACTTAAATACATTATCTGAAAGTATTAATACCACACTGGAATATTCAAAATCAAATCAAAATCTAACAGTCTTTCTTGTCACTATATAGTTCACTATACAACAACATTGGGAGTACAACTGCTTAAGGTGCATAATTAAAGCAATCATTACAACAAAACAAACATTATGAGTAAAACATTTATGAATACGGTAGAACACTAAGCTAAAACAAGGACAAAATCAAGGACATGTAATGTCATAAATAAATATAAAAATAGATAAATTACCACTGAAAAATACTACAAATGGTATAGACGAGGTAGATAGTGCTAGATCATTGCTGTTGTTGTTGCTGAGATGTGTAACATTATTTTTCTGGGTGGATTATTAATCAATCAATCACACTTTATTTGTATAGCACGTTTCATACAAGAGAGATGTAACAGAAAGTGCTTCACATAAAAAAGGAGAAAGTAATAATAATAATAATAATAATAATAATAATAATAATAACAAAACGTAGAAACAAGAAAACACCCACCGCCCATCCCCAACCCTCCACCCCTGACCCTAGATCCCACCCATCCAATTAAAAACAAAGCACAAACTGAGTAATGCCATCTCAACATGGAGCAGTGAGGAAACACTGGAGGCAGCTTAGAAATTCATTAGATAAAATAAAAAATAAAAAAAGTAAGAAAGATAAAATAAAATAAAAGTAAATAAAAATAGCAATAAAATAATAATTACATATTATACATAATATACATAAATAATATATATAAATAGACTAATAAATAGTAGCAAATAAATAAATAAAGAAAAGAAAAGAACACTAAGATGCATGAGCAGAAAAATCTCTAAAAATGGTTCATGTAAAAGCCAAATTAAAAAGATAAGTCTTGAGTTTTCTGTTAAAAATATGAACAGTCTCTGTACCACTATAAACCGTGTGGTGCAGTACCCTCTCCTGACCACCAGATGTCGGGGTTCACTGTGCGCTGCTCATACGCTGCCAGAGGAGAAGAAGAAGAAGAAACTACGGAAGTACGGCTTCCAAACAGATTCCCGTTGGAAGAGTGAAATACAGCAGATCGCCTTCATTTTTAATCAAATCTAATTAAATCTTGGACTAACCGCTCCCCAATAGGACGATGGGCACCAGAGATGACGAATATGATTATTTGTTCAAAGGTAAAACGAAGGTTTTTCTCGTTATTGTTGTTAGCTGACAGGCTAAAACAGGCCAGCTGATTATTAACTGTCAGGCTAACATGCTAACGTTAGCCGCCGTCAACCTTTGTGCTCTGATCGCTTCTCAGCGAGCCTCCGGAGAAATGTCAGCACCTCTGTTTGATTCACACGACTCCAAAATACCCTTCTGTAAACATCAGCAGCGTTATTATGAGTTGATTCTTCACGGTAGTTGTAATTAAAGGGCTGGGCGTCTTGATCGGTGGCTAGCGTTAGCAGCTAGCAGCTGTGGGCGCGGACACACCTAACGGTACCCGTTATTATCACATCATGTGTTCAGGAGCCACTAGAACAGGACCATCAGCAGCTAATATACACTAAAGAATCTTAATGTTCACTTTACAGACACTAGAACAGGACGATCAGCAGCTAAATGCACACTAAAAACATTTAATATTCTCTTTACAGACACTACAGGACGATCAGCAGCTAAATATACACTAAAAATATTTAATATTCACTTTACAGACACTATAGCAGCTACCTGACCACACTGACGGTTGGCTTTTATTTATAACGGAAACAAACAATAAGGTCAAAGTAAACAAACTGCACCTCTGAATCACATATAACGGTTCGGTTTGCCAAAGTTATTATTCTATATAACGGGATTATGAATAATCTTTAGCTAGTATGAAAACTTCTTTATTCTAATGTTTTATCATTTCCCTACAGCTGCATGTTTTATATTTGAGGTGTGATCATAAACTGATGGAGGGATTCAGATGATTTGCTACAATATATTTTCTCCAAAGTGCAATCAGTACTTTCAGGAAAGGCTGGGCGATATATTGATATGAAAGATATTTCTATATATTTTTTAATGTGATATGGAATTAGACCATATCGCTTATATTGATACTTAAAAAAATATTTCTTTATATGTAAATGCTGCCCTTACTAGGGTTTATCATATTTAGTTATTTTGTAATGTTAGTTATTCTTTTCTCATATAAATATATTTATTTTGGAAAAAGATTGGCCTATTTTATTTCATAGGCTATTTTTATTTAAGATGGTTTTGATGTAAATGTGCACATTATGGAGCTTTGATTTGAAAAAGTTACTCCTGTTATACAGTATTCATGTTCACCTAAAGAAAAAGTTTCAATAAAACTACTTGTGACATGTCATATTTGGCTTTGACTGAACATTTGCTCTCACTTTGCGATTAAAAATATGGGGATAGATACGGTATATCGATATTCAGCATCTCCGGATATGACTTTTGGTCCGTATCGCCCAGCCCTACTATTAATAATAGATGTCAAATAGAAGAAATGTACAGTCATGGAAAAAAATATTAGACTACCCTTGATATCTAGACATTTTCCATGGTTTTCTTGATAAAGGTTGTAGTTATTATCAAGAAAACCATGGAAAATGTCTAGATATCAGCTCTTAAATTAAACTCTTATGAGCCATTTTTGTTGTTATTATATTTGTCCAAACAAATGTACCTTTAGTTGTACCAGGTATTAAAATGAACAGGAATTTGAAGGTGGTCTAATATTTTTTTCCATGACTGTATATTAATAATAAATGCCAAATAGCAGAAATATATGTATATAATGTCTAAAGAATGTATGTATATGTCTCATTGTTTATATTCTTTATTCTGTTTTTCCATATCTATGTGTCTGTATCTTGAGCTGCTGTGATGACTAAATTTCCCCACTACTGGATAAAAAGTCTGATCTTATCTTAACTGAAAGTATTAAAACCACACAGGTATATTCTTCACTATAAATTAAAATCCTCCATAAAGAAAACCCTCAAGTTTAAGTATGTAAAAAATATAATAAAGGATAAAAATAATAAATTCTGTATAATAAACAAAATAAACTTAAATATAAAAAGTGAAAATATTGATTGTTCAGTAAAATCTTTCCCTTCAGTGTTTATGTGCTTCCTCTTGTGTCGTTATTAAGCAATAAAACAAATTAAATCGATTTGATTCGCATATAGATAGAATAGAAATTATCATAAATATATAACTTTATTATCTTCAGGTAATAAAAAAGTATCTTTATTATATTATTATCAAATATTGTCCTCAAATACAAAAAATCCAAACATGTACAGGTTCAAAGTGTTCAAAGAACAGCTACAAGGAAAGTAACACAACAAGGATATCATATAAGAATACTTAAAACAAATATTATAAAATATATAAATATATAATATTAATAAAAAATTTTCATAAAAAATAGTAATTTCAAAAGAGCACAAAGTATAAAAAGTGAAAACATGTATCTATGCTTTATACAGGAGAAACAGTATTGCACGTGACTAGATAATATTAATAAGTTAATAAACAATTAGTTATAATTACACCATTTACACCAGCACTAACTATTAGATTAATCTGGATTTTTTTCAACTATTCAAGTGATCATTTAGTCAGTGAATTGTGAAAAATATTGTGTCTCACAAGACAGAACAGCAGAAAATCCTCACTAATGATAATGACTCAAAAAGTGTCGAAGTTTTAACTTAAATAATTAAAAACAATCTCATAAAGTAAGATCAGGGCATGCAGGTGTCATTTTTATGTAATCTCTGAAAAAGCGTCCATTATTTTTGACTTTTTACATTTTAACTAAGCCAGGAAGTACATAGGTTGTCCATTTTCTAACGTACTATTCTCAGATATGGTATTAACTCTTGTTGTGTGTTGTGTCTCAGTGGTCCTTATCGGTGACTCGGGCGTGGGGAAGAGTAACCTGCTGTCCCGTTTCACCCGCAACGAGTTCAACCTGGAGAGTAAGAGCACCATCGGAGTGGAGTTCGCCACGCGCAGCATCCAGGTGGACGGCAAGACGGTGAAGGCTCAGATCTGGGACACGGCCGGCCAGGAGCGCTACCGAGCCATCACATCAGCGTGAGTATGGAGGAGGAGGAGGCGGCCAGCGGGCTGAAGATCGATACACACGCCAACCAAACGTCTACCTAGGCCTGTCCATAATACCATAACACGTTTTTTAGGACGATTTTTTTCCCCAGAAACTATCACGATAAGAGATAGTATCGTATCGACGTTTTAGTTTTATAACCATATTAGAGCATAATAAGTACATCCTTTTCCACAGCAATGAATTTTTAAATCTCGAGAATTATCAAAATTGGAATTAAAATGTGGAAAAGAAATATTAAAATATCCTACATAAATGAAAAATAAATTAATTAACTACGAAACAAGTAAAATAGACTCTGTTAACAAAACATTGTAATGAGATAATCATTTTGTATTATATTATTTTATTATTAGCAATTTTTGCCATTAAGTGTAGCAATAGCATATTTAGAAATATAGTACATTTAGGTAGCCTATAGGTAGGTAGACCTTCTGTAAAACACAATACTTTCAAGTACATTCAGAACATCCGTTGGTTTTTTGTAACAAAATGTCCCATCATCCACGGGGCCAACCAAAGCGTCTCATCAGCTTCTTCCTTCATGTTCACTGTGGTTTGTTGTTGTCTGAACTCATGAACGCTAGTTGGTGCTCCAGTATAATCGGTCCGCCTGAAACTCATCCAGTGAGAAATGTTCCGCGGTGCAAAAATAAGTGTCATTAAAATGAGTCCATTTTTTAACGTGTTGATTTTTGTGTAATTAATTAATCTTAATTAAAGCATTAAAGTCCCGGCCCTATTTATTATTAAAATAACATATAAACAGCTGGAATGACTGCTTGGGAAATATAGTTTTTTGGCAATTCATACTGCCTGTCAAACATTTGCAGCATGACTTTAAACACAACAAAATAAAGTTGATATATTGAGCCCAGAAAAAAAACTATCGGGTCCATTTTTATATATTGAACGATAAGTCGATATAGTCATTATAGTGACAGGCCTCCGTCCACCTCACACACCTGAAGTGAACTAACAGTTCGTCACCTCTTACTGTGTGACAGCTTCTGTCAGCGTCGAGAACTTTAAAAAGCATCAGATTTAAAGATGAACAGAATAATCTGAGGAGCTACATTTAACATGCCGACGTTCAAATTCTCAATCAATGTTCAAATGCTGCAAAATGTTTTAATATCCATGTCTGTTCACTGTTTAAACCTGGTGTTTCTGCACAGCTGCAGATAAAGATCCTATTTATGATACTACTTGTAAAGTTTAGAGGATTGTTTCTGACCCATCCAAACATTTCCAATAACTCCAGTAAAGTAAAAGTCAAAGAACGGTTTGCTTCCTCTTGCTGTTCACAAACAGAAGCACGAACCGCAGACTGTCTCCAGCACCATGAATTACATTATTAACCATAATTACAAAAATCTATTTTGGCTCTAACACTAATCAACAGATTAGTATTTATCTGCATGTGCTCTGTGCTCTATTGGATGATGCCATGAAATATGATGACTCAATAGGAGGTTCCAAAGTAATAAAGTGACATTGTTCTTGCAGCACTTAGAGCCTTCAGATCTCCTCTTAATAACAAATAATTGTTTGTTGAGTGTTATGAATTCCTGCTGAGCTTTTGCGTGGCGTGACGTCAAGGCACTCAACGTTTCTCATTTTCCTGCAATTTACACAAAATGTTCCTCAGAAATATCAAGCAGTTCTAATAAAACCAGTCAGCAGGGACACAGTTGACCAGTTCTGGTGCCCAGCTGCACTGATTAAACACAACAAGGGTACAAGCTGAGCTGTAACCAGCCGTAATCAGCTGATGAGTGACTGCTGTGCTGCAGGTACTACCGCGGGGCGGTGGGCGCGCTCCTGGTCTACGACATCGCCAAGCATCTAACTTATGAAAACGTGGAGCGCTGGCTGAAGGAGCTGAGAGATCACGCCGACAGCAACATCGTCATCATGCTGGTGGGCAACAAGAGCGACCTGCGCCACCTCCGGGCCGTCCCCACCGACGAGGCACGGGCCTTCGCTGGTAAGACTTTACCATATTTATACCTTAAAAACGAATTTTCCTGACCATAATAATGGATTACAGACAATCTATGTACGACAAAAAGCACAAATATGCCACAACATTACAACTAAACAGAAATAAAAAATTAAAAAATCATGAATACCATTTCTTACCAAGAGATTAACTTAAAAAATCCCACTGCGGGATGAATAGTCATATTTTATCTTTACTGAAAGGATTAATATTAATACCACACTGGTATATTCTTAACTTCAGTTAAAGTCCTCCATTTAAAACCTTACTTAAGTAACAGTATGTAAAAAATACAATAAAGTAAAATCAGAATAAACTTAAAGGATAAAAAGTGAAAGTATTGATTATTGTGCAGTAAAATGTCCCGTCAGTGTTTATGTGCTTCCTCTTGTGTCGTTATTAAGCAATAAAACGGATGAAACGCATTTGGTTTGCAGAATAGCAATTATAATAAACTATTCTGCACCTCCATAAAACACTTACTTTTCATAAGGTACCACACCATCCAGCACATACACATTGAACATTGATATTCACTGAAACTATTTGAATATTATTGGAAAATTGAACCTTGTAGCGCACTTTAAAACTCCTAAAGATAGGTAGGCTAAATAGACTTCCAGATGAGATGAGTCAGGGTGGAAATCCAGAGTGGATTGTGTTACTGACCAGGTGTAGGCCTATCACACAATGGGGCGGAGCTACCCTAAAAGGGGGCGGAGCTCCCCTAAAAGGCGTCCGATCGGAAACAGTGCAATGCCGCAACACGTCCTACGTAAATAATGATATTTTGAAAAATGAATTCAAAAATCTTGAAAATCGAGGATGCACACCTTCGTGCCATGCACAAGTCACATACGAAATCTGAGGTCAGTTTGACTAACAGTCAGAGAGATATGAACTAGACACACACACACACAGACGCTTCTTGCTTTTATAGATAGATATTGCTAATTATCTTTAGGTAGTAAAAAAGTATCTTTATTATAATCTCAAATGTTGTTACTATGTAGTACAAAAATGCTACATTAGAACTAGACAGATAAAAGATTTAAACAAATCATGAACACCATTTCTTACCAAGAGATTAACTCAACTTAAAACAGCCAAAACCACAACATGTATCCGAAACAATAACTTCAACAGCACAAAACTAAAGAGAGCCCCCAGTTTCACATGGAGGTACTGTTTTTTGCTCACTGCTCTGACTCTGAGCTCAAAATCAGTCAAACTGCTCTGAACCAGATGCTGCTGCTCCTCCTCCCCCCCCAGCAGTTTACATATGGACTATGACCAGGATGCACACTTTATTTTTTTTTACTGTGTGGAAATGTCATTAACATCTCCACACAGGCATTTAATGTGACTTTTGGTGGTATAAAATGCTCGACATGCAGGCTGGTATCATTTAATGTGGGCCTGCTGCTCTCTAAAGGCGTGTTTCCACTGAGTGCTTTCTGAGTACTTTTTGGAAAGCGGTGTTTTGGCTCCGCCCACTAGTTAGTCGGCCTCTGTTCCCATACAGGTACGTTTGTAGCGTTCCAATGTGACAGCAGACTGACATGGCAAGCAGTGTTGCCAACTTAGAGACTTTGTCTCTATATTTAGACTATTCAGACCCACACAGTCATGGAAAAAATTAGACCACCCTTGTTTTCTTCAATTTCTTGTTCATTTTAATGCCTGGTACAACGAGAGGTACATTTGTTTGCACAAATATAATGATAACAACAAAAATAGCTGATAAGAGTTTAATTGATATCTAGACATTTTCCATGGTTTTCTTCAAAATAACCAAAATCATTATCAAGAAAACAAGGGACTAATAATTTTTCCATGACTCTATATTCTGTTATTCCCCTTTACATTTAAAATGTTTTGTTCATCATGATTTTCTGTGAATTCTGAATTTCTATTGACCCTGAAACTGCCTGTTGGGATCCAGAGGGTCAATGGTAAAAAGAAAGATAAAGATAAATAATTCAACATGAGTAACATACTGTGGCAGATTGCAGAAGTAATGTAACTGGCTGGTACCAGTTCCACATTAACATGTTTGTGTTGGAGGGTCAGGCTGCTCTGCTATCTGTGGAATGTGACTATTTGACATACGTTAACGCGCTGCTGAACGTTTTTCTGCAGAGAAGAATGGGTTATCTTTTCTGGAGACGTCGGCTCTGGACTCCACCAACGTTGAGACGGCCTTCCAGACCATCCTGACAGGTCGGTGCTCTCTCTCTCACTTCCACTCATGCACCAAACAAAAGTAAAAAGTTAACCTGTGACACTGAAGAAAAGCTGACAGGCTTTACATTTATGGAGGAAATTAGTCTTTACGAGGTGATAAGAGGGAAGTCAGGTGTGCAGTGAACTTCTGCTGCAGAACAGCGCCAACGCTCTGGATTAACTTTATGACATCATCACGCTGTCTGAACGGCTTATCTGTCAGGAGTGGCAAACCTTTTGTTAACATGAGCGAGATTAGGACCGCAAACATGAAACCGCTGTGTGTTTTTCCTTCCTGAACACAATCTGTATCAAAGCTGCCATTTGTTGTGTAACTGTCTGAATGACTGTATAAACCAACCAGGATATTACATGTTATCACAGCTAATATAGATTTAAATCAGGACATTTAGAGGATACAGCTGCATTACACTTATAAGTCTTTGAATCCCATGAAAAGATATAAACTTAAAATTATCTAAAAAACTTTACATTTTTTGACAAAGATTTTGAAAAGTCTAAATAATTTTCTTTCTCCTTTACAACAAACTAAAAAGTGACCAAAACTTGTGTTAAAATGTTGATATCTGTGTCAGAATCTCTTTATTCTACATGTCATTTAAAATAAAGCATTTGCACTAACCAGATCCTGTTAAAAACATTAAATTCTGCCCCTCAGAGACACTGTGAAGACATGATTGATTCTGCTGAGACCAACAGTCACGTGACAAATATTCACTGAAAATCTGTTTACACAGAGCAGAGAGGAGAGGACAGGAGAGGCTGGAAACATAACAATATTTATTTATTTTAATATATATATATATATATATATATATATATATTTATACACACACACACACACACACACACACACACACACACACATACATAAATACATGGAAAGAATTATTAGACCATTGTTTTCTTCAATATCTTATAGACATTTTCCATGGTTTTCTTGATAATGATTTTGGTTATTTTCAAGAAAACCATAGAAAATGTCTAGATATCAGCTCTTAAATTAAACTCTGAGCTATTTTAAGATATTTTTGGGCATTTTGTAGCTTTATTGACAGGAGAGATTTTGAGAGTGAGAGGGGGAGACAAACTCTGAGCTATTTTTGTTGTTATCATAATATTTGTCCAAACAAATGTACCTTTAGTTGTACCAGGAATTAATATGAACAAGAAATTAGAGAAAACAAACAAAGAAAGCAAAAAATGCCCTGAAGCTGCCTGTTGGTGTTCAGAGGGTCAATGGTAAAAAGAAAGATAAAGATAAATAATTCAGCATGAGTAACATACTGTGGCAGACTGTAAACTAAACAGGGAGAAGTAAACGGGCTGTAACTTTATAACTGATGTCTCCCCCCTCAGAGATCTACCGTATCGTGTCTCAGAAGCAGATGTCGGAGCGTCAGGAGAGCGACATGTCGCCCAGCAACAACGTGGTCAACATCCAGGTGCAGCCCACTGAGAACAAACCAAAGATGCAGTGCTGTCAGAACATCTAGCCCCGCCCCGGATCTGCTGCTACCCCCCCCCGCTCCTCCTTTCCCCCCCTCCCTCCCCACTCTCCCCCCTCCCTCCCCCCCAGCTCCCAGCTGCCCCGGCTCACAGTTCCTCAGACCCCGCCCTCAGAAAATAGACTGCCTCAGCGTACTGTGGCGTGTGGGAGGGACGAGCCACAGCTCCGACCCCCGCACCCACCTGTACCTGCTCCCCCACTCCCCCCCGCCCCCCCCTCCCCCCCTCCCCAGGTAAATATATCCCAGTATAAGACGTCACCGCGTGGGGGGCGACCCCCCCAAGCAGAGCCCCTCTGTTGTTAGGCTACTGCAGGACAGCAGGCAGCAGGCATTTCATATCACTTTAGATTTCATTACTGTAGATGCGCTGACATGTCACGAAAATGTCTTAATATATGAATGTGATTCTGTTTCTTCATACTTTGTGCTCCTGTTGATTTCTCCACTTTTTTTAATGATCTTTCTCTGTCTTGTATCATATATCTACTATATGAATTTAAAGCACATCGAAGTTGCTCTGAAGTGTATTCCCATATACAAGCTGTCATTTTAGGCTCCTCCCCCCTCCTCTTTAGTGCAATGTACTGTTTTGGAAACCACGTGGATGTACGGAGCGCGGTGTAGACGTGTGTGCTCCGGTAGTGTCATGCTATTTGATCTGATTGCTGTGAATATAGAGAAAAAAAAGAAACTTTTGCATTTTGCCGAGCTTCAGTTTAGCGCAGCGGAGCGAGCGAGAGTGATGAGCTTGCATGCGGCGCGTTTGTCGTCGGCGTGTTTCGTGGCAGCGTCGGGCCAGCTTTGCATGTCGTTAAAAAGAGAGAAAACTCTGCTGTGCTGCATGTTTATCAGGCGGAGATGTGGAACACTAGCGCTGCCTGGAGGGCGTCACTGAACTCTGTATTTTCATGTTGTCCTGCTTTACGTGTCGGCTTCACACGGAGACAGAGCGTCACACTGAGAAGGATTTTCTGACTGAAGACACATTATTAACCCATCAGGCTTCTTCTGCTCCGACATTAGGAAACCAGACCGCGTTCATCTTCGACTACAACTATGCAGAAACTAGCACATGGCTGTTTGGATTTTTTTTTTGTTTCTTATCACACTTCTATAGCAAAATGAAGGAAAAAAACAGCAGAAGTAACTGATACTGTAGTATATGACATTCTTATTATACTCAATATTATTATTATCTTAAATCTCCCGTCGTCTCGCAAATTCTGCTTTGCATGTGAGCACAGAGCTGTAGAGTCAGGACGCACCGAGAGAGGAGAAGAAGGAAAACGTCGGATTTCATGAGTCACAACCTTGCACTGAGTAGTTAGATTTTACTGCACATGGAGAATCTGGACCTCTCGTCAGATTTTATGCACCGTTTCTTTAAAGACGGTGCCAAAAAAAAAATTATGTTTCAGCACTGCAAAGTCTCACAAGTCTTTCCTCGATGAACACTTTAGGGATTCAGCCACATTCTTGCCAATTTCTGGTCACAGTGCCTCCTCCTCCACCGTCTCATCCCCCGCTGACATCACACCCTGTCCCCCCCCCCCCCCGCGCTGTCCGTCTGTCCCCTCGGAGACAGGCGGCCGCGTCGTCCCCGTCACATCAAGCCTAACGTACACCGAGCTGCCTCTGACTTCAACACAATGCATGGCTTTCTGTTACGACTGCAGCCGCGTGTGTCGTACCGCCTTATGTGGCTAACATTGTCATAAAACTGTCCGTGAAATCTGCTGAGGGTCGGCCGTGGCGTGGCGAGCTGCAGCAGGTCGATGGCGAGCTGCAGCAGGACGATGGCGAGCTGCAGCAGGACGATGGCGAGCTGCAGCAGGACGATGGCGAGCTGCAGCAGGACGATGGCGAGCTGCAGCAGGGTGGCGTGCGTAACGTGTCGCGCGCTGACAGCTGCCTCGCTACTCGCTAAGAAACTCCCCGAGTGTGTGTTCCGTCGAGTCCCCGGGTTCTCGCTGTGCCGGTGCGTGATGGTGTTAGTGGACATATACAATGCCTGAACTCGGTGTGTGTGTGTGCGTGTGTGTGTGAGAGTGTGTGTGTAGAGGCAGAGGGTAGATAGGAGCTAGAGAGTGTGTGAGCCCGGCTGGCAGTGCCAATGGCGTTTCCTCTTTCCGAACAGACGGCGCCGCCAGCCGAGCCGCTCCAGACTCTCTCAGCTGGCAAATCTGTGGACGAAGTGATTCCTTTTTATTTTTCTTCTTCTTAAAATATGATTTCTGATCCTGTTTCATGTACCTCCATTGTTGTTGTTTTTTTAAAGACGTGTTTTGATTTTTTTTTTTTTTTTTACTATATTGAATTCTATAACTGACTGTAATTCCAGTGTAAACGTGTTCAGAGTGAAATGATGTCATTTCAATGAAATTGGAGGGTTAAATGTGAGAGGGGGGTCAAAATGAATGGTTTTATGTTTTGTACAGATTGATAAATTGTACAATTGTGTCTATATCTTAAGTTATCAGTTCATCTTAATAAAGCGCACCAGTCATAAACCTTTATATGATGTCATATTTTATTTTACAGGGAGAACGAGCAGTTATTCTTGCAGCTCATCTCATGAATTATTTGGACAAAAGTAACACAAAAACTTCTAGAATATTCACAGCACCATGCAGAATCATAAAGCACACAGCGACATCTACTCTACTTTTTTAAGTTTGACCCTTTCATCATTTAAGTCTCTGTGTATCAAAAAAACTTCTAGATGTGATTAAACTTAATTGCTTAACACATTTATTCGACCACCTGCCATAAAAATGAGAAAACAAATATTTTAGAAATCTTTCAAAAGCTTGTTTAAAACTAAAATTTTAAAGTTATTTATTTGGCAAATAAAGTGAATTCACCTTTTTATAGCCAGATCTGAGCCGAAATGTAACAAGCAACATTCAACCACTAAAACTAATTTTCTGTAAATAACTATAATTTGACTTTTAATCAAGAAATAATGTGCTTTACTATTTTTACATATTTTGGTAACAAGAATGCATTTTTTACTGCATTTTCAACATTTATCTGACAGCTTTTGTCACTAACTACTTCACAGATTCTGACTTTTATAAAACAAAATACTAGTTTAATTTATAAAATAGGTTATCATTAGGTTTTAAAACTTCCTGAAAGGGACCATTCTGCTCTTTTACTTTAACACTTTTCTGTTGCGACTTCTGCACTTTAATACAATTGTGTATTTTTACAGGAAAGTATTGCTGCTTTTATTGAAAAGTTATATTTTTGTGTTAAAATGTCTAAAAGGGACTTAATATAAAGTGCTTAGAACAATTTGAGACCACCTGTCATAAAAACAAGAAAACATTTTTTTTTTTATATTTCAAAAGTCTGTTCAAAACTAAAATGTTATTGTTATTTAGCAAATATAACAATATTGCACTTTTTACTGCATTTTCAACATTTATCTGACAGCTTTTGTCACAAACTACTTCAGAGATTCAGATTTTTACAAACAATTTTATAAAATAGGATATAATTAGGTATTGTGGAGAAAAAAAAAGACTGAAGTGAGATGAATAGAGTGAGAATTTTGTTATTGGACAAAGCAATTCTTGATTGAATTTAATTTTGTGGACACAAAATGTAGTTAAACAGTTAAATCGCAATATATTGTATCAGTACTCACCAAATAACAAAATGCTTGCAATCGCAATAATATTGTATCGTGACTCAAGTATAGGGATAAAATCATATCGAGGAGCCGATACGTGGATTCAAATCTCTAGTCATTTGGTTGCAAGAAAGTGAAAAGTGGGTAAAAAATAGGAGTGATCCTTCTGGTTTTCTTGGATGTTCAGTTTCACTTTTGAACCTGATGCAGTGAAAAAAGCAGTTGTTGAAACTCAGAATACAAAAAGATCAAATTGTTTATTTTAGTGTTTGTAGAGCAGAAATATTATAATTAGTTAGTCATCTACTGTGAGTCGCTAATGAAGCAAAAACAAAATAATCTGTAGCTCCTCATAAGTTTTGATGAAGTTTTAGACTGTTCGTTGGACAAAACAGGCAATTTAAAGTTGGTAAACTATGACCAGCATTTTCACTGTTGTTCATTGAGACAAAACAAAGAACAATTGATGAATCAATTAGGATCAACGCAGCCTTAATTAAAACTCCAGCAGCAGTTTGTGTACAGAAATGTTTCTAGAAATCAGCAGCAGCGTCTGAACTCGACCCGGCTCTTATCTCTGTTTACTGCTGTTTCATTGACTATTTCCTTCTCCCAAAATTAAAATGAAGGAGCAGTTACTCACCGTCTGCAGCCCACTGTGTGAGAACATTATCTCCACTTTCTGCTTTAATTAGGACCAGATTACAAACCTCACAGAGAGGACAGGACTCCTGAGAGGAAGCGTCTCTACGTCTGCTAATGAATCAGAACCGAGTCGTGACGTGATTGGTCACTCAACACTTGACGGACTGAGTTATTGTGGTTGATGAGGCTTCTGCTCAGGTTAAAGGTGATTAACAGAAGGAACAGCAGGTGACTTTCATCAGTCTGAAACACCTGTGTTTGCAGATTAATTCTTAAGTTGCTTGAACAAATGACTCAGGAGAACATGGAGCATTTTGAATTTTCTCTGAGGCAGAAAAACAATTTATGAGGTCCAGACCTGTTGCGGTAGTCAATGCAAGTCTTCAATACCTCCCTCAATAACTTGTATAAGTTAGACAAAATTAGGATAAGAATATGAATATATTCTTGCACAAGGCTCATACTGAGCAGTCCTAAACCTGAACTAACAGACTTCAACATGCAAGAAAAACATTAAGTTTATGCAAATATACAGTATGTCAAATGCAGAATGGACCTACTACATCCACTCACATTTTGCAGTCTGCAAACCAGGATGCTGCAGACACTTTGCTGCGTTGCAAATTGCCTGCCTTTTCTTTTAACATTTAGTCTGTACTCCAGCTGTTATGTACAAAGTGTGTACTGTTGCATGCAATGTGAAATCTATTAGGACATCCTTACACCATGGCAGCCTGAACTTTGACCCTCTGGCTCATTTTGCTGTGCAGTTTGAGGATAAAAACAACCAGAACAGAACAACATGCTGGTTTGCAGACTGCAATATGCAGCTGGATGCGGGGGTCGTATAGGCCATGATTCATTCTTCCATCTCTCGTTCACAATTTTCCCCTCTCATATTCACATTTTTACCTCTCACATACACAAAAAATACCTCTCACATTCACAAAATCTACCTCTCACATACACAATTTTACCTCTCACATTCACAGCTCACCTCTCACATACACAAAATGATACCTCTGTGTATGTGAGAGGTGAAATTGTGAATGTGAGAGGGAAGAATGAATTATGGCCAATACGGCCTCTCATATCCTGGAGTACCTGGCATACTAAATCTTTTTCTGGTAAACTAAATAGTACAGTGGTACAGTGACTAGGAGATACAGATAAAACTGATTCCCTAAAGAAAGAATTCTGGGTTCTTTTTTCTTTTCTGGGCAACATAAACAGTCAAAATGAGGTCAAAAACCACCGATATGCAGGCGACATTCAACTGTTTATCTATATTTCACCTGAAGATATTCGTGTTGCTTCTTTGGATAAAAAGCTGCATGTGTAAGATATTATTATGATTATTGACCTGACGAGACATGACACCACTCCCCTGAGCTATGACAACTTTATTGAGTTTAGGGTTTAAAAACAAAAAAGACCGACAGGCAGCACTCAACACATCTACTGGAGCTGAAACTATTATTCGGATCGGAGTCGAAGGAAAAGACAAACAAGTAAGATAAAGTCAGAGCGAATGGAATTAAAGAAGGAAAAGAAATACGTGAGAAAACAAAAACTGTTTACATCTGATTGTCAACATGTCCTGTTATTGCTATTAAACAACATAAACTAATCTGCATTGGAACAAAAGTGACCCGTGTGTTACTGGAAAATGAAGCAGGATTTCATACATTATAAAATGTAATGTGACAAACAGTCTTCAAACAAGATTAGAAACATGTTTTCATTGCTTGGTAACAAAAATCTCATGATTCTAGAATTACATGAAATCACCAGCCTTTTTATAGTTTTCCACTTCTGACTTCAGTTCCTTAAGCTGAAACAATTTGTCAATTAATTGCAATTATTGGGTAAGTTTTCAGGAAAAAATGTGCCACAATTTGCTTACTCTCATGAATTTCTATGCACATTTTGCAATAAATAGAAACAGCAAAATCTGATGAAACTTCCTTGGAAAGTTGCACTGATTTGTGTTTATTCACCTTACTTGCTTGAGATAGACTAATGTACAGGTGCATCTCAATACATTAGAATATCATAGAAAAGTTTATTTATGTCAGTAATTCAATTCAAAAAGTGGAAATAACACATTATATAGATCCATTACACAGAATGAAACATTTCATGTCTTAATTTATTTAATTTCTTCTAATTATAATGAGTATGGCTTACATTTAATGAAGACCTAATATTCAGTGTCTTTTTGAATATTATGATACAATACAATAGACCAATTTTAAAAAGTATGTTTAATATATAAATGTTGGCCTCTGTAAAGTATGTCCATCTATATGACTCAATACTTGGTTGGGGCTGTTCGACTTGAACTACTGGAAATTGACTTTTCCATCATATTCTAATGTATTGAGATGAACCTGTAAGTAACGCAGCCGTTAATCTAACTTTCCGTCATCAACTGTGTCTGAAATAACCGCAACTGGCTCTTGGAAGTGAAATTGATTGGCAGGTGCACACAGCTCGGTGAGTTTCATCTCCTTCTGGAGGAACTGTGTCTGGATGACTGGATACTGCTACGTTGCTGCTACATCAGTAAGAACCCAAAATAAACAGATTCTACTGAGATTTAATTGCATGAAGCGGATCAAAATGATGCAGAAAAAACTAGAACATGATTCTGATGTGTTAAAAAGTCTGGATTCATGCTCTGTCAGGTTTGTCTGCAAGACGAGAAACAAACAACTTTTAAAATGCTTGTTTTCTGAATGGAGTTCAGGACGAGATTCTCAACTTCTGAGTGACCTTTTCTGGTATTTATTGATCTTTGTCTTCAAACAGCAGGAAATATGACCAATATTATCTGACATGAAGAGAATCAAAACTTGATCCATTGAATCCTGAAGATCTTTTTGCATGAGTTAAATGTCCAAGGTGACTTTTTTTCTTTCTGTTTTGCAACTTTGACTTCTTCTGCTCTTTTTATTGGTTGATTACAGCCGTATGTAGCCAATAGTGCCAACTCCTGAAGAAAGTACACTGTAGCTTACTTCAGTTGCATTTTTATTTGCAACATTGAAACAAGTTTTCTTTAGATTTTCTGGAAAATTAAACAGTAAACACGTCTTCTGAATCTTTAGATTTGGTACGTTTTTTTTGACATTTTATAGGCCAAATAGTTAATTGATTAATGGAAAAAATAATCACAAGAAAAAGCATCAAAAGGTTTCAGATGGTGGTGGTTCCCATGTTGAGACAGTCAGATGACAATAATAAGACATAATAAGGGTTTTCCTGGCTAAATATTATATCTTGAATAATCTTTGGCATGCATGTGTATTAAGCTTGACACAACAAAAGAAAAATCACAATAATAATAATAATAATAATAATAATAATCACTAGAGTACAGTAAGTGTACAGCCGATACACCACTCTGTCTACAGTACTTACAAAAAGAGACTCTTCAGAGAGAAAATATGGATCCTCGTCAGGATCTCTAAATATGTAAACAGGAAATAAGAAACGATGTGTAAAAATACCAGAATTATACAGGAGGTGTAGATCTGAGCAGACTGAGCAGCTGCCTGGGTGCGTTTCTTCACATTTTGATCAGTTTTTTGGGGAGAATATGGGAGTAATGAGCACCGTTTCTCCACAGTTTTTCATCCTGTACAAGTTTGTTTGCAGTGGGAGAAATAATGCCCAATGATGCTTCACAGTCCAGGTCCAGGTCCAGGTCCAGGTCCAGGTCCAGGTGTGCTGCAGGCCTCCATCCCGTCCCACCAGAATTAATTTACATTTATAACTTAGTTTTTCTTTTTCTTTCCCGCTCATCGTCCTCTCTCCGTCTCCTGACGTATCGAGACTCACTCAGACGCACCAGAAAAGCAGTACACTCGTGTGTTTGTTCCCTCCGTTGATGTTTTGTTGATGAGGGTATTTTTTTTTTTTTTTTTTACAATACAACACAAATATGTAGTATTGATTTTCACAAAAACAGTTTGGATATAATACAGTGATAAAATATCAAACAGCAGAATAATCTTTCCGTCCCAGATTACAGTGTCCTGGGGGTCCAGGGTCCAGACTGGGTCCAGTCTGTGGAGGGGCAGGTCCAGGGGGTCTAGAGCAGTGAGCTGGTGGGGCTGCCTGGCAGCGGGGGGCTGTGGCTGTGCAGGGCCAGGCTGTGGCTGTGGGAGGGACTCGGGCGGACCGGCAGCAGGTCGTAGTGACTTGGGATGTGGCTGTTCCTCGGCAGGTCGTACGGGTTCTGAGGGTACGTGGGGACCACCATGGCACCGGCGCCCTGCATGATGCTGATGGTGGGCTCTGGGATGGAGGAGAGGGGTTCAAGGAGACTGTTAACCCTCTGGGCTCTGAGCCTATTTGCCCTTTATATACCACATAATATTTACTATACCCATGTTTGGTATTTGGTATTTTCTCAGCACAACTTCAACATGATCTGACCATTATTTTTTCACATTAACCCATTTTATTAACACATTGAGCCCAAAAATAGAGAAAAATCATGAAATCTGAAATAAAACTTTACTATTTATGACAATAAAAAACACAAATATGCTCAATGAACTGTTTCAGACCTGAAAAATGTAAACATAGGTTACAAATATGAACATATAAAGGTAAAATTCAAATATAATAAAACTATACACAAAAATTACCATAAAACAAGTTTATTTATAGGAACAGTGTTAGATGATTAGACCCCTTTTTTCCATTTTTACAGAATGCCACGCCTGCTTTGTCCCATCCTACTTCTACACTTGAATAATTATTTTTGTACTATCAAGTTAAAACGATCATATCTTTGGTTTTACATGACCTTGGAACGTCAAACAAAAAACTGGGGAAAGTTTCAAGTCTGTAATTTGGAGTGAAGTCAACTTACGTTAAAGCTCACTGTAAGTTTATCATATGTATTTCATTTATTTTTTAAATTTGTATTTGTTTATATAATTTAAAAAAAAGGGTCAGGCTGGGAGAAAAATACCAAATCATGGAGGAATAATCATTTTCATTGTTTTTGTATCTTTCTGTAATTTCCCTTAAATTAATACAGGTGCATCTCAATAAATTAGAATATCATAGAAAAGTTTATTTATGTCAGTAATTCTAGAGCTACAACAATTATTCGATTAATCGAACAATAATTGATGATTAAATTAATCGTCAACTATTTTAATAATCGAATAATTGGTTTCAGCAGTTTTTAAAGACAAATTCTCTGATCTCTGAATATCTCTTTGGTTTGTGGACAAAACAAGAGATTTGAGGACGTCATCTTGTGGTTTGGGAAACGCTGATTGATATCTTTCAACATTTGATGACCAAACAACTAATCGGTTAATCGTTTAAATAATCGACTGATTAATTGATAATGAAAATAATCGTTAGTTACAGCCCTATGTAATTCAATTTAAAAAGTGTAAATAACACATTATATAGATCCATTACACACAGAATGAAACATTTCATGTCTTAATTTATTTAATTAATGGCTTACATTTAATGAAGACCTAAAAATCAGTGTCTCAAACAAATTTGAAAAAAAAACAAAAGACTAATTTTAAAAGTATGTTTAATATGGAAATGTTGTCCTCTGAAAAGTATGTCCATCTACATGACTCAATACTTGGTTGGGGCTGTTTGACTTGAACTACTGGAAATGGACTTTACATCATATTCTAATGTATTGAGATGCCCCTGAATATTATTAAAAAGGGAAGTAAACATGACCACGGGGGGCCGTGCTCGTACCCATGTCGTAGACGTTCTTGGCGGGCGCCGTGCTGGTGGTGGTGGTGGTGATGATGGCGGCGGAGCAGCAGTGCGTCATGTGTTCGTGGTGACCCGGGGACTTCATCTCCACGTAGCTGCTCTCTGAGTGTTTGCAGGCGCCCTGCGCGTCGTTGATGGTGGCATACGGGTTCTCGCTGTTCAGGGAGCAGGTGCTGGACAGAGAGCCCTTCATGTAGTCTGGAAGACACAAACAGCACAGTTCACCTCCACAGACTCACAAACTGGTGACAGGAAATCACACACAACTATTGTTGAACTGGATCCTCCAGAAACTGCTGACTCAGTGATGATCTGCAGCAGATTCACACAGTCATCTCTCTGTCAAACTGCCTCCAAACAAACTACTCACTCGTTTATTTATTCATCTTTATTTACATATTTTATCAGGTGTTTTTTAATTCCTCCTTATTACCACAACCTATTTCTTTTCCCCTCTTTCCCCTTTTTTATTACATATTTACTATATGATAATAATAATAATAATAATAATAATAATAATAATAATATTCTATTATTTATTTGTATTTATTTATTTTGTCCCCTTTAAAGCATCAGGTATCAAGTTATACTTAATTATTAATAAAAATCATAATGATAATTTTTGCATTTTTGTTATTTGGTTTATTTATTTATTATTTTTAGTTGATTAGCTTGTTATTATAATTATTAATACTTATATCTAAATAAAGTTGTGTACATTGACACATTTTAGTTGTACTAGTTTTACATTTAATAATAATAATAATGATAATAATAATAATAATAATAATAATAATACATTAATATTTTTTATTATTTTTTTCTTTTCTTCTATTTTTAGACCTCCACAACAATTTTACAATTTGATTTTTATATAAGATAAAATTCACCTTGGAAATAAACTTTGGATTTTTAATATAGTAGGAAAGATAAGATACTATGAATCGGAAGTTTTCCTGAACAAAAACAAACTGCTTTTTCTTTTTCTCATAAAAAGTAATAAATCATTTTTCTCAGTCATTGTCTAAAACTTTTCCTGCAGCATCTGCACAGAACAGGCTGTTTCCCACTTTTTTTGACTGCCAATACATTTTTTTATATCCTGCTTTTGCGAACTGTTGAAAATAAATCCTATTTTCCTATTTTGAACAGCTGCATATGAACAGGTTTATTACTGCAATATGGATTTTATTAGCTCTGTAAACAGCTTGGTGGGAATATTGTTTGTCTTTGTCTTTGGAAAAGGTGCAAAAACTGGAATATTTTGCGCATTTAAACGTAAAGTTTGTTGATCATTTTAATAGTTTATTTTAACAAGATTTTGTCATTGTTGGTTTTGGTATTTTCATAGGAAAAACAGTTGAATATCAGCAGATTTATCCTGCAAGAAACAGACATGTTAGAATAATCACTTCATTATTAGACAGCGAGGGTTAAACTGCAGGTCAACATCAACATTCAGAAGCAGATTAGGTTAAAAACAGCAGCAGCAGCTGAAGGAGAAACACATGAAGAGAGAGGAAACACACACAGAGCATTCAGTTACTGTGAAGGAGAGATTCTCCAGGTGAGTGTTGGGAGAGATGGGTGGAGGCAGGAGAAAATACAGAAGGGAGAGAAACACAGAGAGGAGAGGAGAGTCGTCCTGTAGAGACACAAACACACGGTGAGCATCAAGTCATTTCAATCGTTACATTCAAGGACACAAACATTCAGGTTCAGACTCGGAGCTGTGAGGGTTTTTCATGCTGCATGTCTTCTCCTGCTCTCCACATGTGCACTGTCATTCTTCTAAAGAACTGAGATCCAGATACAGTCATGGAAAAAAAATTATTAGACCCTTGTTTTCTTCAATTTCTTGTTCATTTTAATGTCTGGCAAAACTAAAGGTACATTTGTTTGGACAAATATAATGAAAACAACAAAAATAACTGATAAGAGTTTAATTTAAGAGCTGATATCTAGACATCTTCCATGGGTTTCTTAAAAAATAACCATTCATTAATTCATTATCAAGAAAACCATGGAAAATGTCTAGAAGACATTGAAGAAAACAATGGTCTAATATTTTTTTTCCATGACTGTATATGTATATAACCTATAAGCCCTGTAGCTCTGTGGAATCAGCACAATCTAACTAGAAGTCTTGTGCAGTTATGACATAAATCATAAAAAAACAAGTTGAATTTCTGATATTAAAAAAATAAATAAAACATATTGTACATATTGAAGTACTGTCATGTTTCCAGCCTCTCCTGTCCTCTCCTCTCTGCTCTGTGTAAACAGCCTCTCCTCTCCTCTCTGCTCTGTGTAAACAGCCTTTCCTGTTTAAGTTTAATTTAAGAGCTGATATCTAGACATTTTCCATGGTTTTATTAATAATAACCAAAATCATGATTGATTGATTACCTTTTATTCAGATAATTATGTAAAAATTCCCAAATTTGTGAGAAAAATCTTGAATATTTTTGGGATTATAGATTCATTAATTTGTCAGTAAAAAACAGTCAGTAATTAACAAATACACTGTGATAATTAAATAAGACTTATTTTTGACACTTTTCCCCCCCGATTTTAACTTTTTAAACTAAAATAATGAAGCTGTCAGTCTCTTCTTCTCTGGTGTAAAACATGTAGCTCTCTAGACTAAAGGATCAGGTCAAGGTCAGGTTTGGTAGGACTGTCTGAACCTCGGAGCAGAGATCCACATTAAACACATGGAGCTTCAGAAGGTTCAGAGTGCAGGACAGGCAGCCATTGGCTGAGGGACCGTTGGAGCGACAGGATTGGCTGACAGTGGGTCCGCCTGACACTGTACCTCTGTAGCGCGGCTCCACGTGGTAGCTGTAGCGCCGGTCGATGCAGTAAACACCTGAAAGCAGAGAGGAAGGTCCTGGAAGGTCAAAACAACAGAGAACCAAAGGAACACAACTCAATTTATGCACTCATGATTATTTATTCTCCAAAACTAAACAACAACAGTGTGTTTTTAAGCAGTATAATTTGATAT
Organism: Centropristis striata; assembly: GCF_030273125.1. Classification (NCBI taxonomy): domain Eukaryota; kingdom Metazoa; phylum Chordata; class Actinopteri; order Perciformes; family Serranidae; genus Centropristis; species Centropristis striata. Next base: position 15,769,745 of record NC_081518.1, read on the forward strand.
GCATTCTGAATCACTAGTTTTTGAGTGTTAACCTCTTGATAATTTGCCGTCTTAACGTCTCTTTAAACATATTTTATACGGCTAAACTTGGCCTGACTGCTTGACACTCAAACACCTACATGATAACTCAAACATGAAAGAAAACCTTAGTTTGTAACTAAATAATAATAATAATAATAATTTTGTATTTTTAAAAATGTATTATTTTTAGTTGATTAGCTTATTATTATTATGATTATTATTTTACATATCTGAATAAAGTTCTGTAAATTGACACCTTTTTGTTTTATTATTATTTTTTAATTTGATTTTATTACCGTTATTATTATTATTATTAGTCTCTTTTTTTCTTTTCTTCTATTTTGACCCCTCCCGGTCATTGTTATACCCATGAAGCCACTTATTTTTCACTTAAAAAACCTTTTGTTGAACCTCAGTGTATAGAACATTTTTTTCCTAGCAAAACATTATGTACGACACGAATAAAAGGAAATTGGTCATGTCATGTGCAGAAATAAACCATTAACGTCCTTTCAGCAGAAACACGCGATAACTGTAAGTGAGTGAAGACACAGAGCCAAAAGAAAACAAAGTGAGACTGACCGAGGTCGCTAAGGTTGCAGTAGGCGCCCCACTCAGGAGCGCTGTTCCTGTGACGCTTCTTTGTCTTCATCTGACAAACACACAGAGAGAGAAAGAACACACTGAAACATTGTTAAAGAAGTAACAAAATGTACCATGTTCTGATGATATGACTTTAATTACAAGTGCATCTCAATAGATTAGAATATCATAGAAAAGTTTATTTATGTCAGTAATTCAATTCAAAAAGTGGAAATAACTCATTATATAGATCCATTACACACATAATGAAACATTTCATGTTTTAATTTATTTAATTTCTTCTAATTATAATGATTATTGTCACACCGAGGTGGTGTTTTATTTTGTGTTCTGGTCTTTTTATTTCCTGTTTTATTTTGAAATAGTAACTCTCCTCTCGTTTCAGGTCACTTGCCCTTCCCCTAATCACAGATTGTGTTCACCTGGTGCTCCCTTCCCTCCATGTGTTCCAATAGTCTGTGTTTTCCCTTGTCTTGGTCCAGTGTGTTTGACCCCGTCACCATACCAGCCACTTATCTCCTTCTTTGCCACAGCTTGTCTTGTTTTTGCCTTTTTGGATTCCTCACAAGAGTGATTTTTCTTTATAATTTATTAGTTAAGCGCAGTTCTTAGTTTCATAGTTTTTTGAGTCAGCCGTTTTGTTTTTCCTCCTTTTGGAGTGATTTTGTGTTCTTTATTATTTTTCCCCCTTTAGTCCTGATCCAGTTTTTCATAGTGGTTTAGTAGAATCTTTTATTTTTCCTATCAGGTTTTGTACCTCCCTTTTGGAGCGCTTATAGTTTGTAGGTGTTATTATTTAATAGTTTCCCCCACCCCGAGAGTTTAGTTAGTTTTCCCCCCTTATCTCAGATTAGGATTTTATATTTCGTTTTTAGTGTAGATAGGTTCAGTGTTTATCCTCCTTCTGAGCGACTTTTCTTTGTCTAGTTTTTACTCAGTCAGGTGTTTCATAGCCCTTTTCTTTCACTCTGTAAGGATTTACCCTGCTGCATTCTTTGAATAAAGAAACTTTTAAGTACTAAGTCCTGACTTGACCCCGGCCTGACAATTATGGCTTACGTTTAATGAAGACCTTAAATTCAGTGTCTCAAAAAAATTGAAAATTACAAAAGACCAATTTTTAAAAGTATGTTCAATATGGAAATGTTGGCCTCTGAATAGCATGTCAGCATCTACAGTATATGACTCAATACTTGGTTGGGGCTGTTTGACTTGAACTACTGTAAATGGACTTTTACATCATATTCTAATTTATCAAGATGCACCTGCACGTTTTTCACAATACAGGAAGTCACCAGTAACTAAAGCTGTCAGACAAATGTAGTGCAATAAAAAGTATTTACAGTTTTTAGTATTTACCTCTCCACATGTAGTGAAGTAAAATTATAAAGTGGCTTAAAATGTAAGTACAATAAATATTAAATATCTTTGCGATTTTACACCTGCAACATTCAGCATTAATACTTCTCAGCTTGCTGCAGCTAGAGTAACGGAGAGGACGTGGTCTGACCCACCTTGGCGGCGCTCCTCTTGTCTGGTTTGGCGTAGTGTGCGGCGTAGCTGCAGGGGCCCAGCGTGCGGTAGCTGGGGTTGGAGAAGCAGCGGCCTACAGCGCTGCTGCTGGGAGACGAGTCTGGAGAGGAGAGCAGGCCTGTACACTGCAGCCCTGCTGTTAGCACACGGCCTGTTATTACCCTCCCCTACACCTTAACATCACATACATTCACGTGCACACACAGTGCACGCAGACGGAGCTGTGAAGTCCAGAGCTGAAAGTTAAAATGAAGGAATTCCTGCAGGAGAGGAACATGAACCAAGAGGAACTCCGGTCTCCTAGAATAAGTATTAATTAATTTTCCTTACATTCAATCACATTCATTAATATTCTCATACTGAGTAGATTGGTGGAGAGCTGAAAGAAATACATTATGAAACATACAACACATAAAAATATTTGGTTAATCATTTATATCATATATCAAGTCAAACATTTGCTGTTCTTATCCTCTGAAATGTGAGAATTTGCAATATTTTTTGCCTCTTTTCAGACAAAATTAACTATTTAAAGATGCTCCCATGTACATTTTTTCACAATATTCTGGCAAAATATGCCATAAATACTATATATTAATATTATTAACCACTTTTACTGAGTTAATTATTTGAACCAACTTCAGTCGTTTAGTCCTTGTTTGTTTACATAATAATACAACTGATATATAATATAATAAACCCCACCACAAAAATGTCACTATTTTCTGTAGAATTAATGTGAGGGGGACTTTAATATTTTCGATGATATGATTAGCAGTTGATGACAATTAATTAGAAGCCGGGGGGGGGGGGGGGGGGGGGGGGGGGGGGGTAAATAAAAGGGATAATAAAAATAAAAAAAGTTTACGACATTAAAGTGTCAAATCTACGAGAAAAAAATTGCAGATTTATGAGATTTAAAGTGGTGAATCTGCTAGAAAAAAATGTTTTTTCCCCACTTTCGTTTTTCAAGCAGATGTGCCACTTTAAATCTCTTAAATCTGCCCACTTTAATCTAGTAAATTTGCATTTTTATTTTTATTCATACTTGGCCTTAATATGTCGTCATAGTCAAGTTCTCCTCGTACAAGTCCATGTGGTTCTACAACCAAACAGAGAGACATGGGGACCCCATTTTGATATCCACTGAAGTTACCAAATATAGTTCTTTGCCTGATAAAGGGATAAAGTACCTGGAGGAAATAAAAAAACAGTCAGAGTTGTGTCTGTGTTACCTGACAGCGAGTAGTCCGTGGAGTTGATGTGCAGGGCGGGCGTGTAGGTGACGCTGGGCACGTGGTGACCCTTCTCCCTCTGCCTGTAGCGGAACCAGACCACCAGGCCCAGCATGGCCATGATGAGCAGCAGAAGGAAGATGATGCCGAGCACGGCGCCGGCCGACTGGCGCTCTGATGCCAGAGCCGGGCTGATCTTAGTGTACGGGTTCAGCTCCTCCATCATCAGAGCCGCTGAGAGCGGAAACAGGTTCACGTTAATGTACTGACACATTCACAACACCTGAAACTCACATGCAGCATATGTATCCAGTCACTGCATCATTATGTCTGTACCAGGTGGCAACCTCCTGATCTGAGCAGGGAAGTAAATAGGGATGGGTACCGAATTCCGTCGGTACTACCGAGTACCGATTCATGTAAAATCAAACTGTACCATGTTTCGGTACCTTAACGGCGTTAACTTTAAACTGATCATTGATTTCAACCTGTTTTCATTTAACGTCTTTGATTAACAAGCGTGCTGACGATCGCACTATTTTTTCTTTATTTTCTTATTATTCTTATTCTTATTTTCTTTCTTTATTTACCTCCTCGTCTGGTCCTGTCTGCTCACCGCGGCCACTAGCTGCTGCCCTCTTCCAACCCGGCGCAGAGACGAACAGCCCGGCTCGAGGCCTGCTAGCCGCCAGCTGATCTCTCCAATGTCTCTACCCGGGCTTGGCCTTACTCCGTTTGCTCTCTCCATTCTTCTGTAGACCAGTCATTAACAGCTAGCAGCTAGCTGCTACATCTCCGGTCCTCCGCTAATACTCCGCTCTTCAACTCAGGAATATTACCTGCTAATTTACTCCAAACTGCCTCCCTGAAATTAAATCCCTCAGACTCCTGCGTCAGCCTCGATATGTGCACAGAGCAGCCCGACTCAACTTTGTTTATTCCAACCATGCTATGGCCACAATACTGTCCGACCGGTGCTGCGCCGCACAGCTACGACGTCATCACAACAAATCACACGTGCACTTGCAACCTTTTTTCTCCTCCGTGCACTTGCCACCTGAGAGCGCTCCTCTGCATTCTTTGATAACACTGCAACCTTCATGTTACAAAATGCACGTTCGCTCAAAAATAAAGCACTGCTCATCCTGGATTTTATATTGTTTTGATATATTTTTTAAAGTTTATATTTTGAGAAATAAATATGTTGAATTGAAAAAAATTGATTTTATTATTAAACAAATTAACATTTATTACCCCATAAACGAACGCAAAAGTACCGAAAATTGGTACCGTTGAGTACCGGTACCAATTCCCTGGTACCGGGTATATCATCACCAGTAACATCATCACTTCCGCTCCCTCTCACTTCCGTCAGGAGTGATGATATTACTGCGCCGAGTCGAAGTGCTCCCAAGTGCTATTCCGCCATACATTATAGTTGTCCTTTTTATCCGCTTCGAAAAGCACCACGTTTTATTTTGTGTTGCCATACTTGGTCGTTTAACTACTCGTGTAGCTGTATTTAAATAGGGAAAACGTGGAGGAGTTTGGTCGCTTCTAACTGTCCATCTGTTTGGGTCCTAATGAATGAACTGGGCTAAGCTAAGTGCTAGCCAAGTAGCTCCGCGCGCCAGGGCGATTGAGTGCACGCATTGAGACGCAAGAGGTCTGTATCAACTCGTCTTACTTACCCGAATAACATGTTTTAATATGAAAAAACGGTGGAGTGTTCCTTTAAGCTGCATTCTACCAAAAATTCCAGCAGGGGGTGCTGACGGCAGCTGCAGAAGCATTTGGGTCCATTCATTTAAATACAAAATGAGAAAACTTCTCACTTGGTTTATTACCTCAGAATTTTTTTTTCGGACAACACTACGGTCTCAATCGCTAGTGAAAAATCTTCTTCAAGGCAATTTGATGTTAATAGCGTAAATAATGGCCCCATTTAGAAGAAAACAGAAGATAAATTGAAGGATTGTACGATTTTGGGGCGTGGCTACCTTTGATTGACAGGTCACTTACAAGGCGAGCCGTCCTCAGGAGGAAGCAGAACAATGTGTATCCACGGCAACGTGTCAATAAAGTTATATACTGTATATATATAAAAAAAGGAAGTTTACCGGTTTGGTCTCATAAAATGGTAAACATGACTTTGGAAGAAATTATGAAATAATTCAAATATATAAACTGGCATATAAAGGGTTAAAATTCTGAAAATTATTTAGTGTTTGGTAGTTTTTAATAAGTCTGAAGTTGTTTATGAGATTTATGAAAAAAAAGCAGAAAAAAATATTGATGTATGGTGATTTAATAGCAGTTGTTGTGTGAGTGGCCTTTGCATCAATGGAGTATAAAAGACATGTAAGGGTTAATGACAATATATTTAAAAAATGTTACTAAAAAGAAAAGTTCCTGCAAAAATTCATGCCTCAAGCTGTAACACAGCCAAAACGATCAACAAATGAGAAAAAAAGAGAGAAAATGTAGTGACAGACAGACAGGCAGACAGACAGACTCTCACCCTGGTCACAGCGGATCCCTTTGAAGCCGATGCTGCAGTAGCAGGTTCCCGTCACGTAGTCACAGGTGGCGTTGTTCATGCACTCACACAGCTGCTGGCAGCCGTAACCAAATGTCCCTGCAGGACACTCTGCAGGAGGAGCACAGCTTCAATACAGCTGCAAGTCTTTTCACAGCTGGATGCACACATGTTACAGGTTGAAACTCTGAACAAATGTTTGATGATGAACTCAAAGTTATTTAATCCCTGTTCGACTTCGGCTCGACTTTCTTCAGTCTCTCATCTTATAAACATAAGCTACGACGATGTGTGCAAAAGGAATAACTTTATAATTATAACAAACAATTTGAGGAGAAAAATCTGAGAGTAAAATTATAAAAATTCTCAAATTTAGGAGAAAAAAACAAAATATTATCTGAGATAAGACTATGAAATTCCCTGATATTAAATGTATACATATTTTCCACTGTTGTGACTCCAAATGACATTTTTTTAGATTCTGCTTTTAGAAGAAAAGGCTGCCACACCTACTTAAACAAACTATCAAAAAAATTGATTTCAACAAGTTTTTGGAAATGAACAGATATTCCAATGCTTCCAAACCTTTTCAGGTCCAAAACTGGTGGAAAACTTAAAATAAAAAATAAAAATAAAAATATTTTTTTAAGATAAGATAAGATAGAACTTTATTAATCCTGAAGGAAATCATTGTTCCAGATTGCTCAAAAGTTACAAAAACAACCACAATAAAGGATAATATAAGAAAAACAATGAACAAAATAGATATCAATAACAATATATAATATAAATATGACAATATAAAAATAAAAAATAAAGTGTCAGAGGAGTAAAGTGGGTAGAGTGCAGGTGACATGGCAGGATGTAATAAATACAGATATATTGCACATGATAATGAACATAGTTCATTATCATGTGCAATTATCCTAATTATAATAGTCAAAATAGTCATAATTTTAAACTTTGCATGACTGCATATGAACAGAACAGAACAGAAATGTTGCCGGAATATTCCTTTTTATTCAACATGTAAACAGCTGATTAGGAATATCATCATTTTTGGAATAAACTGGAATATTTTGTGCATGTAAACGTAGTGAGTGTGGATTTTCCCCCCCATTTTTTCATAGTTTCTGGACAACACTGGAGCTCTGTGGCACAGAGGAGGATAAAGTCAGTTTAATGCTGCTGAACTGAACAATTTGAGGAGTAAAAATCCAATAGTAAAGTGGTAAAAATTCACAAATTTGGGAGAAAAAAACTAAAAATATTACCTGAGATAAGAATCTGAAATTGTCTGATATTAAATTTACATGTTCATGAGAAAAAAAGAGAAATATATTATTATATTGTTCCTACAATGGCCCTAAAATGCTGTCATTCTAGGCTGTTTACATTTAATCACACACATCTGACTCTTTGTCTTCCCTAATAATAACAACAGCAACTCTGTTCTGGTGTTGAGATGTGGACGTGACACTCACTGAGCTCGCAGCTCTGTCCGATGAAGCCCGTCCTGCAGGAACACTGGCCGCTGATGTGGTCGCAGTCCGCCCCGTTCTGACAGCGGCACACCTCAGCACACTGAGAGCCGTAGAAACCTGAAGGACAGCCTGCAGAGACACACAACCAACGTGTCAGCTGTTCTTCAGTCCTCCGAGATGATCCATAAATCTGAAGATGTGTTTGGAAGCAGCTTTTCTGTGACTGGCTAATCTCTTCTGTCACAGTGGAACCAACACGGATCATCTCTGCAGATCGAAGCAGTTTGCATCTCAGGCAGATTTAAAGTCCTGAAGGAGTTGTTTGTCTTTTTGTTTCTGGTTTGTGGTGACGCAGCAGCATCAAAACTAAAAAAACATGATGTTCTTACAGGTTTTAAACGAACCAAGTAAGATATAAAATATGATTATAAGACCCAGACTATGAAAGAAATTAAGTTGACGTTCTATATTACAGCTCCTGGTGCAGCAAGTATAAAAAGTCAGTGTGGATGCATTTGCAGAATCTGTAGCTGGAACAAGAAACATTCTCAAAATCAGTTTATGGTCTCAGTCGTTAGTTTCAAGTCTTCTTCAATGCAGCATGATGTTCATTTAGTAAATTATAACCAATTTAGGGTCAAACAGACGATAAAGCAGGGGAAGATTTAGGGCGGGGCTACCTTGTGATTGACAGGTCACTACCACAGAGCACTGTGTGTTTTCATCTTGAACTTTGACCCTTTCACAGTTAATTTAACTCCATTATAAACATCTTGGGCTTCATGGTGGTGTAGTGGTTACCACTGTCGCTGCACTGTTAATGGATTATACTAATAATATGACTTGGTTTAACTAGATTTTGTGTCCTGAAACCAAGAAGCTACTTAATTATTGCCTGATAGCATTTGAATGGTGGCAGAGAACCCAGTTTCTAAGCCACAAAGGAAATGAGAAGAGGACAGAAAGAAGGAAACGAAGGCGATAAGGGACTGGACGTCTTCATGCATGCAGTTTCTTTCTCTGCCACAAGATGGAGCTGCATGTGTGAGGATTTGAAATCAGGGGAGCTGTGTGACTGCTGCAAGAAGTGAGAGTGCATCAGTATTGTGCACTCACCTGCCAGAGAGTGTATCACTGCTTCCCTTATTAGATCTGTGTGTGTGTGTGTGTGTGTGTGTGTGTTCTTGTACTTCCCACATCGTGAGGACTAGAACACGTTTTTAACCAACAGAGTGAGGTTGAGGTTAAAGGCTTTTTTGAGATTTCAGACTTTGTTTCAAGGGTTCAGGTTATAATTAGGTTTATGTTTAATAAAATATAATTAATTAACTAACTGAAACTGTATTGTGTGGTTACAAAACTAACTAAAATTATAGTGAAAATGTCCTTAGTTTTTGTCTTTGTCAACTTTTTTCATACATAATGAAGATGGATCAGACAAAGGAAATAAAGGCAAAATTTACGGTGACCTCTTTTAATCTCCCACCCAACAAATGCCCCATTAATAAAAACTAAAACTAAAACTAATGAAAAATGCAAAACTATTATAACCTTGCTAGGGAATTCACTGTTCCAATGAGGGTTCTCACAAAGATAGAAGTACAAGAATGTGTGTGTGTATGTGTGTGTGTGTGTGTGTGTGTGTAAGGCGTACGCTGAGTACAGTAGAGTCCCGTCCATCCCGGGCTGCAGTTACATTCCCCGTCTGTGGCGCTGCACTGGGCTCCGTTGTGACAGTTACATGTGTGGATGCAGTCTGGACCCCATGAGCCCTGAGAACACGCTACACACACACACACACACACACACACACACACACAAACAGAGAGAGAAGCTGAGCAGCCTGAGGAGTCAGTAACAGAGATCAGGACGCTCTGTGCCTTCATTAGCTTCACTACTGATTGTGATGGATAATTAATGTCAGAGCCACGGAGTAACTGCCTTCAGGTTTGTTTTCCCTCCTTTTTTCCTTCTGTTGTCTCTGTTCATGGTCAACCCGATGGGGTCGAGAAGTGCTGAGGTGAGAAGGAGAGGAGAGAGAGAGAGATCTTACGTTTGGAACAGTCGTCTCCGATCCAGCCGGGGTAACACTGACACGAGCCGTCGATGGGGTTACAGGTGCCGTTGTTGGTGCACACACACGAGTCTGCACAGCCTTTACCAAACTTCCCACTGGGACACACTGAGGACACACAAACACACACACATGGATGTTAAAGGGAAAAGTAAATTAACCCTATGAACCTCACCATCACCATCAGGACTGAAACTTCACCAAGAATCCACCATTTATTGCAGAAAGAATTTGTAAAAACAGGCGTTATCGTCGGAGTTTGAACCTTCCAACAGTCCTTAAATGGGTCATCGGTGTGACCAAACAAGCTTAAAATGTTGACATTTCTGACAACTAAATTCTGCTCCTCAGTGGCACTGTGAAGCCTAAACCCGTAATTAATTGAAATAAAAATTGCCGAAATAATTTATATTCAATTTTAATTTATTACAGATAGAAACTGTAAACACATTAATCATTGTCAGATTAAAAAAAAAAATTAAGACAGTCCTTGAAGTGTGATGAATGTTTCCATCAGAAAAAATAACCAAATCAGCGCTCAAAATAATATTAATAATCCATGTGTCTCATTTAAAATTTTGCAAAAAAACAAAATATTTGCACTAACCAGATCCTGTTAAAAACATTAAATTCTGCTCCTCAGAGACACTGAGAAGACATGATTGATTCTGCTGAGACCAACGGTCACGTGACAAATATTCACTGAAAATCTGTTTACACAGAGCAGAGGAGAGGACAGGAGAGGCTGCTTACACAGAGCAAAGAGGAGAGGACAGGAGAGGCTGTTGACACAGATGTGAGAGGAGAGGACAGGAGAGGCTGTTTACACAGAGCAGAGAGGAGAGGACAGGAGAGGCTGTTTACACAGATGTGAGAGGAGAGGACAGGAGAGGCTGTTTACACAGAGCAGAGAGGAGAGGACAGGAGAGGCGGTTGACACAGATGTGAGAGGAGAGGACAGGAGAGGCTGTTTACACAGAGCAGAGAGGAGAGGACAGGAGAGGCTGTTTACACAGAGCAGAAAGGAGAGGACAGGAGAGGCTGTTTACACAGAGCAGAAAGGAAAGGACAAGAGAGGCTAGAAACATGACAATACTTCAATATGTAGAGATTTTGCAATATTCATGACACCTGTGGACACTTGAAATAAAATGGAATTTATATGAACAATATTTTTAAGAGAAATTCTACATGCATTTTTTATTTTGTCATGATTTCTTTCTTTTGTCATTCTAACTGTGTTATTCTACTCAAAGACATGTTTGAGTTCTTCCCACTTCTGGCCATGATTGTGCTGATTCCACAGAGCTGCAGGACTTTATATATATTTTATACATTGCAGAAAGAAAAACAAAGGCACAGTGAGGAAAAAGTGACAGCTGCAGAACAAGCCAGAGGGTTCAGAGGGTTCATCAGTATTAATGTTATTATTATTACTTATCCTTAATTTGATTAGAATTTATTATTTTTCTCTTTGATTGCAAATTGCTGTGAATCAAAGCTCCTTATATCAAGGAGTCTGACATGAATCATTACTGCTGATTGTTTCTAATGTGATGAGCGTCTCTGCAGAAAGTTTCTCATCCAGAACAGAAAAATAAGTTTGTTTTCCAGTTAATCATTTTATGGAAATGCACATCCTGTTGCTTAGGGATGTAATACTTATACTTAAAAAAAATATATTCAGATCTGTAAATGTAGTTACACAGATGAAATATTGAGACACTGAAATGCTGACAAGCCTGATCACATATTAATGTGCTCTGGGGTTTTATGATTATTGCAAATTAAAACGAGCGGACATACTGCATCTTCTGTGTGTTTTATGTCAGCGTAGAGTTTGTTTTTTACTCAAGATTGTGAGTTTATGAATTTAAAAGTATCTTCACACACACAAAAGCTGCAGAGAGTTGCAGGAGGAAGCATCATGTGACATTTTAAACAGTTAGAAATATTCTGAGCTGGCATTTAACTCGACTCTCCCCTCATGAAAGCGAAACTTTTAAATTTTTAATGAGTGTTTGCATTGCAGAATTATGACACAATGCAAGATAAAGTGCACAATTATTAAACATTTCAGCCATATGGATGTGCTTTTCTTCCTGCTAATGTTAATATTTAGATAAGATAAAAAACATTATATGTACATGAGCTGTGAAGATATGAATTATTTTACACTTTCAGTTGCATTTTACTCCCATTCTCCACCTGTTACACAGAATCTATCGTCTTCATTAACACGTTCGGCCCGTCTGTGCTTATTAAAAGACATTAGCAAGCAGATTATTTTTGCCCAAATAATGAAACCCAGGAGAGGATTCTTTAGTATGGGAGCAATATGAACGCTGTAATGAAGTCGCCGCTCTTATGTAACAGTGACCAACGTATGACTAGTGTCTGCAAAGTTTGGATCAAAGGGAAACACGTGAACACATGAACGGAGCCGCGTTTAGAAGATAATTAGCAAGAGAGGGACCGGGCCGCTCCCCGATGAGCTGCTGTTAACTGAGCACACAATTAGCTTTTAGCAGCGCTCTGCGGTGATGTCATCACCGAGCGGTCTTTGGTCCACAGTGAAATATTTAATAAAGTCCTGCTGCAGGGACGGTTCTGCTCCCTGAAGACAGATCTCCTGTATTTATAGCCACCAACATGTCAAAATCAGTTTAATAGTTAGTTAAAAAAGTTTCATTCATCACATTATACATCTAAAATAATTACTTTCAGCCTTACCGTAAACTATTGTGGCTTATTTTTGGGACTTTTTTGGTACAATTTTTGTTTTTACAATAAATCTGTCTGTTGTATGTGATGACGACTCATAGAAGACATTTCTTTGTCTTGAGAAAGTTGAACCTTTTACAATTCAGAAAGCCAAAATGTTGACATCATATTACGCAGAAACATGGAAGATAAAAATAAATGTTTGGTTGATGTTAACAAACTTCATATTAATCCCTATATTGCACTATACCTTGATTGTTTGCTTTTACTCTTCCTGTAAGTCGCTTTGGATAAAAGCATCTGCTAAATGACTAAATGTAAATGTAAATATTGCATATTCATTTTTTGCTTTGATATGTTTCATTTTCTCTTGGTTGTCACATAAATGTAATGGATTCTTTCTCTGCCCATCTATTATTATTACTCTTACTATTATCGTTACTGCTGCTGATATTGTCATTCTATTATATGCACTGCTACTATCATTATTATTAATATTATGACATGCTTATTTCTATAATTATTATCATTATTCTTATTTCTAATATTATTACTACTAGTAGTATTAGTTTTATTATTATTGCAACTCTTGCTGATACTTCTGCTTTTAGTTTCATTCTATCATTGTGTATATTGTTAATAGTCACGTCTCTATAATTATCACTGCTACTGTTGATACTGTTTTCATTCCATTTTATTTAACGCTACTATTATTATTATTATTATTATTATTGTTGTCTTATTTCTATTATTACTGCTACTTTTACTGATATTACTGCTGTAATTTGATTATTTTATATCATCCACCAACACTACTATTAGTCACAGACATCATTATAATGTTGGTGCTATTATTGTTGTCATTTCCCTCTGTCTCTTTCTCCCCTCTCTTCCCCTCCCCCTCCATCTTCCCCTTTCTCTTCTCTCTCAAATTTGTATCTATTGTAGTTTTATTATGTTCATCTGTTCTTTAAAAAGGACATCCTGGGACCCTGATGTTCTCCCTGAGGTTTCTTCCACAGGTAGGTAAAAAACAAAGGAAATAATAAAAAAAATCATCTAAAAATTATTTAACAGCCATTTTTTAGACCTGATTCAAAAATCCTCTCACTTCTAGATTAAAAATGGTTGGATAGATCGGGAGCTGCAGATTTATTGGACTATACTTTTATCCAAAAAGAATATGAATTTCATTTTGTGTCATATCTGCAGGTAGAGCCACCGGAGGAGTCCACTATTTGAAAAAACAGCAGTTTAAGAACCCTGTGTCGGCCGTCTGAAGGTGATTTTTATTTATGTTGAGGAGATAATTGTTCTGTTGAGGTTCTACAGATAAAACATTGAGATTTAAACAGAGTAAGAGTTGTTACTTTAAAATCATTTGACTGATTTCTTCACCTTTTAGACCACCTTTTGCTTTCGCTCCCATTTTATCTCTTGCTGTTTCACAAAAACACTTAGACACACACAGCCCACACACTCCCTACACACTTAATTGTTTTTGCAAATTGTGCACAATGTGCATTATATTTTCGTTTTGGTTATAGTTTATAAAAATGAGTGTATCTCAAAAAGTAATTTATAAACACACTCAAAATAAATTTCCTGTGGTTTGAAACGATTTTATGCAACTTTTATCCATTTACACTTTTGAGGGATACAGCTATGATATTTCTGTATTTAGAAAAATATGCGGTAAAAAAAACAATTTTCATTTTTGTTGTGATTTTTTTAATCAATTTATTTCATCAGTATGGACACAAGTCCATATATATTATTAAAATATGGGATGTAAGAGCTGTATTGATGTATAGCACATGAAAATGCTCCAAAAAATGGCACGACAGCATGTAAAAATGTAAATATCTGATTTAGCGGACTTGTTCTATGCTAGGTCTGAAAGGGTTAAAGTGGTGAAATGTTTGTCTCAAACACACAACGAGCTGTTTTCTTGGGAGAGTTTACGGGTCAATAACGTCATTAGCTGGTACAGAAGGCGATCACACACTAAGGGAGCAGGACGGAGCGGGAGCGGCTCTTCAGGCGGGTAAAAGCCTCGGTGCCGGACATCTGATTTATCAAGGCTCTGCGGTTATCTATGAGCCTGCTCAGAGATGCAGCGGCCAGCAGAATGCCTAATGTAGGACGGGGCAGAACTAAGGCCGTCTTCATGTTTAATGATGATGAATATTTCACGGCACACTCCTCCACTGTCTCTATTTTAAATTCGACTTGGCAACGAACCTTGGGCCGGCTGCCTTCATAGGAGAATTAACACCTGTTTAACCTGCAGAGGAGCTAAAGCATACTGAAATAATGATGTACAGGAGGAGAGCCACAAAAAGATTATTCACATAGAAAACGGAGAGGATGGAGAAGTTGTGCAGAACGAGCTCAAGGTTTAGATTCCTCTTTCATTACCTACGTTTCTAAGAAGATGTAGACGTTGAAGGGCTTCTCTTTGTGTGCGAGCTCCGGCTCTGACCCACAGCTAATTAGACGTGTCAGGGTTTTATAAAAAAAAAAAAAAAAAAAGAATGTGTGAACGAAAATGTCAAGAGGCCGACTGCAGTGGTGAAAGTGAACAACAGCTGTGTTCTGTATAACCTGCTCGCTCCTGAAGGCTGTGAGATTATGAAACGGGATCAAAACGAGATGGGATGAGATAAAACCCTGCAACAACTTTCTGCCAGTGGATGATAACAGTCTTTATATGGAGCATGTGGTCCCACACACAGAGACTACAGCAGGCTGACTGCATGTCACACTGAGTGAGACGGCTCTAAAAATATGTTGGTCACAATCTGTGTCACACAAGGACTCAGACTGTCACATTCCTGCTTCACGCTGGCTGGTTTTAGTGACCTCAGCTCTGAGTCTGTGGACTCAAGATGCAGGACCTCAACTCTGGAAACACCACCAGAGATTTCACCAGATTTTATAAACCAGAAAGTGTACTGTAGAAGTAAATAATTCCAGTTTTGGTTTAATTAAGTGTTTGTCTTCTAAGTGTTTAAGAAGACTGATTTCACTGGATAACCTTGTTGTATTGTAACAGAAACTGAGGCCAGGATGTGAGAGAAGAACATCCTTAACCATTAACTTCACCTGAAATAAAGTGAATCTTTCCAGACAGTGAGTTTAGCCCGGCCCATATTCTCTGTTTAGCCTGTTGTATCAACCCTCTCCACTCTCTCCGGCTGCAGGACATTGTAAGGTTCACTGCAGTTTGGTTGAATTTGTGCTTCAAAAGCACTACTCTAAGGTTGTTAAAAAGTTTATAGAGGAAATAAATGATGTTAATGATGGAAGTGAAGTAGTTAGGAGGACGACTTGACTACTGGAAGTGACATAGTTCAGTAAAAACGTGATGCAGGAAGTTAAGAGATGTTTAAATCACATGCTGCACTTTGGTTTCACATGAACACCAACACTGATCTGCTGGGGAACAGTTAAGTATATATATATATATATATATATATATATATATATATATATATATATATAAAACAAGTTAAATAATGCAATGCGTCAAAAAACACACATTTTACTGGGGACCTTCTCTAATGACCATGTGTAGCTTCAAGTTTGATTTTAAGAAAACTTTCAGTCAAACTGGATAGTGAATGATTCACTCTGTTTAAAAGTCGTATTTAAAGTTTCTGCTCCTTATTGCAACATGCATAAAACAAAATAATATTTGTCCTTAACCATTTGAAAATCACAGGTTACGCAACACCACACAATCACCAACAATGCAGAAATCTCCAGAATGTCAAATGTAATTTAACCCAAATCACAGCCTGGGTTTTTCTCTGGTTTTCAGAAGCTCTTGGAGTATTGATTGACATTTTGGAGGGTTTTTGACCATTTTCGATCAGTCTTGATATTGAAAAAAGTGGCTAATTCAGCATCAAATGTATGTAACAAATGGTATCAACACACAAGTTGCTGCAGCACCTCTTGAGACACAGTTGAGCCGGACATGGACTTCAGAAAGCCGAGGAAGGAAAAGTGAGACTGACCTTGGTTACAGAGCGAGCCGAAGAACCCGGGGAGACACTCACAGTGTCCGCTGATGTGGTGACACGCCCCCTCGCTGTAGATGCACTGAGGACACGACTGGCTGCAGCGGTGGCCGTAGAAACCTGGAGAACACGCTGCAGAGAACACACACCACTGTCAGGAGGCTGTGTGTATGTGTGTGTGTGTGTGTGTGTGTGTGTGTGTGTGTGTGTGTTTGTGTGTGTGTGACAGAGTAAGAAGACAATTTCAGAGTCTAAAGGGAACTTCTGATTACTTCTCTCATTACTTCTCGGATCATTTTAATAATGGATTTCACGGTCCACTTAATCCCAATTTAAGCTACGTTTAAAAGCCCACATATATGAAAGCTTAATATTGGCTCTGTCCACCACTCTTTAATATATATATATATATATATATATACACACGTGTGTGTGTGTGTGTGTGTGTGTGTGTGTCTCGTCTCCGGGGTCGACCTGCTGGCAGTATTAGCTTTTCTTTGTTTTCCTTCCTGCACAGATCCTCCCTCATACGTCTTCCTCAGGCCTTTAATTTGCTTTAATTGATGTTCCTCTAAGTGGCGAGACAAGCCGGTGCAGGCCGGTCTGCCGCCTCTCTCACGCTACAGGACTTTCCTAATTAAGATAATTGCCTAAACTGTGAACCAAGAGCCCTTAAATTTATCACGGCGATGCAGGAGGAAGCAGAGGAAAAGGCTGGAGCGTTACAGACTCACATCAGCAGAAAAAGGCTCGCTGAGGGAGACATCAACAGGTCGGCTCAGGCTCTATTAGAAGCAC
This sequence comes from Centropristis striata, assembly GCF_030273125.1. Taxonomy (NCBI): domain Eukaryota; kingdom Metazoa; phylum Chordata; class Actinopteri; order Perciformes; family Serranidae; genus Centropristis; species Centropristis striata. Next base: position 15,786,784 of record NC_081518.1, read on the forward strand.
GTTGTACACTTAGGTTCTCCCTATTAATCTGATTTTAAGCTCTTGTTACATCTGATGATGCACACGCTCCTTTTCAGACACAAAGAGCTTCTCCTGAACTGTGAAATCACAGGTATGTGATCATTTAACTGCCGTCCTCAGACGACTTTCTGTCTCTCAGAGGCTGCAGCAGACTCATACTCACAGAGTGAATTTATGATTTTATATCAGACAAAACTAGAAGATCTAAGGAATCCATTAGTACCAACCATCATGACGTCTTGTTGGGAAGAAGGTGAAAAAATGCTCCTAATTTAAACTGGAAAACACATTTTTAAAGTGGTTTCTTGACCTCAAGATTTCTAAATAACAAATGTGTTCTATGATACCTACGAGTCTCCTCTTTACAGATATTTAGGCCTTGATGAATTTTTCTCATGCTGTACAAATGTGTTATTTTGATTTCTGTAAAAACAAACAAAAACAACGGTAAAATGTAAATGTAAAAAATGTGAGTTTACAGATAATTTCATAATTTCAATACAGATAATATCAGTAAATATCTGCATGTAAAAAATATACATCTGTAGAATAACTAAAGTATTTTTTTTTTACTTTAATATGATGCTAAAGTGCAACTTTTGCTGCCAGACTTAGAATTTTTTTTAACCATTTTTACAATTTTCCACCCTCTTTTTAAATAATTTTTCTTTAATTGAAAGCTTTACCATAAATAAACCAGAAAGTTTCCTTAATTTTACATTCAGCAATATGATGTGTATTTTCAGTATTTCTTAAACATATAATACACTGTAATTTAACATTCAAGACTGTTAAGCAATTAAATAATCCAGTAAAAAAAAATCCATTATGTCCCATTTTATTTATGTACAGATTTCATTCTCGATTTTGTGATATTTTATTTCTATATATATATATATATATATATATATATATATATATATTTATATATTCAGTGTATTATATGTGAGTATTTGTACACACTGGGGTCCCTAAACAGTCTGTGAGCTGCATAAATCGGGTCTGAGTGTGATTGAAAGTGTGTAATGAGTGAAACTTGAGCTCAGTGTATAAAATGAGCTGCTGTGACCTCTAGGATAATCACAGCCTCAGGAACAACAGAGTCTAGCTCTGTTGTTCCTGTTGAACTCATAAAGTGTTTTTCTCAGCTGCAGAGAACAGACACCCTTTTTTATTTTATCCTTTAATGAATTAATGTTAATTAGCGACAGCTATTCTAATCTGCAGCTGCTGATGTCTGTCATTTAACTAAAGAGAAACAAAGAGAGAAGTTGCTACCTGAATGTTTTTCCATTAGTCTTTTCAAAAGGTTTGATAAGAGATTCATTAGAGTTGGAGCTTAATGAATTCAGGTATTGATGCAAAATAATTAGCAAGTTGGCTAGCCGCTACAATTTTGAGATCCTTTATCAGAGTCTGTTTTCCACTTCAGGAGGAGGCGCTCGACTCTTTCTTCTCAATGTTTCACAGGGAAACTGCACTTTTTACTCCTCTATGATAATTTGCTGGCTGTACTTTTGGGGTTATTTTACAGATTTTTTCAACATCAGCACTCAAAGTAGATGTTCTTTTGTGATGTGATGTGATAAACATCCTGTCAGCAGGTTCACGGTTTCCCTCTGATCTACATGTGTCAACAAACGCTGCAGTGCTTCAGTAAAGGAAGGGAAAAAACTGGACGCAGGTAAACATGCATGTAAACTAGTCAGGGTTCAAACCTTTGAGAAAAAGCAGCTTTGTAAATGTTTTATAAAGATAATCTTTTTAATTAATTAATAAATTAATTTCTAATTGTATATATATATATATATATATATATATATATATTCTAAACAGCTTCTAAACAGTCAAATCTGCAAATTTTATCTAATCAAGTTCAAGCCTTTGGTCACAGACTTTCTTTAGACCGAACTCCCTTGTTTTTTTTTTGCATGCATGCATGCATCCTTGAGTGTGGACCTTAAAAAAAAATCTAATTTAACAAACTCCCCAAACTCCAGAGAGAGTCTGTAACTCAATACAAATATATAGGAAATGTAATTTCAGGATCCTCTCTAATTTCAGCCTCACAACCTCACAAATGTCCACAGGAGCTCTGAGATTTATCACACATTTTTAACCCCTTCCTCACCATTATTCTTTGTGTGATTGGGTCAAATAATCTGCCTTGTTGACCTGCACACTTTATCATTGCTGTGTTCTCATTAATAAGATATTCTACATTTTTTTTACAAATTTTTGTTTTTGTGACATGTCAAGCCGATGCAGAAGTGTCTTAAAGCTGCATTCTTTCTAACAGCCAGTAGGGGGCGACTCCACTGACTCCAGAAAGGAGTCAGTTTTTTTGTAAGTCAATCAGAGAATGATTCGTCTTCTGACTCGGTTTCTGACCTCAGTAAACTTTCTCGTAATAAGTTTATGGTCTGAGTCGTTAGTTTCAAGTCTTCTCCAATACAGCATGATGTTTAATTAGTAAATTGTCCCATTAGGAGTCAAGTAGACCAGATAGCAGGGGAGGATTTAAGGTTTAGTATCATTCTGAATCCCAAGATGTTCTGTGCATGTACTGGTTGCAAAACAATAAAAAGTTGAGGGTCAAAATGTCGAACTCAAGGCTTCAAAGCTTCCATCATACAATAAATTTGTAGAGTGGTCCGAACAGAATCACCTGAAGCTGAACGTCACCAAGACCAGAGAGATGGTGGTTGACTTCAGGAGGAAGAAGATGCTTCCACAGCCACTACAGATCAGGGGGGAGGTGGTGGAGGAGGTGGAGGACTACAAATACCTCGGAGTGGTGATCGGCAACAGACTGGACTGGAAATCTAACACAGAGGCTGTGTACAAGAAGGGGCTGAGCAGACTCTATTTCCTGAGGAAGCTGAGATCCTTCAATGTGTGCAGCAAGATGTTGGAGATCTTTTACCAGTCTGTTGTTGCCAGCGCCATTTTCTTTGCTGCTGTGTGTTTAGGCAGCAGCATCAGAGCCAGCGACACCAACAGACTTGATAAGATTATCAAGAAGGCTGGCTCTGTACTTGGTCTCAGGCTGGAGACTTTTGGGACTGTGATGGAGAGGAGAAAACTAAACAAACTGCTGGCCATCATGGACAATGACCAGCACCCTCTCCATCACACAGTAGAAAGACAGCGGAGCACCTTCTCTCACAGGCTGCTCCAGCTCCGCTGTCAAAGGGACAGATATAAAAAATCTTTCCTTCCACATGCCATCACACTGTACAATAACAAATAATAACCTGGTTCATTACATACTGTCTATGCACTTTATGTGTTTTTATGCACACTGTTCATTGCACCTTATTTGTTTCATAGCACCAACATTTTTATACTGTATATTCATATTTATTCTGCACTGGAATTCTATTCTACTCCTTAATACTTACTCCTTCTTTAGACACTTTATATTTTATTGTATTTTTATATTTTATTGCTTGAAGTATGCCTAGGTTGTTCTTTTTACTTAATTGTGTTGTTATTGTCTCTGTGTGTAATGCTGCTGCTACACTGTAATTTCCCAGCCTGGGATAAATAAAGTATATCTATCTATCTATCTATCTATCTATCTATCTATCTATCTATCTATCTATCTATCTATCTGTCTATCTGTCTATCTATCTATCTATCTATCTATCTATCTATCTATCTATCTATCTATCTATCTAAATTACTGTCGGTCTCGACCTGGACGCTCTTAAAAAAGAGAATTTTATGCCCAACGAGTCTCATCTGGTGAAATGAAGGTTAAATACATTTGAAAAAAACTCCTCTGTTAATCTTTGTTTCAGCTCAGTGACACATTACTCTGCAGCAAATTGCATTTAGAGAGGATCTAAGAAGGTTTCAAATGATTCCTCAACCTGTAAAGAAGCATGTAAACGCACAAGTTACCTGAAAGCAGCAAAAGTAGCAAATTTTATGCTTTTTTTTAAGAGCTTTTATGGAGAATTAACCTTCCTCCACTGCACTGCAGCTCAGCCCAGTGTGTGTGTGTATGTGTGTGTGTGTCTTTACTTCGTCTGCAGTTGGTGCCGCGGTATCCGGGAGTGCACACGCAGGTGCCGTCCTCCGGGGAGCAGGAGCCTCCGTTCTCACAGGTGCAGCTGTACGAGCAGTTTGGTCCCCAACGTCCCTCCTCACACACACTGTCACAGTGGACACCTGCACAAAACACACACACACACACACACACACAGAGTTATCTTTTACCGTATAGTAATGCAGAGTCTTTGTTCTCAGCTGCGCAGCTTCTAAGTGAAGTCAAACTGACTTCACAAAGTTTCAGATGTGTCACTTGAGAAGAGAAAATGATGCAAAAAGCCGGCTGAGGGAACATTAGCAGAAGCTCCGCAGACACGGAGTCAGCGGGGGAGCAGAGAGATGCTCAGAGGGGACGGATGAGACAGATCACAGAGACAAAGAGACAATCCTCCACACTGTCCTCATTTCCCTGTTAAAGCACACAGCTGGTGATAGTCTATAGTTTTAATATTGTCAATAAATCCCATAAAAGACCCTGAAACCATCAGTGAATGTATCTGCTAACAGGCACTGAGAGAATCAGAGGCTCGCTCCTCTGAGACACAGAGTTTTATTGTTATTTTCTGTTTATTATCTGCTCAGAAATTCATGTCTGAGGCGTCAGACAAATACCGCTTCAAAAAAATGTTTCATAAAAACTACAGTGACCAGCTGCTTCAGGAAACTACTGAGAGACAGAAAGATTTGTGTTTTTATAAATGTTTGTCTTCAGTAGGAGCCAATGAGAGAAGGACTCACACACTGTTGTTTCTTTACATGAGACTGTAAGAAAAATATAAAATAATGTCCTCCTTATCTTTTTAACACACAGATCTAACAGGCTCTAAGAAAGAACTGATGACTCCAGCAGGAGACAATTAAATTATCAGTTTCCCGATCAATTATGTTCTGATTAGCTGAGTAATTGTTTAATTAAATGTCAGAGAATTAGAACAAATGTCCATAAAATGGTACATTTGTTGGGCATACTTTTAAGCTAAACTGAAATGGTGAACATGGTAAATATTGCCTGTCAATATTTATACAAATTACAGTAAAACACTGTCAAATTGCATCAGAAATATGGCATAAAATTAAAAACTGTATATCACCATAGTAGACACTTTTAATTACCGTAAATCAAGGAATACTACAAAAATAAAAAAATATGACTTTTTCATGTAAAATTAATGGAAAATTAGCATAATGTCACAAGGACACAATTACCCTAAACATAAAGGGACTATTCAGTCTAAATTGCAGTTTTTGTTGATATTTACATTAAAATATACAGTTGAAAATCCACTCACTGTATTTTTTTTCGTTTACTATAACAACCTTGTTCCCTAGCCCCTTACCCTAAACCCTCACACATGGTTACCTTAACATAAACCTAATTGTAACCTTTAACCCTTAAACAAAGTCTGAAATCTCAAAACAGCCTTTAAAGAAGTGATGACCGGCCGAAATGTCCTCACTCCTTGGTCAAGAACACACACAAGAACACACACAAGAACACACACACACACACACACACACACACACACACACACACACACACAGGTCAGGCTGCAGTCACTCAGAGAAGTCCCATCTTCACACTAAAGTAGGGAGAGACTACCTGGTTTTGGGTTTTCAGCTTCAGCCAGTGGGATTTATAACGAGCCAGGCTTATCCTAACAGAACTAATTAAGCAGTAGTGATAAATGTTAAGTTAAGATCCTTTTCAGTGATGATAACATTTTCAAAAATGGAGACACTCTTTCTAAACCAGCTTTGCAAACACTTCTTTGTTTCTTGGTTTTTCCAACAGACGTGACTTTCATGAGCTAAAATCTACTACACACTCTTTGCACTCCGGTTGGAGAAAACATGTCAATCAATCACTGACATTCAAAAATATGCAGAAAGCAGCTGTTACAGTATCAGTTTTATCTACACATTGTGAACCTGTTGTATCCATTAAACTGTTTGCATAAATGTCAATTAAATGAACTTTTCTGTGAACAAACAGTTTTGGTTAAAAAACGAAATTCCCTCAAATTCTGCCCGAGACTTTTTGCCCTTTAATCATTTGCAGAAGTGTCTCCTTCTTTCATCAGTCTTGCATGTGCATGTATGTGTGTGCGTGCATGTGTGTGCGTGCGTGCGTGTCCTGAGAGGCAGCAGTCTGTCTACACAAAAGCTGGCTTGCAGAATGGATCAGAGACCTCGGTGCTCACAGGGGACAGTCTGGAGACTGCAGCGCTCAGGGGACCCCCACCCCCCCCACACACACACACACACGCTCATACAGGAAAAAGCTTACCACCCTATCCAAGCATATGAACAGACAGACGGACAGACGGAGTAAGAATAGTCGGTGTCTGCAGCTCAGCGTATCTGCAGCTCATTAGAAACTTCCTTTGACACAGAATATGAGAGAATATGAGAGTGGGGCGCAGGCAGCCATTATAACTCAATTAATAAACTACCTCTGAGCCACAAAGTGGGTGAAAATCAGAAGCTCTGTTCGTTAGGCTGTGAAGTTAAAACAAAGAGAGGTGGAGGACGAGGAGGTGGGACCGGAGATGAAGCAGCAGAGGCCCACTGTAAATTCTTGCAGTGCCACATTAAAGTTCGGGCTCAGCGTGAGGAAAGCTAACACCTCGTTTTCATCTCCCGAGAGGCCGCAGCACCGAGCGGAAATTATAAAATCTGACTTGACACCAATAATATTAATGCTTCTGATCCAATTCAGGTCATGTAACTCTTACAGCACTCGGTGTCTGTCAGAGATGATCCAGTTTTAAAGGCAAACACACAAAGTAACTATAACTATATTTATACACTACTGTTACTGTCTTCACAAACGTGCTGCTCACAGCTCCACACTGTACTGTGGCACAATTCTAAATATATAATCCTCACTGTCCTTGTTTTTTTCTGCAATATATAAAATATAAATCTATAAGTCCTGCAGCTCTATGGAATCAGCACAATCATGGCTAGAAGTGGGAACAACTCAAACATGTCTTTGTGCAGAATAACACCATTTTGGTCATACATAATATTTAAAAAAATAAATAAATAAAATTGATTGTATATACAAACACTTTTCCAAGTGCCCACAAGTGTCACGAATGTTGTAAAAACCCAAAAACAGTTTTCTCCACAAATTGTACATTTAAAAGTATTGTCATGTGTCCAGCCTCTCCTGTCCTCTCCTCTCTGCTCTGTGTAAACAGATTTTCAGTGAATATTTGTCAGAATTTAGGGGCAGAATTTAATGTTTTTAACAGGATCTGGCTAGTGAAAACGCTTTATTTTAAACGACACATGGAGAATAAAGAGATTCTGACAGAAAAATCTACATTTTAACACAAGTTTTGGTCACTTTTTATATTGGAAACTTTCAGAAACCATGACCTGTTCAAGGGCTGTTGGAAAGTTCAGACTTAGAGGATAATGCTTGTTTTTAGAGTTTCTCTCTACAACAAACGGTGTGACTTTGGTGTTATAAAGAGTGATGTTATTTCTTTTAATTACAGCTGATTATTTATCAATTAAATGTAACTTCATTCACAGCTCCTGCTGTAATATATTTGGAATATATAAAACAAGTGGGTCCATACTTTTACTTTTGATACTTTAAGTACATTTTGATGCTTTTTTACTTCAGTAAGTTTTGAATGCAGGACTTTAACTTGTAGCGGAGTCATTAGTGGTGGTATTAGTACTTTTACTGCAGTAAAGGATCTGAATACTTCCACCACTGGACGGCTGGAATACTCTGCTACCCCCCGCGACCCGGCCGTGGATAAGTGGGAGACAATAGGTGAATGGAATTTGATTCACAAGCACATATACTCCACAAAAGTTTTTTTTTCCTCTGGAGCAGTTTTCTTGCATTTCCATAATGATTTGCTCTGCTCTGCCCTGACAGGTTTTCACCCTTTTTCTATGTGATGGAAGCAGTTTTTGGGTTTAAAACCTAAGGCAGTGTTCAGACACAGAACAAGTTTAACCTGGTTTAACTGGAAATGGACTGCGTGTGTGGTGTGAAAATCCATTTTCCAGGTACTGTAAATTGCAAATTCTTTGGTAACGTGATCAGCATTTTTCTATTTGACCTGCCGACTGTCACAACAGACGGTTCACAAATGCTGTGATAGTTCAAAAGAATTAAGATCTCCATTTGTTAAGCAACTTTGCAGTGTTTTGGTGTCTAATTACCCTTCAAACTCACATATCTGTCTGTTAAACTGGACCTCATGTCTCTCTCAGTGTTTCTGTCTGACCTGCACCCGGAGGGACACGTCTTAAGACCCTGTTTCCATTTAGCAGCAACATGTGGTCTGAGAGATCCGAACACAAGTGGACAGCTCCAAATACAGTAGAAAACACTGTCAGGACGCATTGAGATTGGATGTCAAAAACCACATTGGGAGGTGGTTCAGGCTGCATGTGTCCACATTCAGATAGTCGTGAGAACGGGTCTGTGACTCTAGTCCACATAAGGGACCGCCTACTAAACTGCCGCCATTCATTCATTTTTTAATGATGAATGAATTACTTGGTTTAATTTTATCCAAAACTTAGACACAAAACACACTTAAATATGAAGATCACTGTGAAAACTAGCCTCTTCGGGGGCTAAAACATAAAACATTGAACTCCTTTGCGTTATCTTTACAGTAAAATCTCAGCTGAGTTAGTGTTACGATAGACAGGAGATCAAGTGTCTTTTAGTCCTTTCAAAATAAAATTGTCCGTTATCAAAACAGGCTAATAAATAACTTGCTTATTGACCGCTTCATACAAACGACAGTAATAGACCACTGTGTCCAGCTCTGCTCAGAGCAATTATTACAATGTTTTCATTTCATATTTTTCGCTCATTTTCTTTTTTTTTTCCACTTGTAATGTTTTCATACTATCACATTTATTTTACTGGTATATGTGAATCAGGAGCACACGAGAGAAAGAGAGGAGACACCGGGCATGAACGGGCAAAAACTGAAACGGGCCAGTTAGAAATGAAAAGAGGAAAATAACAGAAGACAGGATGTGTCCAGGACACTCAGGACGTGAGTGAGGGAGGATGGGATGGTGGCTCAGGGAGAGAGGAGGAACTGTCAGCTGCACATCTGTATGCAGCTGGGCTCCATGCAGACATTTATCAAACTTTATTATGTATCTAAGAAAGATTTGGATCGCAACCAGCCGATATACGGATAAAAAAACAGCAACATTTACATTTACTCCATCTGCTCAAACTTTTCCGTCCTACTTAGAGTAAGATTCTATTATCACAAAAATATATATTTTATGTTTTATTGTTTATTGCAAAATCTGTGTCTCCAATAATATCTCTGCTGGTCATATCAAGGCAGGAGTTTGTGTTTTGAAAGTTGTGTTAACAGGTCAGGTCATGGACATGATGTGCTGAGCAGAAAGATAACTGTCTTCTCTGCTTGGTGACATGACGTGTCTACATGTGCAATAAACTGACAAATCAACGGATCAAGAGGAGGCACCTTCTGGAGAGATCTACCTACATTTTTTATTAAACCTCTGTTAGGATATAAAAAAGGGTTCAGGGAAAGTAGACTGGTTCAGCCTTCATGTCAGGGAAGTGATGTTTGAACCCAGAGACTCTGTAACTGCACATTTCTTGATATATTGTAATAAAATGAAGTTAAACTGAGAACTCAGACGTCTCCTGCTCATCATTCCCCATCAAACGATTAGTGAAGAGAAATAGGTACAGAGGATTTACTGTTGGAGTCAGATAATTTAATTTAAAAGGTTTCCTCAATGTATTTCTCAACAAGACGCAGCTACTGCAGGTGAGAACAGCAGACTGAGAGCTGTCCATTTGTGTTCGGATCACTCAGACCACATGTTACTGCTAAATGGAAACAGGGTCCAACAGTTTATAATTTCTCTGTGGTGAAACAGATAAAATAGCTGTTAGAGGCTCCGGCTCAGTGAAGTCTAAATAATCAATTCATAATGTCTTTTTCTTTTTGCTTGTATAGGAACATTTAAATGAAAAGCAATTAGCCTGCAGAGTGTTTGGTGTTTCTGCTCCTCTGGGACAGAACGATCACACACAGGAGTCTCAGACGATATGAGAGTTTCAGCTGATTCACACTATTTTATTTCATTTAAACACTTTCAGTCTCTCACAGGAACAATTATCATTCACGGTTATCACCTAAACTGTAATTACAAAAACACCTTGTGTTTCTTTACTCCTCCAAATCTGTTTAGTTACTTTTTAACTTTTGGTCTCGACTTTGATCCTGATATTCATCGATATATTGAAGTTTCAATTCATTAGCTCTTTTCCCTCCGGCAGTGAATTAAAACAGCTTTCCATATTCATCAGCTTGCATCGATCATCGCTCTTCACACAATTAACGAGTTAAAGAAGCTTCAAGATGAACGACACAATTATTAAAGTAAACAAAAGCTTCAGAGAAAGAAGAACAACAAAGTCATTGCAGAGGATGTGATTCTTTTCAGGGACACACCAAACCTGAACTTTGTAAAAAAAAAAAAGAAAATCTTGAGAAATGATCTGATTTGTTATTTATTAAAATAATAAATCCAGCAACCTGGTGAAGAATCCTCATATTTAACAGGAATTACAATTTAATTCCTTTTAAATGCAGCAACAAATGGCTTAAAACTTGGAATTAAGATTTAATTGTAAAAAAAAACAACAACAAAAAACTGCATAGGATGAAAAAAAAGTAATTGTAAACACTCAGTTGTTAGTAAATAGGGATTTCATTTCAACTCTAAAATATCGCAGCTTATAATTACAAATGAACAAGCTTTTTCCTTCAAAATTAACAGGAACAAACAAGTCTCTCGTTGTTTCAGTGCGTCTGACAAAGTCGACGGCTTTGCTACATTGTTTCTTTTTTCTACCAGTGTTACGGATTCTGTGGTTGCCGTAGCTGACAGCCGACCATTTAACATTTAAAAGGAAAAACTCATCTGATTATTATTTACTTTTTAATGAAAACCAAACAAACAGTTCAGCCACAATTTGTCTTTCTGTTTCTAAGGGCTGCTGTAACTATGACAAGAGACGCATTCGTTTTAACCCTTGTGTAGTCTAACATTCTGCATACTGGCCTTGTCCTAAGCGTCAAAAATTACCCCCGATAACTAAATCTCTAAAATAAAGCAGTTTCATTGAATTGCAAAGCCCAGATCTTATTTTTCATAAAGAAAGATCATCTCATGCATTAATCATTGCAACGCAAGGGTTTAAGGGTTTTTTTCCTCTCATGGTTCCTCAGTGCCCTGCCATGTTAATTCAGTGATAGTTTGTGTAGTGTGTATGTGTGTGTGTGTGTGCATGCGTGTGCGTATATGAGTGAGTGTGGGTGTGTGGTGGATGCGTGGGTCTGTGTGTGTGTATGTGTGTTTGTGGGGGAGGGGGTTAACCCTTAATAGGGCACTCATTTAAATACTTGCAAATTCCAAATTTCAACCCTGGAGAATGTTGGAGGAAATTACATACTGCCAGAATGTGTGAAAAAACATACGGACCCGGGGGAGGGCGGTAATATTTTGAGAAAAAAGATTACGAGATTAAAGTGGCAAATCGACAAGAAAATAAATAGCTTTTTTTCCACTTTTTTCACGTAAACCTGCAACTTTTTTCGCGCACATTTGCCACTTTAAATCTCTTAAATCTACAACTTTTTTCTTGTTGATTTGCCACTTTAATCTAGTAAATCTGCAACTTTTTTCTCGAAATATTACCTTACCCCCCCCAGCTTGTATTTTATTTATATTCATACTTGGCCCTAATATGCCGTCATAGTCAAGTTTTCCTCGTACAAGTCATTGAAGAATAGCACGACTGCTTTTTACAGATTTTTTTCAAAATTTTTCATTTTTACATTGCAGGTCAAGGTCAATAAAGTTAATATTATTATATTATTATCATACTGATTGGTCAGATGTCATGGTGTTACTGTCCGTGACGTAGCCTGATCTTTGCTGATTAGCTGGAAGAAATCCATGTGGTTCTACCACCAAACAGAGAGACATGGGGACCCCATTTTGATATCCACTGAAGTTACGAAATATAGTTCTTCGCCTGATAAAGGGTTAAGTGTTGCATCTCTGTTTTTATATTCTGTACAGCACGTTGTGTTGCATTTATTGTATGAAAAGTGCGTTATAAATAAAGTTTGATTTGATTTGATTTAAGTCACCAGTTGTCAATCTTTAATCCGTAACACGGTTAAACTAGTCAAAATCTTTCTCATGATTTTTGTGGAGGAGCTTCATTTGGTTTGTTGTGTTATATTTGCCGGAACACTATTTTTAAAATCATTACAAGCAGCTGTAGAACTTGTTGCTCTTGCTCTTGTTCTTGTTTCTACCTTTGGTAATGTGGTCGACCGGCTCGCTACTGAAGCAGCACCATAGACTGTATATAAATAATGGACGTAGTCACCGTGACGTCACCCATTGGTTTATGGACTACCCGTTGGAAGCCTCGAGTTCAGCGTTATACTCTTCGCCATCTTGCGTCGCCATCTTGTTTCCGATACGCGGAACAGACCATAATTGGACTGTGGCGGAGCGCGAGGGATCTGACGACACTGACTACACGCCTCTCTACACCGGCAACCCGACTGAGAGAAGCCGCTGCTAATTCATGTTAGCACTAATTGGAGCATTAACTGGGATGTTAGTTTTGGCTAGCAAAAAAACAAAAACAAAATGTATTTTTCTTACCTCAGAAAACTGAGCAGCGACTCCTTGGAGCGTCTGTTAGTCCAACCAAACACTGAACAAGGCATTTTTACTGAACAAAACGTTCAAATAAACTGTCATTAAGTGAAAATACAGTGAAAGCGTCAAAGTTATGAGACCAAATCGGTAAACGTCCTCTTTTCTATCTATATAACGTTATATATAACTTTATTGACAAGTTGCCGTGGATACGCATTGCTCTGCTTCTCTCCTGGTGACGGCTCGCCTTGTCAGTGACCTGTCAATCAAAGCTAGAAACGCCCCAAATCATACGATTCTTTATCTTCTATTTTCTTCTAAATGGGGCCATTATTGGCCATTATTAACTATTGACATCAAATTGTCTTGAAGAAGATTTTTTACTAGCGATTGAGACCATAATGTCCCTGAACAATTTTTCTGAGGTAATAAATCAAGTGAGAAGTTTTCAAATTTAGCACTGAAATGAATGGGCAGATTTCTTTTGCAGCCAAACTTAGCACCCCCTACTGGAATTTTCGGTGAATTGCAGGCTTTATGCACTTCCTGGTGGCCTCCATGCTCAGGCACGGAGATTGCCGCCTGAGCAGCACGTAGCTGCATTTAAACGTCAACATAGAATTAAACTGAGTAAATCAGCACCGATACCTGATCCAGCTGTTTGAGAATGTATCGGCCTGATATCTGATATTAATATTGTATCGTGCATCTCTTATTTTGTTATAAAAAAAGTTTCTCATAAAACCCCCCAAGAGTCAGAGAGTCTAAATGTTTCATTCTTCAGATACTTGTTGTAAAACTCAGAATTAAATTTCTCATGTGTCGTATTGATTTGTTGTCTCCATTCTTGCCTCTGTGTCTCTTTCATTCTACCTTCCTGCTCCTGAAACACTCCAGTCCTTGGCTGCATGAGGAGCTCTCCTCCCTGCCGCCTGCAGCCTCAGAGTGTTTATCAGAGGAACACAGCAGCAGCAGAGCTCACCTGTCCAGCCCGCGAGGCAGCGGCAGAATCCCGTAACTGGATCGCAGCCATCGGCGTTCACACAGTCACATCTCTCCCTGCAGTCCAGCCCGTACGAGCCCTCCTACAGCAGCCAGGACACAGCAGACACAGTCTCACTCAAACTGTCATCACTTGACATCAGATAAAACTGCTAAAAATCATTTTTAATTTAAAATGTAATTACAGATTTGCTTGAAATTTATTAATTTTGACAACTTTCTGTGAAACGTTAAGTCTGTTCTGGCATTTCTCAAACACACAGAGTAAGATATAAATAATTCTCCACATTAAGACACCTTTCATTGGCTAATTAAAACCCTCACCAAATTAAAAGTTTACACCAAAAAAGTTATTATTGAGATTTTAGCAGAAATCTGACCCAAGAGAGGCTTTGTGTCTTCTCCTAAACGTGCAGGAAAACTTTCTGGAAATAAGCAATCTGCACTAGTTTGTGTACATTTTAAAGTTCTGTTATCTTCATGAGAGCAGCTGTCCTGTGGATAATCAATTGAAACATTATAAGAAAAAGAAAGAGCTGGACTGAGAAGATACTGAAGACCAAAACAGGTTTAAACAAGTGAATCACACAGGGAGATATTTCTCCTGCAACTATGCATCACCTCTAAATCTAATATAACATTTAAGAGCTTTTATTCTGAAAAACCTGATTGACAACGTCAGACTGTTTCGTAGGAACCCTGAGAACTATGAGTTATGTATTGTACAACACACTAGAGAAGTCGTGTTTATTAGTGCAGTTGAATTATATTTTAAAATAAAAACAACGAGTGATCACTCACATGACAGGGCAGGTCGCAGTACTCGTCCCTCCAGCCCGGCGAGCAGGTGCAGGTCCCGTTGACGGGGTCGCAGGCCGCCCCGTTGGTGCACTGACACGTCTGGTTGCAGCTCAGACCCCACGAGCCGCTGGAGCAGGGGATGGAGCAGTCTACACCCTGCCAGCCTGCACACACACACACACACACACACACACACACACACACAGACACACAAAGACAGAGACAGACAACCATCAGTATACGGACAGTTAAAGGAATTACTGTGAAGCATCCTGTAACTCCGGCTTTTCATAGTTTTGTGCATCTTTTCCATCAGTAATGGAACATAAAGTACCTGCTGAGATTTAGGAAGACTGTAAGAAGATTTGATAAATAGTCTCAATCTAAACAAATAAAAATAGATTATTTAATAAATGCACTCAGAGTTCTTACCATCAGGACCTGGAAGATCATGAATTACATGGATTCTTGTCGTTGAAATTTAGTATTTACTAATAGCGAAAACTTTATGATCCACTGAGTGGAAATTCCTCTTTGGTTTCACCATAGACATGTCTCAAAACAACAGAACAAATAGTGACACAAAAAAGAAAACATTTCAAAAATATAAAAATAGAATACAGCAATAACTGTACTCCACACATCACCCATTCAAGTACATAATTTCATAATAGCACACCACAGTACAAATCAAGTTTACAATTGTAGTTCTAAGACCTGCCTTATTCGGAGAACCTGCTGTGCAGGGAAACACTCAGCAAAGGAAACAGCAGGAGTAAACAGAGTAAATAGCTACAGCATTCTGCTCTTATTTATTGCGTTGACAGCTTCTGGCACAAAGGACTTTTTGTAGAGGTGATTTTTCTGTGGCTTCCCTAAAATCTTAGAGGCCATGTTCACTATTTTCTACAGTTTGTTTCTCCCTTTAATATTTAGGTTTCCGTACCACATGGTTATATTAAATGATAAAATACT
Organism: Centropristis striata; assembly: GCF_030273125.1. Taxonomy (NCBI): domain Eukaryota; kingdom Metazoa; phylum Chordata; class Actinopteri; order Perciformes; family Serranidae; genus Centropristis; species Centropristis striata. The sequence continues at coordinate 15,802,375 of NC_081518.1, forward strand.
TTCCACCAGGCTCTTATACACTGTTTCTAAAATACTTTGACTCACTCCAAAACTGTTAAGCTTGTATAGCAAGTGGAGGCGTTGTGAACATTTTTTAAAAACATGATTTGAAAGGAAAGACGATTGTCGATGTATGTGCCCAAATATTAAAAATCATCGGCCATTTCAACCATTTGTCCATCTATGTTTACTGGCCTCATAATATTTTTGTTATTCTGTAGGACTAGCTCCTTGGTCTTAAGAACATTAATTTCCAAGGAGCTGGCTGAACACCATTTTTGAAAGCTCAGTACATGATTAAAATACAGGTTCTCTCTTTCGATATCACCCTCCTGCAGTAGAACAACCAGCACCATGTCATCTGCGTATTTAAATAAATGAAAACATGCTTGATCAATACTGAAATTTCAGTATTGATCAGAAACACTACCATTTACAAGGACTCTTTGTGGGCGGTCAGAGAGGAAATCTCTGATCCAATGGATGATACCACCGTTAGCCCCGAGATCTATGAGTCGCTGCAACAGGATATGGATTTGCATAGTATTAAAAACGGATGTAAAGTCAATAAAAATAATTCTGGCATAATGTGTGGGGACTTGTAAAGGCTTTGCTAAGGTGTTGAACAAGGTTACAGTCGCATCATCCTTGCCCCTCTTACTTTTATATGTGAACTGTAGATGCTCCAGGCTTTTTTTAAACCTGTTTTTATATATTTATATCATTTTATCACATTGTATTTTAATATAAGTATCTAGAATTGTTTTCTCTTTCATGCTTTCTGCTCTGTGTGTCCATTCTGTCCCTGCTGGTGTCTAACTGGGGGATATGTGGGGCGTCTTGGTGTCCTCGGGGTTAATGTGTGGCCCTGAACTGTAACGTCCGGCCGGCGCCGTCAGCTGCATATCAATCCGTCTCATTTCCTGCCTGCCCCTGACCGCCCCTCTGCGATAAGAACATTACAGCAGAGCGAGGATGTGTTGATGTCGGAGGCGTTTCTCGACTATAAATGACGCGTCGAACACATGTCTGATTCACTATTCATCCGCTTTCACTTATTAGACTTTAATCCCACAGAAGGCAACATGTGCTGAAACATTGATCCAGAGAATCATAAATAAAACATCACATGAGTCCCAACGTCCGTTCTTCTTTCAGTTTAATTTCTTTAACACAAAAATGTGTCAAATAATCTGTTTGATGCGGGACCCCCTGCCTGCTCACGCCTCTTTAGCAAAAACATGGTAAATATTCGATTCCTGACGGGTTAGTGAGCTGAACAGACCATCAGATGTTCCTCTACATGGCCAACACATGTTCCATGACCCTTATAATCAGCCTGAACTCTTCCCCTCCCAGAGAATAAAGGGTGAAGACTGAGCTGGAGCTCTCAGGCCTCCTGGTCCTGCAGCCTCAGATCTCTACAATTTAATTAGCCGCGTTTCCCCATGAGCTTCAGAGGCACATAAATATTTAAGGATGCACATATTGAGAGATATTGAGGAAGTGAAGCGGAAAAACAAGGTGGAGTTAAGGAGGAGGAACAGGTGAGTTTAGAGAAGAGGAGATCATCTACAGGCTGAATTAATAACAAGAGAAATTATAATTCACAATAATCAAAAATAACATCACAGACACGGAAATAGACAATTAAACAGCGCTGCTCTGCCCATTATTTCATCAGTATATTATTAATTTTGGTCTAAAAAATGTCCTGAAGCCAATTAAATTGCTTGTTATATCTGATAATAATATAATAATATCTGAACAATATAAAAATGCCAAAAAAAACAAAGAAAATAATGATTTTTTGGCATTTCTGGATAATATCAGTATAAGATAATATATTCAAATAAACGAAAATAAACAGCCGTTAAATCTGTGAAGAGTAGAGCCTGACCGATGCTGATTTTTGAGAAGAAAAAAAATGGACAACTAATCAATATTTTGATGGATTTGACTGCGAAAAGGTCCTCAGAATGCTGCCTTTTAAACAAATAACTGTATTAAATAATGAATGAATAAGTAAATAAATGAATAAATTAAGGATGCAGATATTGAGAGATATTAAGTAAGTGAAGCGGAGGACAAAACATGAAACAAAGGGAAGTTCAGAAGAGGAAATCTATTAAAATTCACAAAAATCTAAAATAACCTCACACATACTGAAATAGACAATAAAAGTGCTGCCCATTATATCCTCAATTGGTCCATTGTCAATTTAGGTCTAAAAAATGGCCTGAAGCCAATTAAATTGCCTGTTTTATTGGATCCAACAATACAAAAATGCCAAAAAAACTAAGAAAATAATGAAATGTTGGCATTTTTCCAATAATATCACAATAAGATAATATATTCAAATATCCGAAAATAAACAGCCCTTAAATCTGTGAAGATTAGAGCCCGACCGATGCTGATTTTTGAGAAGAGAAATGGAGAATTAATCAATTTTTCGACAGATATATCAGATTGAGAATTGGAATTCAGAAAGAGCTTTTTAATGTGGATTGTGCACCGATTTGACTGTGAAAGGGTCCCCAGAATGATGCTTTTTAGAACAAATAACTGCATTAAATAATGAAATAAATTAAGGATGCAGATATTGAAAGATATTGAGGAAGTGAAGCGGAAAAACAAAACAAGGTGAAGTTGAGGAGGAGAAACAGGTAAGTTTAGAGAAGAGGAGATAATATAACAGCTGAATTAAAAACAAAATAAATGATCAAATCTATTAAAATTCACAATAATCAAAAATAACCTCACATACTAAAATAGACAATCACACACATTATATCCTCAATTAGTCTATTGTTCATTTACATCTAAAAAATGGCCGGTTTTATCTGATCCAACAATACAAAAATGGCAAAAAAAAACCTATGAAGCCATTAAATCTGTGAAGAGAAGAGCCCGACCGATACTGATTTTTGAGAAGAAAGGTCCCCAGAATGTTGCTTTTTAGAACAAATAGTTGTATTAAAGCAGGACAAAACATGAAACAAGGATAAGTAAAGGAGGAGAAACGGGTGAGTTTAGAGAAGAAGAGATAATCTACAGGCTGAATTAATAACAAAAGAAATAAGAAATCTATTAACAATAATCAAAAATAACCTCACAGACACTGAAATAGACTAAAATTAATTAAACAGGACTGCCCATTATATCCTCAATTGGTCTATTGTCAATTTAGGTATAAAAAATGTCCTGAAGCCAATTAAACTGCCTGTTTTATCTGATCCAACAATACAAAAATGCCATAATCCCCCAAAGAAAATAATGAAATGTTGGTATTTTTCAACCTGGACTCTGCTGGAACTAAGATCAACTAAACTGAGTCTAAGTCAAGACCAATAAAAGGCAACAGTATCTTTCTTTCTAATGCGTATACTGTGATTAAAGATAGATTCCTCATTAATATTTTATAGGACATTATGGTGTCACAGCAGCTTAATGACAGACATAAGTGCAAAGTTATTTTTGTGCATTATAAAACCTTATAGCAGTTGTTAGAAATACCTCCTGTAGCTCTCTGATTTGCACATTGGTGAAATTAATGACTTTAAATATATAGAAATAATCTATTTAGAAATAAGACTAATCCAATGCATCATGTTAGTTGAATCAGTAAGAAGGGCTGTTTCCACTACCAGGCAATACCCGGAACGAGGCGGGTCTCACTCACTGAAACGCCCCTAATCTGAATACGAGCAGTCCAGAGCCGTTTTTTGTCGGGACTTTCTTAGTCCCTGTAGAAGAGCAGGGTATTTTTTCTCCCCTGAAAACAGCCTGGTTACTGATTGGATAGATCGCTAAGCAGGATGTGACGTAGTACTCGACGGCACAACAACACGTGCCGACTCCGAAACGGGTTCGTCCGCAACGGCTGCGTATCTCCGCAGTCCGTCAACACACACCGGATCCGTCTGTGTCCAGCTGTTGTGGACAGCGGAGTCCCGAGGACGCACGAGATCTTGCGAATTCACGTGTAATCAAGTGATATAAACGGAAGAGAATCAAGATCTCCTCATCAATAACTCGAGACAAATCCAGCGACTCCGTCTTAAAGAGCGATAACGAGGTTGGCCGGCTTGTTAACTGTTCACAAGCCGGCCGACCTCGTTAGCGACAGTTAGCTATAGTTAGCTTTGTAGCAGTACAGTGTATATGTACTGCTGCTGCTGCAGGAGGTGTTCACTTAGCGATCTGTTTGTTTACAATAAGCACCGGACACTCTGTGCACAGTGATGCCGGTTAATTCACGATCATGATGTTTATGATCAGAGACGCTGTGCATAATTAGCCATGCTGCTTTGTTTATGATCAGCTGCTGACTTTGTGCACAGTTAGCGACGGCGGCCACAGTTGCGTCTCTTAATCCGTCGCTACGATCGAAAACCCTACGTCACCTCCTGAGTGTCGTAAATCCCCCTGGGGGCCTTTTTGAAGTGGAGACACACAGAGTGAGCGGACATTTGAGAGGGCGTGGTCTGAGACTTTTCCGGTGGACACTCTTCCCCTTAAAGAAAACACAGCTAATGTTCCAGTTTGATCTGTACAGCTGATCACTGGTTTCTCTTCACCATGCTGGTAAAAAAACAAATAAACAGTGACTGTGACAGTAAAAACTGCAGAATTTAAGTGCAAAAAACAAATTGGAACACTGAAGAGGCAGAGGCGAGTTTCTGCAACTACAAGAGTAGAAAAAGAAAAGAAAAGCATCTGAGTTACAGGAGAGTTTGTGCTTTTAACTCGACCTGCTGCTGCTGTTTTCATGTGTCCGACTCTAAAGGAAACAAATTGAAGCCCATTCTGTTCAACAGGCAGCCGGAGAAACACAGAGACACAGAGACAATAGAGAGGGTGAGTCGGGTCGAGGGAGAGCCTGGGTTTCTGTTGTTGTTGTTATTTTTACACATCTCTCTCTCTCTCAGTTTAAAGGGTGCTGGGTGGTGATTGGCCGGCTGATTACAGCTCTGCAACACAGAAACCAGCAGAAAGCTTCACGCTCACAACTGTGATTATAAACAGGCGAGGAGAAGACGTTAATGTCAGAGATATCAGGAAGATCTGACAACAAACATAGGCCTGTCACGATAATTAATATATCGACTTATCGTTCAATGTATAAAAATGGACACGATAGTTTTTTTACTGGACTCAATATACTGACTTTTTGTGCTTTTTTGTGTTGTGTTTAAAGTAATCCTGCAAATGTCTGACAGGCAGTATGAACTGCTGAAAAAAAATATATTTCCCAAGCAGCCATTCCAGCTGTTGTTTTAATAAATAAATAATATAATACATAATGATTATCTCATTGCAGTGTTATGTTTTGGTTGTAGTTTATTTATTTAAGTTTTATTTATCTTAGATATTTTAATATTTCTTTTCCACATTTCAATTCCAATGTTAAATATTCTTGAGATTTAAAAATTAATTCATTGCTGTGGAAAAGGATGAACTTATTATGCTCTAATTTAGTTTCTGGGAAAATATGTCGTCCTAAAAAATGTGATATTGTGACAGGCCTAAACAAACTACCTCCATCTCTCATCTAAACAGACCGGTTCCCCCCTACAAAAACCACAAGATATGGTGTTTGAACAGGCAGTCAAATAAGGCTTTTATTTATGTTTCAGACTGTCCTCTATGGAAGAAATAAACTTTCTTTATTCAAGAGTGAAGATTTTCAGTTTGAGAATATGATTTTATTCCTTTTCAGTGACACAGCTCCTTCTCCTTTACAAAAAATGTAAACTACGATAACTCTTTTTAGGATTACTTAAGATTAATTATACATAAATATGCTGGCATCTTAAAAAGGTGACAATTCAAATAGCTGGCTATTATGGTAAATGTGTATTTTAAGAGAGAAGCAGTTTTACAAGCAGACAATATACTACCTGACCCTACGGAGTGCTCAAAAATGGCGAAGGAATGCACCCAAGACGGCATCTGTCATTTGATTGGTCCACACTCTAGCTGTCTCCCTATTGGCCGGTAAAACACACTATTATAAGCGCAGGGGAGGGATGGACATCTTCAGTCTGAGCAGATACCTCGACCTGAGAGGACGTGCTTGTTCTTTAGATCTGATCACAGGACATATTTGCGTCCAAGAAGAAGAAATGTGAGCACAAGCATGTGATTTTTTGAGTTCAAGCTCGGATTTTGAAAGAAAGCAGCAGAAAATGTGATCATTAGGAGAATAAATCTGAGCATGAGAAGGAGCTGTGTCACTGAAAAGGAATAAAATCATGCAATTATGCTCTCAAACTGAAAATCTACGCTCTTGAATAAAGATAGGATAATTCTTCCATAGTCCTCTACAATCACCGCCATCTTGCTGATGGAGAGTAATGAACGAGCGTCAGACTTTCACCAGGAGAACACGGTTCATGTCTCGTGTGAAAGCAAAAGTAAACAACTTATTAACTTCCATGGCTCACGTCGTCCTTGTCACTACTTCACTTCCAGCAATTACATCATGTTTTTCCTGTTTAAACTGTCTTTTAAAGTCTAACCAGGAAGGTTTCTGCCCTAAAACTAGCTCAGTGGTTTTGTAGCATAAATTCACAGAAACTGCAGCTTTTTTACAACCATGAACCGTACATTTATGTTTGACCACTGGTGGAAAAAGTATTCAGATCTCTTACTTCAATAAAAGTACTAATACCACACTCAGTACGTTTACATGACACTTGAAAAACAAATTATTGCCTTACAAAAGTGCATTTAAACGTGTTAGTCCGACTGATGCCGGAGTTCTCCAACTCCGATTAAGACTCCCAGATAATGCAATTGGAATAAGATTTTCGCCGGCATGTATGACAAGACAACGCATGCTTCACCCCCCCACCCCCAGACCAAAGCCGGTTGCAGAAGAAGAATACAATCACAGGAGAAGAACCACCAGAACCCACAAGGGATAGTGTGCAACTTATAATGAGTAACGTGTACATTACGTACGAAATGAACAGAGATGTACTATTATCCATCTTGTTGTTCTTGTAGTTGCAAAATACTGGTTTCCCGCCTTTCTCCACTTGTTTTTCATGATGTAATAGGTCAACCAGAAAGGGGGCCATATTAACCGGCTTAAACTATGCATATCGCCACCCAGTGTTGAGGAGGAGGACACTTTCCTGTCAGTTATTCGATTTTTTCTAAGTTGAATGAAAACTGGGACAAGGACAGAAGTCTGATAAGATGCCAAAATCAAATTTTAAGCATAGCTCGATTAAACTATGCATATAAATGAACTGACTGTGAAATGACTCCACTACAGTAAAAGTCCTGCATTCAAAACTTACTGAAGCAAAAATACAAATGTATCAGCATTAAAATGTCCTTAAAGCATCAGAATTGAAAGTACTTGTTATGCAGAATGGAGACACTTAGATATGTTGTTTTATATATTCTAAATATATTATTGTATTATTTGTATTGACGTATTTATGTAAGCAGCATTTAACATTTGTAAAGGTAAGGCTCATTTTAACAACTTAATATACTGTTATGAAGTTTGATTTTTCTTTATATTTGCCACAGAATAGAGTACAAGTATAAAGTTACCTAAAATGGAAATACTAAAGTAAAGTACAAGTACCTCAAAATTCTACATAAGTACAGTACTTGAGTAAGTTACAGTTAGTTACATTCCACCACTGAAAATGACGTGTGTGCTGTTTTCAGAACGCTCCACTCTGTTCCGTGAACTGCCAAGCGCTCATAGGAGTCTATGGGTGGTGCTGACAAACATCTATTCTGTTGCTTAGGTTGGAGATCTTGGCAGTAAAAGTACTAACACCACACTGTGAAAATACTTCACTACAAGTAAAAGTCCTGCATTCAAAACATTACTTTGGTTAAAGTTAAGTTCTTCCACTATTTGGTTGACTGTGTGTGTGTTTCTATAAGGAGAACCTTATAGAGTTAAATATTTAATATTCATCAAATAATGATCTCTAACAGTGAACTTCACCTTCTCTGCAGAAGCAGGAGCCGTCGATGTGCGAGCAGCTGATCTCGTTGTGGCAGGAACACGACGAGGTGCAGTTGATCCCAAACAGACCTGAAGGACAGCTGATGGAGCAGTCGTCCCCCTGGAGACACACACACACACACACACACACACACACACACACACACAGACAGACACAGACACAGACACACACACACACACACACAGACAGACACACACACATTTTAAGTTAGTATGTATTTTAAAACATCATAAAACAACAAATCGATCATGGTTTACATGAGACTCTGTCCACCAGTCACCACCACCTTTCCTGAAAACTGGTTAGAACTTGATCAGGGTGCAGCTATTTCAGTGAGAAACATACATAGAAGACATCATAGGCCTTAAAAAAAGGGAACTAAGAAAGGGAAGGTGTCTAGTTTTGAAATGAAGTATCACGAGGTGTCCAGTGTAGGTTGGCTACTGTGACACCATCCAAAATCGACCAATTGTGATAAAGCCCAACCTACTGTGGGGCCAGAAGAAAACTGTGAATTGAAGAACTTTTTGGTATTCTGACTGGTGATCCCGGCGTGGACACAGCAGTCCAGCTGCTCATTGCATTTGGTTATTATTCTTACAATAAAAGGTAAACTATATTCAGTTGTTTTGAGTCTTTTGTAAAAAAAACAAGTCTAGAACAAAAGAACCTGGGCAGAGTGTGGGAGGCTTTAAGAGCTCCGGCTCTAACAAAATGTAATGCTTAGTTTCCAGTGACCTGCCATCAAATGGGCTGATAACCAGCTGCACCTTTACTCACCAATTATCACTGATAACACTCATTAAATCATGTGATAACATTCAACATTCAACGACTATAGTCCTAAATTAGATAATAAGTTTTTCTTTTTGTTCTGTCAATAGATTTCCTAAAAAGTTACCAGCAGAATAGCGAGCTCAGAGCTCAGTCTGCGTGGCAGTAATACACCTGAACACACAACCGTCACAAACACAGACGAAGAAGATAAAGATGAAGAAGAAGCGACCTAAGTGCACATGTCAGTCAGTCAGACAGCACAGGTGGCTCAAAGTGATGGATAGAGGGCAAGGTGAGACGGTTTAACGACAGAACGTTAATTGTTTTGACTCTATATAATTCTAATGCAAGAGAGTTTGCAGGAAATTGTATTGAACCTTTGGTCGCTGAAGAGGTGGTCTCATGTTTCATATAATGTTTCAGTCCTTGAGTGATCTTACCAGGTGTCAACCTCCGGGTCTGAACAGTGAGGCAAACCAGGAAGTGCCTTAAGCTGCATTCTACCAAAAATTCCAGCAGGGGGCGCTGACAGCTACTGCAGAAGCATTTGGGTCCATCCATTTCAATACAAAATGAGAAAACTTCTCACTTGATTTATTACCTCAGAATTTTTTTTAGGACAACACTATGGTCTCAATCGCTAGTAAAAGATCTTCTTCAAGACAATTTGATGTTAATAGTGTAAATAATGGCCCCATTTAGAAGAAAATAGAAGGTAAAGAATCATATGATTTTGGGCGTGGCTAACTTTGATTGACAGGTCAATAACAAGGTGAGCCGTCATCAGGAGAGAAGCAGAACAATGGGTATCCATGGCAACATGTCAATAAAGTTATATATAACGTTATAGATATAAAAAAGGACGTTTAGCGGTTTGGTCTCATAACTTTGACCCTTTCACTATATTTTAACTTAATGACAGTTTATTTGAACGTTTTGTTCAGTAAAATGTCTTGTTCAGCGTTTGGTTGGACTAACAGACACTCCAAGGAGTCACTGGTCATTTTTCTGAGGTCAGTAACGAACATTTTGTTTTTGTTTTTTGCCAAAACTAACATCCCAGTTAATGCTCCAGTTAATGCTAACATGAACTAGCAGCAGCTTCTCTCAGTCAGGTTGAGGTGTAGAGAGGCTGTAGTCAGTGATCAGATCCCTCTACAGTCCAGATATGGTCTGCTCCGCGTATCGGAAACAAGATGGCGATGAGTGTAACGCTGAACTTGATGCCTCAAACGGGCCACAAACCAACGGGTGACGTCACGGTGACAATGTCCATTATTCATACAGTCTATGATTCTTACAAAGAAACAGACACAACAGCTCAGAACAAGGACACCAAAGCTGGAAATAAAATAAAGGTAAAAAAGGTAAAAAAAGGTATAAAGGTAAATAAAGCAAATAACTGGCCTCAAAAACCCAGCATCAGTCCGACTTTAGTGGAAATATTACCGTGCAACATAAGAGATGATTCTTGGACGAACTGAAGATTGATGCAGTCGTAAAAACACCCGAGACCTCTCCTGTTCTCTGTGCAGTGCTCCACATTTACCCTCTGGCTTTTTATTTCAATGCTCAAAATTTATGCTCTGTGTAGTTCCTCAAAAATTTAACATTTTAGCAAAAAAAAAGTGAGTTCCATAAAATGTAGCCTTCTCTCTGTTACAATAAAACAGAACATTGTGTTGTGTTAAATACAGTCATGGAAAAAGTTATTAGACATTGTTTTCTTCAATTTCTTGTTCATTCTAATACCTGGTACAACTAAAGGTACATTTATTTGGACAAACATAATGAAAACAACAAAAAATAGCTGATTAGAGTTTAATTTAAGAGCTGATATCTAGACATTTTTCATGGTTTTCTTCATAATGATTTTGGTTATTATCAAGAAAACCATGGAAATGTCTAGATATACGCTCTTAAATTAAACTCTTATCAGCTATTTTTGTTGTTTTCATTATATTTGTCCAAATAAATGTACCTTTAGTTGTACTATGCATTAAATAAGCAAGAAAGCAAGGAGAAAACAAGGGTGGTCTACTATTTTTTCCCATGACTGTAGATGTGGAACCTCCACCTGCCTGCCTGCTGAATAAATAAATGTAAATGTAAAGTGCTGCAGATGTATTTCTTTAGCTGCAGAGCTCGCTGCCGCCGCTCATCACACTGAAAAGAGGCGTTTGATGGTGACTGCAGCTCTCATTCACTGTCTGAGCTGCTTTTATTCTGCGTGAGACGGACAGTGACTGCATGCACACAGAGGTTTTTTGTAGTTTTTAGGAATAACCTGACTGACAGCAAGCTCTGCCCTCCTGCAGGGAAACAGGTTCTGCTCAAGCTTCATCTTTAAATTCATTTACTGCAGTAAACAGGCCCATGTATAATGGAGGAGCGAGACGATCATCACTGATGGCGTCCCTGCAGAGGAACATGATGTCTGCACTTGTCCAATCAATAGAGGACACGGCCCGAGCAGCTAAAAAGACAGCTCGGTGTTAGCAGGATGTGTAACCTCATTCTGAGCGGCTGGCGTGCTGTGAAACAAGCTGCACATCAACCTGAACCTGCAGCACGCCCAAGCATTGCTCAGCACCTTCAACATATAAACTGTGCTAATTAAAGCTGCCTGCTCCCAACCTGCTGCCTTTAAATTGCTATTAATCTAATATTCACAAAGCCAACCAAATCTGCAAAGACAGGAGCGGAGAGAGGCCTTATTAAAAAGTTGGTGAATTAAGGACTTAGTAAAAAAAACTTTGTTAATAAATAACGTGTGGGCCCAATAAGGAGAATCATCCGAATGCCCGGGGGAAGCAGGAGTCACTTGTGGAATAATAAACATGTGTGGATCGATGGATCATTATAATTATTATGCAATTTTAAAATTCAGAGAGGTCGTGTAGAGCTTTATCAGCCTGTTCTTTCTTATTTATCCTGTCCTGGATAAAAAAAATCTGAGCCAATAAATGAATAAACTGGTAAGTTTTCGACTTAAAAAAACATATTTAAACTGGATTAATTTAATCATTTTGGGCTGAAAATCACATTAGTTGCATGCTCTCCATCGACTGGAGGAACGTGTTATTAAGGCCATCAGGCTTTAACTCTCTCATTCTTTAGATAGTTGTATATAAAATACACACAGCAGCTTCCAGGTGTGAGTGTGGAGCAGAAAAACAAGGATGGTTTTCCTCACAGTGTTCGTTAAAGACACAATAAGTCATTTCTGTCACTACGGGTTTGCAGTCAGCTTCTCCCTGTTAGGATTCATTCAGTGTTCAGGAAGTTTTCAGCAGAAGCAGAATTCTCCTCAGAGGTCTCCTCCTCTATAAACAAACAGAGCTGCTGATTAAAACCAGTAAAAACACTGAAAAAAGCAATTTAATGTTAAAAATCAGTCTTTCTCTGATGCAGTTTAGTGCACACAGGACGTCCTGGAGGGGCTGAGAGTCGAGCTGCTGCTAACATTGCTCAGCTTGTTTCTCTGATAACTTCAAATCCAGAGATTGAGTGAATAAAATCTTACATTTAGAGTTAAAAAGCACCAAGATCTAAAAAGTGGATCGTAAAATGTGACCTTAAACTGGATAAAAAGTTTATGAAACATCTGGCACACAACCAAACCACTGATACATACAGATTTCTGTGGTTTTAAAACTTTTTGGAAACGTTTGAGTTAATGTAAGATAAAATATAGAATATACAGCACTGTGCAAAACTCTTAGGCAGGTGTGAAAAAAATGCTATAAAATAAGAATACTTTCAAAAAAATAGAAATGATAATAGTTTATTCTAATCAATTAACAAAATGCAGAGTGAGTGAACAGAAGAATATTTGGTGTGAGAACCACCAGACGTTTGCACAGTACTGGGAATCACCAGAGATACGGTTTTATCTAGATACTTGAGTCACGATACAATGTTTTTGCGATTTTAAGCATTTAAAATGGAGGGTGAAAAATGGATGCTTCACACACATCTTCAACCCAGCAGTGCAGAAGATCTAAACAATCGTCACAGTTTTAAAATGCAGACCCAAAATCAGAATCACCATTTCAGTATCTGACAAAATGTGAAATATGCTCACTTCCTCTTCCTGTCTATGCAACAGCGTTTTTTTCAACAACTTTCTGACACGATATCCTGACGCCTATGGTGCCTACAGATTCCTTACATCTTCTAGTTTCATATGATACCAGATCTCCAGTATGTTCCTAAAATAGAGCGCTACGGTCTCCAAAAAAACAGTGAAAATACTGACGCCTTTCTGGCTATCTGAACGCTAAATATTGATACTTGGCAGCCATGAATCGATATAATATTGCCACGCAAAATGTCGTGATACTATGCTGTATCGATTTTCTCCCCCACCTCTAGTACTGTAGGTCCAGTCGTTTTTAGACATCTTGGTGTGGAAAAGTTACACATTATATCTTTAAGCTGACATCAAGTCCCAAACAACAAACACTGCAGAAGTCTGTCTGAGTGTAGGGCTACAACTAACGATTATTTTCATTATCGATTAATCTGTCGATTATTTAAACGATTAATCCATTAGCTATTCGGTCAATAAAATGTTGAAAAATATTAATCAGTGTTTCCCAAACCACAAGATGACGTCCTCAAATCTCTTGTTTTGTCCACAAACCAAAGAGATATTCAGTTTATTGTCATAAAGGAACAAAGAAACCAGAAATATTCATTTAAGAAGCTGAAATCAGAGAACTTGGACTTATTGTCTTTAAAAAAACTGCTCAAACCAATTATTCGATGATCAAAATAGTTGACTATCAATTTAATAATTGATTATTGTTCGATTAATCGAATAATTGTTGCAGCTCTATCTGAGTGTCACAAACAACAACGACTCTTTGTATGATCAGAGTCAGAATGGGATTAAAAAGTCGAACGATCTCCATCATCATGTGTGCAGAGTTTCGTCTCTCTGTGACGTATATTCACAGTATCTGCCAACAGACGGCTGCCAGCGTGTCAGAGTGGATCTGAGGTCAGTGGGACACGCCCGGTTAACGAGGACATCAGGTCAGACACCAGGCCCAGCAGAGCTCGGACACTATTTTATTTAATATCCTCAGCATTAGAGCTGAAATCAAACACAGAAGAGTTGTATAGCTAATAAATGAATTTAATGGAGTTATCTGGAAGCACTGCACATAAAACAGACAAGACTTATCACTGAAAGCTTTCTGTCTTGTAAAGTTTTTGGAGAAAAACTGAATTCACAGAGAACTGATAAAGGAAAATGATTGACAGCATCAGATAAGGAGTTTTACTCTCATAAGTCTTATCAGGAGAGACAATATTAGATAACAATCATCTGCGGAGGTTCTTCCATGACTAAAACGTTTTTTTTTGGGATATAAAAATATTCAGACTGAATCAAACATGTGGTGAACTCTATCCTGCTCCCATCAGCTCGTCCTGCTGCTGCCGGACGTGTGAAGTGTGTCCGACTTTCATGTAGAAGAGTTCACGTCCCGTCACAGATCTGCCGTCTCAATGTTTTCTTTACTTTTATTAACCCATTTAAGGCGGGAAAGCATAACTGCATTTCTACCATTAAAACCGGGAGCGCTGTTGTGTTATTCTACCATTAAGGCCGGGAAAGCGGATACGTCGTTTTGTAGTATTTGTAGTTTTTTCTACCTCGGGAGTGTCGCAATGCAACATGGGACTTTTCCAGAACTTTGAAATCATGGAGGAAGACGACTATAGAAAAAGACTATAAAAAAGACTATAAAAAAGCACCGGCGATTTTATTGCTGATCCGGAATTTGAACCCTCGGGACCAACTGACCGGGATTTATGGATGAGGAATATGTTTTTAGACGACATATTTTCACCGAAGAACAGACAGATTTGTGGCCATCTGGAAATAATAGCAATAATAATACTAATTGATTGTGATGATGATATAAGAAATCATGAATGTTTATGTCTTATATTACTTTATGCGTCGTTGAGTACCCTGAAAAGGGCAATATAGATTAAATGTATTATTATAATGATTATTATTATTTATTTATTTATTTATTATTACAGTAGGCTAATGAGAACTATGTCTATTACTTCCAATGGTCATATCATGTTTGCATCTTGCTAATGGGCACATATTAGTATTATGCATAGGATTTTATTCAGTCAAATGTAACATTTGCTTGAGTTTGTTGATTTTAAAAAAAACTTTTATTGAAGGTTTGGACAAATGAACTCAACTTCTCATGAAAGCCACATATAGGCATAAACTCTCAAATAATTTTTTAATTTCATTTCTATCTGCAACAGAGGCTGAAAAATCTTCTGTTCAATTTCCAGAAAAACTTCAGGTTTTAGGGGGTTCTTTCAGAATCGCCCAGAGGTTTTCCAGGCATTTTTTCCAGACGTTTTAGGCCTTTATGGGTTAAACCACAATTTTACTCTAGTAGTAGTTTATTTTCCTAACTTTAGGTGAGAGAAGAGAGAATTCTCACAGACAAACAAACTCTTGTCAAGTAACTCGAAGGTGTTCATTGGCCTACAGAGTCAAGAAATGCCACACCTTAAAGTTTGCGTATGTTACAGGCTACAAAATAATATTTGAAAACATGCGAAAAGACTTAAAACAATATCAAGATCTCCATCCTAAACGACAGAACAGACCTTTTGACAGCACCACCCATAGACTCCTATGAGTGTTTGGCAGCTCACGGTACAGAGCAGAGCGTGTCTAAAAATATCACACACGTCATTATCAGTGGTGGGATGTAACTAAGTACATTTACTAAAGTACTGTACTTAAGTACAATTTTGAGGTACTTGTACTTTACTTGTGTATTTCCATTTTAGGTAACTTCATACTTCTACTCCACTACCTTTAGCCTCCAGCTTTAGTTGCTTAAGTTACTTTTTAGGTCGAGATTTAACATGAAAAACTTGATACATTTCAAGTGATGACACATTAAATTTAACCTTATAACAGTATATTAAGTAGTTAAATTGGGCCCTACTTTTAGAAGATTTAAATGTTGCTTATATAAATGCATCAATACAAATAATCTATCTGAGTGGGAACATTCTGCATAACGAGTACTCTTAGTTTTTATACTTTAAGTACATTTTGATGCTGATACTTTTGTACTTTTACTTCAGTAAGTTTTGATGCAGGATTTTTACTGTGGTGGAGTAAGGGATCTGAATACTTTTTCCACCACTGGTCATACGTACACTTACGGTTCATGGTTGTAAAAAAGCAGCAGTTTCTGTGAATTTATGCTAAAAAACCACTGAGCTAGTTTTAGGGCAGAAACCTTCCTGGCTAGACTCTAAAAGACAGTTTAAACAGGAAATAAATGATGTAAATATTTACTTTTGTTTTCACACAGGACTTGAACCCTGTTCTCCTGGTGAAAGCCCTCTGTTTGTTGATATAATGATAACAACAAAAATAGCTCATAAGAATTTAATTTAGGAGCTGATATCTAGACATTTTCTATGTTTTTTTTAATAATAACCTCTTAAATTAAACTCTTATCAGCTATTTTTGTTGTTATGATTATATTTGTCCAAACAAATTTACCTTTAGTTGTACCAGACATTAAAATGAACAGGAAATTACAGAAAACAATGGTGGTCTAATATTTTTTTTTCCATGACTGTATATATCACTGAATTTTGGGGTTATACCTAACATTGAACAGTTTTTCTCCATTTCTGTGTTCAGGATTTTGACTAGAGCTTCTTGATTATAACTCCGCCAAACACTATATATAACTTTAACCTGTGTCAGCGGCCATAGCGACAGAAGATTACAGTGTCGGATGTAGTATCCTACACATGGGTATGACTGTGGTCATTATTAGCAAACTGCAATTGAATGTGTGCCCTGTGTCTTTGTTTTCCTCTTTTATTATGCAGATTGGGGTTTGCCATAGCCGCGTTCTGATTGGTGGAAAGGTTCCATGCCTGGGCCGGGATTGGCTGCAGCCGGAACCACCTAGTATAAAACGGAGCCAAGATGGCGGCCGTCGCTGGCAGCAGGCATTTCCTCATCCTCGTCTCCCAA
This sequence comes from Centropristis striata, assembly GCF_030273125.1. Classification (NCBI taxonomy): domain Eukaryota; kingdom Metazoa; phylum Chordata; class Actinopteri; order Perciformes; family Serranidae; genus Centropristis; species Centropristis striata. Next base: position 15,819,220 of record NC_081518.1, read on the forward strand.
CCCGTCACACTTTTGTGTGGTTTAACTTGTGGTTATTTGGATATACTTCCCTTGTTTGAGTAGTAAGGGTGGGCTACCAGGTTTTGTTTCTGGTTTTCTCCAGTTTAAGCACTAATAGAGCGGTTTATAAACCTAAAAATAATCCGTTATTGTCTCGTCGTGGTGTCGAGGACCTCAGTGCTGATGACACAGAGAGCAGATCTCTGACTGCAGAACTCCCGAACAGAAACACAACATTTATTCTCTGTAGTTTGTTTGTTTGAACATTTAGAGTGTGTCAGGGTTAGACAGCAGCAGGAAGTCAGAAAGAAGTTATAACAGATATAAGATCATAGCAGAGAATTCTGCTATTCTACATTTTTCCCCACTTGACGATTTTTTTTCTCACTCAAATTTGGCTGGGAGTTAAATAACACATTTTTCTGTGTGTATATTTTTGCTTTACACGGACTTTAAGTTCAACGTTTTGACCTTCATCAGGTAGAAGTTGGTCATGTTTTTTGGACATTTTTCTGCGATGCATCTGTGTGTATGAATGTGAAGGTGATCACTGGCCTATAAATTCAAAGGTTGCCTAACTTTGACCATGTGCATCTGTGTTGTATTTCAGAGATTTAATGTTTTCAGCTAACAGAAAAGATTATATATTTTTTCTTTTGGTTCCAGCTGATAGCTCCCTAAATAGCAGCTTACTTTACTTCATGAACCTCAGAGTCGGTATGGAAGTTTAAATTTCAAACAAATAAAAAGAAAAGGTTTAGTTAGTCTGACTAAACTTGTTCTCTCACTGACTTCCTCAAACACTTCCATGCTTCCCCTGGCAACCTGGTGTTTAAATTTCAGGCCAAAGTGTGCAGAAAGGGTTCAAACCGTCAGCAAGGGCCCTCGAGCACTTGACGGTTTGACAGCAGGACGGCACTGAACGCTTTCAGACTCAGAGTCTGCAGATGGAGATTTGGCCTGTTTACCAGCGTGCACTCTTTATATTTTCTTGCATTTGTTGGTGCATCAGTTGAATTGTGCACTTCTCCCTCATAAAAACTCCAATAAAACTTTAAACAATCATAATCCAGAGGCACACAAAGTAACTCAGTTTCTGGATTTTTTATGAAATTATCTGATTTAGAGACAAGAAATAAATTGTTTGTAGCAAAACTTATGTGTAATTCTTTGATTTTCCTGAAACCTACAGAGCCGTTCGTCACAGTGAGACACCTCAGTGGTGATTTCAAACCTTGGCTCAGAGTTGCGCTTGTACGGATATCGATCCAATCTGTCCAAAATGGTGACAATACAACATAGAAATTCTGTTTAAAGCCTGTATCTCGTCCACACAGTCACACACACACACACACAGAGCAGCAAACTGTGAGTTACCGGCGCAGCATAAATTCCCTTTAAATCAATAACCCTCCGCTGAGAGCAACATCTATCCAAATTCAGCTGCTATAAAGCAAACGGACATTCATCTGCAGCGCTTGTCCTGCTTTCATCTGCTGAAAGTCCCTGATGTTCTCGCTCCAATTATCAAAGTCCCTGTCATCTCTCTGCTCCTGGTGTCTCATCTCAGCTCGCCGTTCCGTCACTGTGAGATCAGTCGACGCCCCAGGAAGCCCGACCAGCCACAACACACACACACACACACACACACACACACACACACACACACGTTACTTTTATGTATAACACACTTTCCTGAATCTATCCAAAATAATAATTTGAAGTTGCCTCCACTAAAGTTTTAACCTTTAATCCTGGTTCTGTTTTCACAGCTGCAGTCGGCAGTTTTTTTTTAAATTTCTTTTGCGTCATTGAGTGAAAAGATCCATAAAAACCTTTCAGCATATTTTACTTCAAGTGGTCCGACAGGAAGCTTCTGCTCCTCCTTTTGTCTCTCTTTCAGGCTTTGGAACATCGATCCTGTGGCGGGGGACTTTATCCAATCACAGGCCGTTTCAGAGAGAGAGAGCGTTACGATTGGCTGTTCTACAAAAACAGACTCAGACGCACGTGAAAGTCTGATTCAATGTAAAAAAATCCTGCAGAAAAAGTTGCTTTTCCAGCATTAACAACAACTGCCTGTACGCAAAGCAACGCCCCCAAAAGAAGGGAAGACAGACTTCACAGAAAGAGTCTAAAAGAAAGCTGGGCAATGCACCAGAACGGGACGTTATTACATAATTAAATGGATGTTTATCTGCACATATCATCTTATAAGTAAAAGTGAGTAGAGGTCTACTCTACCCTCGAATGAGTTGTTATCAGCCTTTTGTATAGCCGCTTGTTGTTTCATTACATTTCACTTTCAGTTTGGTTCCTACAAAGATACTGTTTGCTACGAAATACTTCTCTGAGAGCCACTGTTGGCCAAAAAGGAGAAAAAATATCGAAATGGAGCCACTAAACCTTATTTTGAGAATGAAGATAAAACATCATACTAAGTCTAAATTAGCCTCCCATCATTACTAACAGGTCATAATGAGCATTTATTAATATGATTTTGTTATTATGCAGCGAGGATCCATATGCACATGAGGCTGGACACCAAAGAAATATCTCAGGAGATGTTTGGAATTGAAAGGCGAGCGAGGGAAACTCAAAAGATTTGAAGTTGGCAAAATTTTTGAGGTTAAGGCTTTCGTGAGCTATGATGCACATTTATCCGACAAACCTTTTTCTAAATTTCTGTATATAAGCTACACAAGTGCCCTTGAGCCAGGCACCTAACCCCCCACAAACAGCTCCACGGGTGCAGAAATGTGCTGCCCACTGCTCCTATGCACGGTGTGTTCACTGGTGTATAAAAAAAGAATGGATTAAATGCAAAGGTTAAATTTCCCCATTTTGGGACTAATAAAGTAAGCTTAATAACCGTTTCAGTTCACAGAGCAGGTTAAGTGTGAAAAAAGAAAGTTTAAAAAGAGAAATAAATACATGCAAATTCACAAAGTGAAGTGGTTATGACATTAATACCGGTCAAACAAACAAGTCAATAATGTAAAATGTGACGCACTGAATCTAAGTGAAGTCAGATGAAATGATGCGTCGTTCTGGAGGCTGGAACCAACAACCTGTTTTAATTTAGTGGACTGACTCATGACGTTAGTGTTTCTAAAATCCAAGGGACTGCTGTCAGCCTGACCTTGTGCTCTAAAATGCATTATGATGTAACCACACCTCCACAGGAACCCTCCTCATTCCACTTTGCTCTCCTGTCATGTCTCCTGTCCTCTCTGCAATATTTTATCAATTAAAGGCTGAATGCTGCATAAAGGTCATGACTAAAAAGATAAAATAACCCAAACTAATTTCTATGTCAGTCAAGGTGAAATTGTGTATATAAGTATTATATGGAATCATTAGTATTAGCTTAATGTGCTAAAAGTAAAATAATCATAGAGAAGTAAAAGGTTCCCTGTGAGTTTTTCCTCTTCTATCTGATGTTCCAGTTCTTGCTGTAGATGTTTGAGCTCATTTTATCTTCTATGTATCCTGTTGGGTAGTTTAACACGACGGTGTTTTAGGGCAGAGCATTAAAGAAAGAAAAAAAAAAACGGATCTGTGGGAGGGGGGTAATATTTCAAGAAAAAACTCGCAAATGTGGCAAATCTGTGAGAAAAAAGCCCATACTGTTGCACCTCTTCAATAACGTGTCCGTGTAGGTTCCCCTGTTTTCCGGGCGGCGTCTGTGGTGTGTAACACTATCCTCCGACTTTTTTTCTCATAAATCTACTACTTTATTCTTGCAAATTTGCCACTTTAAATCCCTTAAATCTGCAACTTTTTTCACATAGATTTGCCACTTTAATCTCCTAAATTTGCGACTTTTTCCGCAAAATATTACCCCCCTTCCCGGATCTGTATTATTATTATTTTTTCATACTTGGCCCTAAAACGCCGTCTTAGTTTAATCTGCACTGATGCATCATGTTCTCATCATGTGTTTGTACTGTGGCCGTCCTGTCAGAAACACGCCTCTCTAAAAAGTCAGACTGTTTCCAGCTTTGTGACGAGGACTTTTCCATCTGATCCAAGAGGTTTTTAAATAGTTTATTTAGCTGAAGAAGGAGGAGAATAATCTCAACACGTAAAGGAACACTTCTCCTTCAGTTTATCACAAACACTCAACGTTAGAGCCTCCAAATCTGAAGAGTCGTGGTTTTCAACCTCCTCCTCCTCAGATGATGTTACACAAGTGGACACAAGTGTAAATGAAAAAGCCGAACAAAATGACTTCAGTGTTTGTCTCACAATAACAGCTAAACATGTCCACATGCTGAACACACTCCAACACACACACACACTGCCCTGACACCAACACACTCTCCGCCTCCTTTAGGTTGACCTATATCATGGGGTTTGCACCTGCAGTAGCCTTTCTCCATTACAGGCAGTGTTCTGTTACTCTCTGACTAAACCTGCAGAGTCAACAGCTCCTGATAAATTAACCTCAGCATGTTATAGAGCATGTCCAGCACCTGCTGCTGCACCGCCTCCACATACTTTCCTCACATGTCGGCTGGAGAGAACCGACGTAACAACAGAGACACAAAACTTCTGCATGAAGGCAGTTTCAATGTATTTAATTTACAAAGACAGTAATTTAGCTGCAAGTTGTTGTTTTAGTGGATGATGGGACATTTTGTTACAAAAAACAATATTTTTGTTGCTTAAGCTTATGTATTCAGTCATTCAATGGTATACTAAAAATCAATGTGAAAAAAATTACTTCTCACTGTTCTCAGGTCAAATATTTATATGCGATTAAAATGCGATTAATTTCGATTAATTGATTACAACGCCTCTAATTAATTAGATTAATTTTTTTAATCGAGTACTGGCCCTAATTATTACCAATATGTGCAGATATGCCAAATTTGATGTGAAATCGGAGTCATCATGTTTTGTGTTACAGAGATATTTACTGAAATAAGCATGCCAACACAGCAACTGTAGTGTCCAGAAGAAGCAGACATTATCTGTACAGCAGTTAGCAGCTTTGGTTAACAACTTAAACTAAAATGAAGACTGACTCAGCACTTCAGAAAGGCAATTTTTTTTTAGTCTCTGGAGCATTTACATTGTTCCAGTTTGCTCATCAAAGCACACAGAGAACAACAGCCAGCAGAGTGGAAGCAGAAGTGAGGCTCAGAGCATGAACTTCTGTACATAGTCTTTCTCACTGACACCTGCTCTCTCAACAACCTGAGGAATATCAGACTGTTGATTACCACCACACAGCATTACGGTATTATCAGAGAGAGGCTGCATGAAAACATTCCAACTCTGTTTAGCCATGGCTAGCAGGCCGTTTTGCACCCGCCTGTGCCTCCTCTCTGCATTGGTCTCCGTGCAGTCCTTTGAGTGAGTCTAATCTGTGCCAGGATGGAGCTAGGCTCTCTGGGGACCTGTCTCTTTAAAACAGAACCTCAGTTCAGGACCTAATATACAATTCTGAAGAAATTGCAGGTTTTGTTATGCTCCTAACTGTAGCGTTACACAATCTGGGACAGTCGCTGCATCATGTAATCCTTACACAAGGTGACCGAGCTTCTCTCTCATCTGTCCTGTTAATGCATGTTACTGACTCTGTTTCCTCCCTGGAGTCTTTGTGTTGTCTCATCTTGCAGATTTTCATCACCGCCGTCATCATTATGAGTCATATTCCTATTATGAGTGCTGCTATTACTACCAGTAATACCACTGTTTCATTCTATTATACTCGCTGCAACTATTACTGCTATTATCAGTCATAGACATCATTATACTGTTAGTTAGAGCTGTTACTGTTGTTGCTGTTCATCTCTCCCTCCTCCCTCTCATATTATATCTGCTGTAATTTCATTTTGTTGATCCGTCTGTGTGTGATGGGAGGGCTCTCTCCTCTGTTCCCTCGGGTTTCTTCCATGTTTTTCACCCGTTGAAGTTATATTTAATTTGATTTTAGTATTTTTTCTTTATCAGATATGAAGGTCAAAGGACAGAGGATTTAATGTGCTGTTGATAATTGTGAATTTAACTGAATTGCTGCCCTGTTTTTTTGGGGCTTGTGTCAGGAATTAAACATATTTTGCCCCTTTGAGAGATGCAATGCAGGTTTACAGGTGTGGTGGAGACAGAATACTATATTATACTATATATTTGTATGATGTTTTAATGACGTAAACAGCATTATAGCTGCAGATGAACTAAGTGTTATTTAGTAGTTTAGTAGAATAATTCGACCTCCTATTCAACTCAAAGAAACTCTTAAAACCTAAAGACGGGCAGCTGGTGAAACAGTTTCTTGTGACCACTTAGTAGAAAACTATTTGATTTAATTGCTCTTTATCTTTACATGCATTAACACCGAGTATTAAAAAACAATCTAATGAACCAGCTGCAGCTGCTGGTGTTTATCTTTAGTGCAAATGTAAATATGAGTCACTTACTATAAAGCCCGGAGCGCACACACACGCTCCGTTGATGCCGTCACAGTCGGCTCCGTTGGCACAGGCGCACAGCTCCCTGCAGCCCTCGCCGTAGTAACCTGCGGGACAGGTCTCGTTGCAGTAAAGCCCCGCCCACCCAGCTGCACAGGTGCACTCTCCGGACAGAGGATGGCAGCTGAGAGGGCAAGAGAAAAGTCGGTCAGTGTACACAGAAACGTGCATATTTTAACCTGTAGAATGATGAAGTTGCACAAGAATTAGACCTTCTATTGAAGAAACTTTAAAGACAGGAATTATCGTTGAAATTTGAGCTTTCTAAAGCACACACACTCACTCACTCACTCACACACACACACACACACACACACACACACACACACACACACACACACACACATTCACACACACACACACACACACACACACACACACACACACATTCACACACACACACACACACACACACACACACTGCCTCCCCACATGCTTGTTTCTGTCATGTCATTTTCAACCAAGTGTTCCCACAGGACACATTTAGATTTTTGTTTCGTGGTGGATCAGTTTTTCACAGGAAACTTTTTACTCTTGTTTTAACTCTCTGAACCCCACCATGTATGCTTTCTTTAAAGGTTGCCAAAAATACATCATTTATTGTAGAGACAAACTGTCAAAACAGGCATTATCTTTAGAGTTTGAACTTTCCAACAGTCCTTGAACAGATCATAATTTTATGTATGTTTCTATTCGAAAAAGTGACCAAAACAAAGCTTAAAATGTTGATATTAGTGTCAGAATCTGTTCATTCTACATGTATCATTTAAAATAAAGTGTTTTCACTAACCAGATCCTGTTAAAAACATTAAATTCTGCTCCTCAGAGACACTGAGAAGACATGATTGATTCTGCTGAGACCAACGGTCACGTGACAAATATTCACTGAAAATCTGTTTACACAGAGCAGAGAGGAGAGGACAGGAGAGGCTGTTTACACAGAGCAGAGAGGAGAGGACAGGAGAGGCTGTTTACACAGAGTAGAGAGGAGAGGACAGGAGAGGTTGTTTACACAGAGCAGAGAGGAGAGGACAGGAGAGGCTGTTTACACAGAGCAGAGAGGAGAGGACAGGAGAGGCTGTTTACACGGAGCAGAGAGGAGAGGACAGGAGAGGCTGGAAACATGACAATACTTCAATATGTACAAAATGTGGAGACACATGATTGAGGTCATTATAACTGTGTTATTCTGCAGTGAAAAATGAGGTCAGTAAGTTTTATGAGTAAAACATAAAAAGAGCAAAAAAACAGTTTGTTAGGGTTCAGAGGGTTTAAATGAAATATTTTCTTTTATTCTGTTATTATGCTGAGATTTCCGATGAAAAGCCTGATGAGTTCACGACTGAGCAGATAAAACTGTACACAAAACACTTGACATTGACCAGCGGTGGAGTACCTGAGTGTGTTGGCAGCTTTGCAGGGGCAGTATTTGTCACAGATGAGTCCGTAGAGGCCAGCGGGGCAGAAGCGGTCCTGGCAGCTGGGGCCCTTAAAGCCCTCATTGCACAGACAGGCTCCGTTGATGTGGTAGCATTTGGCTCCGTTCTGACAGTCACACTTGTGGGCACACTGCGGCCCGTAGGTTCCCACCGGGCATTCATCCTGGCACCTAAACAAGAATGGGAAGAGGAGTGCACGTATAACATATTGTTAGTCTAAATCTGAATGTTTCTGGTCTCTAGTGCTGAATGATACAATACAATACAGTACAAATGTGTTCATAAAGCGCATTTAAAAACAACAGCGTTGACAACAATAAGCATTGAAATACAAAATACAGAATACAGACAGTTAACACAGATTTAAAGACAAGAATTCGGAGCACAAAGCAACTCTCTAACAGACAGAGACTGAGAAAGCCAGGGAGAACAGATGGGTTTTTAAAAGAGGCAGTGTAGGGGCCAGTCTGATCTGTAAGGGAGCTCATTACAGAGTTTGGGGGCCACAACAGCAAAGGCTCGGTCACCTCTCTGCTTTAGTCTGGTTTTCGGGACAGTCAGGAGCAATCTGCCCGCAGGAAACACAGGGGTGCAGAAGACTAGACAGGTAAGAGGGGGCCAACCCAGTAAGAGCCTTGAAGTGAATAATAAAATCTTAAAATTAATCCTAAATGATACAGGGAGCCAGTGTAGGGACTTTAAGATCGGGGAAATGTGGTCTCGCTTACATGCTCCAGTTAGTAGTTGAGCAGCTGCATTTTAGACTAACTGGAGTCGAGATATGTAAGAATGAGAGACACCAACAAGTATAATTACAATGACAATAATCCAATCTAGTGGATACAAATGCATGGACAATGATCAAACGTGTCTCTTAAAAGGACACAGCATTAAAAATAAGAGGAATAATTGCAGGTGCAGTGTGTTAAACCTCCTCTCTAAAAGTTCCTGTGATCATAGGCAAGTTAGCATGTTAGCTCCCTGGAGTCTCTCCACTCAAACTCAGTGAGGATTCTAAGTGTTGGTGGTTAGAAGCTGAAATAAGGTCTGTGGTTAACACGAGCTGAAGAGATGTTCTTGTTTTGTTGTACAACATAAAATAAGTTAATAAATCCCCCCACTGGTAGATTTTGAAGTTTTTAGGTGTCCTTAAAAAGGCGTCTGCTAACAAGAGGCTAAATGAGACTACAGTGGCTGTCGGGGACGTTAAACGTCTTCACGACAGACACTGACATAATTCTCTCACTAGTTGCTTCACAGCCTCTAGTACTGTTTTTCAGAGGTCTTGCAAAACTCTTGTTAATTGTATATGATGTTAATAATATTATTACATTAGCTTTTAACTTCTGTCAGCTGCATTCACGCTTCAAACATCACAAAAGTGTTGTTCGTCTGTGAAGATTATCCTGCTAAACCAAACGTGTCAGCATCAGAAACTTTTATTTTCTGCAAAGATCCAAAATCCCAGAGGAGGCTTCTCAATAGACCCCATGGTGATGCTAACTTCTGGGTTGGCCTACAAAAATACATAATCTTCTTTGCTCTCTATTTACCTGCAAGAATCAGAAACTGTTATTCTGCTCTTGTGATATTTTGACTTCTGCAGGATATTTTATTTCATTCAACTCTGGTGAAAAAGACTAAAATCTCTTAGTTTTTGTGTGCTATAAAAACTGGGGTAGACTTTTTTGTGCGTCATAGAGATAAAATTGCATACTAACCTTTCTGAATATTGTAGTTTTGAGTTTTCAGCCTGTGATGAAACTTTGTCCAGTCACAGATCATTGAAGAGATTGAATAGTGTTCCTATTGGCTGTGATGTGCATGCACGTCCCTCTAGACAGTGAAAGCCTCATTTAATGGTAGAAAATCATGGAAAAAAACAACAAGTGTAGTTTGCTAACAGTTGAATCTAGCTGGCTGCAGCTTTTTCAAGTTCATTTCTATGAAAATGAAATCACAGCCTCTCATCTTAGAGGGCTTTACTTAAGTTCTTTAAGAAAACTGCATATGGCAGCTTTAAGTAGGGGTCCTTGGCGATGTGTATGTGCAGCTGCATTTTTCTTCTGCAAAGATTCACCTTGTATAACAACTAATAAGCATTTCTGTGAACTGCAGGTAGGTCCTATCAGAATAATAGCAAAAGTGTAGTTAATATGCATGTTTGAAAAGGTCACAGTGAACCAAAAAGGGCGCCAGGTCTCTGAGCCGTAGCAACACATGTAATTATGTTGAGTAGTCTTTTGCTTTTTTTTTTGTTGTAGTTTTTGGGTCAAGTACAACTAAGTGCAACTTGTGATTTTTTAAAATATCAGTTTATGTGCTTGATGTACTTCAATTTGACTATGAACTAAAAATCTGGCCAAATCTGACAAATGGCACCTTGAATAGTTGCTCCATCATTGTCATTTTGGATAAAAACTAAATGATAGAAGAAAAACTTGCATGTAATCAATGCAATTTGACATCTTGCTACAACATTTACTCCAGTTGTTCTCTGTGCAGTGCCCTCTGTTGGTGACGCATCCTTAATTACAATGTTTCTACTCAAAACCAATGCCACTGCAGCTGGTGTGTGCAAGATAATACCAGGGTCTCAAGAATCCTGAACAGAACTAGAGCTAATTTGGTCGAAATTAGTATTTAGGATCCAAACCAGAAGGGATTTTTCTAGAAAATGACCCTGTAGGTGTTTTTTTTGCCTTTTTTCACATGCTAATATGGCTTTCTTCACTGGGTCTATCTGAAACATACATAATCTTTATGCTTTTATACTCTAGAGAGACCTTCTCACTCATCACTCACATCCTCTTTGGTTATCTAAGCGTAATATGAAGCCTTTCAGCTGAGGGAAATATATGTGATGAGAAAAGTTTGTATGAAATCCTTTAGAATAAACAAGGTCAGCAGGTGGAGCGGTGGTACAGTAACACAGGGTCGTTGCTACGGTGTGGGTGAGCACTGGAGAAAAGCGCTAATTAAATATAAAATGTATTATGTTTTCATCTTATTTTTTAATTATAAAGTTAACTTTAGTTTTTCACTTGTTTTAGATTATATATTTTTTTTTTTCACGTTAAGCACTCGATGCATATATGTTTCCTATCGTAATTCACTTTGAGCTTCATTTATGTTCATGAAATGTGCAAAGGAAAAGTATTTTTAATTAATTTAAGTGAGTGATAATACAGCACACTTTGTTCCATGTGAACGTCAGTGCCCCGAAAGCATGCATGTAGAAAAATACTGAAATATTTGACAAATAATAACTAAAAGTATATTTTTGGAAGTTCAGAATGTGTAAATATGTCCTGAATATTCAAACTTTGAGCACACACAGTGAAGTGCATGACTCTTTTCAATGCAGAACTGCCTTAAACCTGCATTCTTCCTAATGTCCGGCAGGGGGCGACTGTACTGGCTGCAGAAAGAAGTCAGTTTGTATGTAAGTCAATAGAGAAATTATCCTACTTCTCACTTGATTTCTCACTTCAGTATATATTCTCATAATAAGTTTATGGTCTCAATCTTTAGTTTCATGTCTTCTTCAATACAGCATAATGTTAATTTAGTAAATGGCTAATGCAGTGCCTGTAGGAAGTTTGTATTTGCACACCATCCAGTACATACACATTGAACATTGATATTCGCTGGAAACTATTTGAATATTATTGGAAAATCGAACCTTGTAGCGCACTTTAAAACTCCTAAAGATAGGTAGGGTAAATAGACTTTCAGATGAGATGAGTCAGGGTGGAAATCCAGAGAGAATTGTGTTACTGACCAGGTGTAGGCCTATCACACAATGGGGCGGAGCTCCCCTAAAAGGGGGCGGGGACAGTGCAATGCCACAACACGTCCTATGTAAATAATGATATTTTGAAAAATGCACACCTTCGTGCCATGCGCAAGACACATACGAAATCTGAGATCAGTCTGACTGGTCAGAACGGTCAGTGAGATATGAACTAGACACACATCCACACAGAATATGTTCAGAATATGTAAAATGTCCTGAATATTCCTTTATACACACATTTACAGTTCATGCAGAGATCAACGATCCTCCTGCTGCTGCCAAACAATAAAACCTGAGTGGTATTATCCCACGCTGGCAGCCAACACTTTATTCTGCTCACAGATGACACGTGCTGCACCATCACGGACACTCGCACCATTATAAGGTCAGCGGGCTACAACATTACACTGAGACCCTGAGTGGTCTTTATAATGAGCACCTCCGAACACACACAGACGAACTGAATAGGAAATTGTTTAACTTAAAGCCTAAGTTGGAGCTCGGCATCATTCTCAACACGTCTGCGAGTTGAAACCATTAAGAAATAGACAAATCACTCAATTAAAATGGCTCAGTGAGGATTTCTGTTTGGTGTCACGTTTAAATCATGCTGACTTCCTCAGGACTCTTATCTCGGTTAATTCCATTAGAACGTGGACGGGCCGGAGGAGAACTCAATCTAGGAATTATTCCATGTAGGCTAATTTACCTGTCTGGGGCCTAAATGAATGGAGGTAATTTGGCTCAATTGAGAGTCAAGATGTAGAGAGAAGGAAGGACGAGGAGGAGGAGGAGAGAGTAAAGAGAGGAGAGAGGAGGAGGAGAGAGAGGGGGGGAGGAGGACAGAGCTGACCAGTGTGGAGGAGGAGAGAGGAGGAGGAGGAGAAGAGAGAGGAGGAGGAGAAGGAGAAGGGCAGAGATGACCAGAGAGGGAGGAGGAGGATGAGGAGGGCAGAGAGGAGGAGGAGTAGGAAGAAGAGGAGGAGGAGGAGGAGAGAGGAGTAGGAGAAAGAGGAGGAGGAGGAGAGAGAAGGAGGAGGAGGAGCAGGAGAGAGGAGGAGGAGAAGGAGAAGGGCAGAGATGACCAGAGAGGGAGGAGGAGGATGAGGAGGGCAGAGAGGAGGAGGAGTAGGAGGAGGAGGAGGAGAGAGGAGGAGAGAGGAGTAGGAGAAAGAGGAGGAGATAGAAGGAGGAGGAGGAGCAGGAGAGGAGAGGAGGAGGGTTGAGCTGACTAGAGAGGAGGAGGAAGAGGTGGTGGAGGAGGAGGAGGGCAGAGAGAAGGAGAAGGGCAGAGAGGAGGAGGAGGAGGGCAGAGCTGACCAGAGAAGAGGAAGAGGAGGAAGAGAGAGGACGATAGAGGAAGAGGAGGAGAAGAGAGAGGAGGAGGAGGAGAAGGAGAAGGGCAGAGATGACCAGAGAGGGAGGAGGAGGATGAGGAGGGCAGAGAGGAGGAGGAGGAGGAGGAAGAGGAGGAGGAGGAGGAGGAGGAGGAGGAGGAGGAGGAGGAGAGAGGAGGAAGAGTAGGAGAAAGAGGAGGAGGAGGAGAGAGAAGGAGGAGGAGGAGCAGGAGAGGAGAGGAGGAGGGCAGAGCTGACTAGAGAGGAGGAGGAAGAGGTGGTGGAGGAGGAGGAGGGCAGAGAGGAGGAGGAGGGCAGAGCTGACCAGAGAAGTGGAGGAGGAGGAGAAGGAGGAGGAGAAGGAGAAGGAGAAGGAGAAGGAGAAGGAGAAGGAGAAGGAGGAGGAGGAGGAGGTGGGGCTGCAGAAAAGTCAGAGGAAACCTAAGGAAAACAGTTCCAAATGGTTCCTGGTTAAAATCTAAAATCAAAAGAACATTAAGAACATAAAGTCTTCATTTTCAGTAAGAAAAATGTATCTACAGTCAGTTGTCAAAATCTGTTTCTCACTTTGAGCACACACAGTGAAGTGCATGACTCTTTTCAATGCTGAACCACCTTAAACCTGCATTCTTCCTAATGTCCAGCAGGGGGCGACTGTACTGGCTGCAGAAAGCGGTATGACTGTATGAAAATCAATAGAGAAATTATCCTACTTCTCACTTGATTTGTGACCTCAGTAAACTTTCTCATAATGAGTTTATGGTCTCAATCTTTAATCTTCAAGTCTTCTTCAACACAGCATAATGTTTGTTTAGTACATTATGGTCCATTTAGAGTCAAATACATGATAAAGCTGGGGAAGGGTTTAGGGCGGGGCTACAGTATGATACTACCACAGATCAGTGTGTGATTTTCATTCATTCATTCATTCATTCATTCATTCATTCATTCATTCATTCTCCTTAATCTCTTATCCACACTCGGGTTGCAGGGGACTGACATTGGGCAAGAGGCGGGGTATCACAGAGCTGACACATATAGACAGACAATCAGAGTGTTTTTTCTCATCAGAATTAACTGGAATATTTTCGTTCAGTGCTCAGTTGGACTGAAAGACACACTCAGTGTCTTCAGGTCAACAAGGACTGAATTAGAAATAAGAAACTTTTAACAACACAAATGTTTTAGACTTTAGTGCTCAGTACAATAAACTTCAGATGAGTAATTAGCAGAGAACGCTTTGGTCCTGTGTTTCGCAGGCTCACTTTATAAGTGATTTAAATAGATGGAACAAATTAGAGTGTGTTGTGAACAATGAGGTTGAATGAGCAGAATTTGCTATTTTGTCTTTAGAAATGAAAAAAAGAAGGAATGAAATGTTGTATTTTGTAAAAACAAACACATTAATGTGTTTTTTTGTCTCTTTAATGTATTGGAAACACTTTTATCCATCCATGCAAAAAGTATTTTAAAAGGATAATTATAATGTTTGCATTTATTGTGGTTTGTATATATATTTATCTTGTGTTGTTGCATCAGTAACTGATAACTGCAAGTCAGTGGAAGTGATTTGAAAATAAAATATTGTATATTGAGGAAGAGTAGCAGTTAGAATACAAATGTCACAATTTGACGCCAAAATGATTCCAAGTACATTATGTGAATATATTTATATATTTAAATATCAGATACTACCATCGAGCCTGCAGGTCAGACGTGCTGATAACATTTAAATGCTCTCAAACTTTATCTTTAACACATACATGACTTTTCCCCCTCTGTATTTACTCTTTATTATTTATCATATTTGTCCTTCTCCCTGCTGAATTCTAGTCACATTTTCAGCTACAACAAGTTAATTTCCCTGCAGGCTCCACCAAGGTTATAATAGTTTTGGATTGTTCAGTTGTTTTAGTTTTAATTTTGTTGTGATTTTTTTGTTTTCAAATTCAGTTAGTTTTAATGAGTTTTTAGAGTGAATTTGCTAATTCATTTGGAAAAAGCTTAGTTTTAGTTTAGTTTTCATTAGTTTTATTCTTAGTTTTAGTTTTCTGTAATGTGGTATTTGTTGGGTGCCAGATTAAAAAAAGTCACAATAAATGTTTCCTTTATTTCCTTTGTCTGATCCATCTCAACCCCAATAAGTTTATTAAGTCATAAAACCAGATAGATGAAATAGATTTCATATCAACCAAAAAGGTTTACGTATGGAAAAAGTTGACAAAGATGAAAATGAAGGACATTTTCACGATAATTTTAGTTAGTTTTGTAACCACAAAATACAGTTTCAGTTAGTTTCTTAGTATGTTTCTTCAATTCAAATTTTCGCTATTTCGTTAGTTTTCGTTAACTATAATAACCTTGGGCTCCAGTACAGTTTCTCTCTCAGCGTACCTCTCTCCGATGTATCCAGCGGTGCACTGACACTGACCGCTGATGTGGTCGCACAGGCCGCCGTTACGACATGTACACTCCTGAGAGCAGTTGATGCCGAAGGAGCCGAAGGAGCACGGCTGAGCACAGACCGGACCCTGAGAAGAGAGACACATGATGACATGCAATGTTTATGAAGGCATTACTCTGTTGATACCGTACACTCAATAAATATATAAAAAATACAGCAGCAGTGATATCTGTATCAGTGTTTCCCACAGGATTTTATGAGAGTCTGGAGGGAGGGGTACCGAACCATCTAGGGGGGTCCAGGGGCATGCTCACCCAGAGATTTTTTTTCCCGTAAAAGCCCAAATTTAGTAGCCTGGCTAACACCAGACTAATCACAAATGAGATTAGTCTGGAAACCAGCCGTTCATTTCTCCGTAGATGAGGCGTGGTTTACGATCCTTCGGAGCCGTTTATTGGGCGCTACGAATGTCTATCAAAAGCGTCTGTAGGTAGCTCTTAGCCAATCGTATCAGTTAAACCAGATGACATATGTAGAGCGATAGAAATTGATGTTTGTTATGTGTGTGTCTGTGAAAGAGTGTTGCTTGCTGCTTTGCTTCTCCAGTTCTCCCTTTCTGCAAGATTATTTATTTTCACGCTTTATTCCCCCCTTATGTCATTCAGCCACACACATCCACTGATTTTATGGGCAATAAACAAGCTGCTGCGGGTCTCTCGGCGGCTCAGCTGTCCCCCGGCTCGTAGCGAGATCACCGGCGTTACGGTAGCGGGGCTATTAGCAGCGCTAGTAGCGGGGCTATTAGTGGGGCTATTATCGCTGCTAATAACCCCGCTACCGTAACGCCGGTGATCTCGCTACGAGCCGGGGGACAGCGGAGCCGCCGTGGTGAAACAAGAGTGTAAAGTCAAACGTTGTTCTTTTAAAATCAACTTTCGCTCTAAACTATTTAAAACGCCATCTACAGCTAAAGAGAGTTTCGCGTCTGCTGCAGCCACGTTGGATCCGTAAGAAAACTACAAAACTACAAGCTTCCGTCTGCCGAGTAGTACGCATCATCGTCTTGCCGTCCCTCCCCGTTCTGTGATTGGATCCCTAAAACAGGGCTAAGAGCGTGCAAGGCAGTATGGGTATACCCAGGCTACACATATACACTGATCTTACTGATTGCCTTTTTTAAGAATTACTTTAAAGGAGAATAAGGGTTCTATATATTTTATTTAAGGCATCTTAATTTGACAGTCTTCTTGTTAATTCTGAGGTCGACACTGTGCTCTTATTTTGAAAGCTGCATTATAGCGAGAGGGATTTATTAAAAAAAGTAAGTCATAGTTTAGTGTGATTAAAACAACTTTAAAAGCTAATGTTAGCTTGCGGCTAACGAACGGCATAATGCAGCAGTGTGTTTGGACCTCTGGCGGCTCCGATAGACTCTAGGTAATTAATGGGAAACCCTATGTATGTTTATGGAAGATGATTTGGGCCAGGTAGGAGAAAAAAATAATGAGAGGAGGGATTTATTTTGTCATTATGCAGTTTGAGACAAAAGTTGAAATGTCGAGAATAAAGTTAGCATTTTTGTGTTAGTAAAGTTGTAAAGATGTTTATAGATTGGTTGCTTCCGTGTCAATAAGTCTTCAGAGGAACTTTGTTTTCTTTCCCAACAGTTAGGTAGACTGCAAGCTTCATCCATCAGCATAAAATGAGCAATAACCACAATAATTAAGGTGTAGTTGAACTAAAATCCCCAGACACATAATGAGATATTCTTGGCTGATAGGGTCATCCATTTGGCCTTCATCTGGACAACCTGCTGCCGGAGGCTTTCACTCACTTTCGAACGGCTCACAATCTTGCAAAGTCGGTGAAAACTGGATGGTTAGGCTGCCAGTTAAAGAGAAAATTAGCACCAGATGCAAGATTAACACCAATAACTAGGAGCTATTAAGGAGCTATCTGAAAGTGTTCTCAAATTTCTGTTCTTTTTCAAATATCTCATTTAATGTTTATACTGTGCTTCAGAATATATGTAACTCATGAAAAATGCTTAAAATTTGCTCTTTTACTCCTGTTTGGATAATTTCAAATAGGACTACACAGTGACTTGGCATTTAGAATATTGTAAATTGCTCTCTAATTTTGATCTTCAGTGTATATTTGACGTTTTGAGGATAATCAGGATGTAGCTTGCAGTCTGCTTTCCCAACTCAAAAGTGACTTTATTCTTGTCATTTCAACTTTTTTCTTGAAGTGCATAATGAATTTGTTTTTTCCTCCTCTCATTATTTTTTCTCCTACCTGGCCATAATCCTCTTCCGTAGTATGCCAGTGGAAAGCTTTTAAGAAAAACCTGCTAATTACCTTATTTTCGATACTTAAACACACACAGATGTGGACTAGAGTCTTTGTGACTTGGACTTGAGTCGACTCAAGTTGATGCTTTGATGACTTCCAAATCAACTTGAGAGAAAATAAACGACTTGAGACTCGACTTAGACTTGGAGGTTAAAGACTTGACTTGATGACTCGAATGACTCTTTGGTGTTGATTTCATGTTTTGGGTTTAAATATTACATCTAAAATTAATAATGTTAATCGTGGTTAATGATGTGTCTGTAACGTTATCTGTTACTACAACATGAAATACTAAAAATAGCCTTTTGGAAAAAGTATGTGCCAAAGCAAACGGAAAAAAATCAGTAATTACTTTATTTGGTTTATTATGTTTTTTTTAGGCTCTGAATAAACTCAATAGCAGGAAA
The DNA here is from genome assembly GCF_030273125.1 of Centropristis striata. Lineage (NCBI taxonomy): Eukaryota > Metazoa > Chordata > Actinopteri > Perciformes > Serranidae > Centropristis > Centropristis striata. The sequence continues at coordinate 15,837,443 of NC_081518.1, forward strand.
CTGTAACTGTAACTCGAGCTGAATGAATGGATCAACATGCTTTGATAAAGGCAGCAATAGTTGTTCGGAATTATACTTCCTTTTTGTGTGAGGAATGTGTTTTTCTATAAAACTCTAAAACTAAATTGTCTGAAACTTTTTAAAATAGACAAAACTTGACTGAACAACTTTTCAGTGCCAGCTTTTGACTCTAAATTAAATTTTCAATTCCACACAAAGGTTTAATTATCATGGTGAACTGCAGCGACCTGCAGGACGGAAATCCAAAAATAAGAAAGGAAGGAAACATTAGAAAGCAGCTTTTAGTGGCTGTTAAAAGCTCTGATAAAGGCCCACAGCACAGAGGCTTAGGCTTTTTTTCTATAAAGGCTTTTTAATATTGCCTTGCTCACGAATATGTTTTTATTATATTTTGAAATGCCCATTGCTTTTCCTGTTTTCTTCCACATTTTCTAAGAGCACCAAACACATTTTATTCATTTACCACTTTTACATTGTTTGCCTGTTTGTGACCCTTTCTCAATAAGGCAAACTTTCTGTCAAATATAATACATCATGTTTAGCTACAGAGTGAGCAGGTGACTGAACTGCTTCCCACATTACAAGACTAAATATTTGAGTCCCATGATGAGACTTAGGTCCATTAATGAGGCTTTTCCAGCCATGTGTGAACTAAACTTTGATATGAAAACACATTTTTTTATTATAAAAACTGTAATATGAAATATCAGCTCCAAACACAAACATGGTGCTGTCAGATTTGGGCTTAAAACTTCTGCATTAGTTGAACTCTGATATACAGTCATGGAAAAAATTATTATACCACCCTTGTTTTCTCTAATATCTTGTTCATGTTAATGGCTGGTACAACTAAAGGTACATTTGTTAGGACAAATACACTGATAACAACTAAAATAGCTGATAAGAGTTGAAATAAAGAGCTAATATCTAAACATTTTCTATGGTTTTATTGATCATGATTAGAAAAGAAAAGAAAAGAAAAGAAAAAAGAATATAATAGAATAAAATAGAAAAGAATGCCTTTATTGTCACTATACACATGTACAATGAGATTTGGTTATTATCAAGAAAACCATGGAAAATGTCTAGATATCAGCTCTTAAATTAAACTCTTATGAGCTATTTTTGTTGTTATCATTATATTTGTCCAATAAAATGTCCCTTTAGTTGTACCAGGCATTAAAATGAACAAGAAATTAAAGAAAACATTGGTCTTATAATTTTTTACATGACCGTAAATGCACATCAGTTAGTGTTGTTGTTGTTGTTGTTGTTGTTGTTGTTGTTGGTGTGTAGCAGGTCGTACCACCCAGCCGGCGGGGCAGGAGCACGCTCCGGTCACATGATGACACGTTCCTCCGTTCTGACAGGGACATCGCTGCTCACACAGAGAGCCGTGCTTCCCCGGAGGACACGGCTCCTCACAGCTGCAGGACACACAGAGACACACAGAGACACACACAGAGACACACAGAGACACACAGAGGGAGATGGTAACAGTTAGGATGGAGGTTCTGTGTGATGACTGAAGCATGTAGTGGTAACGTTTGTCTGCTAATTCATAATAATCTGCAGAGGGACTACAGATGAAAATTAGCTTGTTAGTTAACTCTGTAAAATTTACACCGAGGTGCAGTGGTGGAAGAAGTATTCAGATCCCTTACTGCAGTAAAAGTACTAATACCACACTGTGAAAAGACTCCACTACAGTAAAAGTCCTGCATTCAAAATTTACTGAAGTATTCTGTTGTGTTTTTTCCCTACAAACTTATTTTGTAGAAAGATTTTTTGTATAATTCTCTCTGTTACCTGCAGGGCGCCATTATGCCCTTCCTAGGTGTAAAACAAATCGCTTCTCCAAATCATTCGTCAAGACTTTTAAATTCTTCATAGGGTTTTTTTAATTATTATTTATTTATTATTTTATTTTTTCCTTATTTCTTAAATTTTTAAAGCAATGAGGCCTATACATAATCTCTATGCAGTAGGCTATCACAGGCTTTTATAATGTGTCCATTCTAATCTCCATGTTGTCTGATGTGTGTTGTTTCGACTATTTATTTATTGACTATTTGTTGTGGTCCGTATGAACCAAGACAACCTGCTGCTCAAAATGAATCGCCCCTTGTGGGATTAATAAAGTTGTTTGAATTGAATTGAACTGAATTGGTGAATAAAAGTACAAAAGTATCAGCATCAAAATGTACTTAAAGTATCAAAAGTAAAAGTACTCGTTATACAGAATGGACCCACTCAGATTGTTATTTATATTTCAAATGTATTATTATATTATTCTTGTTGGTGCATTTATGTAAGCAGCATTTTCATTTTCATTTTCATTTTCACACACACACACACACACACACACACACACACACACACCTCTCAGTTGCTCTGAGCTCTCGACTAAAATGAGCTTATCAATAACTTTTATGTCCTCCTGTCTTCTGTCAGCAGGAACAGTCAGAGCCTGATGGAGATCACATATGATTTAATCTGATTACATTCATTGTACCTGGTATAATAATGGTATTAATATGAGTCTCCAGTGTCCACACCGGGGTCAGACTGAGATCAGATCACTGTGTCCAGCTAAAACAGCCCACTGTTCCCTCGTCTTATTGTCTCCTCCTGCTGCTGCTGTCGGCTGCTTCATAGTGGAGTGGATTTTCACTTTTCCTGTCTCAACCCAATCCCACAAATAATTCCTGTCCTGTTCCGATCTGGGAACACTGACTCTTGTTCCATTCTGTTCTAGTGTTCAAACCCAAAATGCCTTCACTGCAGGGTACAACAACTGAAAAAACACATTGGATCCTGTTTCTAACATTTTTGGAGGGCTGCAGTCTGTATTTCTTTATATATTTCTTTATCTTTATAAGTCTTATCTTTTTAATTTGGCTTTTACTTGAACCATTTTAAATATTTTTTTGCTCATGCATCTTAGTGTTACATCATCTTCTCTTTTATTTATTTATTTGCTATTATTTATTAGTATTTTTATATATATATATATATATATATATATTATCATGCTTTACTTTTTTATTATTTATTATTATTTATTTAGTTTTAATTTTAATTTTATCTTACCTTATTTTATTTTATTTTATCTAATTCATTCCTAAGCTGCCTCTAGTGTTTCCTCACTGCTCCACGTGGAGATGATGCTTCCTCAGTTTGTGCTTTGTTTATAATGGGATGGGTTGGGGTGGAGGGTGTTTGCTTTTAAAAAAAATGTTTTTAGTATTATTTTTTTTTCTCCTGAGGCACTTTGTGTTTCTTTTCTTTTGTATGAACAGTGCTATACAAATAAAGTTTGATTGATTGATTGATTGATATATAAAAACTGACATATTGTTATTATTACTGCTGTTCTACCTGCTCCTGTTCACTGTTTTTCTGTCCTATGAAGAATAAGAAAATTGTCCTCCATCTCTCTGGAATCCCACAGGAATTGAATGACCCACAGCATAGTGATGCACGGGCCAACCCGTAAGCTGCAGGTCACCCGGGGTCGGGTTGGATCAGGTCAAGAAAGGTAGCTAGCACAGCACTCATGAAATTATTTTCATCTCTACTTTTCAGGGCTTTATAGGGGAGGTGGTGGTCTCCCTGCTGCTGCCCCTGAACCGATGCACACTGCAGGACGGATAGGCATGTTGCATGAAAAGCAGTTTTAGGATGTTTTAAATGTGCATTACCAACCTGCAGCAGGAGGCCTGAGCTCAGAGCACCAACCTTACACCGGGCTGCACAGTGATTTCCTTTACTGTTTTATTTCTCTTTCGGGACCTTTCTCTGGGTGTTGCATGGAGATAAACACTCCCTGGCACCTGGAGCTGGTTGTTGTTACATGTGGACCGCAGTAACACTTGTCCAGTGTTTCTGTCCTCATATACAGCTGCACTTTCAATTGTTCAACCACTTTCTGACTACAGCTGATCACCCAAGTGCATTTTAATGTAACTTTTTAAAATTTTAGTAAGAAAAATCAACCTGATCAATAACAGTACAGGGGACGTGCAGTAAACAAGCTGCCTACAATATTTAGTTTATTCTAGTTTTGTTTATCTCCATTAAATAAATACAGGTATGACGTTTGATTTGAAGCACTGTGTTAAAAATCATGTTTTTGTTTTGTTTCTGACAGTGTGTTGTTAGTTGACACATTTTATTTAGACGTCAGGATTAGATTCTGTTGATTGTATAAGCAGTTTAAAACACATCAAACCTTTTAGAGCATGCATGGGTTTTCCCCCACAGGTTTTAGTTCATAACTTACAAAATTTAAAAAAAATTCTTTTTCAGCAAAATGAAATTATTCCTTCGTATGTTTCTTCAATATATTACTTAAATGCATTCATGGATAAAAAATATTTGACCACCCTAGTTTTCTAACTAATTGTTAATTTTAATATCTGGTACAACTAAATGTACATTTGTTTGGACAAATATAATCATAATGACAAAAATAGCTGATAAGAGTTTAATTAAAGGGCTGATATCTAGACATTTTCCATGTTTTCTTGATAATAACCAAAATCTTTATAAAGAAAAACATGGCAAATGTCGAGATATCCGCTCTTAAATTAAACTCTTATCAGCTATTTTTGATATTATCGTTATATTTGTCCAAACAAATGTACCTTTAATTGTACCAGGCATTAAAATTAACATTAATTGGAGAAAAAAAATATGAGGGGCCGTACAAGCCATAATTCATTCTGGTCCTCTCACACACATACATTCTCCTTTCACATACATATATTTTCACTCTCACACACATACATACATTCTCCTTACACATACGTATATATTTCACTCTCACATACATACATTCTCCTTTCACATACATATATTTTCACTCTCACACACATACATACATTCTCCTTTCACATACATATATTTTCACTCTCACACACATACATTCTCCTTTCACATACACATATATACTTCTCACATATATAGCTCCTCCTCCTGGAGCAGGAAGTCACTCTCAAACCAGGAAATGCATACGCAAGACTTACTCAGCTTATCTTAACTTGATATTAAATAGCAGAACTTTACAATGAAGCTATTCAAAGTTTTCCTGTTTTCTTATTTGTTGCAGTTTTTAATTTTTGGAGTAAGTAGCAATGAAGATGACATTAGACATTTTTTTAACATATTTTTATGGCGGGTTGCAACCATTGCTTATTAGGTGTATACCGCCACCTACTGTACCGGAGTATGTAGACGATAAATGCTGCCTTCCGTTTCCACTATACTCCTTCCTTTTCCACTATACTTTCACTCACACATACATACATTCTCCTTTCACATACATATATTTTCACTCACACATACATACATTTTCCTTTTACATACATATATTACTTATAATATGAAAATGTATAAATATGAGAGTGAAAATATATGTATGTGTGAGTGAAAATATATGTATGTGAAAGGAAAATGTATGTATGTGTGTGAGAGTGAAAATATATGTATGTGAAAGGAGAATGTATGTATGTGTGTGAGAGTGAAAATATATGTATGTGAAAGGAGAATGTATGTGCGAGAGTGAAAATATATGTATGTGTAAGGAGAATGTATGTGTGTGAGAGTGAAAATATATGTATGTGAAAGGAGAATGTATGTGTGTGAGAGTGAAAATATATGTATGTGAAAGGAGAATGTATGTGTGTGAAAGTGAAAATATATGTATGTGTAAGGAGAATATATGTGTGTGAGAGTGAAAATATATGTATGTGAAAGGAGAATGTATGTGTGTGAGAGGACCAGAATGAATTATGGCTTGTACGGCCCCTCATAAAAAAAGGTCTAATATTTTTTTCTATGACTGTATATATAGTTATTTAAAGAAAATCACCCTTCCTGGTCATGTAATAAAACCTGCTAATGTAGAATTTATTTGATGGATTTTATAATGTCAGTCATTGGTGACCCCTCGCAGCAAGTTTCAATTAAATCTACCTTAATAATGAAGAACATGGATGAAGTATTAAAATTGCATTTAAAAGCAGTTACATAAATTCCTTTTTTTTCAATCTCAAACTTCTTTATTTTAATTCTGGAAATCACAGCATCAGTGAAAGGAGAACTGAGCTGGACTGGCGTGCAGCTCAGCCTGCAGGTTACTCACAAGGCTCCGGTGTATCCGGGCGCACACAGGCACTCTCCCGTCTGATGGTGGCAGGTGGCGCCGTTGAGGCACTGACACTCCAGCAGGCAGTCCTTCCCGTAGAGGTTGGCGTCGCAGGGTTCTTCGCAGCGCCAGCCCTGGTACCCGTCGGTGCAGACGCAGGCGCCGGTGATCGGGTTGCATTTGGCCCCGTTTCTGCACTGACAGCGGTTACTGCAGTGGGGGCCCCAGAAGTCACTCTCACAGCCTGGACAGAGAGGAAGAGGAGGAGGAGGAGGTGGAGGTTAGTCTACATGTGATTTAAAACTGTGTGATCACAGTCTGAAAAGTCTGAAAGGTCTGAGGAGTCAGAATTAAGTAATCCACACAGAGTTCAACAGGTGAGAAAAGACGAGTCTGTCAAATGTTTTCAGGAACACGTTTCAGTTTAACTGAGCAGAAAGGAGAAAGTTTGTCCCCCAGCCGTGAGGAGGTCTCAGTGTTAAGTGTAAAGTGTGACAGGAGACTTTGGCCAATCAAAGATAATTTCAGATTGTCTGTTTTTATTCTTATTTTTTGAAAAGCAGTTTGTGTTGCATTTTTATGTATGAAAAGCGCTATATAAATAAAGTTTGATTTGATTTGATTTGAGAGAGGGGGCGAAACTATTGGCTGCTCAACAAATAATCCCTTCAGCTGATGGCCCAAAAGGGAAACCAAAGCATCTGGATCACACCCTACTGGATTATGAAGCCCTTGAAAGAGAAAAATAAAGGTAAAAACTAGAGCCGGGACTTTAACGCGTTAATTAAGATGAATTAATTACACAAAAATTAACGCATGAAAAAATTGACGCATTTTAATCGCACTTATTTTTGCACTGCGGAACGTTTCTCACTGGATGAGTTTCAGGCGGACCGATTATACTGGAGCACCAACTAGCGTTCATGAGTTCAGACAACAACAATGATGGATGATGGGACATTTTGTTACAAAAAAACAACGGATGGCAGCGTCGATAAGAGCATGGTTGTGTTGCTATGCAACATGGAATTCACATATCACTGCAGCACATCCAGCCTCAAGTATCACCTCAATGCAAAACATATAGCAGCTAGCGTGGACGCTAGTGTGCCTATAGCTAGTGTCTACCTACCTATAGGCTACCTGAATTTCTGAAGTGTACTATATTTCTAAATATGCTATTGCTACACTTAATGGCAAAAATTGCACTGGTCTGTTGGACTTAAAAAATAAACAATATTATTGTTGCTTAAGCTTATGTATTCAGTCATTATTCAATGGTATACTAAAAATCCATGTGAAAAAAATTACTTCTCGCTGTTCTCAGGTCAAATATTTACATGCGATTAAAATGCGATTAATTTCGATTAATTACGATTAATTAATTACAAAGCCTGTAATTAATTAGATTAATTTTTTAATCGAGTCCCGGCCCTAGTAAAAACGTGACAAATGGACATACTACATGGGAGACAAACCCCTGGTCTCCTGGGTGAAAGGTCTCCCCTTTTCCATTCACACTAAATCCTACATCCTACTCCTACTCCTGACTACAGCTGCAACATTCAGAACATTTTTTTTTACGAGCTGATAGCCCAAAACCAAAGCCCCTGGAATAAACCCTGCTGGCTGTTAGTTCAGTAAAGGGTCTTCCTTGGAGGTGGAGGTGATTTAAAACTGTGTGATCATCAATCTGCACCAGTTCAGAGGTCTGAGAGGTCTGAGGAGTCATGGACAGAATGAAGTAATCCACACAGAGTTAAACAGATGAAGTCAGGTGAGATAAGACGAGGAGACAGCAGGAACCAGATTTATCAACTAACACTTATACTTAAAGCTCTCAGAGACTTTAGAGTAAGATTTTCTCAGCTGAAAGTGAGAAATAAAACACTCGTACTAACAGGGAAGAGCAGGAGGGACATGTAGGAGCAGCGGTTTTTACAGCATCCAGTCGGTGATAATGGATTATTTTGAGGGAAATTTTGAAAGAGACATTTACAATAGCATGAAGTAATTTTGATAAATGTCACAATTCTAAGGTTAGATTTAGTTATTTTTCCTGATAGTGTCAACGGTTCAAGGACCATGTTGATAATGTGAGTTTCTGGCTGATAAATGATGTGATTTGATTGTTACAACGTGCCTTTTCAACCCACCAAATGTTGTTGTTGTTGTTGTTGTTGTTGAAAGGGTTGTAGGGTTCATTAAACAGATTTTTTTTTCACAATAAAAGTTGTGCGTTGCTGCAGTCACACAAAGAGATAATATTCGGCTCCTGTTTATTTCCATTCTATGCAGACAAAGAGACGGATAAAACTTTTCTTTCCAGTGACAGAGCAAACATCATGTGGAGTTCAACTCAACCAACAACAAAGACCTGTGTGTGTGTGTGTGTGTGTGTGTGTGTGTGTGTCTGTGTTCTTGTACTTCCTACATTGTGAGGACCAGAACACGTTTTTGACCAATAGAGTGAGGACATTTTTGCAAAGTGAGGACATTTCGGCCAGTCCTCACTTCTTTAAAGGCTTTTTTTGAGATTTCAGACATTGTTTTAAGGGTTCAGGTTACATGATAATGATAATTAAAACTGAAACTGTATTGTGTGGTTACAAAACTAACTAAAATTATAGTGAAAATGTCCTTAGTTTTCGTCTTTGTCAACTTTTTTCATACATAATGAAGATGGATCCGACAAAGGAAATAAAGGCAAAATTTACTGTGACATCTTTTAAGCTCCCACCCAACAAATGCCCCATTACAAAAAACTACAACTAATAAAAACTAAAATAAAACTGAAGCATTTCAAAAAAATAAATACTAAACTAAAACTAGCAAACTAAAAACTCATTAAAACTAACTGAATTCGAAAACAAAAATTCACAACAAAATTAAAACTAAAATGAATGAAAAATTCAAAACTATTATAACCTCGCAAGGGAATTCACTGTTGCAATGAGGGCCCTCACAAAGATAGAAGTACAAGAATGTGTGTGTGTGTGTGTGTGTGTGTGTGTGTGTGTGGTTGACCTCACTAGGCTTACATCTGTGTGTTTTAGGGACAGTTAGGATTTTTTTAAAGATGCAGTTGATAACTTTTATGTAAAGAAATTTTGTCATATTTGTTTATCTTTATGCTGACAGCGAGGACAGTAAACATCATGTTCCTCTGTCTCCTTCTGGTGCTTTTTTAAAATAGCATACGTAAGAAGTAAATACTTTTTGAATTTCATTTCTATCTGCTACAGAGGTTGAAAAATCGATTATTTAGTAGGAAGCGTTAGCACTTCTGTTGTCAGGTTTTAGGGGGTTATTTTAAAATCACCCAGAGGTTTTCCAGGCATTTTTTCCAGGCATTTTAGGCCTAAATGGGTAAAGTAAAAATCATACATGACAGAAATATACAATATACATACATTACACATTGCATTAACTTCATATATAAAACAGATAAAATAAACCATAAAATAATATGACATACATAAAAACATATAAAAACATATAAGACAGTATTAAAAAAAGAGGGTAGAGTAAGGTAAGAGGTAGTGGTATTATCATTGTTAGAAGAAGCAACAATACTACTGCTTTTAAAAGAGCCTTTACCTAACTAAAAGCTTGAGAAAAAAGATTTTTAGTCTGTTTTTAAAGGAAGACACTGTTGTAACAGATCTGAGTTCATGTGGTAAAGAATTCCAGAGAGTAGGACCAGAATGGCTGACGGCACCATGAGCTGCTTTAGTGTTTATTCTGGGTGAGGAAACCTTTATGTGATGATCTCAAGGATCTGTCTGACGTGTATTTACAGAGCATGTCAACAAAAGAGGGAGGTAGGCTATTCATAGCTTTGAAAACAAGAAGAAGTATTTTAATCCTTAGAAATCTAAGCATTCACATTACTTAATCCTTTGGAGTTTGGGGCTATTTTGTCGGTTTTGGACTCCTTTTCATTCTGCCTGTATAAACCACTTAAAAATCTTTACCATGAAATGTTGGTATGATTGTTTTCAGCACAACCTCACCTATATGACCTGATTACTTTTTTAATTTTGAACACACAAAAACATTTTTTTTTTTTTTTTTTTTTTTTTTATACAAAAAACACACATAAAACATGAAAAACAAACCAAAAAACACACACAAAATTACAAAAAACTCATAAGCACACTCAAAACACACCAAAAACATAATAAAAATACAACAAACACACAAAAATTACGAAAAACACACATGAAAAACACGAAAAAAACAGTAAACACGAAAGATTGCATTACAATTGCTAAATGCACAAAGCTAAATTAGAAAAATCTCTGCAAAAAAAAGTAAAATCATGTTAATACACTTCGGTGTTATAGGTGTTTTTTTTTTTACCTTTGCTAAAAAAGGGTTGATGCATTAAATGGGACATGGAAACTTCTGTAAAAGCCAAAACTTTAGAGTTCAGCTGACAGCAGGACTCCATGCTGCTTCGTTTTTACATCATGACGTCATGAAGACGTCGTGCTCCGGAGGTTTTTGTGGACTCCGGAGGGTTAAAATGGATTCTTTGTTTTACTGGTAGCCAGTGAAGAGAGATTAAAACAGGAGCAGAGCAGAGTCGTCTCATCATCTGTCAATCATGACACTGAGTGCTGATGAACTTTGACTATATTCTCCGTAAAATCAACTTTGGTATTGGTTTTTTATTTCGATCCAAGAACTGTTTTACACTTAATGTTCGAAGGAAACTTGCCCTACAACTTATTTTACCGTTTTTTGATTACGCTGATGTAGTATATCTAAATGCATCTAAAACCAATCTTCTACCCCTCAATACAGCATATAACTGTCTATGTAGATTTGTTCTTGGTTGTTTATTTTACACTCATCACTGTATCATGCATAGCACACTCAAATGGCCCACACTCAATATAAGAAGACATATTCACTGGCTACAGTTTATTTTTAAATGTATACATTGCAATTATCCTGTCTATTTACAACAATTTTTGATTCCATATTCCTCAACATATCAATTACGACACTCATCTCAGTACTTCTCTGGTAAAAAAGCATTTAAGTTCAAAGCGCCATCGGACTGGAATAATCTTCCTTTAAACATACGATCATTGACGTCTTTTCATAGTTTTAAATATGCCCAGTCTTCTTATTTTGAGTTAAACTGCACATGTTTCAGATAATATTATGTCATATTTACTTTTTATTTTTATTTTTAAAAATGCAATTTCAATTTACAATAATATTATGTTACTTCTTTCAGTTTTACTAGGCTAATATTATGGCCAACTTGTGGCCATTGAGAGGTTGTGATTATTCTTGTGTTCATTCTTGTGTTCATTTTTTGTTTGTTATGTTTGTGTTGATGCCTGTTGTCTTTGTTGTTGTATGTCTGTAAATTGTTGAGTGTTTTGTTTTGTAATGTACTTTAGGACCCCCTCGAAAATGAGAGGATTCCTCTCAAGGGGTTTATCCTACTCAATAAATTTCTGATGATGATGATGATGAACTGCAGTCAAACTATCAAACTAGACATCGCTGATCAAACACCAATCAGGATTCTGTTACTGTGTCGACGTTTTTCTCCTCAAATATTTTCAGAAACAAATTTAGTTGAACTTTAAATGACAATGTTTCTCACCAGGAGGACTCGGTGTATTTTGCAGCCTGCCCTTCCTGCCTGGCTAAGCTCTCACATCACTTCAGAAATACATCCAAACCACGTATGATGATCCAGTTTGAGAGACTTGAGCCCTTATTTTTATTTGACTCTTGTACTCCAGACTGCAACATTTAGATAGTTTTTCACAAGCTGACAGCACCACAAGAGTGAAAGCAACGCATCTGGATCACACCCTGCTGGTTTAGGAAGCCCTTGAAAGAGAAAATTAAGGCTGCAAACTCTTTGTAAAAGATTGTGAAATATGTAAAATAAATGCATGTAAATGCTGGAAGTTAAGGTTAAGAGGACATCGTGAGCACCACAAGTGACATAGTCATATAAGTCAGGTATAAATATGACACACAGGCGTATTTCTAATAACATTGTTGACTTTTGTGTTGACCTGGGACACAAACCTTGGTGTCCTGGATGAAAGTTCTGGGTTTGTTTGATCCGTCCGCCCTGAGAGCAACTTTTCATGCTCAGTCTATTGAATCTGCATCAGTAGTTCTCTAGAAGTTAAAGTGTCACGAGGACGTCCTGAGCACCAGAAGTGACAGTAATAATATTGTCTACTTTCATGTTGACATGGGACACAAACCTCAGTCTCCTGGTTCTGTGACTTTTCATACTCAGTTTTCTCTCTTTCCCTTTTGCATTCACACTCTGTAACGACATATCCACATTGGTGTCTTTCATAAATCCTACGTCCTACTTCTACTCCTGCAACGCCCTCCTGACGGGCCAGCCTGCACAATAAAACCGCTTCAGATGATCCAGAACGCGGCGACGGGCCTGGTATTATACACACCGCTGCTCATCCAGCTCCACTGGCTACCTGTTGCAGCCCGCATCAAATTCAAATCTCTAATGCTCGCCTACAAAGTTGTCTCTGGTACTGCAGCCAGCTACTTGAGCGCCCTGATTCAGACATATGCTACCTCCCCCCAGTTTGCACTTCCAATGAACGGCGCCTGGCTCTACCCCCCGTTGGTCCAAGGCAATCCAGACTCTTTGCACTTCTTGTTCCCCGTTGGTGGAACCACTACCAGTTCCTACCAGAGCAGGAGCGTCCCTCTATGCCTTTAAAAACCTCCTGAAGACCCAGCTCTTCAGAGAGCATCTTCTCTCCTAGACCACACCACAACTCTACTCCTTAAAGAATCATCACTAGTACTTCTTGCTGCACTAATGGCTCTTATTGCACTATACCTTGATTGTTCCCCTTTTTTCCTGTAAGTCGCTTTGGATAAAAGCGTCTGCTAAATGACTAAATGTAAATGTACTCCTGACTGCAGCTGCAACACTCAGAAAAGTTTTTCACAAGCTGATGGCCCAAAAGTGAAACCAAGTGATCACACCCTGCTGGTTTATGAAGCCCTTGAAAGAGAAAAATAAAGGTAAAAATGTGACGCATGGACATACTACTTCTAATAATATCATCGACTTTTATGTTGACATGGGACACAAACCCCTGGTCTCCTGAGTGAAAGGTCTCCCCTTTGCGTTCACACTCTGTAACTTCAATTCTGTATTGGTGTCTTTCATAAATCCTCCGTCCTACTCCTACATCTACTCCTGACTGCAGCTGCAACATTCAGGACACACAGTCATAGAAAAAAAATTGAGACCACCCTTGTTTTCTTCAAATTCTTTTCTTGATAATAACCAAAATCATTATCAAGAAAACCATGGAAAATGTCTAGATATCAGCTCTTAAATTAAACTCTTATCAGCTATTTTTGTTGTTATCATTATATTTGTCCAAACAAATGTACCTTCAGTAGTACCAGGCATTAAAATGAACAGGAAATTAAAGAAAAATGGTGGTCTAATATTTTTTTCCATGACTGTATATTATTATTTAGTTACAAACAAAACAAATGTTTTAGTTTTCATTTAAGTGTTTGAGTGTCAAGCAGTCAGGCCGAGTTAAACCTCTGAAGTCCAGGAGATTTTGGTTCAAATTTGTCAACTTCCTATGCGTTCATTTCTGTCTTTGTTTAGCATCTGTCAGTCTGTCCTTACATCACATGCTTGGCTCCTTTTTCTCAACACAAATTTGGCTAACAGTCAGATTTTTCATTTTATTTTAATTAACAAAGTATAAAGCTGCCAGAAACCAAAAATACAAACAACCAAAATCTCCTGGACTTCAGAGGTTTAAGATATTAGCAGCTGCAGACAAACAGATTAGACAACAGTCCAGATATGTATAACTCTATTGGTCCCAGGCTTCGTGAATACTGGCAGAAAGTTTTACAGCAGTTTAACCTCCACTGAGGCACCTTGAACGTCTCTGTGGAGGAGCAGATGTGGTAAATCTGCACACTGTCAGCTCTAAATGTCAGCACGAGGCAACGGCCTGAAGGATCCTGATCCGCTCTTCTCATAAAGCAGCAGACGTGACATCGGTAAACTCCGTACAGCACGCTGATGTTTACCCGCCCAGCTGGTCGCAGAGCTCTTCATACCGCCACATACCTTAGTGCACGCCGGCTCTATTTATACAGTGACTTTAAAACTATAAAGTCACATACAGCTAAGCACAGAAATAGAGTTTAAGGAGAAGTTTTTAAAATTCCAGCTAATTTGATGCTTTGGAGGAGAGTAAGCCTCAGTCTGTGCAGCTGCAGCACAAATCCTGCCACTGATGTTGAGTTACTGGTGAAAAAAATGCACTGAACTACACTTTACCTGTTTAAAGGAATCAATTAGTGCACTCATTACTCCCTGCAAACAGAAGTAAGTTGCTCTTTTTGTTTCAAACATTTAACCTAAAACCATTGCAGCAGCACCAAGGATATTCTTATCAAGAATATTTCAAACTTTCCAGCATTATCTGATTTTCTGGCTGTTCTGACGTAAAGGCTGAATAACACCACTTGTATATTTTCCCCACATTGTACTAAAAGATTAAAGAGAACCACAGTACAGAGTCCTTCAGACCAGCAGCGTCACTGCTGCTTCGTACTCTGACCTTAGATTTGCATTCATCACTTCTTTTCACAGGAAAGTGTTCGTGTTCACAGCTTTAGGCAAACTGAAAGAATCTGCAGAAAAATGAGACTTCTGCAGAAAAACAGAGTCTGATCATTTATGAAACTTTGTAAAAAAACAACATTTGGACATTTAAAGCCACTTGCAGAGGTGAGGGAGTCATTTCAACTTCTCTCTTTTTTATTCTTCAACCAAAATTTAATTTCCTTGTGAACAAACAGCTGCAAGACTGTAATCCTGCTCCAGAAGAGATAGTCGAAAAATGTGCATCATTATCCTCAGACTTTATATTATGATCTCTCTGAGTCTGCAGGCTTTCTCTCTACCTTCATGTACAGCCGTTTGGATCAGTTGTTAACACTTTTTTGCCCTAAATATTATCATAAAAATGATAATTTAAGAGACACTGACTGGGAGGTGCAATAAAGGTATAATACGTAACTTTTTCCCACATTAAAATGTCTAAAAACAACCGGAACTATGTTATATAGTTAGTTGATTCCCACAGAGAAGTCTGTCATTATTATTGTTTATTGTTGTTAATGTTACTGTTATTGTTATCAGCGGGTATGTGCTGGCAGGTTGAGCAGGTCGTTATCAGGCCTTTCAATGGCCGCTCGCTGAAAACGGAGCTGAACGTTCAGTTTAAAAGACGTAGTTTTCTTATGATTATGCTACAAAACCACTTCTGCTGGGCTAGGGAAAAAAAAATCCTGGTGAAGTGTTCTGAAACATAGTTTAAAACATATAAATAGTTTAGAAAAGTAAAATAAATGCACGTAAATTATGTCAGTCTCATATCTAATAATATCATAAATGCTGAAACAAGGCGCAGTCTTATTCAACTTTAAGCAGCCAAGTGCTCCAAATTCTTTATAAAAGATTTTTGGTCATTATATGGCAATTTTATACATTTTTTGGTATTTTTATGTCTTCTGGTAATGTTGTGTCTTTTTTAGTAATTGTATTTATTCATTGGTCATTTTATGTCCTTTTTGTTCATTTTACATCCTTTTTTTTTTTTTTTTTTTTTTTTTTTACATCTCCAGGGTGAAAGTTCTGGGTTTGTTTGACCTGTGCACCCTGAGAACGACTTTTCATGCTTTGTCTCCTTTGCTTCCTCTTCGCATTCTGCAGAATCTGCAGAAAGTTAAGTTACGGGGATGACTTGAGCCCCAGAAGTGGCTAATTCAGGTAAAAAGATCGGACGTTACTTCTAACATCCTCAACTTTCGTGTTAACATGGGACACAAACCTCAGTCTCCAGGGTGAAAATTTGTTTGAGCCGCCTGCCCTGAGCAACAAGATCTCTGAGCTAAACGACAGAACAGGTGGTCTGTCAATAGCACCCAAAACGACACATATGAGTGTTTCACTCGTACAGAGCAGATCACTTCAAACAATAGCACACACGTCATTAAACATAAATGTAAGATTCACTGTTGTAAAAGAAAGGCTACAAAATCGCTGATCTCTGTTTAGGGCCAAAAACGTCCTGGTTTGTCGTTATAAAAGACAGTTTAACCAGTAAATAAATGCATGTAAGTACCAGAAGTGACATAGTTCAGTAAAAACGTGATGCAGGAAGTTAATTCTTCAAATGTTGCACTTTGGTTTCACATGGGACACCAATGCTGTTCTAATTTTGTGTCTTTTTTTGTTAATTTTGTGTCTTTTATTGGTAATTTAATTTCTCTTTTTGGTCATTTTATATTTTTGGGGGCATTTTTATGTCTTTCTGGTAACATTGTGCCTTTTTTGGTCATTTTATTTATCATTGGTAATTTCATGCCTTTTTTGGTCATTTTACATCCTTTTTTTCCCTTTTTTTTTACGTCTCCAGGGTGAAAGTCCTGGGTTTGTTCGACCCGTCCACCTCCCCTCCCTCCTTAAGTGCACTTTCTACCAACAGGTGGAGCAGGCCCCTACTCTCCCATACTGAATGATAACAACCATTCAACATATGATAATATTCAAATCAGATAGATAATCAGCTGTGATTGGCACGGCGAGAGCCACGAGGGGTGAAAGTCTAAATGGCAGCGGTACAAGATGCAAATAAAAGATGAGCTCTGCAGAGTCAGCTGGTTTCCAGGCTGTGAGGGAGCAGCAGCAAATTCCATATTGTGTAAAAACACTCAAATATTACTTTATCCTGACGTGACATGATAACAGCTCAGAGGGAAACGCCACAAACAGCCGCCTGCAGTGGAGACACGCAGCGTGATGGATGCAGTTCCCTGCAAACAGCACACAGCGGTCCCATCAGGATAAAACAGCACAAAACTCTGCTTTAACATCTTCATTCTCTCACACTCTGCATATACAGGATTGTGCTATGGGTTGCCATTTGTCCTATATTCTAAAGGCCTTCTATTTTAGAGAAAGTGCCGTTATTAGCAGGCTTTTTAGTCTGGATGATAAGAGATCTGACAGCTGGCAGGTCAGTAAGTGGATGAATCGCAGGTATAAATCAGAACCAGAAGACATGAGATGAAAACAAGTACAAAAGACGGGACATTTTATTGTATATTACATCATCTGTAGATAACATTAATCAGAGCACTATTATCTTTTTGATATATGCGCGCGGGGTGAGCTGAACTCCCCAGAAGGGAAGTAAAGTACCCAGAGTCTGAGTGCCAAGAGCTCTGAATGAATGGCCTGAAAGTTAAAAGGAAAAACCTTGGAAACGGCAGCAAGTCGTCTCCACGCTACAGAGAACTTCTCCCCCAAACGTGGGTGGCAGTCTTACAGAAATTATAGTGTTAAATGTTTCATCAGTACGGTGGTGGACAGAGCTCTGAGCAGACAAAGCATAAATCAGACTCACACTCACTCCCTCTCAATCTTCCTCTAATTTACTCCCTTTTTTCCGTGCAGCTCTCAGTTCCTGCTGGCCTATCTCCATTTCTCTCCTCTTCCCGTCTCTCTCTCAAAGAGGGGAGCGCTCTTTATTTCTCTTAACTAGTGAGCCAGCATAGTCAAATCCTTTATCCTCTCACAGCCTCAATTATTCAGCAGCAAAGAGTCCAAATCAAGTGACTAATGACTTTGATCAAGAGTAGCTCGCTGGCACTAAGCAGAACTTTCTGCACTAAATTAAGAGCTGCATAATATACTTTGGCAAGGGCTAACTCTTTAAGGAATATTTCTAGGTTTGTCTATGGCAGAGTCTCTCTTTGCTCTTTGCTCTGGCTCCTTTCTCTCGCATGTTTGAAAGAGAAACTCACCTGGATTACTTTCTTCACCTGCTGCTTTGTTTCTGATCCAACAGGCTGCAAGAGGTTGCTGTCAAACGCACATTTGTTCTTCATGAAAGGAATAGTTTAGATGTTTGAGGAAATAATAAGAGCAATAAGACTGTCTCTATCACTGTCGTATTAAGAGATGTACTAGATGCTGTGAAGTAGGGTTGTGTGAGGTACTTATGGCTTAAAAAAAGATCAATACCACTTTAAGTGTATGCTGTTAACATGCTTTACCTTGTGGAGCTGCTATCTTTGCTCTCTTTAAAGCCATGAGACTCCATTGACAAAAACAGTGATTTTACCTTGAAGGACACAGGAGTTGCTGGTCTATTGGTTAGATTTTTTGTCTTATTGTGTGAATTTAGTGAATCCAAACCAACCTTTTAAAACAACAAAGTCACAAAATAACACAAACAAACTCACCTATTTGAGCACCAGTAAACCAGAAACTCCTGTGTCCTGCAAGTTAAAATGACTGATTTTGTCAATGGAGTTTGATGGCTTTGAAGTTAGCACAGCTTCAGATCCACCGAAGTAAACTCAAATATCTTTTTTGGGGAATATATGTGGCAAAAAAACAAAAATAAAATGCACTGAATTTGCCTATTTCAGTCTTATCAACACTAAAACCTAAAAGGTTGAATATTTCCTAAATTATATTAGCATTATCTACACAAATTACCAACCTGGTCTCACAGAAATCCGTGAAATAGCCACGGATTTCGCTTAACTCAAAATCCGTGGAATAGCCACAGAATCGTTTAAATTTCCGTGAAACTGACACGGATTTCGCTACAATGCAAGTTAATGACAGTCATATCCCGTGGCTATTGGTTGTTCCAAGTAACGTGACTTTCAAGGTTCCAGCGGTCAGAACAAAAAACATGGCGGACAGTTCTCTAATTTTTAGTGAAAAATCAATATTTTGACATAGTTTCTGCATAACAATGGATTTTGATCACATTTGTAGCGAGAAATATATGTTTTATTTTCTAAATATTCACTCAGTGAATGTACATAATCACTTTGTATGTTGGAATAGCCACGGGATATGACTATGTCATTAACTTGCATTGTAGCGAAATCCGTGGCTATTTCACGGATTTCTGTTAGATCATGTTGCAAATTACAGTCACAAAATAACAAAAACTAACCCTAGATAGGTAGATCAGAGACTCTGTAACCTGCTAGGTAAAAACTGTACGCAAGTGCACTTCCTTTTTAATAAGGTTTTATCAAAACTTAATTGGAGGCTCAGGGTCTAGATAAAAGACATTACCTAAAAAAAATTACAAACAGAAGCACAATAAGCAATAACTTGAAAATAATATAAATCAGTGTCCTACAAAGACACAACTTTACTGATGTCCCCACAGCTGGGACTGGAAATGTTATCGTGTCCTTAGTTAAACCTTTTATTTCATGAATCCAAGATGATTTTATTTTCAGTCAACAAGCTGAACAATTGCAGCCCTGCCACAGCCTGCTGCACACTATTTCAGAGTATTTAAAGGAAACCCGTAGAAAAAAACGGTGCACAACAGTTTACTGAACTGTATGTGTTGCATGTTTAACATGGACCAAAGTTTTTGTTGCATGTAAATAGTTAAAACGTGGAACGTGTGGGCAAACAACAACAACAACAACAACAAACATGACTAAAAAAACAATTCAAACAAAGAATTAACTGAATAAAACTGCCTACCTCAGACAAATTTTCTCTAAAAACACTATTAGATGTCCAATATTTATTGTAATATTAACACATGTTAGAGGGTTTTAGTACTACTGATCGCACTGAGAATCAACAAGCAAAAAAAACAACCTGTGTCTCAGTTATTGGACGACATCAGAGTGTTAAGAAAGACTGTAACAGGTTAGAGTTAATTAGCAATAAACCTTGTATTTATGGGTGCATTTTGTTGGTTTGCTTTCTTTTTTTCCCCCATAAATGACTGCTCAGCTTCACCACAGATAAGACAGTAAAAGTTTTAATGTGAGGTCCTTAAAGTTAAAAGGTTATTTAGCTTCAACAGAAAATAACAGAAGAAACAGCACTAATAGCAGCTGCATACAGCGACAGGAAGAAGAAGAAGAAGAAATCTTTTGTCCATTTTCAGAGAGAAATCTTTACAATGCTCGTTGTGAAACCTTGAGGGCAGCTGTGCACTTTTAATGGGCATGTTGGTACAGTAAAATATTTCCTTTTCAAAGCTCAATTCAAAAGCAATTTCATCCGTTTTACTGGATGATTTCATTGCATGTTTGTCGCAGGCAGTAATCAAGAGTTTTTTCACAAGGTTACATGACAGCAAAACAGTTTTCAGATGGGTATTTACTCATTGAACAAGTGAAGATTTATATTTTTTTCCTTTTTATTAGCAGGAAGTCAATAAATAACTACCTGTCACGCCAATAAAGGTAACACCTGCACGACAGAACAGCAGCACTTAGTAGCTGCCAAATATAAAGTCCATTACTGCATCACGCATACAGAACATGCTGAAATATTGATGTTCAAAACTTCCTTTTAATGAAGCTGCTAATTAGAAGATCTATAGACAGACAACCCTCCCACGCAGACACATAATTTATTTTCCTTTTATAAAATATAAACCGTGACTTTCTTTCTGCATTATCTGACCAGCATGAGTTAACATGAGGAGCAACTAGAGAAAGGTGATTAAAAACTCGTATCATCGCCCCCAGACAAAACACAGACTTGAAAGGTTAAAAGGAAACTATAAAGATCCATTTTGCAGAAGCCAAAGGACTCAAAACATAATGAGAGAAAACTAGAAGCACACTTCAGCTTCATGACTCACGTCCACTTCAGCCCTTATTGGTACGACATCCTGCTCAGAATAACATTAACAAGCTGCATCAACACCGTTAACGTACACCACGGCTCGTGTTGAGTCAGCACGGGTTATTTTGTTGCATTTCTTTCTGGTGGAAATTACCGTAAAAGAGATTTTTTGATGAGTTTAGCTGCCAGACATTCAGCAGCTTCTTCCTGATAAACACAAATTTAATTCAGTCTTATTTCTATGTTTGTAGGTGCAATCCATTTAATTTATTTAAACATATTCCAGAGGAATGGCAGCGAGGGTTTGGCCAGTGAAAGATTTTTCAGATTGCTTTTGATATGAAGCTGAACTGTAACTTTAACCACCAGATGTCACACTCGTGTCAGCAGCTGATCAGAGTGGAACATAATGAGACTGAGAGAGCACAGAGAGAATTCAGAGTAGTGTTGGTAATGCACTATTTCTATGTTGCCTCGTTTATGTTTTTGGCTTCAAAACCTAAATGTTGACATAATGGCACAGTTTTTAGTAAACAAACACACCTCTGCTCATGTTGCCGGTAGGGATGGCGTCAATTTTTTCGAATATTCGAAATTGTCATTAAATCATAAAAAATCAAATAGTTCATCATATCTGGAAAAAAAAAGTTCTATTACTGGTGCCTTGTATTAGTGGTGGGCAGCGTAGCATTTGATGATACAGTGTGGTGGGCTAGATGCCAAGCTGTAGAAGAAGAAACAAACAGAGGAGAGGGTTTCCCACGGCGGGACAAGTTAGCCCCCAGAGGGATTTAGAGACTCTGGAAGTGATGTATGGTTTTCGCCGTCGCTAACTGTGCCTAACGTCAGCAACTGAAAGCAGCATGGCTAATTAAGCCATGTCTCCGCTGATCATAAACATAGTGATTGTGAATTAACGGCATCACTAACTGTGCACAGAGTGTCTGGTGCCTGTTGTAAACAAACAAAGATCACTAAGTGAACACCTCTTGCAGCAGCACATACACACTGTACTGCTACAGAGCTAACTGCCGCTAACGGCTGCTCTTCTTAACGAGCCAGCCTCCAGCTCGTTAGCGGCTCCTTAAGAAGAGTAAGAAGGAGTCGCTGGATTTGTCTTTCTTGAAAAAAAGACAGGGTCTGAAAAGTTGCTAAATTTAGCAACAAAGTCGGGAAGTCGGGAACACTGCTTCACCGGTGGTGGGGGTGGGGGGGTGCAGGGGTTTTTATCAAATATTAATCGATTAGTACCCCACGATAATCGAATAGTAGTTTTGCCTGAAATGCACATCGTCTCGGCAGCAAATTGTGCACGGCATGTTGGACACTAATGGCTCTGTTAGTCCATTTATAAACAGACATATTATTATATTGATCATGCTGTAGTATTGTTTATAACCAGTGTTGGGAAAGTTTCTTGGAAAGTGCAGTGAGCTAAGCTTCCAGTTATTCTACAACCCTGATTCGAAAAATGTCAAAAATGTTTGTGATCTGCATTAAACTGAAAGCTGTACAAAGGAAAGATCTGAATGCTCAAAATTGTTGTTTTTTTTGTTTGTTTTTTTGTAAATATATACACATTCTGAATAAGATGCACTCAGTTTTTTGTTATGTTTAACTCAATGTTTATGGGTTTTTTTTATGCTTAACTTTTAGAACGCTTAAGGAACTTTTTTGCTAAACCTTGCTCAGTGGTTTTGTAGCCTAAACTCACAGAAACTGCAGCTTAACTGAACAGTACGTGTATGTATAGTGACATGTGTGATATTATTTTAGGAAGCTCCGCTCTGTACCGTGAGCTGCCAAACTCTCATGTGAGTCTATGGGTGGTGCTTACAAACGGTTTGTTCTGTGGTTTAGGTTGGAGATCTGGATTTTCAGCATTTTTATTTCAAATGGCAGCAAAAAGCTCAGCTGCAATGCAGAAATGCTCGGGACATTTACCAATAACACTGAGCGTCACTATATTTATGCGATACAAACTTATCACAGATTTATCATCATAAAGCCATCGGCAAAAGGGACTTTTAACTTGCCAGAATGTGCCATAATAACTGCCAGTTTGCATAAAATCACAAGGAATTAAACTTTTACCAGCAGAACCAGAAATGGACCCAACTGTAACTACTGTGAGTCTTTATACACTCCACAACATTATTGTCCTTTAGAGAAACTAACTTTTCCAATAAAATTCGAATTCAAAGTGCGTGATAGGATTAAGCAGCATTATGAGAGTTGTTTGGTATTGTATGATATTGTATTGTGCAGGCTGTGCAGAGCTTTAGGTAGCGCCCGCCGTGCATGGCTGATTGATGTCGTCATTAAACCGTCTGCTGCACCTACTTTACATGCTGCTCTCTGTCGTCTCTCCAGCCATTCGTAAGAAGAAAAAAAACCTTAAGGGTTTCACTGTACCGCTTTCTCATGACACAGGCAAAAAGTTATGCAAATATAATAATCATTCATTAGTCATTATCAGGTGGAAGTCAGCTGGATGAGTTGTTTTGCTTCGTGGCCTGAACAAAAATATGTCAATATGCATTTCTGCGGTTGGGATCACTTGAGTGTGCACGGATCTGTTTTTTCATAAACTTTTATTTATCCAGGAAATTCTACTGAGTGTGGCTCAGCCTACATTTAGACACATGCATGCAAACCTCTGCAGCCAGCACTGTGTGTGTTAAACTCTTTCTACTTGCAGACAAACTTTTTAAACTTCTCTCACAAAAAACACAAAAATCCAAGAACTAATCTGCCGTTTCTATCCAGTTATACAAAACCTCTCCAGCATTAAATTAATATCGAAAACATCTCCTTCTGATTCTTAAAACAACCACTGTCATCTGCACGAAGAGTGTTTTACATTAATCACAACTGTCAATACGGTGAGAGGGCGGGGCACGGGGTTAAAGTGATTAACTGTGTGAAATAATAAATAATAAAACAAAGCTCTGCAATCAACAGTGTCCGTTCACATCAGCAGAAAGAAAGAAAACACACATCTATGGTTGAATTAGCTGCCTTTGTTTGGCTCCTGACTTCTTTATTTTTCGGCTGATTGAATCAAAATTAGAGTGGTGGACATTAAAAACACAATACTCAAAGGAGGAGCATTGATTGTTCCCACTAGAGGGCATTCACACAAAAGTTTGGCTGTTTATTTTTTTATTTGCTTATTTGGAGGAATCAAAGGAGCTATTTGGAGCTGCAAAAACAGATATTTACTGTATGATTTATTATTTAGTATTATTTACTAAGGGTTTTTTTTTAATTTAAAAAAGGCAAATTATTTTTATTACAAATATTAACCATAAAATGGAAGCTGAAATATGTAAATTAATATATTTGGACATTATACATTTTTTACAATATTATTTAATTGCTTAGTGGTCTGAAATGTTAAATTACAGTGAATTATACGTATAATCATAATAATAATAAAACATGCACATAATTTTTGTGAATGTAATCGCAAATCGTAAAAAATGGTCAAACAACCGAAATTTAATTTTACAGATAATTTCTTTATAAAAAATACTAATAATAATATACAGTAAATATCTGTATGTAAAAATACATATTTGTAGAATACGTTTTTTAAATTTATTTCTCAACATTAATATAAAGTGTCTTGAAACTCTTGAAGACAGGCTTTTTATAAAAAAAAATATGAATTATTTAAAAAAAATGTTTACATACAACTGAAAGTTTTACTGTAAGAAAATAGAAAGTTGTGTTGATGTGATGTTTTTAACATCAATATCTTTAAGTAATTATAGTGATTATAATACAGTTAAAAAAAATCTATAATGTCCCATTATGTGAATTTACAGATTCCAACTTAAATTTTATGGTTAATATTTGTAATAAAAGTAAGTAATTTTTTCATGGCACTTAATGTAGGAAAAACAAGAAAGACCCTTAAAATAATCCAGTAAGTTTCTGTAAAATAACTTAGTCACGGTAAGATTTACAGTCAGAGTGTGTGACATGATGACTTAGTGACGTTGGCCCCGGTGTGATGAGAAAATTGTTTTCCCATAAAGAGGCCGATGTTCCCCAGCGGGAGCGTGATCGACGAGCGGCCTGACGGGACGGCAGCGAGCGGGGAACACCCTGCCAATAACCGAGGCGGAGGGAGAGTGCTGAGTGGCTCAAAACACAGCAGCTCCCTCTGCCACCGGGCCATCTGTTGATCTATGGAGCCGCACACCCACTCATCTGTCTTAGTTCAGAGCACATGATCAGGATCCGCACTCTGAGATACAGGGAGGGTTGATCTGAGCTTCACCTGGAGTAATATGAAGGGAGAGAGCAGAGAGAAGAGAGGAGAGAGAGAGGAGAGAGAGGGAGAGGGAGAGAGGGAGAGAGAGAGAGAGAGAGAGAGAGAGGGAGAGACAGAGTGAGGAGAGAGAGAAGAGGGGGAGAGGAGAGAGAGAGGGGAGAGGGAGAAGAGAGGGAGAGAGGAGAGGGAGGGAAGAGAGAAGAGGAGAGGGAGAGAGAGAGGAGAGGGAGAAAGAGGAGAGAGAGAAGACGAGAGGGAGAGAGAGAGGAGAGAGAGAAGAGGAGAGGGAGAGAGAGAAGAGGGGAAGAGGAGAGGGAGTAAAAAGAGGGAGAGAAGAGAGGGAGAGAGCAGAGAGAGGGGAGAGGGAGAAGAGAGGGAGAGGAGAGAGAGCAGGGGGGGACAGGGAGGTAAAAGTCTATCTAACAAGTGAATAGAGAGGGACATGTCTGTGGTGTGTTCAATGACTGAGGAGCTGCAGGTTTGTATGGATGTTTTCTGGTAACACAGGCTGAATTACATTATCATAGTATTACTGTACCTTATGAATGTTGCACACGCACCATTGTTTAGTACTGTATGATATTGTATTGTGGAGGCTGTACTGTGCAGAGCTTTAGGTAACACCCACTGTGCATGTCTGAAATTATTATTATGATATTAAATTATCATGAAATTACTGTATCTCCACAATGGAGGTTATGATTTCTGTTCGTCAGCAGAATTACAGCAAAACTGCTGGGCTTTTTTCACAAAATTTGGACATCACAGGGCAGAACTATTTTTCACTTAAGTGAACACTGCAATGAAGGCAATTTGTGCTGATTTCATGTGGTGTTGAAATAATGGGAAAAAAGCAGTTTGTGATCTGGAATATTCACATGGATATTGCGCTTGAGTTGGAACAACAACTTGGAAAGTCTGTGAAAATGTTGCTTCAGATTTCATGGTGAACCTGATCTGTTCCCTGCTTTTTACGTTGTTATGCAAATACTGGAAACATCAACATGTTGGGTAATTTCGCTGAGCAATAAAAATACATCTTCATTGTTTCCATCCCCAACAACTGGACTGCATTATGGCAATGTTTGCCCTAATTGCGTGATGCTTTCTGTTCTAATCCCTGCCAAAAGACTCCAAAAATATGCAAAAAAAAAAGGCTTTTACCATGTTGTTATTTCATATATATGTATTTGTTTTGATTTAAACATGCTATATCATGATAAACTATATATTGTTAATGAGACATGAATATCTATGTTGGGATTGAAGATTTTGGCTCTATCGTCCAGCCTTACAGTGATAGAAAAAAATTAAAAGAACACCCTTATTCTTCAATTTCTTGTTCATTTTGATACCTGGTACAACTAAAGGTACATTTGTTTGCTCATATAGCTGATACGAGTTTAATTTAAGAGCTGATATCTAGACATTTTCCATGGTTTTCTTAAAAATGATTTTGATTATTTTCAAGAAAACCATGGAAAATGTCTAAGCCTTTAGTTGTACCAAGCATTAAAATGAACAAGAAATTGTAGATATAGGATGGTCTAATAATTTGTTCCATGACTGTAGATATTATTAACCATTGATAAAAACATTATTTAGAAGTCGTTATAAAGAAGGTCACATCTTGTTTTCTAAGTGTCAGATTTTAGTTAAAAGGAAAACACAGCGACACAAGCGTACATCCAGTTACATGCAGTAAACTACTTTATGTTATCAAACTTGCTGGAGACACAGAGAGCCACTAAACGGTTTGTTGCAGGATGAATAAATGATTATAAAGTCGTTCTGTATCTGTCATCAAGCTCGCCTTCAACATTTCACCCACTCAAGACGCCGGATCGATGACCGCTGTCAGCCAATGAACGCCTTCTCAGCTGCACCCACAGCGTCTGCTGGGCAAGAGCCAATGAACCACACACACACACACACACACACACACACACAGCCTCCAGCTTAATTCATCTATTTTTAATCCAGCAGCATCTTTTTTGTCACAGACCTATGGAACAGGGCCGAGCAGCGCTGTGCAGACGTGTTTCCTGACTCTGACGACACCTTTGGTGATAAGCGGTCGCTGCTCTGGTGTTTTGCATTTACTGCAGCCGCTGGCTCAATATAATCTATTATTAAATACTATTTATTCCCAACAAATTGCTATTGTTGCTTCCATTAACACAAAGACAATAACTTCCCGTGCAGCAGCAGCAGCAGCAGCAGAAACAGAAACAGAGTGGCTCTCACAGGCGAACAGCAGAGTAAGGGCTTTCTCACACAATCCACCGGCCGGCTCATTACTGTATCGGCGAGGTAAGAAATGTGTTTTATTTATATGAAAAAGATTGCAAATGATTCCTTTAAGGCGCGGCAAATCACCCAGACTGCTTTTAAAAGTGAAATGTCCCCGAG
Organism: Centropristis striata; assembly: GCF_030273125.1. Lineage (NCBI taxonomy): Eukaryota > Metazoa > Chordata > Actinopteri > Perciformes > Serranidae > Centropristis > Centropristis striata. The sequence goes on from NC_081518.1 coordinate 15,865,025, forward strand.
GCTCATTGAGAAAGGTCAACAGCAGGGACGAGCTGAGCCTCAGGAAAGTCACAAGTACAGTGCATTTATATTTCCAGCAGCGGTGGCGGCTGGGTATTGCCCAGCAATGCAGCACTTTATTAAGGGCCACACTGCTTGCATGAGTAAAACTATTTTCATCAGCAGACTGTCAGACAGCCTCTGTGCACTCCCTTGACAAATGAGGAAACAATACTTTATAAAAGAAGCCGTGGCGGTGGGTGTTTTTCCGTATAGTAAGCCACTCTCACCTCCAATACAAACGGATGAAAGTCGCCGATAACACAACTCCAACTGTGTGTGTGTGTGTGTGTGTAGTTTTCATGCTCTGAAACACGGCGTCAGTAGATAACTATGTCAAGCAAAGCTGAGTTATTAGGAGACGGCTGACCCAAATACAAACATGCACGCTTGTGTTTAATTCAGAGCCATTGATTTCCTATTTCCAATTAATAATTGTAATTAGTGGCAGCATAGTTCAGGCGGTGCGGGACGTGGGTCGATGAGGGGGAGGGCGCTGACGGAGGACAGGCCAGATGGATGACACAATTTACTGCTCGCAGGCTCGGAATAAAGTGTCAGTTTACTGTGACACTCTCTGCAGCTGTTTGTGCGTCTACGTGATTGAGTTTGTACAGATTTTCCTTTAGAGGAGGCTGTTTCATGTCCAGATAATAAGCCGGGAAAGTCGGAGCCGCGTTAATCAATAAACGGTTATTTTAACACCTCTGTATGATTTTTTTTTTTACTTTTACAATTGTGCAGTTTTTACCCTTCTGAACCTCAACGAGCCGTTTCAGGTCGTTTTTTTGCTGTTTTTATATTTTACTCTTTGTCCTTTGTATTTCACTGCAATATATAAAATATATATAAATAAAGTCCTGCAGCTCTGTGGAATCAGCACAATCATGGCTAGAAGTAGGAACAACTCAAACATGTCTTAGTGCAGAATAACACAGTTAAAAAGTATCCTGAATATTGTAAAAAACTGTTTTCTCCACATATTGTACATATTGAAGTATTGTCATGTTTCCAGCCTCTCCTCTCTGCTCTGTGTAAACAGCCTCTCTTGTCCTCTCCTCTCTGCGCTGTGTAAACAGCCTCTCCTGTCCTCTCCTCTCTGCTCTGTGTAAACAGATTTTCAGTGAATATTTGTCACGTGACCGTTGGTCTCAGCAGAATCAATCATGTCTTCTCAGTGTCTCTGAGGAGCAGAATTGAATGTTTTTAACAGGATCTGGTTAGTGCAAACACTTTTTTTAAATGACACATGGAGAATAAAGAGATTCTGACACAAATATCAACATTTTAACAAAAGTTTTGGTCACATTTTATAATGGAAAATTTCAAAACCTATGATTGGTTCAAGGACTGTCAGAAAAGTTCTCATTTCTACGATAAACTGTGTATTTTTGGTGATCTTTTAAAGGGGTCACAAAAGACTATACAAAAATATAAAAAGACATCTAATCATTGTGTGTTTTCCAAGTGTTAGATTTTAATTAAAATAACAATGCACATCCAGACTACATTATCAAACATGTGTTCTATGCACAGCTGCAGACGATGAGAGAATGTCCAGATAATGAGTCGCTGTATTAATAAACGCTGGAACTGAAGAGACATCTCATCAGGCCTGCAGTCATTCTCAGAGTCTTTACGGACTTCTTAGCTCTGCACTTTTCCGATTGTTCTTTAGGACTAAATAATTGCTTTCATTAGCGTCCGTCAACAACTTTGATGCATGAGACGAGGCAACCTTTCACTGGATCACTAATGTTTTCTTTATGTGAGTGTTGGTCTCACTCAGGCGGAGTCCGGTTCGTTTTTTTCTTGAGCAGTAATTGCATTTTAATGATCTCCTTTTATGCAAACTTGGGGCATAAATTTGAGTTCAGGTCTAATGGCTGCTGGCAGCTGGCTGTCCTCCCACCGACCCGCTGATAAATATAAAGAGGTGAGAGGGGCACGGCAGACAGCTGATGGCGCCATTTGGCCGGGGTCAGAGGTCAGCCGTCATCTCAGTTACTGAGCAGGAGTTGCCCACTGGATGTCCACCAGCTTCAGTGAAGACAGTTAAGAACAAGAGCATCATTAGTTATTTTAAAGGTTTATTTGTCACTTTGGTACTGGCACTTTTGGTTTGCATAAACATGATAAAAGAGCGATTATTATTTTTGTTGTGCAGTGAACTGATGCATCTTTCGGCAACTAATGAACATGGACGTTGTCAGTTAACATCACTGACACACTGCACACAGCAGCGACATGCTGCTGTGTTGAAATTTGTTCCCTTGACAACACGAGTTCCCTTCTGTTGAAATGAGCCGGTGTTACGGTTTAACGAGTGACCCTGTTAACTGGAGATTCAGTTGAACGTGCTGTTGCTGCTCGTAGTGACGTCAGCTGTTGAAAACTTAAACAGATGTTCACTTGACTCAATTTTCAATACATGTTTTACTGTGTTATTATCAACACCAACCACTGATGTAAGTTAATATGAGCAACAGTCGACATATTCAGGTCAAAAATCACCAGTAAACACAATCAAACTTAAAACACTGCTAGTGTTCATGTGAATATTTGAAGGTTTATGAACAAAAAATATTTTATTACCTCCAGGTCTGCTGCAACTCTCAACTCTTAAAAATCAAGACTGAATACCTATTTGCCACTGCCTTTCCATTGTCATTTTATATATGTCTCTTTTAAATGCTTTTAATGTTTTGTGTAAAGCACTTTGAATAACCCTGTAGTTTAAAATTACTATACAAATAAATTTGCCTTGCCTTCATTTTATGCAAATTGTACCGGCTGTGAGTGAAAAAACAAGTCAAAACGTTTTGACAAAAAAATGGAAGAAATGAACGTGAACAAGCTCAGTTTTGGTTCATTGAACTTTAAGTTGTGGACGAAAAGTACTTCATTAAAATCTGTGTGAACTATATGCATTAATTATTTAGGTTTCATGTTATCTTTGAATAAATATGATGTACTATGAGCCAGCAGGCTGCACAACACAATGTTTTCATGACTGAATTTAAAACTTTGAATTGGAAGATTTATCTTAAATTGAATCATAAATTATCAATAAATTATACACAGTAAAGATATACACACTCCATATTTGCATGTGCTTTATACAGATTATTGATATTTGTCCATCAAAATTCTGAATTGTGAGCATGTTAGTATAAGTAGGCCTCATAATAGACGACAAATAATGGAAAATAATGCTTGGCCCCATCTGCTCTGTTTTCATATTTTTATTTATTATATATTAGTTTGTTGTTAATATTATCATCACCATCACCATCATCATTATTATTAATATTATTGTATTTTTATTTACGCCCATTGCAGAATATGCAAAATTAAATTAATTTATGATAACACTAGGGCCGGGACTTTAACGCATAAATTAAGATAAATTAATTACACAAAAATTGACACATTTTAATCGCACTTATTTTTGCACCGCGGAACGTTTCTCACTGGATGAGTTTCAGGCGGACCGATTATACTGGAGCACCAACTAGCGTTCATGAGTTCAGACAACAACAAACCACAGTGAACATGAAGGAAGAAGCTGATGAGAGCGCTTTGGCCCCGTGGATGATGGGACATTTTGTTACAAAAAACCAACGGATGGAAGCGTCGATAAGAGCATGGTTGTGTTGCTATGCAACAAGGAATTCACATATCATCGCAGCACATCCAGCCTCAAGTATCACCTCAATGCAAAACATATAGCAGCTAGCGGCTAGTGTAGTAGCTAGCATGGATTGTGTTTTACTTAAAAAAACTAAGTATTCTAGTTTACAGAAGGTCTACCTACCTATAGGCTACCTGAATTTATGAAATGTACTATATTTCTAAATATGCTATTGCTACACTTAATGGCAAAATTGCACTGGTCTGTTGGACTTGAACAAAAATAAACTATATTTTTGTTGCTTAAGCTTATGTATTCCGTCATTATTCCATGGTATACTAAAAATCCATGTGAAAAAAATTACTTCTCACTGTTCTCAGGTCAAATATTTATATGTGATTAATTTCGATTAATTAATTACAAAGCCTCTAATTAATTAGATTAATTTTTTTAATCGAGTCCCGACCTTTACTGTGACATGTTTCACCATAGCTGTTATTTCATACTCTTGCACAATCTAGTTGTTTTTTGGTGAATGTGTTGTTGTTGTTTTTCCCTCTGCTGTGTGGTCTTTGTGTTTGTCCTGGAGGTCACTTCCTGCTGAGGGAGCAGTGGACTCTCATCTGATCCTAAAGTTGGTGTTCGCTCACAGTCAGTCCATGCGGCGTCCTATAGAGCCGAGCAGCTTTAGGGGATCCTTCAGGAATCAACGCGGCAACCTTCTTCTCGCTCGGAGGTCACGGCGGCTCCCTCGCCAGCACCACGAGGCCCCTTGAGAAAGGTTAAGACGGCTTGAAGTGCAAAATGACTGAAGAGGAGGAGAGGACAAGGAAATAAAGAGAATGAGGAGACCGCTCTTCTTCTTCTTCTTCTTCTTCTTCTCTGAGCAAATGTAAAGTAGAGGAAGACAGCCGATGAATAATTCCTGGCCATTTTCAAAGTCAAAGCGAAGTCAGTCGTGTGGGGAGGAAAAAGATCTATTGTGCCGGCCACTTCGGCTGAAAGGCAGTGGTGGACGATAAACAAGTTAGTTTGGAAATTAATCAGAGTGCATATAGAGAGAGAGAGAGTGGGGGAAATGTTGAGAGGGCAGGCAGAAAGCAGCGCCGAGTGGGCAAGTCGTTATATTCCTTAATGGGTTGTCTGTCACGAGGTTCGGCCAGCGCGGCTCACGTGGCATTAGAAGGAAAATGGGTAATCAAAAGGTTTCCGAGGTGAGGTGCCAGTCCATTTCCCCTCGACTCTCACACACATGATTGATGGCACACGCTGCCTCGGAGGGAAGGACTCTCAGGAAAAACAGCAGCATGAAATTTGTTTGCTGATGGAGTCCGTTTCCTCCACATCTGTTAAAGAGCACAAAGCCACAGACTGTGTGGAGAAATCCTGATTAGCCGCTTCGATATCAAACTAATCCAGAGTTCGATATGTTTACATCACAAGTTGCAGTTTCATCCTATAAAGGAGAAAGTTAGACGGCTCGTCCAGCCTTTTCTCTGCACGGTGAATACTAATTACAGTCATCTCTCACCGGTTTAATTTTCACACGTTTTTTAACACGAGTCCATTCTGTTTTAAACATTTTCATTATATATTTGCAGGTTGGCATTTTTAGCAGCAGCCATTCATTGTGTTTCTATTCTGTAATTACCTCTCTGGATAATAGTTCTTATTGTTAGTGGTGGAGTCAGTCTGCCATTCACTCACATGGGACTGAAATCATCTGTGCGCACGCACACGCACACGCACACACACACACACACAGATAGATATTTTTGTGGTTGCAGAAGCCTCCCAGTTTACTGACGGCTCTCTGCAGCTCTATCACAGCTGTGAAAACATTTTCTACAGCTGCTGCTTTAAGACATTAAATGCATTAAATTAAAAGGAGCTGTTGGATGACAAGGTGACTATTATTGTGAAACAGCAACAGGAAATGCAATGTCTTTGTCACAACAAAACGTGTTCATTTCCTACATAAGCAGATAAATAGTAGTAGTAGATAGATTAATAGCAACTATCTCACTGGTCGGCCTCCGTTTGGTACTTTTGGCCCTCTCTCCGGTCAAATCTGCAATGTTGCCCTTTCCGGTGTTTCACGAGCATTTAGAATAATCCACCACTGGAATAGGTAGAATTGATTTATTCATATTTAACAATCTATGTGTGATTTCTTTTCTTTCTTTCTTTTATGTGCATGGAGATTTACATATGCATATTTTCTTTGTGCGGGCAGTGCATTTTATTTATTTTGTTATTCTCGTTAGTGACCTGTCAATCAAAGGTAGCCACGCCCCAAATCAACGATTCTAAATTGAACGAGTATTTACACTATTAACATCAAATTGTCTTGAAGAACTTATTAAGACCATAGTGTTTTCCTAAAAAAAATTCTGAGGTAATAAATCATGCAAGTTTTCTAATTTTGTATTGAAATGAATGGACAGAAATGTATTTGCAGCCACCGTCAGCGCCCCCTGCTGGAATTTTCGGTAGAATGCAGCTTAAGGCACTTCCTGGTTTGCCTCCCAGCTCAGAGGTTGCCGCCTGATTCTGATACTGATCATTACATTTTCAGTGGGTCAAGGTCTGTTTCTGTCTCAGCTACTAACTTTGCAAACTAATTTTCATGATGCTAAAGGTTGTGGTTAGCTATCTATTGTTAGCAAGAGAACATCTAAAGTCACAGTGTACCATTTCATACCAGTGGAGCAGCTTGTAATGCTTATTACCAAAATAGATTATCTTTGACTTCTTCAAAGGTAACTGGAACATTTTAGTCACCTAAAAATGCCTTGTTCAGCGTTTGGTACTGAAATACACTCAAATCAGTCGTCCAAACACTGTGACGATCACAGTAACTGCAGGAGCCCATAAATCAACCAGGATGACTCTATAAAGATGATCTTTAAGTGTGTATTACTTTACTGTATGTGCAGTTTACTTCAGTTTTATTTTCTTTTAATGTCTCTAATGCATTATGTAAAGCACTCCCTATTACCTTGTAAATAAACTTGGCTCGCCTCACAGATACTGATGATACTGTATTCTTGGAAAACACAAACACACTTTTATATCTCAGGAGCTCTCTGCTGGTTGTTGGAGCCCACTGTCTCACTGTTTTGTTGCACCATAAAAGACGAGAGAAATTCTATAAAAATGCACAAATGAGGTCTTCTCCTTCAGTAGTTTTTCTGTTATCAAATCTCAGATTATTGAGCTGGCAGGTTTAACTAATGAGCACTGAGTGGGTCACAGTGCAGAGTCCTATATAAACAGTCTTTGCTTGTGTTTTCCCTTTAAACCACTTGAGCTTTGTTTCAGCTCTAATGAATCACTTTGTCCCATCACGGCATCGACACACAGGTGTTGTGTTGTGACCAGCTGCAGAGCCTCGCTGACACACTTTATTAGAGTTCTCCTGCTGCGTTTCCCACATATGTGAGAAGTTTTTTTTATGGTTTGCAAACAAATCACGTTGTTAGAAAAAAGAAAAGATCAGGAAACATTTGGTCGTTTCACAGTAAAATGTTTTTGTGCATAAAATGATGCTGAATGGATCAAAACCAACATCAAAACTTTAAGAACGAGAGATTTTTTTAATAAAGGCCAATGCGATGAGCACATTTGGTGCATTTTGTTTATAAGTTAAACAGCAAACAAATTTAGATTTTTAAGTTTATTTGCATATTTGACTGACATTATTTTCTGCAGTAGATGTTGCACGTGCATTTACATGTGCATCTCAATACATTAGAATATGATGGAAAAGTCCAAAGTCAAACAGCACCGACCAAGTATTGAGTCATATAGATGGACATACTTTTCAGAGGCCAACATTTCCATATTAAACATACTTTTTTAAAAATTGGTCTTTTGTAAAATTAAACTTTTTTATTTTAGGTCTTGATTAAATTAAGCAATAGTCATTATAATTAGAAAAAATTCAAGAAATTTAGACATGAAATGTTTCATTCTGTGTGTAATGGATCTATATAATGTGTTATTTCCACTTTTTTAATTGAATTACTGAAATAAATAAACTTTTCTATGAAATTCTAATTTGAGATTCACCTGTTGGTAATGTCTTCACTTGTTGTTGGTTAAATTTAATCTAAAATTATTAATTTATTTTTCTTGTAGAGCTACCATGCAGCTGTCAGTAGAGATGTCTGATTGTCTTCATGCATTAGATGTCATTCATACAACGAGCAGCATTAAAACTTTCACATTATTTTGGTTATTTTAGTTATCGTAATTATGTTCAGTATCGAAGGTCTGACTTTGCACTAAAAGGTAAATTATGTAATTTTACTGCATTAAAATGTCTAAAAACAACTAGACCTGATGATATATTTAGTTGAGGTGTGTTCTTACTAGGCCTGTCACAATAATTACTATATCGACTAATTGTTCAATATATATAAATGGACACAAGTTTTTTTCTGGACTCAATATATTATTGTTTATATGCGTGACTTTTTTCTGGGAAAATATATTGTCCTAAAAAATGTGTAATGGTGACAGTCCTAGTTCTTACATCATCACAGATGTTTCCAACAATTTCAAACCAGAAAACTCTGTAGTTTTGATCACAGTATCAGTGTTGTTAATGGCGTCGTATCCCCTTCTTGCATACATTGAATTTTCATCCAATTGGAGTAGGGTTGTCAAAAGTATCGATACTCCAAAAAGTATCGATTCTAAAACGTATCCGGATACGATACTCATTTTCAAAAGTATCGAGTATCTGAAGCTTGTTATCATAGTTGCAGTTTCTTTTTGCACAACTGTTTTTTATTATAAATATTTAACCTGTGGTTCTGTTCATTTTTACATGATGCATTTTTCTTGTTAATAAAAATATGTCTGTTAAATTTTGGGGTCTTTGTTTTTATCCTTGTGGTATCGAAAATAGTATCGAGTATCGAATATTTTGAGTATCGGTATCGAGTTGAAGATTTTAGTATCATGACAACCCTAAATTGGAGCCACATTTTAATGATACACTTTTGAGACCTTGGTGGTGTTTAACTCTATATTTGAACTGGATGAAGGATTTCTGTCATCAGATGTCTGAATGTGAAGTTATCACAGAAACAAGCTGAGCAACCCTTTTCAGCAGCTTGACTCTCAGCTCCTCCAGGACGTCATGTGTGCACCAAAATGCATCAGAGAAACACTGAATTTTAACATGAAACTGTAATATTCAGTATTTCGATTGCTTTAATCAGCAGCTCTGTTTGTTGTGGAGAGGAGGAGACCTCTGAGGATAATTTGGCTTCTACTAAAAAAAACCCTGAACAATGAAACATGAAAGGAATCCTGACAGGGAGAAGCTGACTGCAATGATCCCACGCTACTTCACTGTGTCACAAGTCTTCTGTTATTGTTTTTATTTTTCGTTTGACCCTTAATAGGGCAACCTTTGAAATACTTGCATATTCCAAATTTCAACCCTAGAGAATATTGGAGGATATTACATACAGCCAGAATGTGTGAAATGTGTAAAAAAAAAAAAAAAAAAATCATACTTCGCCCTAATATGCCGTCATAGTCAAGTTCTCCTCGTACAAGTCATTGTGGAATAACATGACTGTTTCTTGCAGATTTTTTTTCTAAATATGTCATTTTTACATTGGAGGTGAAGGTCAATAAAGTAAGTAAATCCACTGGATTTACCAAATACGGTTCTTCGCCCGATAAAGGGTTAAAGCTCAAAAAGACTTGGACTTCTCTCCTCACTGCAGGTGCTACAGGCTCATATTAAAACTGTAATAGTTTTGATTAAGAGACCCCTCGCAGCAGATTGTGTGTTTAATAAAACAGAAGTGCCTGAAAACCGAACAAACTTGAATGCCTCATGTGTCTTATCTGTCCTCTGTAGCTCTAGTTTGTATTTTTTGGGGGAAATGAACCACATTTTTTAAAATCTAAACCCTGCGTCCTCGGGTTTACCTGCTCAGTCTCTTATATTCCTAAACAGCGTCGAGAGTGTGAGAGCAGCCGTCGTGTCATAACAAGAGTAAACATCCTGCAGCTGTCTGCTGTACTGAAATAATGAGGGTCTGAAGGTGTTCACACATCACACTCTGCTGTTACACATGCATGTGAAGGAGCCTGGTGACATTTATGAAGTGGTTTTAATAAAACTATGCAGTTTAAGTGTAACAGTGATGATATGGAGCGTTCACAATGGTGCTTTAAAAAGAATCCACTCAGACATTCACAAGCATTGTTACGGCTCCTCAGGAACTTATTTCAAACTTTGATCATATGCTTCTGACATCTGGCACCAGTGTTATCTCACATTCTGCTGGAATGGGCTGTTTTCATATTCAAATACATATCATATCTGCAGTAAGACTCTTTTTCTGCCAGCAGTAAAAGTCTGTAAAATATTCTCACAAAACACAAAAAGCCTCTCTGACATTTGAGCATTTTGCCTTTTCACCGGACAGATGGCAGCTTTTGATTGTGTTTCTCGCTGTAATTTAACAAACTGCAGGAAATGCTGAAGGATCATTTTTCTTCCGCTCACGAGAAGCGGGACAAGAAGCCCACGCTCCAGAGCCTCGTGCTGAATCACACGGCCCGCTCCCCTTTTGTTGGAGATGGACATTGCTGCGCCAAACAGCCGAATGCACGCAGCCAATCACCCCTCAGGGGTTGTGGTGAAATTTGATTAAAAAGTTTGTTGGTAAATTAATTTTGACCAAACACAAGGGGCATGCTGATGCGGCTGTAGCCGTTAATTGGACTTGGCAGCGGGGCAAGTCCACTCGTCAGCGTTGTGTGTGTGTGTAGCTGTGTTCGTGTCGAGCAGGACAATCAGCGTCCCTGAAGACCGAGTGTATTATCACTGAGGACCTAAATGAAGTGCCAGGATAAACACACACTCTGTAATGTCTTTCAGAGTGGAACAAGGACAGCAGTGTGTAACAGCGCCTGCACAATATATGCAAACACGTGTCTGACCGGCTTATATAAAGCAACAGCAGGTACTTTTATCTCTGCTCCCCTATGCATTCCCTTGATGTGGATCAGTGAGGCCCTCCATACGTTCTCTCTTTGTAATTATACGTTTCTATGATCCGCTCCTCTCATGTGGCATTCCGCACAAACTCGCTGCATCATTCCTGCAAAGCTGCACTTAATGACTCGCTGAACTCAAGTCTGCTGGGTAATGAAAGATACACTCTGTCATAGAGCCACTCCTGGACGGGTTCAGGGCCGGACAGAGCTCAGGAGGACTGACGGCTAATGGTAGCTGACCTCACAGTATCTCCTCCTCCTCCTCATCCTCCTCCTCCTCCTGCAACAGGTATTAGCTACCTAATGAACTCGATGCTAATGAGCAGCAGCGGGAGTTCAGAGTCTCACTCTCGGGTGAGCTGCAGCAGATACCAGCAGCAGAACAGACTGTAGTGAATTATAGATACAAACTAGGCAGGATATTGATTCTCTTTTTGTTTCTCCACTTGGCCTCTTAACATCACCGTAAAATGAAATTACAGCGTTTTTCTTAACGATTAAGAGTAAAAGTGGTTTAAAACAAAAGGGGTAAACTCTTCTCAGGAGATAATCCCTTTAAAGCGTGGCTGAATTATTTCACATCCTCTGAGAGCGAGTCGCAGCGTCTGGGTCTGAGGTGAAAAGGTTTCTGTGACATCTCATTAACCTCACAGTGAGGAGCTGCACTGGATTGTGGTGCATTAATATATGTAATGTGTTGAATTTCTCATGCTAGTGAACATATGACTCAGCGGTGAGAAAAATAGTCAAACACAGAGCTGGAATATGACTAAGTACATTAACTTAGGAAGAATTATGATATTTTTGTACTTTTATTGAGTATTATCAGTTGACTTATGGTGCAAAAAAAGGCCAAAACAGCAATATTTTACTATAATAATCTGAGTATCGTTCTTATGCCAAACCATCTGATTTCTTATCCAGGGTTAAGCCACATTTTTATGATGCACTTTTTAGATTTTAGTTGGGTTTTTTGTCTTTTTATAGAAAAATATATTTTCTAAGCGCTTCACCAAAACACCCTAATGTTGTCTGTTTTAACTCTATGTTTGGAGTTATTCTGGATCTGAAATGATCAGAAAAACAAGCTGAGCAAACAAGCTTGCAGCCCCTCCAGGACGTCCTGTGGGCACCAAACTGCATCAGAGAAACACAGATTTTAACATGAAACTGCTTTATTCAGAGTTTTTACTGGTTTTAATCAGCAGCTCTGTTTGTGTTGGCGAGGAGGAGACCTCTGTGGATAATTCTGCTCCTGAATCACGGAGGAACTAACAGGGGGAAGGCGACTGATGTCTTTTGTTGTTGTTTTAATTGCGCTGCACAAAATGTAATATTGCGATTAGCTCAGAAGACTTGAAGAAAAATAGATTTTGAACCCGCAACCTCTTCGACTGTGGAAAAAACAACATGGTCTCACAGGAATCCATGAAATAGCCACGGATTCGCTTAACTCAAAATCTGTGGAATAGCCACGGAATAACTCAAATTCTGTGAAACTGACACGGATTTCGCTACAATGCAAGTTAATGACAGTCATATCTCGTGGCTATTCCAACATACAAAGTGATTATGTACATTCACTGAGTGAATATTTAGAAAATAAAACATATATTTCTCGCTAGAAATGTGATCAAAATCCATTTTTATGCAGAAACTAAGTCAAAATATAGATTTTTTCACAAAAAATGAGAGAACTGTCCGCCATGTTTTTTGTTCTGACCGCCGGGAGCTTGAAAGTCACGTGACTTGGAACAACCAATAGGAACAAATATCCAGGGAATAGCCACGGGATATGACTGTCATTAACTTCCATTGTAGCGAAATCTATGTCAGATTCACGGAAATTTGAGTGATTCTGTGGCTATTCCACGGATTTTGAGTTAAGTGAATCCGTTGCTATTTCACGGATTCCTGTGAGACCAGGTTTGAGAAAAAAGAGCGATGCAAACTGAAGCACTGCACTGGTTTCAGTCTGTTTCTTGTGTGACCTTAGAGGAGTGGTGAGAGGACGTATAGTTCTGATCCAGAGAGGAATATATATCCTCCCATCTCATAATTAACTCCACTCGTGTTTGCTCTCAGCAGCTCTTTTTGTTCCAGGTTTAAACAAACGTGTTCTAACACTTTGTGCTCTGAGGACTTTAACTCTGCTGCGGGTCGACTGCCGGGGACCTTGAACTCGCCGACCTTTCCGATAAAAAAATACTAAATAACAAGGGTGAGTGAGCCTCGGTGTCTAATTGTAATAGAAGTAATCTTCATGAAAGGCCACACTGCACACTGCTCCCAGGGGTTTTTGTCTCTCATTGAGTCTCTAGCAGCCTATCAGCTCCTAGCGGGAGCTTAGTTCCTCCTTTCCTACGGTGAATTGCCTTAAGGCGGCCTCGACTTTGTTCCCTCGTCTCCCAGCGGAGGGGTGACCTTCCCGTCCCATTCAGCGGTGCAGAGTCACTGCTGATGTACCTGCGGGGATTGAAAACCCATCTCCTCAGGAAACATGTCACGTCCGTTTGTGCCCTCCGCTCCCCTCACTCCTCCAAATCACACCTCCGTCTCCTCGTCTTACTCCTGTCTTCTTACAAGGAACTTAACCTTTTACACCGGCTGCTTATTTCCTCTTTAAGTTGTTTACCTGCTTCATCTCTCCACCGGTGTTTTCCAGCAGCAGACGCAGACAGACAGACAGACGGGACTAAATGCATTTCTGACACCAGGAGTGGATATTCATGTCGCTATTTCACAATCTAATGATGAGTTGTGCTGTTGTTGAGCAAAAGAGCACATCAAAGAGAATTAATTTTCCGTAACATTAGTGAAATAAATTAATAAGTTCCCTCCAAGGTTGTCACAATACCATGGTTTTTTTTAACTTTGATACAATATTAGCATTAAAGAAATTGATACTCGATATCATGGTGAAAAAGAAAATAAGTGCTAACATTTTTACCTTTGCGTCATTGAACACATACTGGAATAATGTGTTGAAATGAATAATGTATCAGTACTTTTGAAAAACTTAGTACACTTAATGACCAAACAAGACCTTCAAAATGAAAGAAACAGATATAGCTTATTACAAGTCATAAATATGACTCCCAACTGTGACCAGTAATCTAATCTCAAGGTCCAAGATTTTTCTTAACTTTTAACCAAATTTCATCATTGCCAAGTTGTCAAATAATTTCTGTAATGTAGAAAAAAATTAAATGATTCACGACATCTAAGCTTACTCCATTTGTTGACAAAGGTTGTGAGTAGACATTTGCACACAAGTAAGGATGGGCGTTTAGAAGAAACCTGCAAACTGGAACATCTATAACGTTAACGATCAATGAATTGATTAATCGCTACGTTTTTATATATATACTCCAGTATGTATAAAAACATGCATACATGGGCAAAATACTCGATATATATACAGTACTATGCAAAAGCCTGTTTTGACAACAGGCACTTTTATTTTGAAAGGATGAAAAGAGACTTCCTGACGATCATAAAACTCCCCTGAGATTAAACTGTAAAGAAAACATCAAGGAGATTAATGTTTTATGTTTTAGCCCCTGAAGAGGCATGAGCTTAGTAGTAGTTTCACAGTAATCTGCATATTTAAATGTGTTTTGTGTTTAAATAAGTTTTGGATAAAATTAAACCTAGTAATTCATGCCAGCAAGGTTTGATACAGTAAGCTAGTTTTGCTCAAAACAATACTCTGTGTGTTTTATAATAGTTATTGCAACTTTCATAGATAAAATTAAATTTAAAAAAAGATACAGATCGAATAAAAATTCCACGTGATTGACCAAATTCTTAACGACCATTAATTGATTATCAATTAATTATTGCCATCCCTACACAGAAGTCAAACTTTTTTGGCTTCATGCATTGAGCAACTGTCATAGGAAAGAACAGAGCCCTGCCTCCAACACTGTCCCCAACTCTCTTTATTCATACGGAATACCTTGAATGTATGAAGAGAAGCGCTCTTCATTGAGAGATTGAAAGTTGCTCAGGCGGTTACTGACACAAGTTCAGCGTGGTGAACTCTGAGCAGTATCTGTGTTGTTCACGTGGGCGGCAACAGTTTCAAAGATCTACAGCGTGATCCTATTACTCCCCCTCTGACTGGACTGCAGGCAGAGACTCATGGCATGGCGCTGTGAACGACCTGAACTTTCAAAGTTTTCTTTATCGTCAATTAATCCGATGAAAAGAGCATATCAGGCAAGTCTCTCTGACCTCCCTGCACTGTCTCATGTATCATAATAATATATTTCAAACAAATATAAAGTTCAGGTTTCCTCAAACAGCTGGTTACCAGTGATGTAGTACTTGAGATTGGTCTTGGTCTCGAGACCGGTCTTGAGACCACCACCCTTTTGAAGGTATGGGTAGTATTAGATTCTTTTTTTATGATTTAACTTTTATTGAGTTTTTACAAGACCACACTAATTAACTCCAATTAAGAAAAGGGGAAAAAAAGGAAAAAAGGGGCAAAATTAACATTAACAATCTTATGATAATAAAACATAAATAAAAATAAATAAATAAAACAATAAAATAAAAGTAAGTACATAAGAAGTCCAAGACAGGTACAATTAATCCATGCTCAATATGTTGATTCACTGTCTACAAATAGTCTTCCAGTAAACATTTCCCTGTCATGAACCCAGTCTGCCTCCAACTCATAGACTGTATATAAATAATGGACGTAGTCACCGTGACGTCACCCATTGGTTTGTGGCCTGCCCGTTGGAAGCCTCGAGTTCAGCGTTATACTCGTATATAGATACGGGGAGCAGACCATATCTGGACTGTGGAGGAGGAGAGGGATCTGATCACTGACTACAGCCTCTCTACACCTCAACCTGACTGAGAGAAGCTGCTGCTAATTCATGTTAGCATTAACTGGAGCATTAACTACATTTTAACAAAAACAAAATGTATCTTTCTTACCTCAGAAAACTGAACAGTGACTCCTTGGAGTGTCTGTTAGTCCAACCAAACACTGAACAAGACATTCAAATAAACTGTCATTAAGTGAAAATACAGTGAAAGGGTCAAAGTTATGAGATCAAACCGCTAAACGTCCTCTTTCCTATCTATATAACGTTATATATTATTGACACGTTGCCGTGGATACGCATTGTTCTGCTTCTCTCCTGATGACGGCTCGCCTTGTTAGTGACCTGTCAATCAAAGGCAGCCACGCCCCAAATCATACGATTCATACGAAATTTCTGAGGTAATAAATCAAGTCAGAAGTTTTCAAATTTTGCACTGAAATGAATGGCCAGATTTTTTTTGCAGCCAAACTTAGCGCCCCCTGCTGGAATTTTCGGTAGAATGCAGGTTTAAGGCACTTCCTGGTTGGCCTCCATACTCAGACACGGAGATTGCCGCCTGCTCCACCTTCATTTCCATGCCGGTCCCCCAAGAACAGCCCATAATGATCAGTGTATGTAGATACATTTTAGCTACCCTGTAAAGAATATAGTCGTAAAAATTAGTATTTGATTCTATATATTAAACAATAAACATTTACACCACATTTAATTAAATCATGTCTCATGAACAAATGGCCAGACAAGCCTACTGCAGGGGATTACAATGTGTTTTGCATGACAAATATCTGACTGGCTGTGTTCCCCATCCACCTTCTATTGTTTCTTTGAAGTGTCTCTCACTACTATGTAATGTCTGGTTTATGTATGTTAATTACATTAAGACGCGACTTCATCTGTAACAACCTCCTGTCCTTTGATCATGTGAGACTGAGGCATTGTATATAAGCATGGAAAGTTTCTTTTGTCGGGAGAGAATGCTGAGGACTTCTCTCCGTGCTGCACGTAACTAAAGGCTTTGATTGATAACACTGGCTTGCTGCATTTTTCTTCAGAGATTCAGAAACACAACAATCGACAGCATTTTTTCTCGGACAAAGCGGACTCTGGATTTTATTTCAAGAACAATCTAGACCTCAACTGTGCATGTTTGGATTTACTTGTTAATATCATTACTGTGATTTTGCATAAATCGCATTGCTTCGAGTACAACCAATAACATGACTCTATATATATAATTTGAAATTGTTGTCACCGTTAACGGCTGTCACCCCTCCCACCTCCTTTCACATGCCCCTGTGCATATTGAGTGACAGGGAAGAGGCCGTGAGAAGATGTCAACCAACTCGTCTGTAATAAAATTTGGTTACCTGAACCACTAAGATTTGTTGTGCAGAACTACAAAAAAAATAAAACACAGCAACTTGTAAATTCTGCAAAGCAACGCTGACGGAGTCGGCTGGGACTGGTCTTGGTCTCGACTCGATCTCCCCCTACCTCGGTCTTGGTCTTGTCTTGGTCTCGATACACTGTGGTCTTGGTATTGACTTGGTCTCGGTTTAGGTGGTCTCGACTACCTCACTGCTGGTTACTGTAGTTTTTTATCAAACAAACAGGAGGAAATAGCCCATTTAGGGCCTATTTTCAGCCACGGATTAATCCACATTTGGTGCTGTAGTGAGTATTTGTGGCAGCAGGACAGTGTGTGTGTGTGTGTGTGTGTGTGTGTGTGTGTGTGTTTGTGTGTGTTCTTGTATTTCCTACATTGTGAGGACCAGATCACGTTTTTAACCAACAGAATGAGGGCATTTTTGCAAAGTGAGGACATTTTGGCCGGTCCTCACTTCTTTAAAGACTTTTTGGAGATTTCACTTTGTTTTAAAGGTTCATGATAATGATAATTAACTGAAACTGTATTGTGTGGTCACAAAACTAACTAAAATTATAGTGAAAATGTCAACTTTTTTCATACATAATGAAGATGGATGAGGCAAAGGAAATAAAGGCAAAATTTATTGTGACCTCTTTTAATCTCCCACTCAACAAATACCCCATTAGAAAAAACTAAAA
The DNA here is from genome assembly GCF_030273125.1 of Centropristis striata. Taxonomy (NCBI): domain Eukaryota; kingdom Metazoa; phylum Chordata; class Actinopteri; order Perciformes; family Serranidae; genus Centropristis; species Centropristis striata. Next base: position 15,882,647 of record NC_081518.1, read on the forward strand.
CTAATAAAAACTAAAGTAAAACTAAAGCATTTCAAAAAATAAATACTAAACTAAAACTAGCAAACTCACTCTAAAAACTCATTAAAACTAACTGAATTTGAAAACAAAAATTCACAACGAAATTAAACCTAAAACTAATGAAAAATCCCAAACTATTATAACCTTGCAAGGGAATTCAGTGTTCCAATGAGGGGCCTCACAAAGATAGAAGTGTGTAGTAGAGTGTGTGTGTGTGTGTGTGTGTGTGTGTGTGTGTGTGTGATCAGTAATAATAAATAAACTACAGTGTGAGCATTCATGGTGATGAAGGAACAACAGTGTGGATCACTGATGTGTTTTTAATAGATTTTGGACAGAAAATGAAGCTCTATAGCACATAGGAAGAAGATATCAGGCTTTGATATCCTATTGTTAGTAGTTGGTTTGAGTCAGAACACAGTGAAATATATATAATGTCTCCAGATGTATCCTTAAATATCTGTGTTTAAAGCCCGTTGAGGCAGACTGTTGAGTGAATCATGACTGTGAATGATCAGCGGACCTGCAGCAGCACAGCTGAGCCTGTCAATGTCACTGCAGTAATTTTCACCTCACATCTCTGTCTTACACCTCAGTTATGTGTAAAGGAGTCGAGGTGCAGTTCAGGTCAGTTCAGTTCAGTTTGTTTAATTGCAGCTTTCTCCTCCACAACAGAAACACAGCAGTGATGGTTCTGTGTGACTGAAGACTCCCGATATCATGAAGCCTGAAAGTATTTATCATGATTATGGGTGCATGATTAAGGAAATCTGTGCCGATCGATCAGCCGGCGGACCTTTTGCAGGATCAGCGATCGGCCGATTCTTTTACGTCAAACCGATCTTATCTAGCATCTTATCTACCTCGATAATAACCAGTGCAGCAGTGCTCCCAACTTTATTGCAAAATTTAGCAACTTTTCAGACTCCCTTGGCGACTATTTTTCAAGAAAGCGACTAGAGACAAATCCAGCAACTCCTTCTTACTCTTCTTAAGGAGCCGCTAAAGAGCCGGAGGCCGGCTTGTTAAGAAGAACCGCTGTTGGCGGCAGTTAGCTACAGTTAGCTCTGTAGCAGTACAGTGTGTATGTGCTGCTGCTGCAGGATGTGTTCACTTGCATTGGTCTGTGCACAGTTAGTGATGCCGGTTAATTCAAGATCACTATGTTTATGATCAGTGGAGACTCTGTGCATAATTAGCCATGCTGCTTTCAGCTGCTGACGTTGTGCACAGTTAGTGACGGCAAAAACCATACGTCACCTCCAGAGACAAGATGACAAGAAGTGCAGTAGTTTAGTCCAAAGTTGTGACTTTGACCTTTAGAGTCCTGCGTGGACAGAATACAGTAGCTGTGATCTGTGTTAGTGAAATAAAATCTATTCCTCTCACTGGAAGAGAAATCCCAATAACACAAACTATGAAAACGTATCATGAGCCATCACACTGATGGTAGAAAGGCCTCGTATGGAGCCGCTGAGTGTCCAACAAACACAAATCAAAGGCAGAGCCGAGCCGAGCTGCACCGCCATGGATCTGTGAGGATTGTGTAGAGTGGAGCTGAAGAGTGGCACCGGGAGATAAGGATGGAGGGAACAGCAGCTGAGGGGAAGTGCAGACCGCATTATGTTGTTGCACACCTTGACAGGCTTTCTCCTACATGGATGCCAGCAAGAAAAATGCTGTGAAACTTGGCTCCGGAAGCAGCAAAGAGAGCAAATACATCACTGAAGGCGACTCCAGCAGAGTGAGTCTGCCCAGCTGCTGATCCGCCTGTTTGTGAGCTCTCCTGCCTGTGTGTGAATGTGTGTGTACGTGTGTGTGTGTGTGTGTGTGTGTGTGTGTGTGTGTGTTGCTTCCATCTGCATGACTCCAGCTCTGATAAACGTTGTGTTTGGTTACAGAGTGCGGCGACGTCTCAGCAATCCACATCAGATCATCTTGACCTCGACACATTTTCATTTTTACAGTAACTTAAACTGAGTAAAATAACACACAGTGAAATGGAAAGGTCACTGATATTAATTATTGCATATTTTACTGAGTTTATCTACAAGACTGTAAACTTTTTAGTCAATTACTGCAAATAAGAATTTGGCTTCTGGTGCTTTTTAGCCCACACAGTCTGTAAATGATGATTAATATTCAAAACCAGCCGTTTCCTGACTGATCACAATCAGTCTTTATTTTTTATTCATTTATTTTACTGTAAGGTTTGTTAAGACGTGCCACAGCTATGGTTAATGTGCTGTTAGAAATATAAATGTGCTTTTATTCAATGACAATAACTGACATTCTAACAGGGGAAGGCATGTCTTTAATCCCATGCAAGATAAGATAATATGTATATATTCTATAAGCCTTATATACATCAATAACTTATGTGGCTGCTACTTGGCATTTATTATTTATATATAATTATAAATTATCTATTAATTATCTAGCCTTTGCATTGGTTAAAAATGAAATTATTTACAAAGATTTTACTTTGACAACATTACCTTTTAGTTTTTGCAATGTTGCTAGATTAAAATTAGAGAGAATCTGTTGTGCAAAATGGATTATAAGAACAGAATATTGGACCCAAAAGATGGCGCCTATTCAGTCCAATGGGAATTGCCTGGTTTGTGCACAGGCTAAAAGTTTTCCAGCTTGCAGGTTTACTTCTGCGTTGTATAAGGGCCGCTGTGTTTTACCTGCTTTACCCTTAGACTTTACATTGTGTCGACACGACACACAAGGTTATTATAGTCAACGAAAACTAACGAAATAACGAAAACTAGAATTTAAAAAACATTTCCGTTAACTGAAATAAAAATAAAAACCAGTGTTTTTAAAAAAACAATAACTAACTGAAACTGTATTTTGTGGCTACAAAACGAACTAAAATTATAATGAAAATCTCCTTAGTTTTCTTCTTTGTCAACTTTTTTCATATGTAAACCTTTTTGGTTGATATGAAATTTATTTCATCTATCTGGTTTTATGACTTAATGAACTTATTGGGGCTGAGATGGATCAGACAAAGGAAATAAAGGAAACATTTATTGTGACCTTTTTGAATCTGGTACCCAACAAATACCATATTACAAAAAACTAACACTAAAACTAATAAAAACTAAACTAAAACTAAGCATTTTCCAGAAAATAAAAACTAATTAAAACTAGCAAACTCACTCTAAAAACGAATTAAAACTAACTGAATTTGAAAACAAAAAATTACAACAAAATTAAAACTAAAACTAATGAAAAATCCAAGACTATTATAACCTTGGTTGACACAGATTTTTAAAAAAATTTTCTTGACCTGAAAAATTTTTTTGTTGTTGTAAATAACATGGTGGAATACATGTTTTTTTTGTAAACCAAACCTTCACTTAAACACCGGTCTCCAGCTTTAAAGTCTCAGGTTTGATGGTCCCAGCTAGCTGATGGTGAACTCATATACATCACATGGCTATGTCACGTCACAATGAAAAAAGAACTTTGCAGATCAACGTCTCTGTGGTTAACAGAAACATACATTGGCCACATTTCTTGCAAAACTATCAGAATAAAAAAATATGCTGCACTGTAAACCAAAGGTGAGCGGGCTTTCTCCACCAGTGCGCCCCGACTTTGGAACAAGCTGCCTGAGGAGATAAGGCACTCAGAGTCAGTAACTTCTTTTAAATCACTTCTTAAAACCCACTCATAAAGACTTGCATTTGTGTAATGCTTTCTATCTCACCACTCCTTCACTTTTTACTTCTTTTACTCATTTTTACCTTTTATTTTCTGTGTCTCTGAGAATGTCTTGTGATTGTTCCTTCTCTGTCTCTTATTGTTTTTCTTTTAATGTAAGAATTGTTTTTGGCCTCATGGCATCATTCTCGTTGTGATTAACTGCTCTCTGTCGAAGCACTTTGTAAACTGCTGTTTTTAAAAGGTGCTATAAATATAAAGTTATTATTATCATAAATAAAATCATTTTTCAGACCAACAACCATGCCACGTTCAAAGTTAAACTTAAAAATCACGTTTCTTCCCCGTTCTGGTGCTCGATCTGAATCTAACACTTGACCATGTCTACATGATAAATGCATTGAGTTGCTGCCATGTGATTGGCTGATTAGATAAGTTAACGAGCAGTTGTACAGGTGTACCTAATAAAGTGGCAGATGAGTGTACACTGTAAACAAAACAAACAATAGCAGTTTGCACGCAATATTATTTATTAAATCTAACTACGTTACAAGTTGAGTTAATAACAACTTAACAGGAAGTGTTAAGTGTAAATTAGAATTACATACACATAAAGATTATACTTAATGTGATCAAAATAAGCAGATTCTATCTCTAACATTTTCATATTAAAGCTACTTAAACAACTGCCTCAAAATCAAGGACGCATTTATATTTAATACATTTTATCAAATATATTAAGTAAAATGAAATGACTACAGAATAATTTATTACAGTGCAATAAAGTAGTCGGTGCTGATGGACAGCTCTGACAGCTCGTCTCAAACACCAGGACCAACACGTCCCCTGGTTTGACTGTTTTCCTCATGTGTCATTTTTAATGATGTGCTGGTTTTAAAAGAAGAAAAGAAACTGCTCACGCAGACACAGGACAAAAGTTTCTTTCTGTCCGTCCATTACAAGAGACACAAACAGCACAAGTCTCCTGTGTCTCAGAGGCTTCGCCAGTAAGCGGTGTGTTAATGTAATGTGCGAGGGCATTGTCCGTTTCCTTAACGACAAATGGAGACCCGCTGCTGGCCGAGTGAAACACAGACAGAAGATTGAGGGAGAGTTTTTTCACAGAGAGGCCTGATTGTTGCAGTCAGAGTTTGGTGCACTTTGCCTGACTCCTCCCGGCTGGCGGAGGCAGAGAGAGGCGAGGTGAGCTACCCAGAACCCCTCGGGGCTCGGGGGGGGGTCATTTCCTGTAGCTGCTTGAGATTACACCGTCACCTCTATCAGACCACAACAGAGCTCTGTTAAAGGAGGGGACACAGGCTGAAAAGCTCTCAGACGGGCCAAAAAGAAAAGAAAACACCTGCCTCTGTGAACGTATTAATTTATGTATTTGTGCTGCTGTCAGAGCCTCCACTTGGATATTCTTTAATGGCTCTTTAATTGTTTGTTGTGACATTAAAGTGCTTTGTTTGTGAATATTTCGGCTGTTCGCGGCGTCCGGGCTGCTGCAGAGGAGGAGCCACGCTCACATAAAGTGGGTGCGAGTGTGAAATGAAACTATGCATTAGCGGGCGCCCCAGGTGTTTGAAATGAGACTCATAATCCTTTACAGCTTCAAACGCTCACACGGCCCCGAGGCTGCACAGACAAATGTTTGGAGTCTGACTGCTGCTGTCAGCAAGCTGCAAACAAAACTCTGACTTATTACCTATTGAGTCGACACGGCAAAAACTGTTTCTGATTGACGCATCCAGCAACACTAACTCTCCTTTTAGCTCTGCTTTGGTCTCCACCAGCTCCTGAGGGAAACATCTGGATCTAAAGGTGCTAATTGTTCTACTGTGTTTATCAGGAGCTGAAAACGTTGTCATTACCAGATAATTTACTGATCATTTCCCTCATTTATAGATTAAGAATTGGGCTATAAAATGTAAACAAATAATGACAAATGTCATCGCAAGTTCTCAGAGTACAAACTGATGACTTCCAAGTTCTTGTTTTGTCTGACCAACAGTACAAAACCCCCAAATATCCGATTTACTGTCATAGAAGATAAGAAAATAGCAGATATTCACTTTTAAGCTGCTGGAACCAGCTAAATTCTGACATTTTTGCTTTAGAAAATCTTTAAATAAACTGTGTGTGCAGTGAAATGCTGCCATTTTTCCTTTAATATATTAAAAAAAGGTTTAAAAAACAATTCTTTATTAAATGATAAAACAGAAATGTTTTGATAAGATACCTGCAAATGTTATAAGACCTGACAAATGTAAGTCCAACACTCACTCTTCTTTTAGCTCTGCTTTGGTCTCCAACTTCTCCTGAGGAAAACATCTCGATCTAAAGGTTCCGCGATGTTTATCAGGAGTTGCAAAATGTATCTATAGGGCTTCAAACTTATGATTATCATCCTTAACAGGTAATTTATTGAGTATTTCTTTGATTTATAGATTAAATATTGGGCTTTAAAATGTAAACAAATAATGACAAATGTCCATCACAAGTTCTCAGAGTACAAACTGATGACTTCCAAGTTCTTGTATTATCGGACCAACAGTAAAAAAAAACAACCAAATATCCAGTTTACTGTCACAGAAGATGAAGAAAACAAACAAATATTCACTTTTCAGCCGCTGGAACCAGTTAAAGCCATTTTTGCTTCAGAAAATCTTTAAATAAACAAGTCTATATTCAATTATCAAAACAAATATATTGACAAATGTAAGTCTACTTGAAGCTCTGCTTTGGTCTCCACCATCTCCTGAGGGAAACATCTGGTTCTTTAGTTTATAAATGTTCCACTATGTTGATCAGGAGTTGCAAACTTTGTCTGTAGGGCCTCAAACTAATGATTATTTTCAGCAGAACAACATAAACATTAAAGGGCAGTCATGTTTTAAAATGTAAGTCTAATTTTCACTCTTCTTGGTCTCCACCATCTCCTGAGGGAAACATCTGCTTCTTAAAGAGCTAAATGTCCCACTATGTTTATTAGTAGTCATCTGTAGGGCTGAAGCTAATGATAATTGTCATCACCAGGTAAATTACTGATTATTTCCTTGATTTAAAGATTAACTGTTGTGCTTTTAAATGTCAGCAAATAGTGAGGAAAGTCCGTCACAAGTCCAAACTGATGACTTTAAACGTCTTGTTTTGTTTGAAAAACAATCAAAAACTCAAAGATACCCAGTTTACTGTCATACACCATGAAGAAAAAGGAGCTGGAACCTGTGAATTTCTGCAACTTCTTGCTTTAAAATCATGTTTAAACAATTCTGTATTCAATTATAAAAAATGTCGCCCAATGAACTTGACATGGTGAACATGTTATAGCGAACTATTGCTAATTTAAAGATCCAGCAGACTCAGAGCAACAATAACATTCAGGTGGAGTTTCTGGAAACCTGACAAATATATTTGTCTGTAGGGCTTCAAAATAATGATTATTTCTATTACTGTGAAATCTACTTATTATTTCCTTAATTAGTTGAGCTTAAAAATCTGAGTAAATAATGACAAATGTCCATGTTTGTCGGACCAACAGTCCAAACCCCAAATATCCAGTTTACTACAAAGAAAATAAGAAAACATTCAATTTTAAGGAGTTGGAACCAGTGAAATTCAGCCATTTTTGTGTTGATGTGAACTACTTGTACACTTACTTTTCACTTTACTTGATTTTTTTCCATTTTATGAAATTTTATACTCCACTATACTTAGCTGAAGCTTTAGTTAATTTTCAGGTCGTGATTCAACATAACATGATCAGTTTAAAGTGATTAATATAATATATAGAACATTATGCATAAGGAGTACTTTTACTTTTGATACTTTAAGTACATTTTGATGCCTTTTTTGAGTTTACTGCAGTAAAGGATCTAAATACTTCTTGTGATCTACAGTAGATATTGAATTTGTCATTTAACAGTTTTTATTTGTTCTCAGTGATAAATTGACAGCAGCTAATACTGATATAAAAGTAAACTAAGAGAACTTAGTAAACTGTGAAGTGATAAAGTGTGCTGGCTGTTGATAATGATTCACTTGATGAATTGCAGATGAAGCAGCTTCTCATCTTTAAAGAATCTTTACCATGTTTAAACTGCTTCTGTGCAACGTTCCCTCACTTCATCTCCTCCAATCTCCACCATCATAATCACCATCTATACAAGATAATTCCCTCATAATTTCTCCTTATCTAAAGGCTTTTTTCTTCTAATTTCCTCCACTGTGGAGGCCTCGTCCTGCGTCTCCTCTCTCGTCTCTCTCCGTCTCGTCCTCGTCTCTTCAGCCCACTTCCGTCCGAGCTATTTATATTTTCTGGCAGAGCAAAAAAGTTGTTGGACTGGACGGAGTTTGGAGAGAGAAGGTGTCTGAGGCTCACACGCTGCTTCTCCGGCTAATCTGGTTAGTTACAGACCGCTTTTGTTCTTTTCTTTCTTTTTCAGAAGAAGTTTGACTGACTTGTTACGAGTAGTTTGTGTCCTACATACAGTACAGGTGAACAGAGTTTAAATCACCATGAAACTTCACCAGTTTAATATTAACCCTCTGAACCCTGATGAGCTGTTTCTGGGCGTTTTTTGCTCTTTTTACATTTTCCTCAAAGTGTCCTTGTATTTCACTGCAATAGTGGTCGACCGATACAGGTTTTTTAATGCCGATACCGATTATTTTGACATCAGTCTTAACCGATCCCTGATATGTGCTGCCGAATTTTTTGGGCCGATTCTTGAAGCCGACATTGCCTTTTCTCCCTCCATTTACATGATAAAAATGACACAATGATAACAAATGTTTCACAAGTCTCAATTTAAACAAAAATAGAAACATTTATTAACGAAACAAACAAAACATATTAACGGTTGATAACAAACAATGTGTATGTTGTTCTAGGCCTGGAGGTGGTGGCGCCTCAGATGATCCACATATTTGATGTTTTTTTCTTTTTTCTGGTATCAGCAGCAGCTCACCAGAGAATGGCAGATGTTGCACGAGCCTTGCCTGCTGTTGGCTCAGTGAAATGGGATAATTGATCGACGAACGCATGCAAGTATTGGCCGATGCCGAAAGAAGTAAAACGCAAATATCTACCAATATATATCGGTCTGCCGATATATCAGCAGACCGATATATATCGGTCGATATTTGCGCTTTTTTCTTCTACAATATATAAAATCTATCTGAATCTATAAGTCCTGTAGCTCTATAGAATCAGCACAATCATGGCTAGAAGTGGGAACAACTCAAACATGTCTTTGTGCAGAATAACACAGTCATTGCCGTTAAACAGGTAAATTGCAATTTATTGTATCAATACTCACCATATCACAAAATGCTTAAAATCGCAATATTGTATCGTGACTAAAGTATTGGGATAAAATCATATCATGGAGCTGGGGATTCTCACCTCTACCACACATGACCACAAACATTGACAACGTTACCATGTCTGCACAAAGTTAAGCTTTAAGTTTAACTGTTTAACTGCATTTTGTGTCCACAAAATTAAATTCAATCAAGAAATGTTTTGTCAAATAAGAGAAAATTCTCATCTCACTTCAGTCTTTTTATTTCTCTAAAAGAGAGTCAAACCCACAGACTGACCAACAAAGTATTCAGTCAAACTGAACTGAACTGATATCAAACATGTATGGACGACAACAACTGCAGCATTTTATCAAACTTTCACAAAAAACAAGCTTCACTGCTCTCAAGTTTTTTTAAATGAAACTTAAAAAAAGACGAACTTTGCAGCGTTATTTCCACAACTTCCAGACACGAAATCCACATGGTGCCTATAGATTCCTTAGATCTTCTAGTTTCATATGATATCTCCAGTATAGTCATAAAAGTGAGCCCTCTATGTAAAAGAAAACGAAAACGAAAAAAAAACAGCGAAAATACTGACGGCCGTTGGAACGCTAAATATTGTTACTTGGCAGCCATTGATCAATATAATATTGCCACACAAAATATCCCATTACGATCTTCAAAAATGTCAAAAATACTGATATCGATACTTGGCAGCCATGAATTTATATAATATTGCCAAGCAAAATATTGCGACACTATACTGTACAGATTTTTTCCCCCACCTCTAGTAACTAACAACAATAACTCTGAATCTGACCCTTTATGAAGGAGGACGTACAGCAGGACTGTTTTATTTCACTTTAATTTAGTTTGGTTTGATTTCTGTGTTTGCTTTACTGGTATATTATTTCTTTTTTACAGGCAGAGTTGAATTCCTCTCATCAGCACATCACAGCTGGACTCTCTCTGCAGCTTCCCTCTGTGAATAATTGCTGTTTCACTCTTTCCATCAGACTAGTTTGTAACACTCGGACTGGAAGAGCCTCCACTTAGCCGGTCCGAATTAGAGGAGCAGGTGCCGTCCGCCAATCAGGACGCAGTAAAGCATCGGTTCTGTCTGTGAGACATTAAGCCTTTTAAATTTATTCAATACATGCCACCGCAAGCTAAACCAGGTTTGTTTGCAGAACATCGTGGACAACACTGCACTGGGTTTATTAGAAAACAAACTATAAAAAAAAGAAAAACAACGTGGGACCTTTCAATCTGTTAGTGACCACGGGATTTATTCCCTCGGACCAATCAGGGGAGAGCGTGCATAATATAAGACTCAGGAACAGGCTCAATATCCCCACGGGAGGCACGGCTCGGGCTCGCTGTGCAGCGTCTTTACAGCAAATTACATTCTTCCACAGATAATGAGCAAATGACAAGTTCTATTGTGGTGATACGAGTCTTCACGCTGTGGGACGGAATATGTTTTTTTTTATTTATTTTCCCCACATTCACCTGTCATACAGCTGCAACTGTCTGAGAGGCTGCTGCATACAGAGCTCGGCTTCATCTCTTAAATAAATATACGAGGGATGCAAGACAGACAGAAGAGAGGAAGATGAAGCCAGCCCAACTTCCAGACTTCACTCTCCTCTCTTCTCCTTGGCCGGCTGGATTTACCTAACCCCGGTCTTGGCTTGGCCTCAGTCCCTTGGCCCCTGGGCAGCAATAAAAACAGGTAAACAATGGGGAGGCTGGAGCACACCAATAACAAAGTGGGACTTAAGGGGCTGTGTGACTCATTAAGTGTCAATAGCCCCCCAAATCCCTTCAACCCCACACACACACACACACACACACACACACACACACGGAGCGGTGGTGGTTTATCGTGCAGTGGCCTGCCTCTGCACCTGTGAGGGCAGTATGAGAGTTAGAAGAGCTGAGCGGTGGAACCAAACGACGGAAATGAGATGGATATTGAGATGCAATAGCTTCATTTTTCAGTTTAAAGGTGCAATCGGTGTGTTTTTTTTTCCAGCACAGAACTGACCCGAAAATGAGCTGCTGATCAGAAACCATGACTCAGACATTATCTCTGGTTCAGCTGCGGACGGTTTTAAGCTTTCACTTTCTGGCTTCAAACTAAAATCTCATCCACTCAGCTCAACCTCATCCATCAGCTCAGGAATATTTCAGAGTGGGTAACAGTCGTCCATGCCTTTTTCATCAGCCGACGCCAACACTGACTCACTACCTCATAACTAACTCATCTGACTGAGTTTCCTGCAAAACCAGAAGCTAATCGTACATGCAGCTTTCTGTTTCTTGACCAGGACCAGAAAAACTTTAAAACATCTGCACTGTTCAGACAAACACTGTATATTCATACACTGATCTTCAAAGTTGTGTTAAAGTTACACGCTGTTTCACACACAGTAGGGTGAAGAGCGAGTCTGTTGCATTAACTCCACCTACCTCTCGGCTGGTCAGAGCACTGCTGGGTAATGGAAACTGGTCACTAACTGTGCAGCACATGTGAATATTTTGCCGGGAATATCTCAACAGACACGCAGTTAGTAAAACTGAAACAGTAGGCCTCATTAGGCCTAGGTCATGAAAACAAAACAGGACGATATATATATATATTTTTTAGGACGATATAATTTCCCAGAAACTATCATGATAAACGACAGTATCGTAAACATTGGAATTGAAATGTGGAAAAGAAATATTAAAATATCCTAGATAAATAAACATCAATAAATAAACTACAACCAAAACAAATAAAATTGACTTTCAGGCTCCGTTAACAAAACGTTGCAATGGGATAAACCTTATGTATTATACCATTTTATTATTAAAATAACATAAACAGCTGGAATGGCTGCTTAAAAAATATAGGGGTTTTTTTTGGGCAAAGCACAAAAAGTCACGCATGTAAACAACAATATATTGAGTCCAGATAAAAACTATTGTGTCCATTTTTATATATCGAATGATAAGTTGATATAGTAATTATGGTGACAGGCCTAGTTAGGCCTCAAGAATACGTGGTTAGGTTTAGGATAGAAAAAAAACGATATGGTTAGATATAGAGGGAGGGAAAGCACTATGTGGTTAGGTTTAGCAAAAACAAGATGATGGATTAGATTACATACCTAACATTACTGAACATACGCACAATGGGAGACTTACATGATATAAAAATAAGTTATAAAGTTACATCCTGTTGCACAGGACCAACCACCTCAACATGACGCTCTCGCTGCTTATACACTGTCACTTCCTTCTTCATTCCTGGAATAATTCCTGTGGCCACTAGAGGTCAATGCTTAACAATATGTTAATCTATTTGCTCGTGTAACCCTCTGGAGTCCATCTATTTATTGAAAACACACATGTTTTATTTACAGTAATAACTTCATTTATATATGATTTGTAGACAGTTGAAAGTTCAATCATGGGCTTTCACAGTGTGCCATTTATGTTTCTAGACCATTTTTAGAATGAGAATTTTCTTTCTACAATGAAAACTATCACTATTTTTAATTTACATGACTGTTTCGCAGTTTTATTATTTATTATTTTTTCTGCTGTTTTTGTGTGTATAAATGGTTTTGAAAAATGCTACATTTCCATAGACACCTGTGTCTTTTGTTTGTATTTTTGGTTCCTGGCAGCTTTATACTTTGTTAATTAAAATTAAAATTAAAATCTGACTGATTGCCAAGTTTGTGTGGAGAAAAGGAGCCATGCATGTGATGTAAGGACAGACTGAAAAATGCTACACACAGACAGAATGCATGGGAAGTTGACAAATTTGAACCAAAATCTCCTGGACTTCAGAGGCTTAATAGGCCCTAAAAACTTCTTGACAACAAAACCTAATGTGGCTGGAAAATGGCAGACAATATGGTCCTTCTGCTGTGATGCAATGTTCTCAGAGTTGAGCCAAGAGTAAAGTAACAACAACATGTAAAATAATAATATACTCATGATAAAAAATCTTGAACACAATGTTGAAGATTGGATCCAACAGATCTTCCCTCAGCCCCCCAAAGGCTGCAGTTTATCACACAGCTTCCTCTTAGAAAGGATTTAAACTCACACAATTGAATCAAAGTGTGGTGACAAAGTGGTTTGTGTTTGTAGGAGTCATGGATTCGATTTGTGTTTAATTGTAATTTTCCTCTGAGCAGGAGGTGGTGCACAACATGCCAGCGATCAGATGTCGGTGGAAGAGGAAAGAAGCAAACCATTCTCTGGCATTGTGTGTTTTAATATAATCAAGGGACAGTCAGGAGTAAAATAAATACATTATGATATAAAGTAAAGAGTAAATATTAGTTTTGAAGTGGGACTGGAGCGTCCGTGCTCTGCAGTCAGGAAACAGTCTGACTGCTGATTTGAGGTGTGCAGCGACATTATCTTCTGTTATTTAACTAATAAAGAGCAGATGAGTTGTGTGTGAGTCTGCATGTATATTACAACCTATTTTCACTCTGTAGACTCTCCCTACATATTGCTTATGTATGAGACTCTATAAATACACTTGAACTTAAACGACTTGGAGCGTTTCACTCCGAAGCCAAACTTTCACATCTCGATGTCCTTTCTGCTCATTTAACATTTTCGTTATTTATCTGCAGCTTGACCTCTGCTGTGAAAATGTGCTCTTTTCTTTATCACCACATTAAGGTGAACATCAGGCGAGTCTGTCTCTTTGAAATGCCAATCTCCGATCATTAAGCTGCACGCCGTCACCAAACACTAACCTGTGTACATCACAGGGGTGTGCCATATCCTATCATTCATGATTATACTGGTATATTTTTTATTAGAAAAAAATGCATATCATGATATTAGCAACATTCCTACTTCTTGACGTAGTGCTGTAAGGGTTTCCCATTAATTACCAAGACTGTAACGGCCCGCTATAGTCTCATGTGCTGTGCTAACGTCACATTTCAAGCTACTGGAAGTATATTTACACTATTCATAATATAAAGTTATGCTGCGTTGTTTACAAACATTTTTTTTGCCTACCTGTCTGTATCAGTCCCGTCCCCACATCATCTCTCTGTGTGCGTCAGTGTGTACGCGCACCAAACTAAATACAATCAACCTGTCCGGGCCGTCAGAGGTCCAAACGGTCCAAACACACTGCTACATTATGCTGTTCGTTAGCCGCGAGCTAACAATAACTAACAATTAAAGTTGTGTAGTCACAAAAAGCTACTATTACTTCCTGTCGCTAAACACATGCAACTTTCAATACAAGAGCACAGTGTGTTAAAAGAATCCACCACAGAATCTACAAGAAGACTGTCAAAATAAGATGCCTTAAATAAAATATACAAGAACCATTATTCTCCTTTACAATATTTAAGAGAGAGGCACCAAATTTGGGCTTTTATGAAAAAAAATTATCCATGGGAGCATGACCCCGGGCCCCCCTAGCCAGCCCTCTTTCAACACTATCTGGCTGCTCCATGTCCTAGTGGAAAGCCCTGTTGACTGTGAAAAATGTTATGTGAGGTGTTTGGTCACATTTAGCTCTCAAAGTGGAGGAGAGAGTCTTTGAGCAGAATAGAGAGACTCTCTAATAAGAGTCAAGAGTAATTTTTTTGTATTTGGCAACTATTGAGATTTGCGCTTTACACTACATTTTAGATTTATGATTGATTAACATTTTGTTGTACGTTTTTTATTTATTTATACAGACTAAAAAAATCATATTTTCTTTATATTTTTCAGTATTTTGTAATATCATCATGAATTTCTTTATCGCAAAAATACCCTGAAATATGGTGATAATCTTTAAGGGCCATATCGCCCACCCCTAGTACATCAGTGATTGTTATGGAGCGTGAAGGAGAAACAAAGATCCAACCAGCAGCTCCTGCACGCCATAAACATATTATAATCATCTCAGCAGCATTAATGTGTGATGTAGAGATCTTTAATGAAGTAGAAGAAGCAGTACCTTGTAAAAGTACTCTGTTTTAAGTAAAAAGTAAAAAAAACTTTGGTCAAAAACGATCTGCAGCCTTGTAGGATTTGTTTGAGAGTTTTCATGCTGCTGTGTGACTGAAGTGAACTCACCGCTGGAGCAGTCCAGTCCTCCCCAGCCCGGCTCACACTGGCAGGTATCAGGTGACACACAGCGACCGTGGGCACACTCTTCAGTACACAGCGCTGAGGACAGAAGAGAGGACACAGGTTTGATCAAATATCACCTGTTGAGTGTAGTTTTACAGAAGCAGTTGTAGGAGAAAGTACAACATTGGTAGTGATCATATAGCAACAAATCAGGATGTGAGAAGAGTTCTGAAGTAGCGTTATTTTTTTTCCCACCTGACTCGAACCTGAATCTGTCTCTGATTGGCTTAGCCTGATATTCTTACCCTAACCTGAACCAATCACATTCCTTAAGCCTAAAACTAATGAACCAAATCAGCAGAGGCAGAGATTATTTTCAAACAGAGAGGGTTAGGAGTAGGCTGGATCTTGTGCACTGCAAGAATGAGGAATGCTTAAACCTGGAAATGAATCCGCATTTTTGCATTTGGGTTCACTCATCTCAAAGTCAGCTAGTTTTTTTTAACTAAGATCTTTGTTTAATACAAACTGAAGAAGTTTTCACATTTTGATCCACAACATAAAATACGTAAGTAAAACCCTAAGCCGGCTGCTAACAAGTGGCTACAATGTAAGTCACAGATGACGATGATGTTGAGGTCATGTGACTGAGGTGTCGTTTCTTTATAACCTCAGGTTGGCGTTTTACTCCTGGTAATTGCATTTATGCTTCTAAAACCATAAAAGTGGTGTTAACTTGTTCACAAGATTATCCTGATAAAAGAAACGTGAAAGTGTCATAAAACTTAGTTTGACACAGATTATTTTCTTGCCTGGCATCTCTAGACTGGAACCTTTTGATTTCCAAGGGCTGCTATCAACAGGTGCAGACAAGAAATAATAATAGTAATAATAATACAGTTTATTT
The DNA here is from genome assembly GCF_030273125.1 of Centropristis striata. Classification (NCBI taxonomy): domain Eukaryota; kingdom Metazoa; phylum Chordata; class Actinopteri; order Perciformes; family Serranidae; genus Centropristis; species Centropristis striata. Next base: position 15,898,668 of record NC_081518.1, read on the forward strand.
GTAATGCACTTTACACAATTTCCAGACACTTTCCATGGAAAGTTAATCTGGGGAATTTTGGAAATATTAGAAAATTTAAAAAAACATAACTTTTTAACAGATTTATTTGTAAGTAGAACTTCATCAAGTTTTAATTATTTAATTGAACAATCAGTTATTTCATTGAACAATAACATGAATGTTGAGTTAAATATTACTCATCTTCCTGACCCCAACCATTCAAAAATTAAGTGAAATGACACAAAAGTCCCATTCAAAGTGTGAAATGAAAAAAAATTAAAGAGCCCCTCTCCCTCCTAAATTGCCTCAACAAGGGGGGTGGTCTACGTAGGGGCGTGGCCTCGATGGGGCGTGGCTTCAATGGGGCGTGGCCTATGTAGCCCTGCATTTAGCAGTGTGATGTGTGCATGTGATCAAGAAATAATATTCAAGTGTACTTCCATGAAATCTGGATGTTTTTGTCAAGATTATGCTAAAATATATTTTACCAACTATATTTAAGTTCCCTGTTGGGCCGACCTTCAATTTGTAAATTCCCTGTTTATTCCCACTTATTACCATAAATTCCCGTTAATTCCCAAGGAAAGTTTCCAACTATGTAAATTTCTGGAATTTTGCAACCCTACAAGTGACATGTGCAGGTTGTGTCGGGGCTTTGTCCATTTAGAAGCAGTCGTGTGACAAACTTTCTCAAATTACAGCTAAGCCGTCCCAAAAATGGGTTTCTGAAAACATCTAAGCAGAGAAACAGGCATCACAGTAACAGAATCTGGATTTATATTTGATCGGCTCTGCAGATTGACAGATTGACAGTTTGATCTGAGCTTCATGAGCCAGTCATCCTATAGAACTCTCTGATTGGCCCCGACAGAGAACACAGCAGTTGAAACCAGTCTGAATGAGAGAGACGGGACTCCAGAGAAAATAAAAACCAAGAGCTCTGCAGGTTCATGTGGTTTCCAGGCTGCTGATTTTCTACAATAATCCAGAATCGAGTGGAAGAATCCTGTTGGCTTTCCGTCGAGGGAAGCAGGTTGAACTTTAGTTGACCTACAGAAACCCGTCATCCCTGCAGCTCTCTGTCATTTATTGCTGCATTGTTTGACTGCAGTGACCTCTTAAACGTTGCAAATTATAGTCTGAGTGTTATTCAGAACTTCAGCTGCTCATAAAACATCTTCAGACTGAAGAGAAAGATACCTTGTCTGTAAATACCTCACTGCATCATTCACTTTTATTTCTCTGTATAATTAAATGTTTTGTCCCTCTTTACCTGAAAGCATTTATTCAACAAGCAGGTGCAATGAAAACAATGCTCTCTAATTGTAAAAACTTACATAATTCTGCACAATTTACATAAAGTAACAAAGTATCAAACAACCTTCGTGCCCTTCAGACTCTTGAGGTGCTCAAGTTCTTTATTAACTTTTCCTCTGCAGGTTTTTGCCTCTCAGGCTGCAAACAGTTTGCTCTAACTTATTGTTCGAGGTTACAGAGGTGAGAAGCACAACTGAAATTATTATCTGCAGAATCTATTTATTTACAGAGCATCAGATAGCTGTAGAAAAAACTAAATTTATAGAAGCAGGGTTCATGCATCAACAGTAAACAGGTTTATTGAACATTATTGTGTTAATCAGACAAAAACTCAACAGGCTACTCAGACTGATTTTCTCTGTCTGCATTTTATGTTTGGGTTATTGTGTAAAAAACAAACTAAACACAATGACTACTTTGTCATTCGTTAGAAATATATTTTAACCCTATGACCTCTCTGAGAGTGTTTTTCTTCACCACAACAAATAGTGTTAATTGCAGAAAGAGACTGTAAAAACAGGCTTTATTGTCAGATTTTTAACTTTTCAATGGTCCTTGAACCAATCATGTGTTGGAACTGGTCCATTAGTAACCAACTTGAAGCTTAAAATGTTGATATTTGTGTCAGAATCTCTTCATTCTCCATGTGTCATTTAAAATAAAGCATTTGCACTAACCAGATCCTGTTAAAAACATTAAATTCTGCTCCTCAGAGACACTGTGAAGACATGATTGATTCTGCTGAGACCAACGGTCACATGACAAATATTCACTGAAAATCTGTTTACACAGAGCAGAGAGGAGAGGACAGGAGAGGCTGTTTACACAGAGCAGAGAGGAGAGGACAGGAGAGGCTGTTTACACAGAGCAGAGAGGAGAGGACAGAAGAGACTGTTTACACAGAGCAGAGAGGAGAGGACAGGAGAGGCTGTTTACACAGAGCAGAGAGGAGAGGACAGGAGAGGTTGTTTACACAGAGCAGAGAGGAGAGGACAAGAGAGGCTGGAAACATGGCGATACTTCAATATGTACAATATGTGAAGAAAACTGTTTGTTTTTTTACAACATCCGTGACACTTGTGGGCACTTGAAAAAGTGTTCAAATATATATTCTGTTTTATTCAAATTTTGCATTGTTCCTTTTTCTGATTTCTGTCATTCTGTGTTATTCTGCTCAAAGACATTTCTGAGTTGTTCCCACTTCTGCTCATTCCATAAAGCTGCAGGACTTATAGATTTATAGAGATTTTATATGTTGCAGTGAAACACAAGGACATGTAAAAGGAGAAAAAAACGCTCTGAAACTGCTCATTGGGGTTAGTGTTTACATACAGGATGTCCTCTACCTTCTGAAACCTGCACCATGTGTGAGTCGAGCATTTTCAGAAGTAGATGTAGAAGTACATGCTCAGGGTTTCACAAGATTTTTGAGATTGGAGAAAGATTTCTTTGGCCAAAGAAACTCTGCCTCCCTCAGAGAGTCTGTGCACAGCTCGGCCGTGCTGCGACTTTGTTTCAATTGTTTGTGTTTTGACAATTTAATAAATCAATGAGCCACAGATTAATCCATCAAGAGTACAAATTGTGAGTGGCTGTTAATATTTATGTGTTCGCTGAACTAAAAAAACCAACTCTACTCCGATACGGCGAGATGCAGCGAGCCGGCCTCCTGATAGAGCTGAGCGGATTATCTGCTCTGTACAGCGAGCAGATAAGCAGCTCTGACATCTTCATTCTCACCTTACGCTTCTGCAATGGCTGTAATATTTCATCAGGACACAACCTTACAGTTGAGAGCTGTCATGCACTATCTGAAGGTTCAAAACAAACGACTATATCACAGAATAATAAACGGCGCCGTGTTTCCACACACTGTGTCATTATCTGCGGCGGCGATTAGCTCGCAGGCCGGAGGTGGCCGCAAGAAGGTGCAGGGACCAGAGGAAAGGTACAGAGGGAACATAAAGTGGGGGAAATTAAATAGAGACTGCAGGAAGCTGAGAGACACACAGAGACACACAGAGAGGATCTGGAGACGTCACTCCCGCTGACTTCAAAGAGAAACACGTAAAAGTTTAAACCCAGTGGCTCATCAAAATGATTAATAATAAAAACTGACTTTTTCACTTGCAATTATTATGTCATCAAACTTTGAGAAGCTGTCCAAGAGAAACCAAACAATACTCTTTCATACTGAATACAATGTGGAGATTTAGAGTAGAACTCTGGCCACGTTTAGATGGAGATCTGGACAGATAACGCAAAAGAAAATTATTTTATTCTGCATTTTAGGTGAGCGTCTTAAGGGGGAAAACACGCAAAAGTCTGTGAAATTATATTGAGAGCGTGTAAACAGGCCCTCTGTATATGAAGTGTGTTAATGGATCCAAACAGCATTTAGGTAACTGGTTTTGCCAAGAGAAAAAAAAGCATTTCCCACACATGTTTTTTCTCTGGGGAGAGGGATCTGTGCGTCATGGATCGCTGTGCAACTCTAGCGTTAACATCTCCATGTTAAACCAAAGGGAAACAGTCGGTGATCGGGACTTTGACACAGTAATTAAGGCAGATTATCTGTGAAAAATTTGTGCACTCCACATTAATCAGAATCCGAAATACTTTATTGATCCCGGGAGGAAAATTCGATATATATGTTTACAAAAATACTGGAAATGGCAAAATATATAGACTTAAGAAAATATACAATCTTAAAAAATATATATATATATTATTGCACAAGTAAGCAGCAGTACGCAAGTGAAATCTAAAACATAATAATAGATGATAAAAATCATCTGTCCCCTCATATTTAGAACAGGTTATTGATGGTGGAAAACTGCATTTTCCTCCATTGAGAGCTGTGAACTGTAAATACAATGCCAGTTGGTGTAGTTTGAGTTTAGATATGAAACATGTTTTAAATAGAGCATAAAAGAGAGTAGTTTCCGCCAAACAAAAGTTTGCGGTGCCACCGCACATTCTCGCGGCAAGTTCACTTTTCATACATGTGGCGTGTGCGGGAAAAACAGCGTACCCAATGTTTTTGTGTGTATACAGCGTTGATACATGAGGCCCCTGGTCTGGTTCTCTTTCCTTCGTTTTGTTCTTTTCTACCCTTGGTTTGGTGTTTATTTGTTTGCTGTTAATTTATGTTGCTGTTCTGTTGTTTTACGGCATTCTGACTCTTTAATTATGTTAGGAGCTTCTTGTTGGAGCCTTTCTGGGGGTCATGAGCACCTCATTTTTCATATTAAAAGGCGGATAAAAAAAAGAAAAAAATACTCTTCCTCCAATAGAGGTCAGACACTTTCTGAGTCCTTCACCCTCGGGCGACAGTATCCATGAGTGACTGTATCATTCGTTTACACAGAGCCTTCTTGACCTGATTTAACACAAATGTAGTGCAAAAGAGAACAGAATGTACAAGAAAATCCGCCCGATCAGGGCGCTGTTAAACTATTATATGGGCCTTTTTTTAACGCTTATCATCATATGGGCAGGTAGGGCCTACTCTACCTTCTAGACGAGGGGTGGGCCATTCATTTTCCCAATGGGCCACATGAGATACTGTGAAGGCTGTGGAGGGCCGGACCAAAACTCTGAACTGAATTCTACTCAATATTAATTTCATCGCTTTATAAAAAGCAGTAAATTATCTGTTTTTGAGTAAGAATACATTGTACTGGTAAGAATACATGTTATGATAAGACTATTAATGTGAAGTAAATCAAATATAGCAGTAAAAAAAATATCAAAAACTCCAGCAAGTTATTAGTGATTTTGATGTTTTTCAGTTCTTATTTAGTGGGAAAGGTCCAGTCTGTCTTTAGCTTGAATCCCTTGTTAAAAAGTTTACATTCTGTGTCAACTTTTCTTTTTTTCACCGTGAGATGCCCTTTCAGCACCAAGGTAACTCATTTCTGTCCAGGTGTGTATGTACGCATGCACATACATAAGTCGCCTTCAAAATACAAGCACTGGGATTGTATTGATTTCTACTTTCTGGGTAACCTCATGTGGGCGGACAGGAACAGGCAACAGGCCTCATAATGCCCAGGTCTGTTCTAGTAGGTGCAGTAGGTTGTTATCAGCCGATAAAATAAAGAACTCACTGTTTCGTTACATTTCACTTTCAGTTTCATTTGGTTAAGGCACTGTACAAGGCAGTGGTTTGTTCAGCTAGACTACAAAACTACTTCTCTAAAGCCTAGGGCTGATAAGTTCCTGGTTAGGTGTTCAAAAAGACAGTTTTAACAGTAAATAAATGCACATAAATGCCAATAGTAAAGTAGTAAAGAGGATGATGTTGGTAACAGAAGTGACATAGATACATAAAAACTAGGGCCGGGACTTTAACGCATTAATTAAGCTTAATTAATTACACAAAAATTAATGCGTTGAAAAAATGTACGCATTTTAATCGCACTTATTTTTGCACCGCGGAACGTTTCTCACTGGATGAGTTTCAGGCGGACCGATTATACTGGAGCACCAACTAGCGTTCATGAGTTCAGACAACAACAAACCACAGTGAACATGAAGGAAGAAGCTGATGAGACGCATTGGTTGGCCCCGTGGATTATGGGACATTTTGTTACAAAAAACCAACAGATGGAAGCGTCGATAAGAGCATGGTTGTGTTGCTATGCAACAAGGAATTCACATATCACCGCAGCACATCCAGCCTCAAGTATCACCTCAATGCAAAACATATAGCAGCTAGCGGCTAGTGTGGTAGCTAGCGTGGATTGTGTTTTACTTAAAAAAACAAAGTATTCTAGTTTACAGAAGGTCTACCTACCTATAGGCTACCTGAATTTATGAAATGAACTATATTTCTAAATATGCTATTGCTACACTTAATGGCAAAAAATGCACTGGTCTGTTGGACTTGAACAAAAATAAACAATATTTTTGTTGCTTAAGCTTATGTATTCAGTCATTATTCAATGGTATAGTAAAAATCCATGTGAAAAAAATTACTTCTCACTGTTCTCAGGTCAAATATTTAAATGTGATTAAAATGCGATTAATTTTGATTCATTAATTACAAAGCCTCTAATTAATTAGATACATTTTTTTAATCGAGTCCCGGCCCTAGTAAAAAAGTAACGCACTGAAGTTAAGGGACTTAAAAGTAAACCATGTAATCTAGTTGTATTCACATGGGACACAAATGCTGGTCTCCTATGTGAAAGTCCTGGTTGGTTTGACCCATTCACCTCCCCTCCCACCATAGAAGCAACTTTTCGTGGTTTACACTTTGTTCCCTCACACTCCGTAGCATCACTTCTTCCTTTGCCAAAAAAATATATCAGCCCATTGATGAGCTGATAACAACCTGCTGGACCTTCTTGAAGGTAGAATCGCACTGATAAACACATTTAATAGTCTGACAATGTGCGGCTGGAAAATTAGCAAAAGAAAATCCAAATGTAGCCTAATAAAGTCTTAAAATCCCCCAAAATATAATCATATATACAGTATATATTTATTCCTGCAAATCTTAGAAATTAAGAATTTTTTCAACTTCCTCATGTTAGTTTAATCCGAACATAATGTTTTACGTGGTGTTGCATGATGTTACTTTGGTGAATATTGTCTCAGTTTGTAAACAGAGTGGCGAGCTGTCTGGGGTGTACTCTACCCTGAAAGGCAGTAATTGGTAACAGTCCCACAGTTAAAAAAATAATAATTCGCAAAAGATAAAAACTATAAAAATGGTCGTTTAATCCGCCACAGTAAAAACTCCATATTGCTTAATGGAATGAAAAATCAAAGTGCAGACGATAAACAGCTTTATTATCATCCGAGGCTGAACTTTATCTAACATCCTCTGGATCACTCGTGTATCACAGCATGAATACTGCATCGTGCGTCAGGTCGGGAGAAGACGGGCTGACAGCTCGGAGACTTTGCTCCTCCATCACAGAGATGTGATGTACTGCTGATTCCTCAACGTGCATAAATATGTGCACAGGAACAAACCAACGGCACACCAATGAAAAAGGATTCCTGTTTAGTTTCACTTGCGGCATGACGGAACTTTATGCACACATGCAATGCAACACCTTCGCACACTGTTTAAAGAACTGACTGTGCTTTAAGGTTATAAGGTGTTCTTTAAAATCAGCACAATTAGTGAAGTGCTGAGTTCTGAAAGTTGCATGGAAGTATGCAAAAGCAGGAATATTTCACCAGGAGCATGTGTGTTTTAGTGTGATGATGATTAGTTTGTTCTTTTATCCAGGACAGAAAGATGCTCATTACAAGAAACTATCTTAAACAGGTTTGGGAAGGAGGTTAAAAAACGCTCCAAAGCAGTCCCTTGACCTCTGACCTCAAGATATCTGAATGAAAATGGGTTTTATGGATACCTACACGTCTCCTCTGTACAGACATGCCCACTTTATGCTGATAACATGCAGGTATTTGAGTCAATTTGTGAATAATTCTGCACACTGAGCACAAATAGTGAATTGCTGAGTTCTGAAAGTTGCAGAGAAGTATGTAAGCAGGGGTATTTCACCAGTGGCATGTGTGTTTTAGTAGGATGAGTATTTGTAACTTCATTTTGATGTTCTCATGAGGACAGAAAGATGCTTATTCCAAGATACTATAGGACTTGACCATGCACACACATCAAAAACAGATTTGTTAAGGAAGCTAGGCTAAATTCTGACAAAAAAGTAAAAAATTAATATGACCATTTTCAAAGGGGTCCCCTGGCCTCTGACCTCAAGATATCTGAATGAAAATGGGTTTTATGGATACCCACAAGTCTCCTTTTTACATGCCCACTTTATGCTGATAATATGCAATTTGGGGCAGAAACCATGAAGTTATTTGGGCGTATTGTATGTGGAAATTTGTGCATCCTGGGGTCCCTAAACTGTCTGTGAGCTGCATAAATCGGGTATGACTGGAAAGCTGAGACTCTTGTAGTGGGCTCAGTCTTCATGCTACAATGAAAGATATTGGTATGAAACTACAAGACCCAATAAATCCACTGGTACCAACCACATCATTATGTCTTGTTTGGAAAGGAATGAAATAACCCTGCAAAGTTAAGCTACATTCTAGTGAGGGAAAAACTGACATGGCCATTGTCCGGTGACCTCTGACCCACAAGTCTCCTTTTTACAGACATGCCCACTTTATGCTGATAACATTCAGTTTGGGACAGACACAGTTTATCACATGCATTACAAATGTGTAATTTTGTCCTGTTGTATGTGAATCTTTGTGCATCCTAAACAGTCTGTGAGCTGCATAAATTGGGTATGACTGGAAAGCTGAGACTCTTGTAGATTTAATGAGCCCAATTTTCTTCATGTTTGATGATGTAGCATTTCAAAAATAGCTGTGTTTTCAGACCATGAGTTGTTATTTAAAAATCAGCACAAAAAGTGAAGTGCTGAGTTCTGAAAGTTGCAGAGGAGTGTGCAGCAGGGAGGAGAGCGGCCTCGGTAAAGCCTGGTTTTATGGCTCTTATGCTACTTTAGCCACAGAGGGGTCGTCTCGCCTAAATTTATAGTGGTACTGTGTTAACATTTTACAGCTTTTTTCATGCATTAGGACAGGAATCCTCGCAGCCACATGTGCTTGGCTCTGCAGACTGAGTAAAGATTTATACTGGAGGAGGGGAGTCACTGCTGGAACACAGAGAGAGTTTCACCAGGGGCATGTGTGATGATGATTGGTCTGCACTTTTATTGTGTAGTTTTCATTAGGACAGAGAACTGTTGATTAAATTAAAAGATGCTATAGGAATAGACCATGCACACATACATATGAAAGAGTTAAAGCTGGGCTAGGCATGTTTCTGGAAAATAACTTGTGATGTGCTATTTCACTGGTCCGACCACCCCATAATCCAAAAAACGGATCTTTCTCTAATAGTTTGTTTTCTACCTAAAATTAACCATTCCTTAAACACAGCATTGTCATACCATAACAATATTTTAAGAACCTTGAATAGCAACTTTTTCTGCAGGATTTTCCTCCATTGAATCTGGATTTCATTTTATGAAGGGCCGTGTATGTGCACCATGCTTTTTTATAGTAGCAAACAGGAACTGATGATTGGACAAAGTCTCAGCAAAAAAACAACAAAAAACAAACTGCCTTTTCCAGCTTTACTTCATTTAGTTGAATAACTCCTTAAACCTCGGCAAAATAGGTAGCTATGAAGTTTTTGAAGAGTTCATATTTCTTATTTACTGTATTTACATTTTGTTCTCAACTAGAAATGGACTTTAGGAATCACAGTTCATTCACTTTTCCAGTTTTAATGCACATAACTTTGTCTATCTTCTTCTTATGAAGCATCAAGATGACGCAATGTCAACTTTGTCAGATTTTCTGCATATATTAGTGAGTTGTCAACATTTCTATTCAGATTGTTGTATTTTAATATTTTCTAGAGGCCTGAAGAGGTAGGACTAATTAGTATTGAATAAAACAAAAAAATAACTTGTCATTGCCATGCCTTATCATGCAATGTTAACTAAAGTGTAATAAACGCTGTTGTTTCCTCCCTGTAATTCCGATCCGCACCAACATTGAATTGGTTCTTCCTCGGCTCATGCTACTAAGATCAACGAAGTTTTATGACAATCAGGCTGGTAGTTTTCCTGTAATCCAGCTGAAAAATAAACAAACTGAACCAAACATTCCTCCCTGGTGAAGCTCACAAAATGCCAGAAAAATGATAATCATGATTCTTCTGACCCAAAGTCGGCTCTCGACCCTCCTTTCCTGTAGAAGTGTCATTAATCATCTTGTGATTTCACTGTCAACAATAAGAAGAGGGTCGCTGCTGCAATTGAAACAGCCTTGTAGAACCTGATAATGTAATAAATTCCAGATAATGTAATAACCCTGATAATGTAATAAAAATCTGCACTTTAGTCCATTGAAAATGTAATAAAACCTGATAATGCAACAACTCCCCAATATTGTAATAATTTAACAGCAGACCACCCATTACTTGGGTTCAAGTGGTGATACTGTGTAGACAACTCTAGCTCAAGAGCTCTAGCGCCACCAACAGGTTGAATGTTTATTAACTTTTGACCCGTTCATCCGTTTTTAACAAACGAGGTATCCATGACACACGAATGCATTCAACAGCTTCTTAAAATCTAAAGGTGCTTGGTGTTATACTTTATTACATTATTGGTAAAAAGTGTATTACATTATTGGGAAATGCACTTTATTACATTATGGAAGTTATTACATTATCAGGTTTTATTACATTTTTCAATGGACTCAAGTGCAGATTTTTATTACATTATTGGGGTTATTACATTATCAGAAATGTATTACATTATCGGGTTCTACAAGCCTGAACTTCATAATGAGCTAAAAGCCGTAAGGATTAATATTTTCTGCTTTCCAGCATATTTTTAGAAAGAGAGAGAGAAAATGTAAATGCTGCAAATACAGGGACAGATTTTAATAAGAGAGCCAAAGACACATACTCTTGTAATCCTGTTGATAAATCATTAAACGGGGGCCTAATCCTTTCATCCTGAGGATCGCAGCAGAAACAGCTACAAGGAGGATTACATCAGCAACGGCTACAAAAAGATTAATAGATATCAAATTAAATAATCACCACCTAATTCAGGCTATTGTCTCTGCATGCTGAAGCAGTCCTCAGTGCCCTTGAAGCTCTTGATGTGCCGCAGCAGGAAGGATGAGAGCTGAGGTGTGAGCAGCAGCAGCACCTGATGTCTGTCTAAGGCCGAGCTCGGAGGGAAACTGGTGACGGGGCTGATCCACGGCTACTTTATCCATTTTCACCAGATGTGTTGTGCAGGACACAATAAAGATCCTTGCTCCTCCTGGAACTGAGGTTCGCCAATCAGTCGGAGTGTCCTATCCCGCTCCTTAGTCCCTCCAGTCCCCTATTTTTGAAAATAGGAACCACAGCCCGGAGGTCAATGTAATCTCCCCAAAAGTTTGAGGTGAGCATGAGATGGACAGGCAGTTTGGTGCAGCGTCATCGGTGACGCAGTCGTTGGTGAAAAAGCAGCCGAGCCGCAAGGCAAAGCTCTCAATTTGCCGATCCATCTGTGTTCTGACCCTGACCTCTGGTCCTGAGCTCCGGGTGGTGACCAAAAGATTGAGATTGCAGAAACAAGCAGCTGAAATGAGTTTCCTGAAGAGGGAGCTTATGCTGCTCCTTCATGTCAAAAGAGACCAGCTGGCCGCCTCCCGTTATGGCTCCAACTAGTCAAAGGACCCGGGGCATCTTAACATCAGCAAAGACATTTTAACACTTGTTTACCACTCTCATTTAGTATAACTTCTCATCCTGGTTCAACTTCCTTACTACCACCACCAAAACAAAACCCTCCTGCATAATAAATCAGGCCAGAAAAATAACCAGAACAGCCCAACCTCCTCTGACTGAACTGTTCAGGCGCTCAGTGGGTGGTCACTGAAAAACATTTACAAGAATTCATTCATCCCCTCTGCAATAAATGTCCTAAACAGCACAAAATAGGCTGCACTGTTTTTATCTGTTGTGTGTAAGTGTGTTTGAATTTGTGATGCTGTGTCAAAGACAAATTTCTGTATTTACTTGTAGAACAGACAATAAAGTTATATCATGTCATATCATATTATCTGGCCTGGGAACGCCTCAGGGTCCCACAGGAGGAGCTGGATGTTTTAGCTGTGGAGAGGGACGTCTGGAAAACTTTGCTTCACCTGCTGCCCCCGCGACCCGGCCACGGATAAGCGGATGAAAATCAATGAATGAAGAATTAATTAATTTCTCTTCTTCTTTTCTGAAAGTAACACAATGTTCCATTTAGAGGCACTTTTATCTTTTTTTGCATAACATTATTAGACTTTTTTACCAAGATAATAATTTGAGCAGGCTGGGTTTTTGAGGAGGAAGGCTAAAACTGACCATTTGAGACTGAATAGAAGTAGAATGTATGAGGAACATATTGTTTTTTGGATATCTATCTCAGTATAAACCTGAAAATGAGCAGAATATTTCCACTTTAAACTTCTAGTGTATATCTGGTCCTTTAAAATAAACTTTGTTTTGTAGAAAGCAGCTCTCTGTTTTTGTCAATTTAAATTACTGACATAAAAAAAATTCTATAAAGGAAGAGAGAAACGGCATTAACCGGAATTATGGGATTACAGCGTGAGTGTTTTTGTTTGAGGATGTAATCAAAAATTTAAAACAGTAATTAATTCGAGATCTGCTGTGGAGACGTGACAAGGGGAGAGCAGAGAGGGGAGGGGGGAGAGGGGGAGCAGGTTGCTGCGTCGAGCCGCTCAAGGTCAAAGGTCAGAGAGGCGGATCAAACACTAGCGGCGCCAGGATTTTCATTGTGGTTGGGCCTCCAGAAAACTGGATGGGCCATTTAAAGTAAGCCAAAAAAAACAAACAAACAAGAAAATCGTGTTCCCCTTCATCTCCTTTTCATCACTTTTCGGCTCTTGTGTCGCTGTCCTCAGCTCAGTGCTGAAGTGGACAAAGACATACGTTCAATACACAAAAAGACTGAAACTGAATTATATATTTGGAGGGTCTGTTTCTCTCTCCATTTATTTACCCAGCACGGCGGGCAGGAAACTGTCCAAAATGATTTAACTGTTTTTTATACAGAATGACAGAAGAACTAAATTGAGATGAAATAACAGCGGCACTAAATAAAAAATGGGTAAATGTAGCACCGAATGTGTGTAACAAATGGTATCATCCCAACAACTTATGAGACATAACTGAGCATGAGAATGGACTTCATAATCACAGCCTCATGAAACTTTACAACCACCAACTAGAGACCTAGAGCATCCAGAGGATGGATGGCTGCCACACTAGATTCACAATCAGGGGCTTTCTCAGCAGACAACACAACACAATAAAATCACAGAAAAATGTCAAAAGTTTTTGAAACCACTGGTGTTCCTCAAGGTGTTGGTGTCTTATTGCGGTATTCTGGAGGGATTTTGACATTTTTTTAAATTCTTGAGTGGTCAAAAACTGTACAATTTAGCACCAACTTTGTAAAAGATGGTATCAGCCCCAAAAATTGCTGAAACAACTTATGAGACATAATTGAGGGAATCAAACACTCGTCCTCCCACCATAAACTTTTCAGTCTTTATACACTTGAACTATTTTAATGAATAAATTAATAAATGAATGCATTTCTATCACAGATTCTGAGCAGCGTCTCCAATTAGTTTCCCAGCTTTCAGTTGATGTATTTCTATATTGACCTGCTATCTCCCCTCGATACACGCCTAAAAAAAAAAAAAAAAGAGAGGGTGCAATTCTATGTGTGGATAAGATATAGAGACAAACAGGAAATGAAAAACAGAGCGCCCTCTAAACAGCCAGGAAACACAGAAAGAGGAAAGCCCTCTAATGAAATTACCAGCCCCTCCTCCTCTCCTCCTCCTCTCCTCCTCTCCTCCTCTCCTCGCTGTCGGGGAAGGAAACCTTTCAATCAGCTCCGGCTGTACATATCACACAACAAAAGACCTGTCCTGCACCGTTAACGTTAGCGGAGCAGGCAGGCGTCTCTCCGTAGTTAACATTGAAGAATTAGCTTCCGGCGTTCAAACTACTCAGCCAACGGGAGCGTGAGGCCGCGTGCATGCGTGTGTGTGTGTGTGTGTGTGTGTGTGTGTGTGTGTGTGTGTGTGTGTGCGGTGGAGCAAGCAGCACACAATAGAGTCGAGGGTTATTTGTCTCGGTCTCTGGGGAGAATCTAATAAAGTTGTTTACAAGCAGATGTTGAATAAAGACACACAATGCGCTCCTCTTTACCCTCCCCAGCCTTCAGGCGGACCCATTCACTTCTTCTCTTCAATAAGAAAAGGCAACACTGGCCTATAGAATTTACCATCTAGGGTGGATAATTGATTTCTTTTGCTGCATCGAGGAAGGTATAACAGCGTGAGATAAAGAGCGGCCACACAGAAATATTCTCCTCCTTTCACAAACACCGTTTCTGACAGCTCTGGATGCAGATTCTTTTTACTTTTTAACTTCTTCTCACAACTTTCAGGATCTTTTTTTCTATCTGCAGGTTGTTGTTGCATAACAAAACTTATTCTACAGATTTGTGCGGCCACCTGCCAACACTTCTTCACCCTCGTCACATGAAACCCAGCAGGAAGCCTTCTCGCTGTAGGCTTTTTATGGATATGTTAAAATTAATCTCATTACACAGGAAACAAACAATGTACAGACTGTGATTCTAACTGGCTGCAGGCAGAAGAACAGGACAGCCCATCGGATCTTATTCATTTTAGTATACCACTTCATTTTCACTGAGAGATGCTTGAACACTAAGGCTTCCTGTGGAGGCAGACACTGCTCGTGCTCCTCGCTGCAGGAGTAAACATCCATCAACATACACAAGTTCACCACAGCTGTAAATGGATTCAGGACATTATTTGGGCGGGTTTTGTGAAAAAAAGATTCACAAAACTGTCCCGGGGGCTGTCCCGAAATCCTCAATACCTGAGGTCATGAGTGTCGACATGACATTTCTCAGTGTTCAGCTGAGATGGAGAGCATCGCACTGCAGTGAGAGTAAGCCAATGGCACCTTTCACACTACATAGATTAGCCTAGCAGTAAGACTTCTGCGCACAGAACGGAAGGATTGCATCCTGCACGCACTTTTATTTTTTTTTCCAGCCTCAGGCCCGAGATATACTTTCTTTCAGTTACACTTCTGCATGTATATGATAACTGCCTCACATATCGTGCAGCTGTTTGGAGCGTTAGTTGTTCAAATTGTCAGAAATTAACTCTGCCAGATGCAGTATGCACATGAACAGTAGGGGCTGTTTAGATGTAGCACTCGCCATTGTCATGGAAAACTTGATATAAGGGCTTCACATATCATCCACAGTAGCACTATGTCACTAATATAGGCATGTATGTGAAGAATTCTCTTCACGATGCAGCTGGTTGTCCACGTGAACAGAAAGTACGTCTCCGGCCTAACATTGTTGAAATAGTGTCTAATATTGGCAGCAAGACCAACAATTAAGCTGACCAATGCCCTTTCTCTTTGCTCCAAACCATATGTGTGTATGCAAAGCCCTACCTTTTCTGAAACACAGAGACCAAACGAGAGAAACTAGCAACCAAGCCATAAAGACTCTTTAATAGAAACTCTGCGTTCAAGCAAGTGTTTTCATTTTCACTGACGGCTTTGCTCAAGGACTCTACATTAATGGAAATCAAAACCAAAATCCCAAAATTGAAAACTGAATACCTCCTTGATGAACAAATTCCTGAATAGCCAAATATTTGGTTCCAACTCTAGTGGAGGTTGTCCTGACGTTAATTTTCTAGTCTCCAGTCTTGTGTTGTTAGAGCTGTGTAGCTCATTTAAAACTCAATGCATAACAAGAATGGAGTGTGTGTGTGTGTGTGTGTGTGAGTGTGTGAGTGTGTGTTAGTGTGTGTGAGTGTGTGTAGGCACAGCAAGTGTGCAGTTCAGCCAAGCGAGAGACAGACAGACAGACAGACAGACAGACAGACAGACAGACAGACAGACAGACAGACAGACAGAAGCAATAATGTAATATGAGTGGACAAGTGTTAGCATATCATAGTCTATCAGTGGAGTTCTCAGTTGGTGGTGAATGTTCAGTGGAGTTTTGGTTTATGCATAAATAAAAGCTGCAGCTCCTTCAGAAAAGAAAAGTTTACTTTGTCCTGTTTGTGCTCTCAAATTATTTATTGTTTATGCAAATTGACAGAAAATACCATAAAACATTTTTTACATTTTAACATCATGTTTGGGATTTCGGCTCTGACACTGTTAAATCAGCAGACTGTCAATGGCCTTACAAAGTGCTCAGTAACATGTTACCGTGAGAACTGATGTTACAGGTTAATGTTTCTGCTGCATCAGTCAGAGTTGCATCTGGCTTAAAGCTGTTTTAGTATTGAGGTGCCTTTAAAAAAATGTATTAATTCCTTTATACATATTCATTAGGTTATCAGACTAATTAAACATGTCATTGCCTTTTAACACTCTTCTATATTAGAAGTTGTATCAGATTTGGTTGTATATACATATATATACATACACACATCCTGCAGACACAAAGCTGTTATTTTTTTACTGTGAATGAGGAAATGTTTGGCAGCTGTATGTTGAGTATCAGCGTCTTCCTGTTTACTGTTTGTTTGCCAAAACTGTAAAAGATAAAACAGCTGCATCAGCAAAACTTAAAAACAACAAAAAACTGCTAAAATTGAGTGTTTTAATAGTCTGAGGACAGTTGGTGTGTTCCTGAGCTGCATCAAATGGGACGAGATGAACAGATATGTGAAGGAGCTGGAGTCAGTGTGTGTGTGCATGTGTGTGTGTGTGCGTGTGTGTGTCTAACAATTAAGCGGAGCAGCTGAGTTCTGGTTTACAGTTAAATAAAGCTTCCTCTGTACGAGTCGTTTCGGCTCTGACTGAACATCTGTCGTCTCATCTGCTCTGTCTAATTGTCTCCTGTTGTGATTGAGTTTAAAAAAACAGCTTCAGACTAAAATAACCGCATGGAGAGATATCTGTTTTATCTTGCTGACCAGCCTCTTCAACGAACAGATCCTTCCCACGCACCGGGGAATACAAAGCTCTGTGTAAACACTCTCTTGTGCTTAAAATAAAAGGCACAGAGGAAGAAGGAGCCGTGAGCCTGAAGTGACCAGAGAAGACACTATTGTTCAAACAACAGAATAAAGCTCAGATCTTTCAGTTTTAAGAGATATCTGACAACATCTAACTCCATATTAGCCGACGTTTGGTGCTCCCAGCTTTTGTTTCCCCCTCTCTCCATCTCCTCCCGTCTGTAAACGTTAATTTCAAAGCTTTTCTGCGGTTAAACTTTTGAGTAGAAATGGATCCACTTTGTAACAGAGCCTGATTGATCTGGCTTTGACAGCTCCAACAGCAGATATATAGATAACTGCCCGGCGCAAAGTGAAAAGATAACGACTCAGATTGAATCACTGCTCCACCACATACGCTGCAATTTTAACAAGGCTGCAAACTTCGTGTGTATCAAGTGGAAAAAAGTTTGAAAATAACAATGCAGATGACAGGAAAATGATTTTGTTTGTTGCAGAGACGTTGTGCAGAGCACACGTTCCCCCGTGCAGGGAATGGTTGTGCAGACAGGGCTGTCTGAGAGGAAACAGCAGAGCTCTGTGTGTTTTTATTGCCATGTGATCAAACACAAAGTGCATTTACAGCATTAGAGGAGCACCTTTAGCTCACATGTGTTCACTTTTGATGAAGAGTTAAACTGTCTGATGTGAGTCTTTATATGGTTACATGAGCTGCTCTGATCTCTGTCTGTTCCTCAGTCAAATGAAGCGCTGCTTGGCCTGCAGCAGCAGAGAATTTAACAAGACTGTTATAGAAAACAAAGTGGCCATAAGACATCCGTTATTCGCTTCCGCTTACATTTACAATATTATGTTTCCAGGGCAGATGTCTATAAGATGAGAAGTTGTTTGGATTTATTGTGTCACGGCTGCTGAGACTTCTCAGTTCTGTTCGGCCGAGAGGAGCAAAATGTTTTCTTCTGACGCAAATGTTTGTTTGCTGCTTCAAAATTATAAATCAGTCTTTAAAAAGTGCACTCAACTATAGTGTTTGTCGTGTGATTTCAGCTCAGTTTGTTTCTTTGTTTCTTCGTCAGCAGGATTATGGAAACATTACTGGCATGATTTTTATGAAACCTGGTGGAAATATGGAAACAGAAACTGACATCAGCCGTCCATGTTGTTTCCACATGACAACTTAAAACTCATGAACACACCTAAGTCAGAAGAACAACTTCCCAACACAGGGAATCTGTGGAGCATGTCATTGCACCGCAGGCCTTGTTTTAGCTAATTGTTTTGTTTTACAAGATGACAACTCTACTGCCATCACCCTCATTACCAGAGAAGAGCTCTGACAAACCCACTGAACCACCCAGCCAACACCAGACAGACTCTGTTAATCATAAACTTGATCATTTATCAAACCAAAGCTACAGCTATGAAATTGTCATAATGAAAAAATAAGCAGGTTTACAACAGCTGCATTGCAACAACATCACTATTTTGATGCATGAAGTTCAGATGAGTGCAGAATGTGACATATCCATATGCTGCGAGAACTAAATACAAAATAGAGAAAAGTGGCTTAAACATGCAGTCGTTATAATCAGAAAATGAACAAAAGTCATTTTTCCTGCTGATATTACAAATGACCTCAAGGTCCTCAAGACCTCCTAATGTTACATGGTGAGTAAGATGAAGGTGTAGCCTATAAGAGTGTAAACCAGACCTGGGACTGTTGGCTGGCCCTGTCCGGCCCACGTGAGGTTACCCGGAAATTAGAAATCAATACAAATAAGTGCTTTTATTTTGAAGGCGATTTACATATGTGCGTGTGTGCACAAAACAGGGTGACCTTGTTAACTCGTCAAAAACACTGACTGCTTTTGCAATAAGTTAATAAATTGCTGGTTTACTATAGAACATACATGCTCTATATTGTTTTTGTGGTTTGAATGTATGTTGTGTTTAAAATAAATAGAAAAGTGAGATAATAATTGGAGTTTTTACCATTTTTTACTGCTACAGCCATGGAAAAAAAATATTAGACCCTTGTTTTCTTCAATGTATTGTTCATTTTAATGCCTTGTACAACTAAAGGTACATTTGTTTGGACAAATATAATGATAACAACAAAAAATGGTCATAAGAGTTTAATTTAAGAGTTGATATCTAGATATTTCTATGTTTTTTTTATAATGATTTTGGTTATTATCAGGAAAACAATGGAAAATGGCTAGATATCAGCTGTACCAGGCATTAAAATGAACAAGAAATAAAAGAAAAAGGGTGGTCTAATAATTTTTTCCATGACTGTATATTTGACACATTAACATCTTGTCACACAGTCTTAAATCATAACATGTATTCTTAGCAGCAGCTGAAAACCAGATAATTTACTGCATTTCATCAAGCGATGAAATTAATATTGAGCAGAATTTAGTTCAGAGTATCAGCCCACCCCTTCCGCAACCTTCCCACCTCTGGTCTAAACCATTATAACTATTTTGTGTGGAGTCTAGGATCTCCAAACCAAAGTAATATTAAACAACTATCTTATCTGTAGCTGGTGACTTAATGTGTTGGAGAATTACTCTCTCTTAATATTTATATTTGAACTCAAATTTGTCGTCTGGCATCAGGCTGCCAGCTACAACTTTAGCTTTTATTTTCTACCTAAAGCTCTCTCAGAGGTCTGATGAAACACAGCTAAAAATCCGATCATGGCTTAAAGAAATACTGAGATGTCGCTCCAGCATGTTATAACTGCAGCTAAGTTAACCTTTCTCATTGACACTTTCAGTGGAGACACATCTGACGAGAGTTTTTTTTCTACTTTCTAAAAGTAGCTTTTCTCAAGTTTTTCTCAATTGAATTAAACACTTAAACTGTGCAAATCATCGTCATTTCTGCAGTTTTGGTAGCTGCTGCCTCCAGCTTCTTGCCATCCATCTGCAGAGTGCACTGAAGTATGACATCATATGTAAACAAGGTGCTGTAATGGATTACATAAAGGGTTGGAACCCATAAACCATTACTATTATACAGCCCTCACCTTCACCTCTCAGGGAACACAACATCATTTTATTGTCTTGTTTATATTCATAACAAATATCTGTTTGGGTCAAAAAGGAGAAAGAAGAGGAAAGAAAACAACTTACGGACACAAAGGTTTCCACTTTCATAGAAGCCGGGGCAGCACTGAGAGCGCCGCCGGTACATCGTCCTCACACCACGCCTGTACGCCGTCTTATAGCTGATCCTACACACACAGACACAGACACAGACACAGACACACACAGACACAGACACAGACACACACACACACAGTCACACAGACACACACAGAGACACAGACACACACACACAGACACACACACACACACACACACACACACACACACACACACACACACAGAGACATAGACACAGACACACACACACACACGCACAGAAACACACAGACACACACAGAAACACACAGACACACACACATTGATTTCATTAAAACACTCCAGCCACATTTATTAAAAAAGTTATAAAAACATAGTAAAAATGTGTCCACTTCACTTCGAGAGTTGGACGCCACTTAAACGTCTCAGGGAGTTTCTCCCTCTCACTCAAGGACGCTGATGTTGTCTGACATTTCAGCTGAAGATCAATGACTCAGCTCTTAGCTGGAGGAGCTAAACTGGTGGCTATAAAGCTTAATGTGGTCATTAAAGGCGATACGCCGACGGTTGCTCATCAGAATGACCACATCAGACGGAGGTGAACTGCCGCTTGTTGGGCAGTAGACACTTGTGACTGACTGACTGCTCTGAGCTGCAGTTGTTCAGTCTGACACGCTGCACACGACACACGAACAGACTGGGGGATGTCTCTGAGACAGAGGGGAGGAAACAGTCAAACTGTTTCTTAAAGTGAAGAAATGAATGGAGAAATGAATGGAGAAATGACCAGAGAACGAAGCCACGCTCGCTTCATGCTTTTTTTGTTTGTTTTCGTAGCCTGTTACCAGTCAACATTTTGATGAATTGGCAACAATTTCTTGGCCTTTATCTGATCCGTAAGAGTCAAGACCCAGGAAGAGCGATGGGCGGTGGAATTTATTCAATTTCTGTGTGCGTTTTTTTTCTTCTTTTTTTCTCTTTTCTTCTCTTTCTTTTCCTCAATGAAATAATTAATTTATTAAGCAAACAATTAAACATGAATATTTATTTAATTATTTATTCTTTTGGCACTGCCTCTTGTAAAAAATGCATGAATGTGGCAGGATGAATTGAATATGTGATGAAGCTGCTAATATTTGTAGTTTCATAACCTGCAATAAAGTAATAAAAAAAATCAAAAATCAAAAATTCTGTGTGCGTCACGTGATGCTGTCGTGCCCAGAAAGACTTTTCCCACTGACGAACATCGGTAAAACGTCTATAAATCAGAAACCAGCCCGCGAAAATTACTCATTTTACAGTAAGAATTTGATCCATTCGTCTGATGACATTTGTAAAGTCTAGTAGAGCTGTAGGATTATATAGTTTTATCCACATTCAAGCTAGCAGAGCCTGAAGTAGCAGTCTTTGGTGCGCTGTTGCACGGGAACAATAGATGCATCCGGGGGATTTTTTTTTAAGCATGGAAGGTAAACTTTATTGGCTTCATGCACCGTTGAGCAACTTTCATACACTGTAAAAAAAAAAAAAAAGTTATTTTACAGAAATTTACTGGATTATTTTACAGGGGTTTTCTTTTTGTGTGTGCAAAATGTCATAAAAAAAGAAGTAAATTACTTTTATTACAAAAAATTAAGTTGAAATGTGATATATTATGCAATGGGACTATACAATTATAGATTTCTTTGTATAGTAGGCTATTAATCAACTGCTTAATGGTCTTAAATGTTGAATTACTGTGAATTCTGTGACAGAAATACTAAAAAAATACACATCCTATTGCTGAATGTAAAATTAACGGAACTTTCTGGGGGGTTTTAAAAGTAAAACTTTAGATTTAATGGGGAAAAAACTGAAAGAAGAAAAAAAAGTAAAAATTTAGTCATATTAAACTAAAAAACTTTTATTATTCTACAGATATATATTTAAATACAGATACTGTATATTATCTGTAACTTAAAAAATATATATATATCTTTGAAATAACTTACAGTTGTTAACTGTTATTTGAAGGTAAGTGGAAACTTGTAATGTTTTTTTAATGGGGTTTTTTATACTGTAGAGAATAAGCAGAACTCGTCTCCATCACTGTCTCTCGCCTGCATTTCTTCTGAATTTCTCCATTTTTTTCCTCATGTACCAAGATCACCTCATCACTGTTCACTCTGAACCCAGTGATGGATGTTAAATATCTCTATTATAAATTAAAACAGGTCTGCTGACGCCCTCTGGATGTCAGGCACGACCTCTGACCTTTCCTCATAACTCACAGTGAGGAGCAGGGCGGCTGTCTGGAGGAATGAATGAAGGGCGCTCAGTAGAAGGCGTCCAGAGGTTTAAGGAGAGAACATACAGGAGATCTCCATAAACCCAGAGGAGATATTATTTAGTGTGCAGAATGATGGTTTGTCTGTTTTTAACCCTCCTGTTATGTTGGTTTTTCAGGATCAACAATAATGTCCGTGGGTCAATTCAACCCCATGTTTAATTATCCAAAAGTCTCAGAAACCAAAAAAATACCAATTAACATTGTTTATATTTCATTAATAACTCCATTACTAATTATTTTAGTCAATATTTAGTGCAGTGGTGTTCTTTACCTCTCACAGATCAGCTTCAATGAGGATAATTCACTCGTTTTTCATAAAAAATGCATGTTAAAACTTTTTTTTAATGTACATTGGACATACCTACATATAAATACAATGGTTTTAAATGACATTGAGTTATTGAAAATTGTATTTTTTTTTTTTTTCCCTTTATGGAGTGATAAATTAACATGAGTCAGCTCTTCTGTTCAGGGTCAGATTGATCATTGAACAGTATCTATGTAATATAAACATGCAAATATGTGAAATTAACTATTTTCATTTTATATGTTGATTACACTTATTAAGGCAAGCAGAAGAAGTTTCATCCGGAAAAAATACTTTTAACTTTTTTTTTTTTTTTTTTTTTTTTAAACTTTGAAATGGGTCAATTTGACCCACAACATAACAGAAGGGTTAAAGGAGAATCCAGTTTGAATTTCTGGCTTTTGAACGAGGTGTTTAACTAACTTATAATGCTGTACTGTGTCTTTCTTTTTTCTCTGATTTCTGTCATTCTAACTGTGTTATTCCGCACAAAGACATGTTTAAGTTGTTCCCACTGTTAGCCATGATTGTCCTGATTCTATAGAGCTACAGGACATTTATATAGATTTTACATATTGCAGGGAAAAACAAGAACACAGAGAGGAAAATGTGAACTGAAACTGCTCGTTGGGGTTCAGAGGCTCAACAGAAAATTAATCGACAACAATTAAAACACTTCTTTTTTTCTATTTAAGTCATTTAAACTTCAATAAATTGAATATTTGAATTCTGGGCAGTTTGTCTGATTAATTTGAGTGATTTGAAGGCGTCACCTCAGGCTCTGATTAGCTGGAACAGGCATTTCTCTTCATGGACTAATTAATGAATTAGTTAACGAAAACGTAAATAAGAGATTGAATATTGAGAACAATCATTAGTTGCTGTGCCGTGTCGTGCTGCAGACTGGGAGCGTACCTGTGTCTGGTGCACTTGAACCAGTTGAGGATGTCGGTGCAGCGGGTGTAGTAGACCTGGTCGAAGGGGTGAGCGTACGACTCCTGCACCGTCACCGCGTAGCTGCAGACACACAAACAGCCACAGGTTAACACACAAACACATGCACAATTCAGATCCTCATCATGAATAAATATTTGTCATTAATAAATTAACAAGCAGCCTGCTGCACATCAAATTTAAGGATTTGTTCCATTTACCCTCAAGGCTTTGTCCTGAAATCTGACAACTCACAGAGCGCTGTAGTGGAGCAGGACACGATGAACTTATGCATGAACAGATACAAACACATTTCTCTTATTTCACTTCAGATCCACAATTTGTTCTCATCTTGTTAGTAGCCATTCATGTCTGGGAATTCTCAGTGTTTTCCTATTTTTGCTCTAATAACAAACACAAAATTATCTCTGACCTAGGAGAACTTTACAAGGAAAAGAGAAAACATTTAATTTCAACAGTCAACAAATTGTTTGTTCAACACGAGTAAACTTTATTATATCATCATAATATCATAGTATAGTATTGGCTTGTATGTCTTCCTGTAACACCAGTGTTGGTTGCTGTGAGATATTATTACAATACTTCATTCATGATATTATTGCGTTTCAAACATTTTGCAGTCTGCTAAGTGTTGCAATAACATGTGTGCTGACATATTGCAATTTATATCCTGTTTTTAAATGCATATTATGTGCCCAAAGTAAAAACATTTGTAAGCATCTCTATTATCAATAACAATAAAGTTTTCAGTCTGTTATTCTCACTTCAATAATTTTTATTGCAGCTAAATGGGATTTTCAAACAGACGTACTGACCAACAAAAACCTGTTGAATGTAGAAATGTTGTGCATGTCATTCAATCAATGCAACTACAGGAAAGATATGCAGCATTTGAGAAATTTTAAAGTAAATCAGAATCAACTTTATTCGCCAGGTACGTATGCAACAAACAAAGAATCTGACATTGGTTTTATAATGCTCTCAGAGTACTTAAATAGAACAATGAACACTCTGAGAGAGAAAGTGCACAGATTAAGATTCCCTTATTATATAAAGATTCCCTTATATATATATATCCCCTTATTATATATTATATATATTATATACAAATAGTGACGAAATAAATAAAGTAGTGGATGTTTGGTCCGCTGTAAATAACTGTTACATTAAAATTATATTAAACAAATAATTCTGCATCATCAAATTGACTAAAAAGGCTTTTAATGTTACCATTCTAGTACCAAGAAGTTTAATTTGTATTTGCGAAATTGCAAAAAATCCAACATGGCAGCTGCAGTTACACTGCACATGTGCTGAACTGCAATGATGCAACTCCATGTGACCCTGTGTCTTCTCCTCTTTATACCCTCCTTGTCCTTGTGTTGGCACATGGCTCACCACCTGTCCTATAGTAGTGTTTCAAGGTTTCGTTCCTCCTTGTTCCTTTGTTAATAAACGCTGATGATTAGGTGAGATTCATTGTTCAGCATCATTGTTGCAGCTGGAATCAACTTCTATCATTTCTTCTCAGAACAAAACGTTTTTTTTAAAGAGAATCTTAAGATAATGCTACTGCATGAAGCCTCGAGGCCATGGAGCTAAACATCACAGAGGAATATTCTTCTGCTCATGACACTCAATAATCTTTCCTTTCAGAAGAGGTCACAAGCATGTGAAGTATTGATCGGGATGAAGAGCCAGGGCACAAACGGTCCTTGTGGTGCAGTTTTTTATATCTGAAAAATGTCTAAAGGGTCATTGATTCTTTCAGAGCACTTTAAAGGATTTATATATTTTTCCTGAAAATCTTTTTAACTTTTATCTTTTAACAATCCTGACAGATCTCAGCTTTTGATTTCCAGAATTTTCTGTGCAGATTTTGTTTTAATGTAGGAACATTTTCGGAATAATAGACATGATTCATTTTGAGGTGAATCTTTAAAAATATTCCTGTTAATGTCGGTCTGGATGGAGGAAGAAAAACCTTCTTCATGCTTTGTGCAGTAGAAACATTAAAACTTCACTGACACTGAATGAATACTGATTAAAAAAAGACAATTTTGTATAATTTTAAATCTGTTTTTATGCAAGCATTGCATCCTAAACCTGCATATTGTGATATTCCTTATGTGTTACGGTTTGATTTACTGCAATTTGAGAGTCTGGTGTGGAGGATATACATCCTGTTAATGAGGTTAGATTTTACAGACGTGTATTTATGTATGTATATATATATATATATATATATATATATATATATATTAGGGCCGGGACGGTTAGATTAAAAAAATAATCTAATTAATTAGAGGCTTTGTAATTAATTAATCAATAACAAAAATATTGTTTATTTTTGTTCAAGTGTAGCAATAGCATATTTAGAAATATAGTACATTTCAGAAATTCAGGTAGCCTATAGGTAGGTAGACCTTCTGTAAACTATAATACTTTGGTTTTTGAAGTAAAACACAATACTTTCAAGTACATTCAGAACATCCGATGGTTTTTTGTAAAAAAAATGTCCCATCATCCACGGGGCCAACCAAAGCGTCTCATCAGCTTCTTCCTTCATGTTCACTGTGGTTTGTTGTTGTCTGAACTCATGAACGCTAGTTGGTGCTCCAGTATAATCGGTCCGCCTGAAACTCATCCAGTGAGAAACGTTCCGCAGTGCAAAAATAAGTGTGATTAAAATGAGTCAATTTTTTTTTAAAATTTTTGTGTAATTAATTAATCTTAATTAACGTGTTAAAGTCCCGGCCCTAATAAAAATGTTTTCAAATAACTATAAAAAAATAAAATGAAAAAATTATTTAATTAAAATTAAAGTAACTTAAATCAAAATTCAATTAAAATAACTATAAAACTTGAATTAAATAAATTACTAAAGTAATATAAAATATATAGTGTGTCGGTCTGGATGGAGAAAGAAAAACCTTCTTCATGCTTTGTGCAGTAGA
This sequence comes from Centropristis striata, assembly GCF_030273125.1. Taxonomy (NCBI): domain Eukaryota; kingdom Metazoa; phylum Chordata; class Actinopteri; order Perciformes; family Serranidae; genus Centropristis; species Centropristis striata. The sequence continues at coordinate 15,925,320 of NC_081518.1, forward strand.
AACATTAAAATAGATTCCAGAGGATGCTCTTTCACTGACACTTAATGAATTCTGATGAAATAAAGACAATTTCGTATAGTTTTAAATCTGCTTTTATGATTATTTGTGCAAGCATTGCATCCTAAACCTGCATATTGTGATATTCCTTATGTGTTACAGTTTGATTTACTGCAGTTTGAGAGTCTGGTGCTGAGGATTTACAACTTTCACTTTGAGAAAGTTTCACTAAATCTCCCCAGACGTCCCAGTTTGTGGCTTGAATAAAGGTTAGTGAACTGAGTGCAACCTTTAGCACAAAGTGAAACTGTGATCGTCATCAGAGGTAATATCCATTTCCACAGATCCCACTGATTACACTGAGAGATTATCGATCACGGCACATGCACTCTGTGTTGCTCCCATCAGAAATGACATTGTGCTTTTACTCAGCGCAGCTCTGAGTGGTGAGACCACTCAAGCAGTCACATTAGCATCGCTGTGGATTTACAGCCTCGCTGTGTCCCCGGGAGTAAACCTTTTCCCTGTTGCGTTTGATTATTGGCGAACCCTCGGTCTTGATTTGTGGCGGGGAGTCCATTAGTTCACTGCAGCGTTCTGAGCCCCTGTTATTTCACTCTGAATATGGTGCCGAGACTGAAGCTGGAGGAAACTGACCTCTCCCAGTGGCTGCAAACGTTGGGGTCGTCCGGGTTGAGGGCCGACACTACGGAGATCCCGCTGAGCAGGCCGAGCCACAGCAGGGCTCGGGGGGGAAGCCCACCGGCCCCCATCGTCCTCCTACCTCCGTCCTTCAGGAAGAGAGAGACAGAGACAGTGAGGGACAGGAGTTCACTTTTAAAATGATGAGGAGTCGTCACAAAATCACAAAAAAGATCTGACTACCAGTAGCATGAAATAAATATATTTATAAAAGAAAACGGAAAAGAAAAACATGGACAGACTCTCAAAAAACTCAACAATTGTGCTCCATTTTTGTTAAAAAAAAACGGACCCCTTCCTGCTTGGGGGCAGTGGTGGGAAGTAACTAAGTACATTTACTCAAGTACTGTACTTATATATAAAATATAAATAAATATTATTGAATTATTTAATTTTACTTGAGTGTTACCATTTTCTGCTACTTTTTGCTTTTACTCCTCTTCATCAGAAATATTGTACTTTTGTAAATGTATGTTTATGGATTTTATACATACAAACATACTAGAAACTTTCCCTGATTATAACATATGGCAATATATAAAATACAGAAAAAAAGTAAACAAATAACCTATATAGCACAAAAGGCTTAGATTTAGATTTACAATCCATCATTAAAAGGCGGAAAATTAAACTAAAATACAGTACAAATATGGCAACACATTCAGGGTTATTATATGGATTATTGCCCATGTTCTTCACAATAAAAGTAGTTTTAATTCTTCACCTTATCCAAATATTCACTGAAAATCTGTTTCGGAGAGAGGAGAGGACAGGACAGGCTGTTTACACAGAGCAGAGAGGAGAGGATAGGAGAGGCTGTTCACACAGAGCAGAGAGGAGAGGATAGGAGAGGCTGTTTACACAGAGCAGAGAGGAGAGGACAGGAGAGGCTGTTTACACAGAGCAGAGAGGAGAGGACAGGAGAGGCTGGAAACATGATAATTCAATATGTTTAATATGGGGAGAAAAATGTTGTTTTTTTTACAACATTTGTGAGCACTTGGAAAATTGTTTATACATAAACTCTGTTATATTCAAATATTGCATTGTTCCTGTATCTGATTTATGTCATTCTAACTGTGTTATTCTGCACAAAGACATGTTTGAGGTGTTCCCACTTCTAGCCATGATTGTACTGATTCCATAGAACTGCAGGGCTTGTAGATGTATATCATAATATAGCATTAAAGGTGAAACTTAAGAGTCAACAATCCGTCATTAAAGGAAGGAAAATTAAACGTAAGTACAGTAGAAACACGGCAACACATTCAGGGTTATTATAGGGATTATTGCACACGTTCTTCACAATAAAAGTAGTTTTAGTTCTTCACCTTAGCCTCACACTTCCAATGAAACACCTCCAAAATAAGAACAAACTGAGAAGCTTTCTGTACAGGTGAGTTTTTCCAAGAGAGGAGCTGCTGTTAAACCTTTAACCATGAGAGGAGAGACTCATCGATCGACTACCTGAAACAAGCTCAGGTCAACTATCCTGCTCTCTGCTGAACTCTGTGTGGAAACAAGTCCAACAAACTGAACATTTTACTCCACTGCATTTATCTGATGGATAGAGTTACTTTTAAGAACTCTACTACATTGGTAGAGGTAAAAGTTCGGTACAGAGGTAAAAGTTCGGTACAGAGGTAAAAGAATAGCCCAGACTAAACAGACTAATTCCGAAATGTGTATTAGTCTGGAACATCTGATCACTTTTGATTTCCAGGGGACGTTATTAACCCATAAGAACCCACGGTGATACTGTTGTAACAAAAACTTTAAATCTTCTAGAATCTCCCATATTCAGCTTTATGCTTCACATTAACTCATTAACCCATTGAAGCCTGGAAAGCGGTTACGTCGTTTTGTAGTATTTGTATAAGCTCTCAAATACCTTTTTGAAATTAATTTCTATCTGCTACAGAGGCTGAAAAATCTATTATTTAGTAGAAGAGTTGACACTTTTTTTCCCAGAATTTTTCCAGAATTTCCAGAAAATTAGAGGCTTATTTTAAAATTGCCCAGCGACTTTTCAGGCCTCAATGGGTTAAATCCCTAAGCGACGTATACTCAACACCCTGGTGTGGTGGTCATGTGACTTCGACAAGAAGTGACTTCTCCAAAATGTGGCTGTGACTGGAAACAGAAATCTAAAAAAGTAGCTAATTACAAAAAGTTTATTTTTTATTACTAGGCTAAGTTTAAATTTATTTAACAATTCTAATCTGTTAATAGGGTGTCCTTTATTCCATTTAACCCTATAAGAGTTTGTTATTTGTTTTTATTTATTATTGACTTATTATTATTTTGTTACTTAAAAACAAATCTGAAAAATAATTTATTGTTCAACAACACTATTAATGTCACAATTTTAATATGTGTTGTGGAGAAGCAACGAAAAAGGCAAATTTGTGTTTCAGAAAAGGTGTTGAGTTTATTTATATTAAAATAAGAAATATCATAAAAATAAACATCATAAACGCCCAATGTAACGTATGTGACACATCACAGATCTTTGACATTTAGGGGTAGTATTTAAAAAAAAAACACCATATATGTGTTCTATGTGGTCCACTTGGTCTGTGGTATATCCCCCATAATTTTCCTTCAAGGATAAATGGGTCTGGGTTCTTATGGGTTAAAGTGTGCAGACAAAAATGCCTCTAAATGGACCTACAACCAATCACAGCAGGTAACCACTGTTAGTTGGGGCAATGCTTGGTCTCTTTTAAAGCACAACAAACATCAAATTACAGGTAAAGTCCCTGAAATGTGTTAAACCAACTGAGCAGGTCTGTCATAACAGCATTTAGTTGGACAATAAATTGTCCAAGAAATAACTGTTGTCAATGACATTATTGATCAACATTTTAAGACAATTTAATGCCACCAGTATATGAACATAAAAACACAGCTAACTTTTAATTGTTTCCAAGTTTATGTACAAAACTCAGAAATTACAGAAAAAAAGTGTCTGCATGTTTTTTGCACTGAGCTCAGGTCTTACACTGGTCAGGAAACTGTTGTTCTGGCTACAACAACAAACATCTCACCGACAAACAGATGTGTCAGTGTTAATAATCTAATAACCTGATATGATCGAGGATATTTTACTGCAGCACCAGAACTTCTGCTGCTCTTCAGGATCCGAGATCACTGCTCAGCGCCTGGGTCCCATTTGGCTGCTGTTTGTGAAGTGGATCGGTTATATGAAGCTGTAGGTACGATGCAAAGAATGAAACAGCAGCAGGTGGTGGAGATGCTGCGGTAAACTTTAACTCAATGTTTTCACAGATTTGAGTGTTTACAGAGACAGAAGAGGACTTTACATTTGGATTCAGACACTTAAAGCCACATCAAATATGTGTTTGTTAATGAGGTCAGGTTTTAGAGACGTATATATATATAGATATATATATATGTATATATAGACTGAGAGCCAGACTTCACAGATTTTACTTTATCAGGTCGGGACTCTGGAATAGAAACTCTAAAATGAAGAGCAAAAAAAAAACAAAAAACATTTAAAATAACTATGAAGAAAATATGAATTAATTAATTAATTAAAATAAAAGTAACTTAAATTAAAATAACTATAAAAACTTAAATTAAAAAAAATAAAGTACTTAAATGAAATAAAATATGTAGTGTTCAAGTGTAAATACTGAAGTTTAATCAAATTAAAAAATGAGAAATATGTTTCTTTCTCTAAATTTGCTTCTTATTTCACGGTCACCTGACAAATATTCACTGAAAATCTGTTTACACAGAGCAGAGAGGAGAGGACAGGAGAGGCTGTTTACACAGAGTAGAGAGGAGAGGACAGGAGGGGCTGTTTACACAGAGTAGAGAGGAGAGGACAGGAGGGGCTGTTTACACAGAGCAGAGAGGAGGGGACAGGAGAGGCTGTTTACACAGAGCAGAGAGGAGAGGACAGGAGAGGCTGTTTACACAGAGTAGAGAGGAGAGGACAGGAGACGCTGTTTACACAGAGCAGAGAGGAGAGGACAGGAGAGGAGAGGAGAGGCTGTTTACACAGAGCACATTTAAAATAACTATGAAAAAAAAATTAATTAATTAATTAAAATTAAAGTAACTTCAATTAAAATAACTATAAAAACTTAAATAAAAATAAATAAATAACTTATTAAGTAGCTAACTAATAAATTATGTAGTGTTCAAGTGTAAATACTGAAGTTTAATCAAATTCAAAAATGAGAAATATGTTTCTTTCTCTAAATGTGCGTCACCTGACAAATATTCACTGAAAATCTGTTTACACAGAGCAGAGAGGAGAGGACAGGGGGGGCTGTTTACACAGAGTAGAGAGGAGAGGACAGGAGGGGCAACATGGAAATACTTTAATTTGTACAATATGAGGAGAAAACTGTTTTTTACAACATTTGTGACACTTGGAAAAGTGTTTAATCTGCACAAAGACATGTTTGAGTTGTGCCCTCTTCTAGCCATGACTGTGCTGATTCTACAGAACTGCAGGATTTATATAGATTGTATATATTAAAGTGGAATACAAGGACACAGGGAGTAAAATGTAAAAACAGCAAAAAACTCCATGAAATGTCTCGTTGGGGTTAGGAGGGTTAAACTCTTCTCCACCTGTGTTGGTGATGCATCAAACGTGTTGTCACACAATATCAATAATAAAAAAATCGATGCTACCTTAAAATTCTTTTGCACCGAGATTTCTTTCCACCATTTGAGGAGCCGAATTGACAGCTTGAGTTTGGAGTGATGTTTCCCTGCTGCTCTATCTAACCTTTATGTAAAGCAGTGAGTGATTTCTGTGGAAGCAGATTGGTGATGTCAGGCACACAGCCCCACATTGAGCTGCTGCTCGCAGAGGCGCGCCGGCTGATTGGCATTCTCAGCAGTGCATGTGTGCCCTGCTATTTTATTTTGCATAAAGCAGCGAATATTTGAACTTTTTACTGTGCTGTTTTTCTCCTGACGTGTTTTCAGCCTGCCTCCCTTTTGCTCCTCAGAAAATAACAGTGGATCACCCCGAGCACGGGTTTCATTGCCTGGTGACTCAGATCGTCTGGTGACTCAGATCGCTCACATTTGAGGAAATCTCCATATTTACACCCTGGTTTCATTGCTCTTCCTGTTGCTTTTTGTATTATGACATTGCCCTCCGACAGTCACACAGCCCGCTGATGTTTTTAAAATTGCAGCTTGCATCCATTTCATCTTGAGACCTTATTATGTTGATTCTGTTTGTATCAGTGATTCACTCTGTGCCGCCTCTGTCAATTACAGTTATTACATGTTTCTCCTGCCTAACTACACATATATTTAACTCTTGTGTAAATTGTGTTTCTTTCAACACACTGACCTGTTTGTTCAGAAGAGATAGCCAAGAAAATGGCTGATAGGTTTGGATTGTTTGAGAAATAAGTTTAAAAGGATTTTAAACCTCTCAACCTGTCACATTTTACTCTCCGATTTCAGTTTTTTACAGTTTCCGAATGTGATAAATTGAAACTTAATGGAAATTATTTGGGCAATTTTGTGCCAATCCAGCTATTTCCAGGTTATGCTTTCCAACTTTCCAAATGTTATTGGACTGAATGGATCAAATTGTTATTGTAAAATGAGTCATTTAAAGCGGGTTGTGATGCTAAAAAAATGTATCCACTGTTTTATAAATGTCTCACAATGTGAGATGTCTTTTTGGCCCTGTGGGTTCAATACCTACGGTTCCTCTTGGAGGTTTATTGATAATCTCAACCCCTGCCTGCTAATTTCTCATGTTTGAAACAGGTCCATGGTCTTGGTTCTTCCGCTCCACATTCACCTTTTTGTCTGTTATGAGTGAATATCCGGTTACCCACACGGCTCTGCTCTCTGTCCTCCTGTGAGCGGGAACAAGCTTTAAACCCCTGGAATAACAAGTGTACGCAGATAAGTACCTTTGTACTATTACAGCAGCAGTCTGAGTCACTGAAGGACTGGGAAATGACGATTACAGTAATAAAATAAATAATAAGCCATTTATGTTTCATGATTCACATACTCTGAACCATTTACTCTTACATGTCACAGTTATGGCTGAAAGTGGGAACAACTCAGACATGTCTTTGTGCAGAAAAACACAGAATGACAGAAATAAGAAGTCAAATTTCTCTGATAAATACATTTTTTTTAAAATTGAATGAAATGGAATTTATATATAAACATTTTTCCAAGTGCCCACAAGTGTCCTGAATGTTGTACAAAACAAAGTGTGTGAAATAAAGTGATTTTGACGGAAATATCACTATTTTAAGGTTCATTTTGGTCACTTTTTCTAAGTGAAACTTTTGGATCTGTTCAAGGACAATCAGAAAGTTTAAACTCCAATGATAATGCCTGTTTTTACAGTTTATCTTTTACAGGGTTAAGGCAATGCAGATGGAAATCTCTGGCAAAATTATAACCAAAATCATATTTTTCTCAGCCTGGATTCCAAACAGCCTGATAGGAAGAATATCTCCATCGAGGCACCTACATCTTCAAAACGGATGTTTCCTGGGAGTGTTGTTGACGGTTGACTGTGACATAAGACTCGACAGCGGAGCCATTCCTCATGCCGTTGAGTCATTTGAGAGACGCGACGCAGTGACAGGCCTGGAGAATCACGGCGATGATGAATAAACCGCTGAGTGACAGAAGTGGTGCAAGCCAAACTCTCCCACACACACTGTCCCGTAAAGAAATGACATTATGATGTTCATTTGTGGACAACCGGTGGCGAGTTCTCATTAGGTGTTATATTTGAGCGAGGGCCAAGAGGAGACAGCGAGGAGTCAGACAGGCTGGACGGGTGTTTGTTTCTCTCACAGCTGTGTGGAGACAGGCTGCAGACAGACAGGTGGAGGTAAGGTGGAGCAGTGAATCAGCCATCGCAAGATGAATGGACAGCCATGAGTCAATCTGACGCAAACAGCTGCATGCAGGTGTGACAATGAGAACAATTAAAGCCGGAGAGAAGGACGCATGTGAGCCGAGTCAAGGATAAATCCTCAATTCATTCTGCCAACATAATGTCCAGAACTGAAGCAGGGAAACAGCTGCTTTTTAAAAATTATTTTGGATTTTTATTCATTCAGTAGGGCTGGAAAAATGTGTGTATTTTTGCTGCATACGACCCCATATGTCCATTTTTTTTGGGCCAAATACTGCTTTCAGTTTTAATTTTTTCTGAATTCTGTGTTTTACAATTAAACCCTCCGGAGTTTCAGGGTTTTAGTTTGCTCCTGTCACATTTGACTTATTTCACCATCGCCTTGTATTTCACTGCAATACACACACATACACACACACACACACACACACACACACACACACACACACACACACACACACACACATAAATATATATATGTATATGTATATATACAATATATATACGTATACATATATATGAATAGAAATCTATAAGTCATGCAGCTCTATGGAATCAGCACAATCATGGCTAGAACTCAACTCAAACATGTTTTTATGTAGAATAACACAGTTAGAATGACAGAAATCAGAAAAAAAGAAAAACACAAGTTGAATTTCTCTGAGAAATATTTTTTTTTAAATTGGAATAAAATGGAATTAAAAACTTTTCCAAGTGCCCACAAGTGTCATCTATGTTGTAAAAAAATAATTTTCTTTCGTATTGCCATGTTTCCAGCCTCTCCTGTCCTCTCCTCTCTGCTCTGTGTAAACAGCCCCTCCTGTCCTCTCCTCTCTGCTCTGTGTAAACAGCCCTTCCCTGCCTCTCCTCTCTGCTCTGTGTAAATAGCCTCAATCATCATGTCTTCACAGTGTCTCTGAGGAGCAGAATCTAATGTTTCTAACAGGATCTGGTTAATGCAAACACTTTATTTTAAATGACACATGGAGAATAAAGAGATTCTGACACTAATATCAACATTTTGAACTCCTTTTTATGTACCGTTTTCTAACAACTGATGATCCGTTCAATGAGTGTTTGAAAGTTGAAACTCAGATGATAATACCCGTTTTTCTAGGTTCTAAAAACATTATGAGTATCCTATTATGTTACACAGCAAATTATCCAAAATATTTAAGCTGACAAAGCAGAAAGAGACATTGAACAGACAACCTTAAAACCCCAAAGCAAATTCCATAATAATAAAATTAATGTGCTATGGGATAGAGGACAAAGCTTCCATATTTTCTGTCCCCAAGGGTTAAACTTAAGGGACATGTCCAGAGATAAATATTAGATTAAATTTGGATTGAGGGAACAATTCAGCACAAACATCAGCTGGAGACAGAGCAGTTTACCCTGAGCAGAGCCGAGTGTGATGAATGGTAATCTGTGGTGGAACTGAACTCTATCACAAGAGAAAGACCCCCAGTGGACGACGGGGCGGGACCTCAGGATGCCTGTGAACACAGAGAGGAAAAACATATAGTATTACCAGGAACACACATACATATTTACATACAAAACCATTCAAAGGTTATGTGTCTGCTGCCACAAAGCTTAATTCTGTCATGTCTGAGAGGAAAACTTAGGTTTGACTGTTTTTTGATGCTTTTAGATCATAGAAAGTCCTCTTCACAAATACTGTAGTTTTTTGATGAAGGTTTGTTTTGCACATAGAGAACAACAAGCTGTACAATAATTCAACTAGAATGACAACTGAAAGGGCAGGAAGAGACAATTCAATAAGATTAAAATAAATCAAAGGGCACTGGAAGCTCAGCATCAAAATGTGTGCACATTTAAATGTATAATATGCAATTTTTTGGCATTACAATGGTATTAAATGACTCCACATTTTGCTTAGTTGTGTTCTTAGATCATCCCAAATCCAAACAACGTTCAAAGCAGAGAAATTGGTCATTTTAAGGTTCACGTGCGTTCCATTTTGTCACTTTTCAACGGCTTCATTACCCATTTGCACATGCCATATCATCACTATACAGTTCTTAGATTTGAGTGGTTTTTAACTGGATGAAGGAATTTCAACCATCTCGATCTAAAGTTACCAGAGAGACAAGCTGAGCAAACATTAGCAGCAGCTCGACTCTCAGCTCCTCCAGGACGTCCTCAGTGCACCAAGCTGCATCAGAGAAACACTGATTTTTAACATGAATCTGCTTTATTCAGTATTTTTCTGGTTTAAGCAGCAGCTTTGTTTATTTTGGAGAGGAGGAGACCTCTTTGGAGAATTCTGCTCCTGGATGAAAAAGGAAACCTGACCAGAAGAAGCTGACTGCAATGATGGCGCCCAATTGCACTGTTGTGGTTCAATAATGATTGCAGGTCGCTGACGCTTTTCTGGACTGGAAAACAAATTTAAAATCAAACTTCCAGCAGTATTTGTTCTCCCCTGGGTGCCATGCCTGTTCCTATGTTTTATTGATGCAGCCCAAAAATCCAAATTAGTGATCTTTCTCTCACCAAGTGTTTCTGTGCCTAAACCATAGAACAAATCATTATTATTTTTGAAGCTGTCAATGGACTGCAGTGTGTATTTTTGGAGTATTGGACGGTCTGACTCATATCTACAGTATGTGTCCAACCAATAGGAATCTGGAACAATGAGCAGCACCCAAAAAATCAACTAAAAGTTTGAAGGAGTTTAAATAATTTAATTCTTCTTTTGGGGCCAAGACTATTTCAAACTTACACCATAAATTTGGTGCTGAATTATACTTTATTTCACCATTATTGAAGGAAAGTAGAAACACATCCAAATAACAGCCAAACCTCATCGGTGGTGTATACTGTAGATATTCTTATCTTTAAGGGATTCAGAGAAAAGTTAGAAAACAGATGAAAGTACTGCTCCGGAGCACACAATGACCTCAGTGTGAGTCTCATGAGTTAGGTGATGCAGAGATGTTTTACTGCAGCAACACCTTAATCATCAGCTTCTCATTAAATACACCTGAGGACACCAAAAACTGCAGAGAATTCACTTCCTTAAATTCCTCCACTTCAGCACATACAGGTGGAAGCTTCCATCCTGATTCTCCTCAGGATTAAACCATCAAACATGCAGTCGGTGGTGGTTTTACCTGAGCTCTGCCATATTTTATCACCACGCTTCATAAAAAGTGAAAAAACAAAGAGCTAATGTGTGCGTGTGTGTGTGTCTGCAGTACATTCATTGGGTGCTGTTTCTCCTAAGCAGCAACTCACAGCGACAGAAAATCAATAAAAACGCTGTTATTGTTAGTCAAACAATATTTGCCGGACCCTGATGAATGTCTGTGCGTCAGGGTTTCTCAGAGCCGAGCTGTCAGACAGTGAGCTTAAACAGACTGCCGACATGTGCTGCAGACTGCTCTCTGATGGGTTTATACAGGATGTGATGTATTATACAGCGCTGGTTAAAACATAAAGGAGATGTTTCTTGAGCTACCATAACCTTATTAAATTAAAACAATCAGATCAGTGATTTCAGATTGTACTAAGTGCCCAAAACCCAAATAATGAGTCTGGTATCTCCTCAATAACAGCAATGTAGGGCAGCAAAATAAGACTCATATTTAGGTTTTAGACTGTGTGTGTGTGTGTATGTGTGTGTGTGTTTTCTTGTACTTCCTACATAGTGAGGACCAGAACACGTTTTTAACCAAAAGAGTGAGGGCATTTTTGCAAAGTGAGGACATTTCAGCCGGTCCTCACTTCTTTAAAGGCTTTTTGGAGATTTATGACTTTGTTTTAAGGGTAAAGGTTACAAAAAAAAAAGATAACTAACTGAAACTGTATTTTGTGGTTACAACACTCACTAAAAACAACTAAAATTATAGTGAAAATGTCCTTTGTTTTCGTCTTTGTCAACATAATGAAGATGATAAACCAAAGGAAATGAAGGCAAAATTTACTGTCACCTGTTTTAATCTCCAACCCACCAAATACCCCATTACAAAAACCTAAAACTAATAAAAACTAAATTAAAACTAAAGCATTTAAAAATAATAAATACTAAACTAAAACTAGCAAACTCACTTGGCGCCTGATGTTATATGGGTAGGTGGGTAGGCAGAGTGCCGTCATGCACCTGGGTGGGCCTGTGGTAGAGGCAGCAGGAGCCATGTTTCTTTGTTCTTTTTGTTTGCTTGGTCGCAATGGATAAAATAAACCTTTTGGAAGTAATAATCATGCATGGACATCACCTTCTTTGCCTGCGTACACCACACGCTCATGGTGCATCAGTGGCATTTTGATTAAGTTTGTTTTAAGTTTAATTTTGTTATTTTTTCGGACAAAATGTTTCAATGAGGGCCCTCACAAAGATATAAGTACAACAATGTGTGTGTGTGTGTGTGTGTGTGTGTGTCAGTGGATAATCACAGATGAGTGATCGCAGGTTTGAATTCGTCTCAGCCGATGTTTCACCTTTTCATCACACCTTTTCAGATCAGTTTGTGATTTTATTTCCGTCTGGAGAAGACTCCTGAATGTTTTCCTCTCACTTAGAAAGATGACTGACTGAAAGCGGTTTCTGCACCGTGCCACGTTGCCGTTGCCATTTGCCGATCCCCTCATGGCCAGTTTACATTCTGTGCTGTGCAGAGACGCATTTAGTTCCTATTTCCCTCAAAGAAGAGCATGAAGCGAGAGGAGTTTTATATGAGTTTAAAGGGTGATATTGCATGGTTTGTTCTGAAGATTTTACGTTTGTTCGAGTAAACTCATTCCCTCTTGGTCTAAGTGTGAGATGAGAATCATTTTGTACGTCATCATGTATTTCAATAATTTGATGGTGGATTTCATGATGGTGATTCAAGTGCAATTAAGACAAATTAATCCATCAGTAACCATGGAGTCGTGAAAAAAAGCTCTCAGTCAAAAAGTGCAACATTCACCAATAGTGGAGTATGAAGAAGTAGAATATATTAGTCAAGTAAAAGTCACATTTTTACTTCAGTACTGTCGTTATTTTCCACTGCAGATAAACACAGACCTACTTTATTTATGGTTGAAGTGTTGTAATGTTTATTGGGATTTAGATGCAGTGATTTGCAAAACCTTTTTGACCTAAATTCAATTCTATACAGTACAAAGTACAAGATTCTTAGTGTTCAAACGGATGCATATTTGTCTGAATTTGATGCATTCTCTGAAAAACAATAAATAGGGTTTGATGGAAACTATAACGAGCCAATATTTGGGCCATGAGACATAATGTGCTCACTACAGCTGCAGATTGTTGAGCTGAAACTCTTTGCATGACGCCTGAAGAACTCCATATTTTTGTTTTACAGCCTTTCTGCTCCTGTGAGTCTGTTCTTCTATCAGTGAGGTTATTCAGATTGCCAGCTGAAGAAACAAGCGTATAATGACGGAGCCTGATATTCTCCTGTGAAATACTGACATTTCAGAAATTGTTTTGTACCCTTTTCCAGTTCTGTGCCTCCGACAGTAAACTTTACAGACAGCTTCTGCTCTGATCTGCAGATAAATGTACTGAAACTGATGTTCAATCAGGTGAATTCAACCAAAACTGTGTTACCTAATTATTGAAAAAAATGTCTTTCAAAAGAAACAAAGACACGCTTTAACTCAATTGGAAATGTTTCTCAATGTCATTTAAACTTTAATAAAAATGCCTTGTTTTGACTTTTTATTAATTTGTTAATATCCAATTAAACAGGGACCTTGTCGCGATTGAGACAACCTGATTTAAAGGCAGAAATGGTTCTGAAAGCTCTATAGTGAAGCATGTAATACAAAGCAGCTTTAAAATATAAGGGAAAAACTGTCAGTGGAGTTTAATTATTATTATTATTATTAGTTTATTTAAAAGGGGACAGTGCAATTTCATAAAACACATGATTACACATGGTGAAAAAGCCAGAGTTAGCCAGAAGGCTAGTTTTCATCTGTAGTCCCCTGGCCATGATGAAAAAAGCAGAGAATTACGAAACAAAAACAACAACAAAAAAAACACGTACAATATAAAAAATACATATACAAACACTTACGGTATAATTAAGAAAAAATACAACATCACATACAACATCACAACATTTTATCATAACATCAAAACAACACAACAGGCTTATCTTTTAGTGTTGGCAGCTGTAGGTGTTGATAAGCCACAATTTAAATTTTTTTGTGAAGGCCTTGTATGTTGTAAGCAGTTTAACCTCCTCAGGTATTGAGTTTCACACACTTGCACTCCTTAAAAGGTGAGAATGTAAACACCTGTAAACACTTTAGGTTTTATTCACTCGACTCAGTTCAGTCAAGTTACTCATTGGATGCCACAATAGATATTTCTTTCCCATGAGCTGCTTCTTGTAATGAACCTCAGCAGAGGTCACCATCCCCCGCAGATTCAAGATCGGGATCACAGGGTTTGTCCACATAATGAGCCACAACAAGTTGATTCTGTCAACAACGCGTCCACAACGTGTCCACACTATGGTTTCTGAGCAACCAAAGACTGGTGCAGCCATCTGCAACCATACACATCTTTAATATGTGACTCAAAGCTTCATTGACCAGTGTGCTCCCCTGTGGCCGATACTCAGCCGCAGCGTGATGGAGAGTTAGAGTTTGCTGACAGCAGAAAGGGACCAGTCGATCTGCTCAGGGGTCTCTCGGGGCTCTTTGGTAATCTAAACTCAGAAACGATGGCAAGGCAGCACAATTTACTGCAGCCGAGGCAGGTTAAAGACAGGTTAAAGGGTTAATCCTGCCACACACGCTCAAATACAAACATTTTTTTTAAGGTTTTCGTAGATTTCTGTAGCTTTGTATTCTTGTTCCCTATATATTATAACCGTAAATTTCACATTGTGGTCAAATCATCATGTTTATCATTAAATTGCTTGTTTTCTTGGTTTTCTGGATGACAAGTTGCTACATTTAGATCCTACTTCATAGCCAGCCTGTACTACCAATGGCAGTGAGTACGGGCACGGGATAACTGATACAAGGTCATATTTATTGGGATTCAGATGAGCCGAACGATCAGAAATGTTGGGACGAAGTGAAAAAACATAAATGGATGCAATGATTTGCAAAACCTTTTCAACCTACACTCGATTGAATGGAGAACAAAGACTGAAGATACTTTATGGTCAAACTGTCTTTTGAAAAAACAAACAGTGAATTTAAAGCATTCTGTTTCTATTTAGGTTTTACAACTTACCCATGTTTTTTGGAATTTGTGGACAATTGGACGGGTTGGACGATATCTTTTGAACTGATATTTATGTCTAAAGTGAAACATCACGATGGATGACAATATTGTCTGTGCGAGTCTTCCAAACTAATCGTATCAGCATTGAAAAAGCTGCAAATACTCTGTGGTCGATGATTGTCAGGCAGCGGTGGACCAGCATTTCCTGTGTTGTGCAAGGGAGTCTGGTGGATCTAAAGAGACCAGTGGTGGCTGCAGCAAAATATACTTTAGCTCCACTAACAAAGGCCTCGTTCAGACTGCAGGTGAATCTGATTCAAATCAGATTCCTACTCAAATCAGATTTTTAGGGCTGACTGTCCACACTGGTTTTAGCAAGTGTCCAAATCGGTTATGGCTCTGTTCAGACTGGGCCACATTATTGACTGATCTGACAGGTTGCTGTAGTAACGGCGTCAGAGCGTCTGGCGTCATGTAATTGTGACAGCGACAACAACAACAACAACAACAAACATGATGGAGGCAGGTCACCTCAGTATATTGGCCTTATCACTGTCCAGTAGAGGTGCACAACATCTCAGATGCACCAGGGGAGAAACCGGGAGGATGGACGCCCCCGTCGGGCCCGCATGAGTCGGGTGCGGCTGCCGGTGGACACCTCGTCTCCGTGCTACGTGTGCCGCGTAGAGTGATGTCACGGACAGTCAAAACCGATCTGAGTGTTTGGAGCGGTTCAGACTGAGACGCAGCTGTCCAAATGCGATCTGAAACTACCTCCCGAAGGTGGTTTCAATCCGGTTTGCAAAAATCAGATTTCATGTGATTTGTGACTGTTCAGACTTCAAAAGAGCCATCCAGTTCCAATCTGGATGGGCTTAAAATCAGATTTTGGCTGGTAGTCTGAACGAGGCCAAAAAGTTCAAGTGTACACTTTGTTTAGATTATTTGCATTGCATATCTTGCTTTCAAACAGCCCTTTCTGTCAAGGAACTGCAGTTGTTACGTCGCGCCACCAGGCGCCATTGACAAGAGCTGCAACTTTACCCTGTAGAACACAGGAGTTTTACCACCACCTCAGTTCATTTATTTATGTGACTTCTGAATCTAAACTAACGTGGCGTCCATAGCAGCATTATGTGTTCAGCTCAACCTTCACATTATTCTTAACCTTATTGATTAGCTTACTGTGGTAACCTCAACACTGT
This sequence comes from Centropristis striata, assembly GCF_030273125.1. Taxonomy (NCBI): domain Eukaryota; kingdom Metazoa; phylum Chordata; class Actinopteri; order Perciformes; family Serranidae; genus Centropristis; species Centropristis striata. The sequence goes on from NC_081518.1 coordinate 15,941,353, forward strand.
TTTTTGCTAAAAGGCTGAGAAAAAAAAGGAGTTAGCCTTTAATAGCATAGGTTGTAAATGGGTCAAGGAGTCTCTGTGGCATAAGAAAGATGCTTTGTGTGTTTCAGCAACAACAGAAGACTCAACAGAATTAATAAATTAGTCAAATCGTTCATCAAAGGAATATTACCTTGGATCTTCAAACGCATTTCATGAGAACTGTCAAAATAAAGCTTTTTTCCCCCTAATGGAACAGACTCACAGCCAAAACTGACACTATTGCAGAGAATTCCTCACAACCACATGATGACCTTCAGCAATAAGATGAAACTAATGACGTGTTTGTAGTTAATACACTAATATTAGGCAGAAAAGAAGAGGTTTATTCTTCTTTTTCTCATGTTATTGTAAGTATTAGTGGTTAAGGATTTGATTGATCCTGGTCTAAATGTGTAAAAAGTAGGGCCGAGACTCGATTAAAAAAATTAATCTAATTAATTAGAGGCTTTGTAATTAATTAATCGAAATTAATCACATTTTAATCGCATATAAATATTTGACCTGAGAACACTGAGAAGTAATTTTTTTCACATGGATTTTTAGTATACCATTGAATAATGACTGAATACATAAGCTTAAGCAACAAAAGTATTGTTTATTTTTGTTCAAGTCCAACAGACCAGTGCAATTTTTGCCATTAAGTGTAGCAATAGCATATTTAGAAATATAGTACATTTCAGAAATTCAGGTAGCCTATAGGTAGGTAGACCTTCTGTAAACTATAATACCTTGGTTTTTTAAGTTAAACACAATACACGCTAGCTACCACACTAGCCGCTAGCTGCTATATGTTTTGCATTGAAGTGATACTTGAGGCTCGATGTGCTGCGGTGATATGCAAATTCCTTGTTGCATAGCAACATAACCATGCTCTTATTGGTTGTCCGCCTGAAACTCATCCAGTGAGAAACATTCCGCCATGCAAAAATAAGTGCGATTAAAATGCGTAAATTTTTTTAACGCATTCATTTTTGTGTAATTAATTAATCTTAATTAACGCGTTAAAGTCCCGGCCCTAGTAGAAAGATATATTTTAGTATATAAAACTGTTAGGTCTTCCCTTCAGCTCTCCACCACTCAGGTGCACGGCTTCAGTTAGAGATCCTGATTGTGTGAACACGAACAGCTGTTATAACGATGGTGGACTTAGTGAACCGTGACCTCAGTGACCCACATGAGGCGGCCTCTCTCTCTCCTCAGTGTCTTTAAGAGCTTCGGTCAATTGGCAATGCAGCAATCTGTGAAATCACCCTAATCCGTCCGTTCACCCTTCATCTCGCCGTGATCAATGGTCACCTATGGGCCGAGGGGAGCCGAGGATGGAGGGCTGGTATCGACGGTCATGGAGCCGTGTCAATAAATTGACCACTTTAGTCCCTTCTATCTTTAAGACAAGCTACTTTTGTTGATTAAGGGGTTTTTCACATTTCACTGCAGATGGTTTTCAAATATTAGCTCCTATTAAACTTGCAAAACAGGCTCAATAAAACAGCCCAGGTCAAAAAAACTACAAAGTGGGAACTTTATAGAATAATAATGCATGGCCCTGCTGCATCTATAATGCGCCAAGTGGTTTAAAGGATAAGTGTGGTCATCTTCCATATTTTGTTATTGTCAACAAATCCAATGAGAGGAGCAGCAGGACGGTTCAATAATGATCTGCATTGCCCTCCTTCACCCCAACGCCACTAATTATCATGAAGCATCCCACATCATGGAGTGGGCTCTGAAGAAACCAGGCCAGGGTCCGAGCTCAGTGGGAGACTCTAAATGGACACATTTCCCTTAAAAAAAACACAAATACTATTCAAAGACAGACTGTGAAATATCCATTCAAGTATCAATAAGTAGACAGTGTTTTCAGTGAATGATCATAAGTATAGAGTGGTTCAAAATAGAAACAAAACCACTCAATGGGTATGAAGATCACAAGTAATCTGTAACTAGAAGGGCACTCCTCACAGGCCAAGCCCAATTTAACCGGTTCTTCTTTGGCCTATGCTTCATCTTTCCATCAAGTTTCATGAAAATCAGGCCTGTAGTATTTTCTGTAATCCTGCTGACAGACAGACAAACCAAACCAGAAATTACCTCCAGGGAGGAGGTGAATAAGGCTACTTTGATTTCCCTGAGGAGAAGTAAACGAGGGTACGTTAAACCTCTATAAATACAGCTAAACCAAAAAAGGATAGGTCAGTCTCCTAGCCATTATCGTTATATATCTATCTGATAAAACCTCATACATCTCAAACTCTGTGTCTATGTTTAACAATTTATGTAATCGGAGAGACTAAAAGAAAATGTGATGGATTCATCTCATGAACTCATTCCGAGATGGATGTGATTAGACCCTTGACATTAGAGTCAAGTTTTGATAGAATTTTTGTTTTAAACATTTTGTTTTCAGCCTGATTGTCAAGTCTTGCCTTTTAAAAGATCAATGTTTTGATGCTCTGACAACTGTTATTCACATTTTAAAGATTGGCAACAATGTAAAAAAAAGGTTTAATAGAAAACATACACATACACAATCAGAATTGAATCATAGCACTCTAATGACTAATGTGGTGAATTCCTGCAGCAGGTTGTCCTATGAGTGCAGTAATAAGACACTGGTTGGTTTGACAGTGGACCATCCACATGATGAAATGATGATCAGTCATCATGAATCACAGCGTTGCATCACTGTACAGTGCAGTCGCTGTGGAAACACAGCCGTCCTGACAGCTCTAATTCGGACTCGATCACTTCGTTAATAGCAACAGCTGTCAGAGAAAGTTTGCAACTTTTGCATGGAATCAGACAACGGCTGTCTCCTACTGACTCGTTGTTTTCTTGAGATTTTTATGACAAGAGACAGATTCAAGCCAGCGACAAAAAAAAAAATCTATATTTCAAGATGCAACATTAAAGAGTTTCTGGAGGCAGAATGCTCTCCTCCTGTAACCCCGCACACTCTGTAATGTCTTTGGCTCCTGGGGCTATTTAACTTGAACTTAATGTATAATTAGCCGCAGGAAAAAAACAAGCTTTTCCTGTTTTGCAGCTCCCTCTTGGTATCAAGTACAATGAAGTAATAGCTTTTTAGGAGGAGCACAGTGGGCAAGAGAGAGCTGAGAAAGCATTTCTGCCTCGCAGGACTGAGAGGTCTGAGGAGGGCGGGGGGGCGACTGAAAGCATCCATCATCCATGTAAACATGTTACTCTACAAAACAGCACAATCCGTTAGATTTCTGCTAAACATATTCTCAAAGTCTAGACTCCCCGCTGCTGTGTTAGTGGGATAACTTGTCCAGTGACATTCAAGAAATTCTGCAAGTGCAGCTATTTAAATGTACACTGTAGGCAGAGGAGTGATGTTCAGCACAGAGCTGTGGAGGCTCCGCCGCCGACTCGCCCGAGCAGCGACAATGTCATTTTTCACACTCTTCTTCTCATAAAATGTTGTCAACAACTAATGGCCGTCCAAAAACAAGATTTCACCATATGAATCACCAATCATGTCATGCTCAACCTGAAAAATAGGAGCACTTCTGGGTAAATAGGCTCCCTCCTCCTCCTCTTCCTGTCAGGTTTTGAGTTACTCTGCTCTTTCTCTGGTTCTTAAGGAGGCAGGATGGAGTATTTAACCAAGTTCAGAAGGATATGACAAATACCCCTCTGCTTGTGTTCAGCAGCCTACATGCTTAGGTTGTGCCAACAATTCCCCATTTCTCAGAAGGTCAGCTAGATCGCCCCCAAACAAAACCTCCTCTAACCTTGTTGCACTGCTAAATGTGGCCAGCTTTTCACATGCGGTCCTTACAGCCATCAATTCATACAATAACATTCAAATATACGAGAAGTGGATGTTTAGATGTGGAAATACTTCAACTCAAGGATCCAATTCAGGCTTAAATGAGCTCAATAGGAGAAAATAATGGTTTTGTGTAAGTGGCCACAGTGGCGACCAAGCATGTCCTCATCTGAGACTAAAGCCCTGCTCCCTGTACACTGAAACCTTGAACCACCTACACATTACACAAAGGAGCTGTGGATAAATGTCTAAATGAGTCGCTCCGGACATGAAGCAGACAAGAGTACAAAGCTTGTGTTGGTGATGTTTCTATCATGCAACTGGTGCGAAACCAGAAGAATACAAACATGCAAGGGCGAAGAACAAATTACATATAAAGACGCCAACAAAATGTCAAACTAGAGTCATGATGAGATTCAGGAACTTCTGTCGATAAAGGCCGGTCCTGAAATCGCCAAAACAACAGTTCTAGATAGTTGTTCATGAACAAATTATGAATTGGTTGTGTGAAAGTGATATCGCATCATGTCCTGCTTCTGAGTATCTCCAGCAGGTGAGACATGGAAATCTACTGCTGTGAGCTTCATGGTTTTATGGGCAACTACAGACAATGTCCAGAGTTTATACGAGAAAAACGCCTTAACTGTCATGTTGATTAATAGTCATATGATTTCTTCTTTGAATAAGCTTCTATAATCTCCAGTTATACAGGTGCATCTCAATAAATTAGAATATCATAGAAAGTTTATTTATGTCAGTAATTCAATTTAAAAAGTGGAAATAATACATTATATAAGTACATTATCTTATTTTTTTTCTTTCTAATTATAATGATTATAATTAGCTAAATTATTTCAATAATAAGTTAACACTTAATCAAGACCTAAAATTCAGTGTCTCAAAAAAATTGTAATATTACAAAAGACCAATTATAAAAGGTATGTTTAATATGAAAATGTTGGCCTCTGAAAAGTGTGTCATCTATATGACTCAATACTTACTTACTTACTTGGGGCTATTTGACTCGAACTACTGAAAATGGACTTTTTCATCATATTCTAATTTATTGAGATGCAGCTGTAGTCATAAGATTTGTTCTTTGAATAAACTTCTGTAGTTATAATGTTCCTTTGCAGGTCCATGTAGTCAAGCTAACAAATCCTTCTTAAAATGTAGAGCTGGTAAGTCTCCAACAAGAGTCCCCAGTGGTGCTAGCTGGGTTTCTCAGCAGCACAAGTGCTCACTACGCTTAATGTTCTAAACCCTTATACATTTTCACAATTTTATTTGACAAATTAACTGATTATTTAACTCATTCTAAATACTGATTTTTGACTAGAAAGACTAGACACAAAGTGCTGAGCTGCATCTCAAATAAACCATCCCCACCCCTCTAAAATAAAAGAAGCAAAATATCAGAATATTAAGGGGTTAATAGTTACAGTCTGACTCTCTTGAAACAATTTATCCTCATGCAAAGCCTTCATATTCCTGCAAAGGAATTAGATATACAGGTATATACAGAAATATACTGTACGTTCCCTCTTAAGATAATTGGAGGACTGTGCAGCTCTGTATGAGCTTTATAACTTTATTCACAGCATGCTAAAGGTTGGACTCTGAGTTGATTGACACATCCTTTATTTGTCCCTTGGTTTCTTGCTTTAAAGTGATTTAACCCTCAGTAGGAGCGCATCAGTAATGTAACGGGGAACAAAGACCTGGCAGTGTTAGTACAACCCGTGACAACTTGTGCAGTCCGTGATGTTTTTAATGGAAAGCTTTTCACTGACGCCATGGTGACGGCTGCTCCGTCCTCCTCCCACTCCAGTTTCTCCTCATCTGCTCCCTGCAGTCTGACTTTATATTAACTTCTGAGTTTTGTGCTTTTCACCAGGCATCTCCTGACATTTAATGCCTCACCTCTCCTCTTCACCCCGTGGAGTTTCACTCCTGTCACCTGATCTAAACACCTTGCTTATTGGTTGTTTTTATCATATCATTAAAGTTGTTGTTATCATGTCTGTTAAACATCCTTTTACCTTTTATTATAAACTTGCCCAGATTACCCTACAGTCTGATTTAACCGTTTTGTTAGCCTTTTACTGGCTGTAATCCTTTCATTAAAATACATCTTCTGCTCTATTAATTCTGCACCTTAAGTCTACTTTTAAGTCGTTGTCCTTGCTGTCACTCTGGGAATATTTTTTGAATTGCAAACCAAAACATGTTCATCATCATCTGTTCATCATATTTTGAGTAGAGTTGTTCCGATACCATTTTTTCTCTCCCAATACCGATTCCGATACTTGTGTGGGTATCGGCCATTACCGAGTACTGATCCGATACCTGTATATTATAAATAAAAATATCATACTACACCTGCATGACTGTGATATGATTATCATTGTGGTAAGGCCTGGCTCAGGTTAAACCCTTTGTAAAACATGAATACATACAGCAAATTCAAGCCATTTATTTTTAAATAAAACAGTATAAAAAACAGTAGTGCAACAGCAACTTAAATAACTAAATCTAGGAATATATTTAAATTAAAGTGCAGCCACGATATAGTAAAATGAAGGTACAGTATAAAAAACAGTAGTCCAACAGCAACTTAAATAAATAAATCTAGGAACTGTGCCAGAGCTTAACGGAGCAAAACAGTAAATAGATTACTATTTTAATAAATTACGTGATATTGGATCGGTGCCTGGACTACAGTACTCACAGATACCGGTGCCAGCATTTTCGGCAGTATCGGAGCAATTTCCGATACTTGTATCGGAATCGTAACAACTCTAATTTAGAGCCTTTAAATTTCACTAAATTATCAAATCATTAAATTTAACTTTGACATCCTGACCCCACCACTTCCTCTGGAACCACATTTTAATGTTTGCGTCTCAATTATTCAATCAAAAATAGGTTTGAGAGCAAAACTTTCCACACTGCAATCAAGGAATGTTTTATTTCACATTTTTGTTATAAATCTTTTATTGTAGATCAAAAACTTTACTGTATAGATGCAAAAGTTTGTTTTGCATTTGAGCTGAATCTTGTGGGCAGGACCCATGTTTAAAGACGTAAGAGACACCTGTATTGGCTGGTCTCGATTGGAGCGAATGCTGGAAACCTCCACAGTTAGTTAACAGCAGAGGTAGTTTGAATCTCCAGGGAGAAGAAGAGTGATGATGCCAAGCTGTCACTCTGACTGAGACCGGTCAATAGAGACGTGAGTTCAATAAAAAAGAACAAAAGCAAAACTTTTAGATTAAAAAACAAAACTTTTTGAACTTGCAACCAAACCCTCTAGATGTATAAACTAATTGAACTGACTGAATTCAGAAGCAAAAGATGATGAGAAGCTGTCACTCTGACTGAGACATGAGTTTAGCTCCACAGTAAACAAAATTTAGCAAAACTTTTGGTTTCAGAAGTAACTTTGCAATCAAAGCTTCTAGATTTGCAAACAGAATTTTGGATTGAGAAGCAAAACTTTCTGAATTAGCAAACAGAAATTTTAGATTACAAAGCAAAACTCTTGGGATTTCCAACCTTCTAGATTAGGAAACAGAACTTTTGAGTTCAGAAGCAAAAACTTGAAAAAGTTCCAAAAATTCTGGATTTGCATCTTTTGAGCCACAAAAATCATGTTCACCAATTAATTTACTTGCAATAAAACATTATTTGATTGCAGTGTGGACATTTTTATAACAAATCTGTTTGATTTCACAACAAAGAGCCGAAAGTAACCCCTCACATGTTGCTCAGTAAGATTAATCACTGCCACAACTCCATTATTTCACATGCAAGTGTGAAATCTTTGGGGGATTGCACAGGAAAGAATCATTAAGAACTGTTGGTCTGCCTTCAGAGGGATGCCTGTAAAAAGATTTGTTTTCTCAGGTTAAAGCAGTTAGTGGAAGTCTTAAAAAGTGCATCTTACAGAAATCTATCCAAAGTTTTCATAAACAGAATACACTGCAGAATAAATTAAATCTCTTATCCTTTGCATTTCTGTTCAGGAAGCACATCAGCATATTTAACCTAAAAACTGAATTCCTGCCAACAGATAGCTCTGCTAATTCCAGTTTATACCACAAATCTATCCACTATGATTAGAAAAATAATCCCATCAGTAATTGACCTGCTTTCCAAGATGACATATTGAGCGTGCTCAGTATGATGTATTACTAAAAATCTCCAATCTCTCCAAGTATCTAGCAGCGTTAATATACAAACTAGTACACATCCTGCAAATGAGAGGAGGATCAATGTACAATTCTGCATAATGAGTATGAGCCGTGTAATGACTGCTGGTTACTTTCTCTTTGAACGTATGCCTGAATGAGGTTGCGGTCTGCAGAGCATAAATACTTGATGTGGCCTGAGTCTCACACATACACACTGAAGGCTTTCTGAAACACAGACGCCCCAGTTTCTCCTTCTTTATTATGGCGCCTCTGTCAGGACCAGAGACACTGAAGTGGACTGAACGAGGTGTGGGCGGGAAACCGGTGACTGACAACAGTTACTGACACGGTCCACGGGGTTTCTGTATGTTCCCTTTTTCGATCACAAACTCCCGTCACGACATGCAAAACTTAATCAAAGTGATGAAATCTCAGGACGCAACACAACCACTCAACTATTCTCACCACAGGATCTTTGTTCGGCTACTGTATTTAAATCCAAACACACACCCGGCACTTGAAAGGCGTTTAGTACAGTGACAGAGACGGAGGTGACGGCGATGAGCTTTTATCAAGGTCTGCGAGAACAAACAACTGATGCAAACTCTCGACATCCCAGCAGGAACTTGTCTCCCGAGAGCGCCGCCGCGTCAGCTGTGTAATTCATGAGTGAAGCCTGTCAGGCAGCCGGGCCGCTGCCACGGATTTCTGAAGCCAAACTCACACAACTCACTCCGGCCCCCGCTCCACCCACCTTTACATTGATTAAAGCCTAAGTATGCTGCTGATTAAGCACTGCGCTTTAAGGTTCAATCGGGAATGTATCGTTGCTTATAGATTTTGTGTAGCATGTTGTGGAACTATTTGACTTTGACTGAAAACACACCACTGAAACTTTCTGAACTGAACAGCTACACTTTGGGCCATCAACACAAAAAAACCCATCAAATGTTAAATATAATCAGATATGTTTGAAATAACACACGTAGGCAAAAGGTCTGGGCAGTTAATCAGACTAAAATCATGATTAATGGGCACATATTCAGCTCATTTTCAAGTTCATTAAGAGTTTCTAGAACAAGTTTGTATGATTGGGCAATATTACACTGTGCAAGGGTAGAAATTATGGTTGTCAAAAGTATCGATACTCAAAAAAGTAGCGATACTAAAACGGTGTATCCAGATACGATACTCATTTTCAAAAGTATCGATACCCACAGTATACACAGTGTCAGTATACATAAGCATAGAGTTAATAAGTTTACATAAATGTTGGTGACTGAAAAGTGTTATTTTCTCTCTTGAAGTCCCAGAATGAAGCAGAGAAAAGTCGACCTGCAACCAAACAGCAACACACACAGCTGAAAATATTGTTCTTAGTTATTGTTTATTGTATTTGTTTATTTTTTGCACTACCTCAGACCTGAAGCTTGTTATCATAGTTGCAGTTTCTTTTTGCACAATTGTTTTTTATTATAAATATTTAACCTGTGGTTCTGTTTATTTTTACATGTTGCATTTTTTATTGTTAATAAAAATATTTCTGTTAAATTTTGGGGTCTTTATTTTTATCCTTGTGGTATCGAGTATCGGTATCGAGTTGAAAATTTTAGTATCGTGACAACCCTAGTAGAAATAAAGAGATTTAGCAATACCGTTTCCACCCTTTATTCTGTGCTCTCATGATTTTTGCACAGCCTCTTGATTTAGCAAATCCAGCTGCCCGCAAATAACTCCATTTGGGCAAAGAAGTAAGAGTGAAGCTGTAAATACAGAGCAGGAGGAGGCATCCTGTTAATATAAAACCTGTAAAACCAAAAATTATTGTTCTAAAATTCTACAATGTCGTTTAGCAGACGCTTTTATCCAAAGCAATGTATATTTGAGAGTTAATACTGCTCTCAGGAAGCTTAAAGCTTTTATTTTAGTTTTACTGATTTGAATATTTTGTTAATAACTCATGTTTTGTGTGATTTGAGACTAAATTGTTTTTGGTTGCAGCCTATGGAAGATGGAAATAAAAGCAAAATTTGCTTAACAGAGCATTTACAGTAAACCATTACTGTTTATCAACTTGCATGTATCGTGATTAAAGATTTTTGTACATATCACCCACCCCTACTTGTTTACTTGCTTTCATGTAAAAAAAACAACCCAAAAAAAAAAAAAAAACACTGAATACAGCTTTATTCACCCTCTGTCTCTTTAAGGCCCTAGTCTGCTCTGATTGGTCAGTGTCTTCCACATCCACACTCTGACATCTCTGCACTGTCATTGCAGCCGGTTAATGACTATAGCAGCACTTTCTACCTAATTGCAGATACAAGTTTGTCTGATATGTGCATTTATGAAAACTTTGACTCATGACAAGATGGTGCTAAAAATAACAACAGTGGGGATTTATTCATTTTGTATCATGCCTAATTTAAGTGGATCAAAACATATTAGAGACAGAAGTAATCTGCAGCAGCTCCAGTAAGAATGAGACCAAACTTTTCTTTGGATGTCAGAATGTGGCCGAGGTAAGCTTGTTTACAGCCTAGTTGTTTGACCGTAATGCCTTTTGCTTTGTGATTTTTGCACCCCTTCCTGTCAGTCAGGAGTCAGCGCGCAAGGACGATATAAAAACTGTCAATAAAATATGTTTTTTTAAATGTTGTGAATCACTGCAACCATGAGAAGTCTTTGAGCAGATGTCATAGGCCTGCACAAAAACTCTGAGGCTGATGGTCCAGCAGGATGTGAGGCAAACCAACGAATGAATGAATGATCCCTCCATGCTTATGCCTTATGCAAAAATGAATACATTTGTGGGTTAAAATAACGGAGCTCAAAATAATGAGTAATTCACTTTGATGAGACTTGTGCAGCACTAATGAAGGCTTAAAATGTTGATGTTAAACACAGTAGATTTCCTCTGTTTGCGCTCTGACAGACGAGTTCACCCGAAGTAGCACAAGTGGAAGATCTCAACATAAACAGAGCTTGTTTGGAACGGCCGGGTGCCACCTATAATGAGCAATAACAGACTTTTGTTTCTAGATTCAGGTTTCAAAGGGACGAATGCTGTGGAGTGTACAGGCCTCGGGCTGCTGGTCTGAGCTGCACTGGAGACAAAAACACTGAAGGTCTCTGTCCTGTAAGGGTCTTTCTGCCTGCACGGAGCACACAAGGTCTCCAAATCTGGGAAATAACGAGTTCCAACTTGTTTTCTGACAGCTTTTCAGACCATCATATGACAAATAACGACATCAGCAAAGATTAATAGCTGCTCCAGTATTTCTCTCTCTGTTTACAGTACAGATGCAGATTCTCCTGCTTCTTCTGCAGGTTTTCTGATTTCCTTTTCTGCTTCTTTTTTAGGTTTGTATGTTTTTGTTTCCGTCACACAGAGGTTTTATTGTGTTCTATCTTTTTGTTATTGTGCATGTAGTATTTTGTATTTCATGGGTGCAGGTATGGGCCTAATTTAGCTTCTCTAATTTAATCTAGTTTCCTGTTTGGGTAGAAAGTTTATACATCACCTGAACCGGCTAGAAGTAGAGTAGAATGAACTGTACAACTTCTCTAACTTCTTTCAGCCATGCACTGCAGGAAGCTGCGGTCTAAACTGGTTGTATTATTTGGGAGTGATTGATGTAAACTGGTGAGTTTGTAGCTTTACACACACACACACACACACACACAGCAGGGTGCAAATAATAGGCACAGTGGTTACAGTCAGCACAGATTTAAAGTGCTGAGGGAAAAAAGGGGAGAATGCAACGATGTTATCATTGAAATGTTTCCTCACGTCTCTGGGATTATGTTTTCATCCCCATAAATTTTTATCTATTACTCCACCAATGTTTCAGTGTAGTTTGTCTGTTTGTTTGCAGGATTATGGTAAAACTTGTGGCCTGATTGTCATGAAACTTGGTGTGAAGGTGAAGCATCAGCCGAGGAAGAATCCATAACATTTTGTAAAAGATTTGAATCCGAGGCGGATAAACAAATTATTTTTTACTTTTGTTACATTGCAAGATCTGCATTTGTGCTGCATTCAAGCACTGTTGGAATAATCGGAATCATTCACCTGATGTGTTTTCTTTGATCTTTTTGATTGTTATTGTAGTTTACAGTTAAAACCAATGAATAACAGCCGCTTACACTGTAATGCATGGTGAAAATATTGCATTGGAGCCTTCAATCATGACATTTTTGAAAATCTCTCAGATCTTAGAGAATGGTGATGATTTGCCCACTGTGTTAGTATGTATAGTATAGTAATAAAGGACAACACATGGAAATGATTGTGTATTCTCAGTCTTGAAGGCAGCTGAACATTAGGAGTCAACATCTCCAACTCCAAAAGACCAAAACCACCACCACATCTATTTTTACAAAATGCTAAAATGTTCTTTAACTTTAATTACTTTTATTAAAAAGAGTTAAAAAGCATTTGAAGATTTAATGGGACAAAACTTTATGGACGTGAACAGACGGATTGTAAAAAGATGTTGATGTGATAATTGATCTAAGATGATTATTATCTTCTGGATTATTCTTATCAGAACAGAGTTTCTGCAGTTAGTGGTTCATTTAGTTTTTGCTTTTTGAATGACACAGCTAAAGAGTGCATGGTCGGCCTTTTATTGTAATTACTTTACCCCATTTACTAAACTATCACTGTTGCTGACAATTTTCAAAAGTCACAACGTGAGCAGAGAGCAACTGCAATCACAAATTATCTTTAGGGTTAAAAGCACCTGTTTCAACTGTAGTCAATTTCCTGTTCAAATAAAAAGAACATCGCGGGGCAAAAGAACCCATTTCCATCAAGGTTATTGAAAATCAGCAGTTAGAGGAAGGATACAAGAAAGTTTCCCCGGCACAAAATATCCCTCAGAGTGCAGTAAGATCCACCATAAAAATGTAAAGAATATGTCAAAGCTGTAAATCCGCCTCGAGCAGTCCGTCCTCAGAAACCCAGAGTCTGAGAGGGGGGCCTCCAGAGACCTTTGGCAGCAAGGGGAAGCAACAGGGCTCCACGGCTGAGACTGCCTTGGTGATTTACCAGCCACGGCTTTATAGAAAAGAGAGGGCTTCTGTTCAAAAGCTCAAATTACATTTAGTCTGTGTTGGAACCCTGAAACCCAGTGGAAGGAGGTTCTGTGCTCGGCCATCATACGTTTGATCATCAACACGCCTTCCTGACCATGAAGCTGAGGGGACGGTGACAGCGTCGTGCTGTAGGCTCTGGAAAATATAGAGATGTCCTGGAGGGAAACCTGCTGTAGATCTGCCACTTTCCTACAACAAAATGACCCTCAAACTACAGTCAGATCCTCACAGGAACGGCTTCAAAACAACACCATTAACAGCAGAGTGGAGTGGCTGAGTTTCCAGACCTCTAAGTGCTTTTTAGCCCAGTTAAATTGGTTTGTTATCTTTCCCCCTTTGTGTGGTTCTTTTGGGCAGATGTGAAAACAGTGATCGCACTCTTGGGGAGGTGGTCTCAGTCTTGAACCCTGTGTGACCCAACTATCAGGTGTACTCTACACGTTTGAGCTGAACGGCTCCTCCAGTCTGGTGTGTTTTGCATTTTGTGATGCAGCAGCTTGTCTGGTACAAATTTGTTCTCATGAAGGAGTTTGTATGGTTTACTATAAGAACTTCTGCAGGATGATTCATATGATGTCCTAGGGCCGAAACATATTGTCGACACGTGACAACCACTGTTGTGCATTACATCACAATCACGGTTTTAAACATACCTACATGTTCCAGTACTTTTTGTAGGACACTATATTTTCTTTCTTGCTCCCACCCAGACACATGTAGGCAACTGATAGATTTTAATGATTCCAGTACAGTTTTTGGGTTCTGCTTATCAGTCTGATTCTTTATCAATTTCCTTATTGATTTTTGATCAATCAAACTCCAAAAACCTCCAACATTCGCTCTCTTTTACCTCTGCTTTTGGTCTCCACCCACTCATTACTTGTGTCCCATGCGAAACCAAAATAAAACAATGTTTTGTACATAAACGCCAGAAGTGAAGTAGTAACAAAGGTGACGTGAGCCACGGAAGTTACGTAAAAACATAAGTTTTGAAAAAAGTTTTTTGAAAACTTTTGTTTTCACATGGGACATTAACCCCGTTCTCCTTGTGAAACACCCATCCATCAACCCGAGTGTGACATCCACCATTTAAACTCCACATCACCGTCAATCATTACTACAAAATGAGCAAGATAGAGGATAGTCTAAAACGTAAATATGTGTCGCGGTTGCCTGTACAAACGCCATAGTGCCGTTTGACATTTAGGGGTCTGTAACGTCTCGCCTCCACTATGAACGCACCCGAAGCGGGTTGCCAGGATCGATTGATCCCACCAATTTTCCACCTCCAGAGGTCACAGAGGCAGAAAATTCGTGGGACAGTCATCGAATCACTGTTCACAATGGTGACCGCCACTACCGTCACTAACTGCACACAGCGTCTGCCGCTTATTGTAAACAAACCAGCATGCTAACTGTACATGTGGTGTCCGCCGTTGATTGTAAACAAACCAGCATCGCTAACTGTGCACAGAGTGTCCGGTGCTTGTTGTAAACAAACGGAGGTCACTAAGTGAACACATGCTGCTGCAGCACATACACACTGTACTGCTACAGAGCTAACTTTTAGCCTATTAGCACTGTGCTACTGCTCAGCACTGCTGCTGCTCTGTCGCACGTCACTATCAACTCCTCCCACTATCCTCCACCTTGTTCTGCAACTCCAGACTGCACTATGAAAGGGCAGGAATATCAGTTCTTTGCGGGATCACTATGAACGCACTAAGGTGAAAAGACGGCACAGATCTTTCCCGCCATGTAGCGGGACAGAGCTTTTGAGAGACCAGTCTACAAAAATATTAATTTTTGCAGCTTTCAGTCATGAAAGAAGTGCATGTCTAACATGGAAATAAAAATATATGTAACTTCCAAACTAGTAAAGTTGTCCCTCCCGGCAGCTCGTCTGTGCGCCCACACACACACACACACAGCTGAGCTATAAGGTTCAGTGCTTCCACTGAAGGCGGTCTTCTCCCCGGAGCCTATTGACAGACAGTAAGAGGAGTTAAGCCAGGAGGCTGCGGGTTAGTGGTGATATTCCCCTGGGTGAGCTGGCACACATAAGAAGACATATCAGCACTATTTGTAAAAAGTCACACACAGCCCCACAGAGGACGGTCCACCTGTCACCGAGATAAACTGACTCATAATTGATCGTCACAGAAATGAAGGGAGGGGCGCCGAGGTTACAGAAAACCCTTTCGTTATTTTTTATGTGTGTGTGTGTGTGTCCTGTGATGGAAAGACAAGAGTTAATTTTAGCTCAGCTAGATTGTGGGATTTCTTTAATGGGAAATGCACTTGCTGCATAATAATGGCCATATCTCAAAATGTACTCTCAGGGTAGCTGCAGGCTTTTTCAATTCTATCTCAATTTCAAAACTGTCCGAATGCATCTGCTGCCTGAGCACGTGGTGTTCACACGGTCCCCAACAATGTGACACTGGAGGGTCCTAAACTTCTGCTCATATTGATAAAAAAACAAAACAAACAAGAACTTCAGTCTCTGCTCCCCTTATGCAGAGAGAATCATGAGCTTTAATGTTTTCATCCTCCTGTTTGCACAGTCTGCTGAGCCCACTGTCAAACTAAAGCAGATATCTTGTGAATTAAAAATAATTCAAAAGGTACATGAGTTAAGGTCAAAGCCATTTAATTTCCCATATAATAGCTGAATGGAGAACAAACGAACAATTAATCTTCCATTAATTTGACACATTTGCTGTGTGATGAATATTTTTTTTTAGCAATCAACTGTGAAATAATTAAAGCTACGGGGAACTGAAATTGTGAATTCATTATCTGCTGGGTTTTTGTTGCTTTATCATCTTTATTTCCTGTGTTGAAACTAATTTGGCCAAAGAAGAAAAACACATAAAATGCTGTTTTTCCCTCTTCCTCTCAGGTGATGGTGAATAAGGATCCCTGGTGTCATATTTAAAGACTTTAACAGGGAAAATCTGTATATTCTGCAGGATTTTTAACCATAAATGTTCAAAACCAAAATCCAAGTATTCATCCTTTAGCCTGGGAAGACCAACATTTCCCGATGTGATAGCATAGATTTTCTCCCATACAGTAGGCGGGACTACTGGCCTTAACAGACAACCAACTTCAGCCAATGAGCTTATTAAAATGTGCTGCCACCACCATGTGATCACTGTTCAGTGGATGCAATTTCTGCTATTCTTAATATACGAGTTTTCTGTAGGGTTAAAAAGGTCCTGGGGTCCAAGCCCTTGGATACAGCAGGCTTTTTGAACCTGTATATCTAAGTTACAGCTCCCTCGGGTGAGATATGCCAACTTCAGGGGCTGATTCCGGGCTAATTTTAAGTGCAAAGCAATCAGTGCTGCCGTCTGAAGGTTCTGTTGGCTGATTGGTTGCACATCCTGTCGGGTGCACAGCAGGTTTTCCTTCACCTGATGCTGAAGCTGCAGGGTTCACAGTCGTTACCCTCTCTCGTCTGATGCTGCACATCGGTACCCTAATGTACAATGATCATAATCATAATAAAGTGAAAAGAGTGGGGGGAAAGTGGGGGCAGGGCTGGACTGGGGGGCCTTGCAGGGGACGCAGGTGCATGCTTTACGAGGCAGGTTGCAACCCTGTTCCAATCAATCTGTGAATCAGCACTGACACAGTATTTTGTGACACATGTTGTAGTTATAGCTTTGAGCAAAGATGTAAAACTTGTTTCTCAACATTAAATCATTCGTTCTGGCCTCCACCTCAAAAACACTCAGTAACAAGGTGAAATTCAGAACTTGTTTTTTATCAGAAAGCAGATCTGTCAGAGAAAACTCAGTCAGTAACACAAAGCAACTTTTCCACACAATGGTGTGTGTTGCCACAGTAACCTGCACTGTACAATGACCTGACCTTCTTGATTCAATCTTCATTAAACAAAATCACAAGGACAATCTAAAGTTGCATGAAGTCTGACTATCGAGTTTTTGATAGATATTTGATATTACTGCAACTTAAGATGTTTTACACATTATATGCGCACACACACACACACACACACACACACACACACACACACACACACACACGATACATTATATTATGGATGTTTCAATATTTACATTTCAGAAGCCAAATAAGCCAATTGCACAAATGACTTCTTAACTTTAGGGAAAAAAAGTTAATCCTCAACTAAATCTGAGCAAACCCTCTAAAGCTAACAGGCTTTATCAGCCGCCTCCTTATTAAACACATGCATGCGTCTCCAAATCGAGCAGCATTAAAAACCTCTGAGGATTGTCACTCATAATTAGTATGTTGTTGCAGCCCTGCTGCTAACATTAAAGCAAAAGAAAGCAAATTTATCTCCAAAGTTCCTTCAGATATTCGCTTTAGAATTCACATCAGAGCACATGAAGGTGTTTCCGATGCGCGGCAGCACACGGCAATCAGCACTTTCCTTCATTAGTCGACTGAAGGTCATCTGTAGTGTCTTAGCTAGTATGAAAATGCTTCAGCAGATTCTTGGCTGAAATAAGGTGCAGCAGCAGCAGCTTTAGGTTTAGGAAGGAAACTAATCATTCACGAAAACTGCATCAGGGTTTCAAGGCAGAATGAGAGGGATTTTCCTAAAAAAAACAATGTATGCACCCGAACATAATCCCTCTCAATCATCACTTATGCCCCACGAGAAGAGTCTGACTCTGCAGGGACTCTGCACTCTGCCTGGACTTTCTCTTTGGTTTTCATTTTGCTGTGTTCATGACATTTCTGGGTGTCACCCCCTGGGGCTCAGGGTGTGAAACCTCCAGCCACAGCATGCAGGTGTGAGGGCTGGCTCTATACGAACCATACAACCAGGTGTCAGATCATAACCATACATCTCCGCCTGCCTGCTGACTGGAAAGAAACGGCGTGATCACATTACCCCCATCGTTGCATCTTTGCACTGGCTACCTGTACATTTTAGGATCCAGTTTAAGGTTTTATTAATTGTTTTTAAGTGCTTAAATGGTCTGGCACCATCTTATTTATCAGAGCTTTTCAAACCCCACAGTACTTCCAGAGCACTTAAGTGGTCTAACCAGCTGCTCCTGGTCGTACTGCAGTCCAGACTCTGTACTCGTGGGGACAGAGTCTTCTCTGTGGCGGCCCCAAAACTGTGGAACAGCCTACCTCTCCAGGTCAGAGCTGCACAGTCTGTTGAGCACTTTAAAACATGATTATTATTAAAAACCTATTTATTCTCCTGGGCGTTCAGTCCCAGCTAGGCAAGAATCCTTGGCTTTTTTTTTAAACTTTTTTACCCTTTTATTTTCCTTTTCTATCTCTAACTCTGTTTTTGGATTGAGTTTTTATTACTGTTTTATTGTTTTACTGTTTTTAGTATTTTATTGTTTTCATTGTTTTTATTCATAACTATTTGTGTATGATTTTATTCTATTTTAATAACTGTACAGCACTTTGGTCAACTGAGGTTGTTTTTAAATGTGCTCTATAAATAAACTTTGACTTGACTTGACTTGATTTGACATCTAAAAGGAAGCGACAAAGATAACGCACACAGAACTGAAAAACTGCAAATATAGCGAGATGAAATGACAATGCTCTAAAGCAGGATCAGATCTGGGGTTGGCGAGTTGGAAAGATATGTCAGCGATTAGCTCAGTTAGCTTGCTAAAGTAGACCAGAAGAACCAGGGTTTGGGGCCAAATTTGAATGTTATCTTTACAAGCAGCAATAGACAAATCCTACTTATTCTGAATTTAAATCATTGACGAAGTAGCATATGTTTTCCAGCTAATGCTATTTGCATGTGCAACATGTCATTTTCTGCCAGTGGGGGTCTGTCAATCATAACAACGGACAAAGCCGCAGCAACACCATCATTGTCATCAGTCTTTTCTGGTTAAAATCCTTCAGTGTTCAGGTTTGTACCAGGAGCTGGATTATCCACAGAGGTCTCCTCCTCTCCACTACAAACCCACCCAATGGTTTAAACCAGAAGAAACACTGAATAAAGTAGTTTTTTTGGTATGCTATTGGCCAAGCTGGCTTAAAGGCCAGCTTTCAGATTCTCTGATAACTTAAGATCCAGATGTCCAATGACTAACATCCTTCATCACCACCAAGATCTAAAAAGTGTACTATAAAACATGGATTATTACAGGATAAAAATAATTTAAAAAAGACTTAAATGTCACCAACATTGTAGCCAACATGTTAAAGCTCCCGAATATTGAGGAACTGGATTGGCTCTCTATACTTGTGTGGTTTTTCTTTTTTTTTTTATTTGGCTATTTCAGGATTTTCTCCCATTCCCATTCCAATGTCTGAACATGATTCAGAAATAAGAATTCACTGCTCTTTGAAAGGGTCTATTAAAATTATGCTATGATATTATCTTTATACGAGTGGCATAAAATGGTCCTAAAATTGAACTCAAAGTATTTCTGGGACAATATATCATCCAACAAAACTTGTGACAGGCTGAGTGACGTGCAGCAAACCTGAGGGAGAGTGCAGCACTACTGACTGTGTCT
The DNA here is from genome assembly GCF_030273125.1 of Centropristis striata. NCBI lineage: Eukaryota > Metazoa > Chordata > Actinopteri > Perciformes > Serranidae > Centropristis > Centropristis striata. The sequence continues at coordinate 15,960,999 of NC_081518.1, forward strand.
GGGACTCAGAATGGATGTGTTGGGGCTCAAACGAGATCCACAGGACCCCTTAATGTGTTAATCCTGTTTTACCACTAACAAAAATCCGCAAGGCTGTAGTATATTTTCAGTCTTACTGGTGGCTCAGCAGCAAATGTTAAAGTGTTAACAAACAGATAAAGTTTTTTTTCCTGCTCATGAATAACATACTGATACTGATGGACCATTCAGTCCTGATTCAGTTTATATATCTTGATCAAACCTTCAGAAGCAGCTCAACACCAGGCATGTTGTTCTGTTTGGTGAGCAGCTGTCACAGCGCGGTCACTAACTAACCCCACAGAGACTCTCTACAGACAGACTGTCAGAAAAGCATGAGGATCACTTTACAATGAGCAAGTCTTGCTGCGCTGTGCTGGACTTAGTATAATCCACTGTAATGCTTCCAGCTCTCTGGGTCTTCTATGAGGGAAGCTGTCAAAGCTGGTTAGCTGGATGTCGACAACTTCATGTGAAGGCCCGATCAGAGAGGAAAACACAGAGAAGGAGAGGCTATTCAGCTGGCGAGAACTTCTCTAATCGGACTTGTGTTTTCTTTCAGACGACACTGACAAAATGCAAGAGCAGAATTAAATTCTTCCCTCGCTCAGTACCGGTGGCTGTGCGGTGTCACAGGGTGATCTCTGCTATAATTTGGTTCCACTCGTCTCCCAGAGCAGGCAAGGTCATTACTTATTACGAGGAACATAATGATTTGGATTGTCCGTCTCCAGGCTCTCGTGTTTAATGAAAGCACAGAGAAACACCACCAAAAAAAAAAAATCTCACACGAATTCCCAGCTGGCATCATTTCAGGCTTTTTGGATACTGTGATTATTTCCCTGCTGAGGCCGTCTCAACAAACTAAATCACAACATGAAACTTTTCACAGCTTTAAGTGCATTTGTCCAAACGCGGGGAAGATGATTAGAGCTGCATCATTTAAAAATGTTCGATACTGGTACGATACTTTCACTTTGATGCTGGCTCCCGTTCAGTTTTATGAAATCAATTTTAACAAAAATCCATGACACCATCACACATTATGGTACTAAAAGTTACTTACTACGTTTTCAGCTTTTTTACACCTATAAAGCCCACATTTTAGTCGAGCCTCTCAAAACACAACTATACATAAGAATGTTATTGTACATTTCTACAAACCACAGACATGTTGATATGAAATATGAAGGAGGAGGAGAAAAGGACGAATAAGTACCTCAAACAACACTGAACTTTCACCCAGAAGACCGCTGTTCCTGTAGTCTTTGTATCTGAAACCTAACCAGGTGTTCCTTGTTTTCCTTAACTCAACCAAGTACTTTTGTCTCCTAAACTTAACCAAGTAGTTTTGTTTCCTAGACTTAACCAATTAGATTTGTTTCCTAAACTTGACCAAATAGTTTTGTTTCTTAGACTTTACCAAGTAGTATTGTTTCCTTAACTTAACAAAGTAGTTTTGTATCCTAGACTTAAACAAGTACTTTTGTTTCCTAAACTTAATCTAGTAGTTTGTTTAAATGTACAGTGTTGAAACTGCATCTGAGAAAGAAAAAAAAAAAAAAGAGTCCTGGAAAAACATCAGAATTAGTCCAGTAGAAAAAGAGTTCAGCGGTTCAGAAACATTGAGATTCAATGTATCTGTCTATATTTAATGTACAATGCCAACATTTTATTCAGGCGGCTGTGCTGCATTTATTCTGCTCTACACATTAACATTAACAACGTTTACATGCATCCAACTAAAGCTTACTCTAACCTTTGTACATATGCATGGTAATATTGGTGCAAGGTCGGTGCACAATCATAACAAAAAGGTCTCTTTTCATTAGACCCCACTATATCGGCCACCAGATTGTTATTGGTGAATTTGTCCCCTCTTAAATCTGTATCTATATCAGCCTCTGTCGGGCTCTTCTTCTGACACCAAAATCTTGTCCTGTTGCCGTGATTCTACATTTATATGCAGATATCTATTAATTGACTCATGTTTGTCACCTCTATAATCATCCCTCAGCCTGTGATGGATGAATATCTGATTAAAGCCAGGATCAGATCGATACTGTAACACTCAACCACAAACTTGCAGGAACAAAAACAACATGTGACCTGGACAACAGAAAGCCCCGCTCTCTTAGTGCAGCAGCAACATGCAGCATGAAGCCGCTGGATGTTTCGCGTATAATGTGTTACTCATCCATTTGCCCTGAGGAGAGCATTCATGATGTTTTGTAATGGTCAGCTCCATCACCCTCCCTCCTGTCCACTCCAAAGTACCCACCAGGCAGAACCACTTAAAAGTCTTTCATGTTGCTTTTTCTTCTTCTTTTTTCTCCTCCGCCCTTGCCTTTGTTGCAGGATGAATAAGATGCTGAGAGCTGATGGGCTGCTGGCCTTAATGGTCTCTCCCTTTTACCTCCACCTGATGAGCTATTTGAATTTCATGACTGATGTTTTGCCATTGCCTCATCCTGAGAATGAGAGAACAGTGCTCAAACTTCTTGACAAAGTCTCTCCATAATTCATAACTCTCATCACATACACACTTTCTCAGCCAGTTATGCTCTAAAACACCATAAATAACACGCTAGATTTTCATCTCCATTTCTGAAGTGATAAACAAAACATAAGCACAGGGATGAGTTGTAAAAAAAGGGAGCACTTTTTAAACAAGAAATGTACAGATCACACTACATTATAATTCCCCTCCTTGCACCCTGAAGCCACTTGGTGTTATTTTTTCCACATCTTATGAGTGATAATGCAGCATAAAGAGGTTCAGGAAGAACTTGCTATGCAAAGGCAGCCGGCCACAGTCGCTGCAACTCCAATATAACATGTCCTTGAGAAACAACAGCCAGTGTTCTCCCATTTATCAACACTGATTACATGTATTGATCTGACAGAACGCGGAGGATTCCCAGTTGAAAGGGTTCAGCAGACTGGAAACGCAGCGGCGGCTGCTGAGGACCGTGATCCGTCCAGACTGAAACATTTCAGACTCTCACACGGTGTAATCCATCTGCCATCAGCTGTTTGAAGGGGTCAATCTTTAACAGTAGATCTTTATTATCTGCAGGGATGCAGTGATTGTAAATTCTGGTCTGAAATCAATGGTTTTTTGTTGTTGTTGTTAATTATTCTCCCTTCTGTGCCCGGGAAACAAAGACATATTAATGACAACAACTGAACTGTTTCAAAGGGACAGTTCATCCCGAAAACAATGTTTTTTCTCACAGGGTTTTTACAAAAGTACTGCACATAAGTACAATTTTAAAGGTACTTTATTTTTCCGCTTTATACTTCTACTTCACTACATTTAGAGTCAAATATCGTACTTTTTACTCCGCTACATTTAACTGACATCTTTAGGTACTTTTCAGGTCGAGATTTATCATAAAAAACATGATCAAAATAAATGAAGTGATTTAAAATGACTGTACATTACATTACATTACATGTCATTTAGCAGACGCTTTTGTCCAAAGCGACTTACTGTACATGTCTTATAAATTAAACAGTTTGTTGACCAAATTAAATGCAGCTTATATAAATGCATCAAAGACAGTAATCCCAAAATATATTTGGAATATATAAAACAATCTGAGTGGAGCCATTCTGCATAACAAGTACTTTTACATTTGATGCTTTAAATACATTTTGATGCTCATAACTGATTAACCAACTTAAGTGCAGGACTTTTATTTGTTGAGTATTTTCAGGGTATTTTTATGACTGTGTTGTTTTATGAGTTATTTATGATATCGGCCTTCTCTCAATATGATGGAACTATATGGTACTTCCCTTGTTGTGCTCAAAATAAACATTTGAACAGTAATGTCTCTTTTCAGAAATGATTATGCAGTTTCTCAGAACACTAAACAGAACTCATTGTGAGCAGTTTCAAGTAGAAACAATATTCTCTGATTAAAGCTCTTACTATTCACAACAAGGTCAGTAGATTATCTTCAGTGACCAGGTCGGGTTTCTGAAAGGGGTATTGCTGTTGAGTTTTTGAAATTGGATTGCTTTGGCGGTTTGAGTACCACATGTCAGGCCCTTTCGTTCCATTATACTTGAGAGTAGGCCGTCTCTATGGCCGGCATCTCAAACACTCGTAAACTAGCAACAAAACAATCCAGATTGATAAACAGCACTACAGTCATATTGCCCCAATATTCACCCTTTTAAATTGTATTAAACAACTTTTAATATTACCTTCTTTCTCATGCATGAAAAGGATATTTTAAAAATAATTGCTTTAAATTGGTTTTAGCCTGCTATTTAATATACCGCTACACCGTCAGTAAATATCTTATTTGCTGATATTCCAATAGAGAGTCAACAAGGTGAATACTGGCCGACACCGGGAGGTGGATGGATCAAACAAACCCAGAACCAGGGCTTCATGGCCTGTGTCAAACAAAAGTTACCAATGTTATGAGAAGTAACGTCAGTTTACGTCCGATCGTCACATTATTACATTTCCAACATAACCATGTCACCTCTGGTGCTTGCATTGTCCTCATAAGATGTTAACTTCCATGCATTTTCATGCATTTATTTTACTTTTTAAATGATCATTTATAACGCCTAACCAGGAGGTTTTTTGCCCTGAACTTAGAGAAGTAGTTTTATAGTGTAGCTGTAAGGGAACTGCAACCTTTAAACTAAACAAAACCAATTTGTTTTTAGTGAGCGGCCATTGAATGGGCTGATAACAACCTTCTTAACCTGCCAGCAGGTGGAGCAGACCCAAGACTCAATCATTGTTATGGGCTGATTAGTGCTGATAATGGCCATTCAATCGTCTGATATGATTCAAAGCAGGTGCTGATCATGAACCCCACTGAATTTCTTGCCAATACCCGCCCTGTGTAGCAGATTTTAGATTGAGTTGAGTGGCTAAGGTTGGGATAGCCTGTTGGTAAGGTACCAGTTTTGCCATTACGGACGCCTGGCCAATCCTAGCACTTGAATGCTTGGCAGGGAAAAGCAGTGGGATTCATAATGACACCAAACTGATGTTCAACAATAATTGGTACATTCCATATTATATTTTCTTCATTTGAGGTTTTGCATGAATTATCTGTTCATGTTAATGAGATAATAAAGACAAATTGTGATGCAACAGTTCTCTGACAGATGAACACAAAATTCCAATGTACAAATTAATAACTTCCTTTCAAAAAAAAAAAAAAAGACATAAATAGACCCTCTCTCTTCTACGCTACGGCCTAGTTTTGAATCTTCATAGAACATTTGCATGTAAAATAGAACATTTTTGTGCCCAGAATCGTTTATCTTTTGCAAATATTGCCTGACGTGCTCAAGGCAGCAATTTTTTTTTCTCTGAAATGAGCATGAATATGAATAGCATTTTGGAATAAAATGGGAATGGAAATGGAAAGTCAGGTTTAATGTGCTGGTAGACTGACAAATAGTGCTTCCAACCGTCTGCACAAAGATCATTGAATTTTCAGGGACAAAACGCTTCCACATGCTCCATAAAAAGCCCAGAGGAACAGAGCGCTGCTTGCTCCAATATTCCAGCATATTCTGAACCACATCAGGTGTTTAATGGCTTTGTGGTTGCGAGGAGCAGCGGACTGTTTGGTTTGTATGCATGGGAGGGCAGCTGGCCTGGAGGAACTATTTTCTGCTGGCGACACACTTCAATACTCTGCCCTCAACAGTCTGTTATTCTTTAAACAGTGATTGGAAATATGTTTACCATAAAATGGCTCACTCACAAGTGCAGCAGTGTTGAGGGGACAGTTATTAAGATGTGGCCCACAGAGCAGTTGAAGTGTTGTTGTTTTTTATGGGCAGGAGAATAAATTCACAATTAATGACTCTTACTGCTGCAGCCACAAATAATTAGCTCGACTACTGAAGGCTGCGCTGACAATAATTAATTCATATTTGATTTTTTTTTCAAAGAATGGCTGAACATTTTTTACTTTAGTCCAGATTTTCTCCAAAAGCGTCTAATCAGACCATTAAGAAATCACCTCTCATTCACTCTGTAATGCCTCATAAAAACAGCTTGGTAGCTCAAGAGTCAAAGTGTGCCTCAACAAGCATATTGTACAAATTTGCGTTTTCACCCGTTTGTACTGTAGTTTTTTTGGACACCAATATCATTATTGATTCTGCTTATCGGCCCACTTCTTTATTGAATCCTTTGTTAATACCCTGATCAATTTTCTGTGTGGGGGGAAAGGAGGCTAACAAAGGTTTTCAGCATCAAAGCCACTGTTTAATTATCTCTAAATCTGAATGCAGTTTAGAAGAAATTTGTACGCAATTCGAGTTCTTTTAGGTTTTCTTAGTCAAGAATAAATCTGCCAAAACAGCCTGTGTGAGACTTAATTTATTACAACGTAGGATAATAACCTTCAGTAACAGACGTGCTGCTGCGGTTTGGAAGAAACATGCCGACTCGATTATCCATAAGGTTAACGATCAATTAATCGCTATGTTTTTATCCCCCCCCAAAAAAAGACATATATACAGTACTATGCAAAAACCTATTTTGATAACGGATGCTTTTATTTTGAAAGAACGAAAAGAGACTTGATAGTGTCAATCGTGAAACTAACTCAAGTGAAATTCAACTGTAAAGATAACGTCAAGGAGATTTGATACAGTAAGCTAGTTTTACTCAAATTAATATTATTGTATTACTGTGTGTTTTACAATTGTTTCAGTTTGTAAACTGAAGCTTTATCCAACTTGATTCTCAGCTCATTGTCTTATTGACGTACGGCGTGTTTCAGTTCCGTGATACTGATATGCAGTCAGAGATAAAATTACATTTAAAAAATACACGAAGCGATTAAAAATTCAATGTGATCAACTAAATTCTTAAAGACCATTAATCGATCATCGATTAATTATTCCCTTCCCTAGTATTAATGTTGTTTCTGCCCTTAAGACTAATTTATGCACAATGTTAGATATGTACATGGATACTGAGTCAGCGTTCTGTCCAGAGCTTTCTGAAATTTTACAGACACGGACAAACGTCCACACATCGCAATGTTCGTTGTTATCTAAAACTTTTGACTCTAAGTCGCCCCCAGTGGATATGTATCGCTCAGCATTCATACCAACATAAAAGACGCATCAAAAGTATGTCGCCAATGATGGTTACATCACTGAAATGGATCCATCTATGTAATTGATCTCTTTTTGAACATAAAGGGAGCATAAATAAGGTTGAAATGATTATTTTTACAAGCAGCTCTGCCGCATCTTTCTGAATTACATAAAGCCAGATTTTGAACGTGCAAGACTTGCAAGCATGACTTGGACAACATTCGTGCAATGAGCAACTGTCAGAAAAGCATGACGGCATTGATTTTTGTTTTTTTTTCTTTGACATTTTGCCTTTCTTGGACAGGACAGCCAGAGACAGACATGAAAGGGGAGAGAGGTTGGGAACGACCAAACCCAAGCATTGGAAGCACTGAAAAAAGGAAAATAATAACCTCAGTGGCATAAGATTCCAATGAATTGCTTAATTTGCAACCGGTTTTCAATTCCCACCCCTAACCGTACCAGCTTTAAGACTACAACTATTGCTAAAAACAGGTCATGATTATCAACTAGAACAGAGCGACAGCAGATTCACCTGGATGACAACGGAGAACATTTATATAAATAATGCTTCAACTTCCTCAAAGTACAAACCACGAGCTATAGTGAGTCTCTGGTCTGCTGCCATCTCTCTCATTTACTCTATTTTATTTCTGAGGTAAATGCAGCTTTTACAACCTTTTGTCTCTCATCGTTACTCAGACACAAAGAACTTCTCCTCTGCACACACTCCTGGCAACTTGCGGTCCTGAAATGATTCTCCAGCTGCACTGCTGACCCCCCCAGCAACACCAGCACCACCTCCACCTCCACCCCACAGCCGCCCACACAGCACCATCTTAAAAAGTAAAACACGTTTAATTAAAGTAAGAGCTCGGGAGTCGTCAAAAGCTGCATTACTATTATTGCGAGGGGCACATTTGTGACAAACGTCTGCGTGACATATTGCACAGCACACTCCAGCTCAGCAGCAGCAGCAGCACAGTAACCGCTGATACTTGAGGAGAGAACACAACACAGAAGCTGAATGGCACTTCGCTCAAGCACTCGCCGGCCCTCCCTCTCCCTCTCCCTCTCTCTCTGTTTGCTTCCTTCAGTCTGCCTTTGAACTTCACATTCTCAGGTCGCTGAACACAAATATTCTCAACATTCAATCCATTCTAACTATTGAATATAATCTTCAGCAGAGACATGACCTGAAACCTCTGCACCCACTCCTATGTGTGAATACTCAGACAGTCTTCAGTGTATTGGCTGACATGTGCCTTGCTCAGGGTCGCCATCTAGTGCAGACAGCGCGTTACTCCCCGTGTAACGTCTGCCTGCTGTGATGCCTCAGGGGAATCAATGGAAATACTACAACAACAGCAATGATCATCCTGACCCATATAATTAACGTCAGACCCTCAGACAGAGTCCAGACCCCAAGCTTGAAAACTGTGTCAATGCACAGCATCATATTTTTCATTCCTCAGCTGCACCCAGAGTGTCTTACTGCAGGTTTTTACTTCAGGTTAGCACTTCTGCTGTCCTACCTGCTACTTTATTACACCTAATTGCATTCAGCCATCAGACGGCCAACATCGACCACATCTCGATTAGATCACGGAAAAAAACCCCAGCAGAAGTCTGGGACCTGAGGACTGCACAATAAAGTGAAGAGACTAAGAACAAATAAACTTGCAGTAAATAAGGATAAACCCCACAGTGGCTAAAGAAAGCATACAGTTTCATAAAAAGGAGCGATTCAACTTTTATCTAGGCAAGCCAGCCTCATACTGATGGCTTAAACACAGAATGTAACAGTGATGATGTTAATAAATAACAGTAGACTAATTAGAACTGGGAAAAGGTCCTTCTAAATGAAAAAAAACAACAACAATATTATGTATTTTTCTTGAGTTATACCTATTTGAAATGTTTCCAATTTAGCTCAAAATTTAAGCAAACCATGCAGGTTATTCAAGGTATGAAAGCAAGGATTCATCATCTGATGCAAAGTATTGCAACTGCAACTTCAGCTGGATATTCTACAATAGAGCTTCTGATACAACAACATATAAATTGGTGTTACATACATGAATGTAGCAAATATAGTATACATGAGTGTGATTATAAATCATTAATAAGAAACTACAGTTATTATAATTCAGTGTTTAACAGATCTTCTGCGTGTGTCAAATAAGTAATTCATAACATGATAACAATAAGAGCCTACCTGCAGGAGGGATGCGTCCTAAATAAAGTTCATTCTCGCGGAATTAATGCAAATAAACATGCAATGTTAAAGAGCGTCCTGGGAGACGACGTGGAGGAAATTATTCTGAAAAGATAAAACTGTCTGAAAGGATGTCGATGTGGTAAACATGAATAAAGTCCTCAGCATCCGTGTGTCGCTGTCCAGTAGTTGTTAACTTGAGCTCAGCCTGTGCTCTGTGCTGCTGCTCTGCTGCAGCGCGACCGAAGAGCAGCGGGCAGAGCGAGAGGAGGAACCCCGCCTCGCCAACGCTTCGCCCGTGGAAAAAACCACTGAGGCTTTGCGGTGTTTTGAAGTCAAAGGATGGGAGTTTCACTTTAGAATTTTACATTTTTTAAAGAAGAAAACTACACAGTAAAAAAAAGCCTGTTGTTTTTACGGTTAAAAAACAAAAAAAAACAAAAAAAAAACGGCAGCTGTGGTTACCAGAACTTTACCGTAATAAATACGGTAGAACTTTATTAAATATTACGGTAAAAAGATATTAGCACTGTTGATTTCACGTTTAAGATTGACATTTTATTCCATATTTTACCATATAAATAAAAAAATTGCCATAAAAAACGCTGTTCTGCCATATAATTGACAAGAAAATACTTTATAAATGCCGCATAAATTAAGATTTTACCATTAAATATTACAGTATATTTCTGTTAGAGATATGGTGTTTAGCACATTTAACAGTGAGAAAAAGTATTTTTGCAAAAAATAAATGCAAAAATTACAGTGGTGGCTTGTATATATATTACATTAAATACATAATACAGTGTATTTTACAGTGGAGTTATGTATTTTTCAAAAAACAAAAATGTAAAAAATAATGTTTTGGCTGATATATAAATTTACGGTTTTTCATTGTTACTGGAACTGAATTATCCCATCTATCATTTTACGGTCTTTTACTATCACGGTTTAGCAGTTTTTCAACGTAAAATCTACATTTTTTAGAGTGTATACAAACGTCATAAATGTTGATGATAAAAATGTTTAAACAAGCACCTTCTTACATTCCAGGCGTCTTAATAGTTTAACTTTCACATAATGTACTTCGTTTCTTTTAATAGGTCTTGGATTGTATCTTTTACTCTTGTGTTAATTTAGTTGTTTGTTTTTTTAAATGACACACTGTAAAGCACTTTTAGCTTTGGTGCTATATGAATTTATTTAAATCAAGTTATTAATTATTAAACCAGTAGAGGGCAGAAAAAACGCATGAAAAATACTAGTAATCGAGGCTAGAGCTCTTTTTGATTTGTAGTTTTTTTATTTTATGCTACATTATATATTTTACTTAGCTATATTTATTATCATTATGAGTTCGAAGTCACTTTGTAGAGCCAGACAATTAATACAAAAATATAAATCAACTTGTAAAAAATGTTTTTTTTTTGTAGTTTAAGCTACCTAGCAGTATAATGAAGTAATTGAAATGCAGTAATATAGGGTGGTCGTACTGCGTGTCATTCCCCTCTCTCTGCCCCCTGCTTCCTGTCTCTCTTCAGCTATCCTGTCCATTAAAGGCATGGAAAAGCCCAAAAAAATACATAAAAAAAAAAAAGAAATGCAGTAATATAAATATTCAGAAATGGGTCATTCATATTTACTTTTGGTACATTTAAGTAAATACCGATGTCGATAATGTTTTTTGTAAATATAATATGTAATGTTACGATAATGTATTTTTAATAAAGTAAGATTCTGAATGCAGAAACTTTAGTCTTTTAAACGCTTTCACTCAAGTAAAGACCGTTCGTTTATTTTTTTGGTTAGCTCAAAAGGTCATGATTAGCATGTTAGCATAAGAAGTACTTACTCATCATGTTGAACTTAAGTTCGTTGTTGTTTAATCCTCCTTTGATCGACACACTCCGGAGATAGTATCTGTCAGTTTTGCTTATTGGCTATTTAAGTGTTAAACTTTCTTCACAAGTCTCAGTTTAATATCTGCTGTCAGCCGTTGTGTGTTAATGAGTTATAGCTTGTGTTGGTAGTTTGAACGAACATCTATTGAAACGTCACAGGCGCCATATTGGATGTTTACATAGGTGACTGTATAGGTTTTAATTCAAACCAGCGCACAACATCTAATAAAGTTGTGTGTTTGGTACTTTATTGTGAAAAATCCAACTGCGCTAATTGTCAGTTGGAATTTCCGTTGATTAACGTTAAAAGCATTACCGGACGAACAGGTTAAAAAAATGATACCAATACAGCACTTAAATTACTCCATTCCCAGTTAAAGTCTAACATTAAAAATATTCCAAAAATAAAAGTATGTAAGTTTAATGAATAAAAATGTATTTAAACATGAGTAAATTCTCAGTGCAGAGGAACAAACTAAAAATAATAAACTAAAGATTATTTTAAAATGTATTTAAAATAATTAAAATCAAATGTAGCGAATCCTCATATTTGTGGAGCAGGAACACAATACACGTTTTTGTAATTTTTGCACAAATAAACAAAGAAAAATACAGAAATATAAATTCATAATAATAAAAAAGGAATATTTAAGGCACATTTTGTAAAAACCCGCTTGATATCAACACTTTTACCGCTGAAATGTCGTTGAGAACTTCAGCTTCACTGCTAGTCATTTTAATTTTCAACAAGCATCTGTTAATTAAGTTAAAAGCACAAATCATTAATTATTAATTACGTTAATTAAGAAAATAGTTTTAAATATCTCTGTTCCAAGTTAAAGTCTCACAATAAAAGTATTGCTAAAATAAAAGTATGTAAGAATAATGAAGAAAATGTAAATAAATTACTAGGAAAAATATATCAATGCAGAAAAACAAACAAAAAATATTAAACTCAAAATGTAAAAAAATTGTTTTATTTAAAACTAAAATGAAATTTGGATACATGGATACATTTTTTGTCGTCATTTTGGCACATAAAAAATAAAAATAATACAAAGATATGAATACAATGATACAATAATAAAAAAATAATATTTAAGGCACATTTTGTAATAGTATATTTACATACATGCTTTATAGGTAGCATATGCCCAACAGTTTTATGGCCTTTTTATTGGAAATAGAATTAATAGGTTTTATGTACTTTTCAACCTAAAAATTAAAAAAAAATTAAAAAAAATAAAACACTAAACAAGGACACTTGGCTTCTAAACTTACAGTTATGTATATATTATTTGAAGTGAATAATTATAAGATTTATCATATTTGGCATAAAATAATGGAAGATATTTGTAGACACACGCGGTTAGTCAATGTATAAACTCTCACAATTCCTGCACATCCAACAGCACATAAACGCATCCAGAACCAGTTTTGCGTCATGACGTCAGCGCGCTTGTCTTACGCACTTCCCTGAAGTTCAGCCTGAATGTTTACAAGTGTCGCTTCCCGCGTAGGGCAGAAAACAGCTGATTAACGGGAACATCTTGGTCCATATGGTTATATTTCTGATCGCCTGATGTTCTGATGATCTGAGGATGATTAAGACGGAGAAGATCCTCCACCTGAAGAGCAGCCGGGGCCGGAAGGTCCGTGTGGTCCGGGAACACTATCTGAGAGAGCGGGTCCCCTGCTTCAGCTCCCTGTGTCAGGCGAACTGTGACAACGGTAACACAAAAAAGCCTCAAAAACACACTTTAATCTACTTTTACTATGAACTACAGACGAAAACTACCACACTGTACATCATAAGACAGCTAATAGCGCTACGAGAGACCACACAGTGGATTTAATTCTATTAATCTAAACCAGCTAACTCGAATTATTCATGGTACTACTTCCTTTATGTAGGGCTGGGCGATATATCAATATAAAAATATATCAATATATTTTTAAATGTGATATGGAATCAGACCATATCGCAGATATCGATATAGTTCAATTTTTTTCGATATTTATATATAAATGCTGCTCTTAGGGTTTGTCATATTTAGGTATTTTGTAATGTCTGTTATTCTTTTCTCATATAAATATATTTACTTCAGAAAAAAGATTAGCCTATTTTATTTCATAGGCTATTTTTATTTAGGATATTTAATGTGCACTTTATGGAGCTTTGATTTTTTTAATTTTAAAAAGGCACTCCTGTTGTTATACAGTATTTATGTTCACTTAAATAAACGTTTTCAATAAAACTACTTGTGACATGTCGTATTTGGCTTTGACTTTGACTGAACATTTGCGCTCACTTACTCACTGCGATAAAAAATTCGGGATATATATCGTAAATTGATATTCCGCCTTTATATAAAGGGATATGACTTTTGGTCCATATCGCCCAGCCCTACTTTATCGAAATTTTTTGTGAATTATACTCCTGAATTAACCTGCATGCATGTACAAACAGCCTTAAACCAGAGTCAAATGAAAATCAGCGTGGGCAATTTAAGAAGGGGCCTTATTTAAAAGTGCAGAGACATTATAGTAATAAGTCATACATTATAAGTCAAACCTGTATTTGAATCAGTTGAGGAACAATATTGAATGCCATTTAATTAAATATTTGAAAGAAATACACAACTAAAAAAAGTCAATGAAATAAACACATTTTGCATATGAAATAGGGAAATATGGGTTTGAAATAAATCTTCAAATAAATAAAGCCGTTATAAATAAATAAATAAATAATACATTTGTTTCAGGGGGATGTTATTTGATGATTCATTTTTTATATTTTAGGGGATTTTTTTTCTCTTAATACCACATTTATTTTCCAACTCTCCTTATATTCATTTTTTATATTCAAACGATTGAGGCACGCTTATCTCCCAAATAAAAATATAGATAACACTATTTCTAAATCATAATTTTCTGCATTATACATTCCATAAAATATTTTTCATATGGGCACATTTCAAACAACATATTCATCAATGCTGATATGACAGAATGATAATATCACATTAAATCAGGGATACAATGCCGTAATAAGATGGAAAATAAAAATAAATTGAAAATAGGGAAAAAAATGAAGGCCAGTGTCCATACTTGTAGCAGAAATAAATCAAGACAGGTGCAGATGAAAAGTGTGTTTTTATGTGTCCGAGTCAGCACCAATCGTCACCTTTACAGTATAAAAACAGGTGAACTCTGGACTCTTGTTGATGCTGAAGGGAATCAGTATTTTAGTCAGAATGACCGCTGTGGAAGTAATCACATATCTCTCCGTATTTCTCAACCAGAGGGCAAAGTTCTGCCGGGAGACCTGACCCACTATGTGGTCCCTGATGTGGGCGTGGTGGTGGACTATCTGGAGATCCTGGAGTTCAGAGAGCTGCAGGGCATCGTCTTCACTCAGACCGCCTGCCAGGCCGTGCAGCACAACAAAGGACGCAGGTACACACACACACACACACACCAACACACAGACACAGACACGCTGAAACAACAACTCATCAGATGCTGGTGCTTGTGGTCAAAGCCCCTCACCATCAGATACGGACAGACACACAGAAACCTCTTAGAAGGCTGTGTCAGGGACAGGGTGTCAGTTTCTAATCCTCAGAGGCAACAAAACCTCTTGATTAAGGTTTGGGTAAAAACATGAAGGTTGGGCTTAAAAACAACTGCTTCCAATGAGTTTTTGAAGTTGCAGGTACCTGCAGGTTACCCATCAGCTACAACAACAACAACAACAACATGAGAGACATTTCTAAAATAAGGACGGTATGTTGGCGTTGCTCCATTGTTGGATGTCAATGAAACACTAGCTAACTCTAATCATTTATGAAACCACTTCATTTATTGTTCGTTTTTACTAAAATATATTGCTTAATCCACGTGTTATACAGCATGTATAGTGTTAAACCAGAATACAATACAAATGACTTTAGACAAATTAAGAAGCGGCCTTATTTAAAAGTGCAGACACATTATAATAATCAGTCTTACTTGCAGTCAAACATGTATTTGAATCAGTGGAGGGACAATATTGAATGCAATTTAATTGAATATTTTGGGAAATACATACACAAATTAAAAAAATGTCTGAAATAAACGATTTCTGCATATGAAATAGGTAAATGTGGGTTTAAAATAAATATTTAAATAAATAAAACAGTTATACATAGATAAATAAATGTATTTTTTTCTACTACTGTGTTTGTTTCAAGGGAATTTTATGTTATAATTTGACTTTTTTTTTATTTTAGGGGATTTTTTTTCTCTTAATACCACATTTATTTTCCAGCTCTCCTTATTTCCATTTTTAGATTCAATGTGAATGAAACGCATCTCACATACTAACGTACGAACAGCATCACCCAGATGTGCCAATCACTGGAACAAGTAAATATAAACCAGAGCCCAACTCCTTATTCCTGCTGCTTTCAAACAGAGTCAGAATCTGTTTTAGTAAGCTGAGAAAAAGTTGACTCCCATTTGTAGTTGCTGTCAATCTGCAGAAATAGACACAAAACTTAAACCAAAGACAACAAAGCTGAGCAAAGGTACATATGCATTTGATGTGCAGATATAAGTATCAAAAAAATCTAAGTGAAGTGAACTGAAATAAGTAGACAATAATACAGAAGTGTAGTGTTGCAGAATACAAAGTGTGCAAGGGATAATTAATGTAACATGTTGCTTTATGCACATGAGATAGCTGGAGATGACATAATGATTTTTGGTGATTTGGGTTTATTGCACAGGGTTTTTTTTGTTTGTTTGAGCTGAAAGAAAACATAAATAAAATTACAGACTTTTATCACGCCTGATTAGTTTGCACCCTCCCTAAAGGAGAGGAGGGAAAACAACAACAAAATATAAAACTAGAGCAAAAACAGAAACCAATACAAACAAAGAAAGCTAACAAGTTTGAAAGTTCAAAAAGTTCCTCTTTAAACAATACTGCTGGGTCAATGTTTGGTCAGTTTGTACTGTTATAGTGCTGGCAAAGCAGTTTTGAACCAAGGTTATTATAGTTAACGAAAACTAACGAAATAACGAAAACTAGAATTGAAAAAACATTTTCGTTAACTGAAATGAAAGTAAAAACGAGAGTTTTTAAAAAAACGAAAACTAACTGAAACTGTATTTTGTGGTTACAAAACTAAAGATTAAAGTGAAAATGTCCTTAGTTTTCGTCTTTGTCAACTTTTTTCATACGTTAACCTTTTTGGTTGATGTGAAATCTATTTCATCTATCAGGATTATGACTTAATAAACTTATTGGGGCTGAGATGGATCAGACAAAGGAAATAAAGGCAACATTTATTGTGACCTTATTGAATCTGGCACCCAACAAATACCCCATTACAAAAAAACTAATAAAAAACTAAACTAAAACTAAGCATTTTCCAAAAAATAAAAACTAATTAAAACTAGCAAACTCACTCTAAAAACTCATTAAAACTAACTGAATTTGAAAACAAAAAATCACAACAAAATTAAAACTGAAACTACTGAAAAATCCAAAACCATTATAACCTTGCTGATGAGTTTGCACCCTCCCTACACAGACCTTTGTGCTTTTTATATTATATTTGTTGCTCAGGATGTCTAATAATGACGTGGAGGTGTTTACACTGGAGCTAAAGGGAAGTCCAGCGTGTTTCCTACAGACACTAAACTTTGCTTTGTACGTCTTTTTCTGAAGCTAACAAAGCATCAGTGTTTGATGAGTTGGGGTGAGAACAGGCTGACAGAACAGGTGCACAACATATTGTTTAATCAAGGTTTTTTTATTATGTGGGAAAGTGTTTATTTTGTCCTTCTACTAAGTTTAATATTATCATATGTCAAAACAAGCGCCCTGCCTGGCGGTCAGACTCTCAGGTTTATTATTCTACAAGCAAATACAGAAATATGAGCTCCAGGCACCCTGAAGGCAACAGGACGCCTCCTGTGGTCGAGACCTTTAATTCCTGAGGCTGCGTTTGAATTAAGCCTCTAATGACGAGCTACCTGCAGCAGCGTGTACGGAGTGCGTAGGGGTCAAGCTCATTATATCAAAGCTCTGCTGACGGAGCGGAACGACACGCCGGTCTGCGACTTGAAAAACGTCTCCCACACAAACACGCCGGAGCGCTTCTGACAAACGTGATGAACGCCGTAAATAAGGAGTCCCACATGACCTCTGCTTTTTCTTTCTTGATTTCTGCTTACGCTGCCATTCTAAAATGTTGCATCATTAATATGATGAGGCTTCACTTTTGATAATGTTAGGTAGCTGCTGGAGCAGATTCTGATGCCATACTGTGTCAGTAATTGCAGTTTTCCGTTCACTTCAACCCACAGGGAGCCCACAGGAGCGAGCACTCTGAGTGAGGGTGTGTGTGTGTGTGTGTGTGTGTGTGTGTGTGTGCCCGCGCGCAGGATGACCTTTGAGTTTCTTCGCAACTTTGCTTTTATATAAGAAGAAACTGTAAAATGCATCATATGCTTATCTGATGCAATAAAAGAAATAATACCTGATTCTCCTAGATATTAAAATGTTGATGTACTTCGTGGTTCAGTTCCTGTTTCATCAAGGTTCAAGGTTATCTTTAGTGTCCCACACAGTTTTATGGCCACGGTTCATATAAAAACAGAACATCATCAACACAATAAATCACAGAGCAGGAAAATGGAAAAACATACAAAGAACACGTGCAACAGTGCAAAATGTGCAAGTAAATGCAGCCAGAGTGATATTAAGCATATAAAGAAGACGTGGAATCTCTTTGTTTTCCTAATCACTGCCTTGAAACCTGCTTCAGGAGTGGAAGGTCCTGGCAGTCTAAAACCCTGATCACCAGGCTGGGGCGGTATCTGTGTTTTCATACCGTCATACTAAACAAAAAATACATGCACACAACTCCTAAATTCAAGTTTCTTTCTCCACTGAACTAAGTTGAGCTTAACTGATATAACTTAACTCGCATAAAAACAAACTTCATTCAATCTGGACAGAAACTAAACTCCTCTTAGTTGAGTCTGTACACATCTCAAACAACCAACAACTCTGGTTTGGTTGAAATAAATCCTTAATTCAAGAGTATGGTGTAAAAGTATGCTGCTGGCTTCATGCAGTCTTTCTACCGTGCCTAAATGACAGAAGGTGCCTAGAAAGAAGCTCGGTCCATGTTTATTCACTTACTTTTACCATCAGGATTAAACCCAAACAGGAATAGAGTAATTTCAGTTTGAAAAGTCCTGTAAGTCTCCATGTTTCTCAGCTCAGCTGCCTGCAGTCTGACCTCTGGTGGCAGCTGCTGTGCATTACACCAAAACATCAATTTAAGGAGGGGGCACGGTGGCGCAGTTGGTAGCGCAGTTGGTAGCGCTCTCGCCTCACAGCTAGAAGGTCCTGGGTTTGATTCTGACGCTGTGGGCATTGGAGGCGTGTCCCCAGCTCCATGTCTCCGGTGTCCGTAGAGCTGGTCGGTGTCGGCAAAAAGGGCCTTTCTGTGTGGAGTTTGCATGTTCTCCGCGTGTCCCCTGAGGATCCCCTTACAGGGACCTCTCACAAAAACATGCATTGATCCTGGTCGCTATACAGCCTCCCTCGGGTCGGTCGGGGCGCCTGACGGGGGGGAGAGGAACCGGTGGGAATAACGTGATCCTCCCACGCGCTACGTCCCACCGGGGAATCTCCCCCTGTCAGGTGTCAAGAAGCGGTTCGCAACTCCACATGTATCGGAGGAAGCATGTGCTCAGTTCAGGGCTCTCCCCAGGCCGACAGAGACGAGGTAGTGCCCAGGATCAAGATAGATAGGACAAAACTGGGTGATAAAAATGGGTTACAAAAATCGTGGGATAAAAATAAAAAAAAAAAAAATAAAAAACATCAATTTAATTAAGATAAGATAAGACTTTATTCATCCCGCAGTGGGGAAATTTAGTTGTCACAGCACATACAGACACATACAGTCATGGAAAAAAATTAGACCATTGTTTTCTTCAATTTCATAACAGTTTAATTTAAGAGCTGATATCTAGCTATTTTCCATTGTTTTATTGATAATGATTTTGGTTATTATTAAGAAAACCATGGAAAATAGCTAGATATCAGCTCTTAAATTCAACTCCTATCAGCAATTTTTGTTGTTATCATTACATTTGTCCAAACAAATGTACCTTTAGTTGTACCAGGCATTAAATGGACAAGAATGCAAGGAGAAAACTTTTTTTTTTCCATGACTGTAGATATAAGACTGAAAGAGCAGTTTATTTTTGACGGTAGTAAAAATCATACCGTGGGGATTATTAAATACCCTGTAATACCGCCCAGGCCGACCTTTCACAAATGAAGTCTATCGTCGACATGAACAGGAACATTTCCTGCATATGTGAATGGCAGCAGGGATAAGGGCTGGGCGATAGGGACCAAAAGTCATATCCCGATATATTTAGGCTGAATATTGATATATGATATATATCCCGATATTTTTATCACAAAGTGAGAGCAAATGTTCAAAGCCAAACATGACATGTCACAAGTAGTTTTATTGAAATCGTTTATTTAAGTGAACGTAAAAAACAACAGGAATACCTTTTTTTAAATCAAAGCTGCACATTTTAATTAAAAAATCCTAAATAAAAGCAGCAGCTTGCCTGGAGCAAGGATCACAGTGCAAATTTGAACTATATGGATATATATGCAATATGGTCTAATTCAATATCACATTTAGAAATATATCGATATATCGCCCAGCCCTAGCTGGGATTCATATTCAGTGAAATCTGTGCAGCCAGTTTCCCACCTTAAGACCTTGTGACTTTAGCCGCGATCACATATCACACAAGTGGCTTGTAAAAGTGATTCAATACGTATTTAGAATTTTCTCTTTGGCACAAAAAATAAGACTTTCAGACCTGTTGTAGAAGTCATTACTTTAAAGCAATTTTGAGTTTAAAAGTCCTGTAGAAAATGTTCCTGCAAGGGGCTCAATGTTCCCGGTAAATTTCTTTTGGTTTAATGGAACTAATGTACTGGACTACTTCTTAGCTGGGTGCTTATTATACATATATATATTTTTTTTTTTGTTTGTTTGGATTAAACAAAACGGAGTGTTAGTGTTAATTAGTGAGCTTTTGAGGCGTTTGTTGGCAGATTTTGTTACCTGTTCCCAGCTTCATATTTACTGAATACTCAATCTTTTTATGCAACGCTTGACAGCAAAGTGAATAAGTGTTGAATGAATTGTGTTTATTGTTGTAGTTGTCTCTATAATTATGATGTGTCTTTTCTGTTTTGTGTGCAGGCAATACAACCGTCTGCGAAACCTGCTCAAAGACCCTCGACACGACTGTGTGCTGTTTGCCAACGAGTTTCAGGAGTATTCGTACTGTCCCAGAGAGAAAGGGGAGAGCCAGGAGAAGTGGCAGACCAGGTCAGAGCTCATCACACCTTCAAACATATAATAACAGTATGTAGCATGTAAAAAAAATAGAGAAATATAGCTCAGAGAGAGAAGCTAATCAGTGGAATTATGTTGTGTGAGGTACGGGTGTCCTGATCACATTTGTATTTATTTGTTTGTTCAATTTTTGACAATTTCTCTGATAATTTATATGGAATAAAATAGAATTTTATATTTAAGCACATTCCTTAATGTCCTGAATATTGGGGGGGAAAATCGTCTCTCCACATATTGAAGTATTGTCATGTTTCCAGCCTCTCCTGTCCTCTCCTCTCTGCTCTGTGTAAACAGCCTCTCCTGTCCTCTCCTCTCTGCTCTGTGTAAACAGGCTCTCCTGTCCTCTCCTTTCCGCTCTGTGTAAACAGCCTCTCCTGTCCTCTCCTCTCGGCTCTGTGTAAACAGCCTCTCCTGTCCTCACCTCTCTGCTCTGTGTAAACAGATTTTCAGTGAATATTTGTCACGTGACCGTTGGTCTCAGCAGAATCAATCATGTCTTCTCAGTGTCTCTGAGGAACAGAATTTAATGTTTTAACAGGATCTGGTTCGTGCAAACGCTTTATTTTAAATGACACATGTAGAATAAAGAGATTCTGACACAAATATCACTATTTTAAGCTTTGTTTTGGTCACTTTTTGGACTTTTGTGGAAATGGAAACAACAATAATGCCTGTTTTTAGAGTTTATTTCTACGATTAACACTTTATGTTTGGCTATTACTTAAAGAAAACATTTCAGAGGGTTCAGAGGATTAATTTGAACATAAAACAACCATTCACTGTTTTTACAGAGGCTTGTGTTTCTTGGACTTTGTGAGTTTGAAATCAAATAGTTGTGGTGTAGGAGTTCCTCTGGGTGCTTCAGCAGATTTTAGATGAAAGTTTAAGAATGCAGTTATTTAATGTATAACTTCAACTCCAGTTCAACTCATGCAGACAGGCTGCAGGAGCTGAACCATATGGCACTTAAAGCCCCCTGCCGGCTCCGCTCTCAGCCAGACCTGAGCAGCGGGCTCGGCTCCATCAGACTCCAGGGGTAATTTCACTATTTCTGAACAGTGACATTTCCTTTCTTCAGGTAGAAACCCGAAAGTGTGAGCACATGAGACTTTATTATAGTGATTATACTTGTTTCCGGCCTGAAGTGTATTGAGACGTGTTGAGCAGCAGAGAAAACCTCTCCTGCAGATCTGAGCACAAGAAAATGAACATATTTCTTTTATTCAGTAATTAAATAATGTTCAAATTTCATGCTCGGCCAAAGGAATACTCAGACGATAAAACTGTGCATACTGATGTTTGATTTATTTTAAGTCAGAGCAGCAACCAAAATCCCAAATGTTCAGATCAGAATGATACGAAACTGAGAAACCATCTCATTATTTGTGAAGGTTTTGCATGCGCATGTTTGGTAATTTCACCCAATTAGCAAAAAATATTGTAAATTAACTTTTAGGTTAAATAATCAACAGACATTTCTTTTCGACTGTGATATTTGCTGCAGAAATTAAAAGAAGATGGAATTGTTCTCAAGTCAAGTCAGTGTATGTATATATGTGTATGTATATATATATCTATATATGGATTTATAGATATATATATATCTATATATATATATAGATATATATAGCGTATTTAAAGCAACAGGAGTCAGAGAAAGCACAATAATATGTAATGCAAAGCGATACAGCAACTATATATATGTATAGGAGAGGGGTCTTTATATCAGACTCTCAGACCTTTACAGTGATGAAAAAAAGCAGATTTTATCAGTAAAGTCGTGTTAAAAGTGTTAATGGTGTAAAAGTACATTTACTTAAAGTATTTACTTAAGTACAATTTTGAGGTACAGTTGAAACCAGAAGTTTACATACACTATATAAAAAGACTCATGTGTCTTTTTATATAGTGTATGTAAACTTCTGGTTTCAACTGTGCATGTACTTCACTTGACTATTTTCATTTTATGTAACTTTATACTTCTACTTCACTACATTTTGAGGCAAATATTTTACTTTTAACTCCACTACATTTAGCAGACAGATTTAGTTACTTTTTGAGATTTAACATTTAAAACATGATCAATTTAAAGTCATTAGACACCAAATTAAACTTCATAACAGTATAAAGTAGTTCAAAATGAGCCCTATATCGGGAAAATTAAAACACTTCTTACATAAATGCATCAATACAAATAATCCAATAATATATTTAGAATATATTAAACATTCTGCATAATGAGTACTTTTACTATTTATTCTTTAAGTACATTTTGATGTTGATACTTTTGTACTTTTACTTCAGTAAGTTTTACATTTTTTTACAAACATTTCACAGTTTGTTATTAGTACTTTTACTGCAGAAAAGGAACTGAATACTTGCATCTGGATTCTTGCAATATCACGCAAAAATCTGAGGATTTTAAACAATAGTCTGCCTCTCCTTTTTAATGTAGTTTCGTTTTGCACACCTGCTCCTATTTATTTATGGAATTGTTGTTGTTTAGTGTAATTTCATGTGGGGGGTAGGTTTGAAATCTTGAAGTTTTCAGTCAGCTGCTACAAGGGTTGCAGTTAGATGCAGAGGGAAGAGAGAGTAAAAGTTCTGCTGATCACCAGGATTTTGTTTCAGTTGTACATCATGTTCCCCCCAAACTTTTTAGTTAACTTTCAGAGACAGACGGCTGGAGCTGCAGTCTGCTGTCATGAAATGTGTTTACTGCATAAACAAAACAATAAATACAGTAAATTAATTGTATTTTTCATAATGTTTTGTTGCAGGTAGTGATAACTAAATACAGAATATTAAAGTTTAGGGTTTTAACAGGCAAGCTGTCTGCATGCATCTTGTATTTATACGTGTGTGTGTGTGTTGTAGGTGTGTGTACTCTGCAGCAGTGTGGTACTATCACCACCTGGCAGGTATGATGGACGTGGTGATGATCACAGAGGACCAGGACGCCGTGGCTCAATATAGCAGCCTCAACTCGGGAGTGTACGTCATCTCCGTACAGGTACACAACACACCTGCACATTCTCACAACAAGAGCTTAAAGCACTAAACTTAAAGTTTATTTTTTAAGTGTTTGTGTCTATTTTTGGCTGACCACTGCAGAGGTTTTATCCCTCTAATTGTCCGGCTGCATTGTTCCAAAGGAGTTTAAAAACACAAAGTATTGATGTGAAAACCAACAAAAACCCTTAAAACTGAGAGTCAGCTCTTTAACTTTGTTTACCATTGTTTGGTTATGAAGCCATTGTGTTGGAGTGCAGAGCCAAAACAAAAGAAAATGTGTCGTTGCTCCATTACAGACTGAACTCTACTGCATGCTGTGTGTTCACCAAGAACATCCAATAAATAAATAATAAATAGAGCCAGACAGATTTATCATTTGGCCAATATTATCAGCTGTTATCTGCCTATCAAAAGCATATCAATATCTATCTGTAACATTATTTTTTACACTGTATATAATGCATACATTGATATTTAATTAGCTATTTATTTAATTTATATTTATAATTTATTCTCCCAGTTATCATTTCTAGAATTGGTTGACAATTAAATAATATTATAGTGCAAAATAATGTTAAATATTACTTAACAATTTTTTTTTTTTTTTGGATCGAGCAGCCTACTGAGGACCTTAACAGAGTAATGTCGGTGTGGAATCTTTGCACAAATCAAATAAAAAAGGGAAATTTTTATTCCAGCTCAGAAATACTACTTTGAGAGACTCTCTCTGCACTGCTCTCCAAAACTAAAAATCATGGATTTGATCAACTGGTCTCTCAGTGAAATTGACACCATCTTCTCAACGATAATCGGCGGTTCATGTGCCTCTTTCCGTTGAGGACATTGAAGACATCTACCTATTCGGAACCATGATTACAAGTTTTTTGCTGATTTTATTAGGCATTGCCCTGGTTTATCGAGGAATACAGAAAATGGTGACAGCTTTCCAAAGCCCCATAAGGCTGCCCGACTTGATTGAAGCGGTGGGCAGAGCTGTCGGCACTCAGACTGACTATAAACTGCAATATGGATAACTTCATGGAGAAGCTAACGGTTTTGCAAAGGCAAAAATTCAGAAACCAGAGTGGACTAGGAGAGTAGTTGTGTCAATTGAATGCGGCGACTCACCCTAAGACCAACAATCCCAATCTTATCTGCCTTCGGCCCCCTCAACCAGCTTTGGCCTCAAGGCCGTTGCTGTGGCAACAACTCCCCTGGAAGAACACTGCAGCGAGAAGCTCTTGCTGTCCTATCCCCACTTCCCACAGACACCTACTGATTGTTGACTCTGTCTGGAACCTGACCAAGGCTGTCTCCATGGCAACTTGCTGTGTTATCGCTATGGCAATCCTGCGAACTGAGGCACTGAGTGATTGGGATCCCAGGCGAGGCGACTCACCAGGCCCCTACACACACAAACTTCTACATACATACATACACACGGACATATATACAGATATGCAATCACCCCCCCCTACTCCCCTCCACCCCACACCTTTGCCGCTTTGTACCCCCAGTGTGACAATCGGGTCTGTTACCAGCGCCGCCATGGCTGCAGGACCGGATGGTTGCTTGCCTGCGCTGGCTACCCCCACTCCCCTCCCCTGTTGCAAGTCATAAGTTTTTCATGTTGTAAAGTGTATTGAGTATGTGCTTATGTTACCGAGTTGTTTTTCTCTCGTTCCCACCAGTTATCTGTGAATTTTACCCCTCTAAAATCAGTTTCAATCTGTGTTCTTGAAACACTTACAGGAGTGTTCAAAATAATAGCAGTCCAATGTGACTAATCAAATTAATCCAGATTTTTAGTATATTTTTTATTGCTACATGGCAAACAAGGTTCCAGTAGGTGCAGTAGATTCTCAGAAAACCAACAAAGGCTGTGCAATTGGGCAATAAGTTGAAAGGGGTGTGTTCAAAAATATAGCAGTGTCTGCCGTTGACTTTACAAACTCAAAACCATTTTGTTTCTAGGATTTAGCAATCGTGTGAATCACTAAACTAATATTTAGTTGTGTGACCACAGTTTTTTATAACGGCTTCACATCTGTGTGGCATGGAGTCAACCAACTTGTGGCACCTTTCAGCTGTTATTCCACTCCAAGATTCTTTAACAACATTCCACAATTCATTTAAATTTCTTGGTTTTGCTTCAGAAACAGCATTTTTGATGTTTCACCCTACAAGTTCTCAATTGGATTAAGGTCCGGGGATTGGGCTGGCCACTCTATAACATCAATGTTGTTGGTTTGGAACCAAGATTTTGCTCATTTACTAGTGTGTTTGGGGTCATTGTCTTGTTGAAACACCCATTTCAAGGGCATGTCCTCTTCAGCATAAGGCAACATGACCTCTTCAAGTATTTTGACATATGCAAACTGATCCATGATCCCTGGTATGTGATAAATAGGCCCAACACCATAGTAGGAGAAACATGCCCATATCATGATGCTTGCACCACCATGCTTCACTGCCTTCACTGTGGACTGTGGCTTGAATTCAGAGTTTGGGGGTCGTCTCACAAACTGTCTGCGGCCCTTGGACCCAAAAAGAACAATTTTACTCTCATCGGTCCACAAAATGTTCCTCCATTCTTTTTCAAAGAGAAATGCATGTTCAACAAGTGCTGGCTTCAACCTTAAATAGAGGCCACCTGATTCACACCTGTTTTTATACAAAATTGATGGCTTCACTGATTGAATGTCGCACTGCTATTTTTTTGAACACACCCCTTTCAACTAATTGCCCAATTGCACAACCTTAAGAGCTGCATATCACGAATGCTGGTTGGTTTTCTGAGAATCTACTGCACCTGCTGGTACCTTGTTTGCCATGTAGCAATAAAAAATTTACTAAAAACTTGGATAAATCTGGTTAGTCACATTGGACTGCTATTATTTTGAACACTACTGTACAACATATTTTAAATATGAGGAAATAATGTCATCTCCAGGTGAATTTAGTAGCTTTACTGGAGCTTTTAAACATTGATTAATTGACTTTCCTCAGAAAATAACATATTGTTTATGTAGATTTGAACCCTGAGAATTAAACCACATTATTCCTGACATTTCTTTGATCATGCATCTTACTATTTGTTTTTTTACAGGATTTTTTGCAGAACTTCTGGCCAGACTTGCAGGCAGCACACGAGCTGTACAGCTCCATCTCTCAGGCGCTACAGGAGAAGGAGAGTGAGGGCACGGAGAAAGAGTACATCGAGCACCTGCCTGCTGAGGTGCTGGAGGCTGGAATCAAGTCTGGGCGCTACATTCAGGTACAGTACAAGTACAACTGGTTTATGTCGCGCAAGTCTTCCCTTAGAACAAAAATGAACAAAAGTCTTCTGGAAAAACACCAAATATCCAGTTAATTCGCAAACTTGTGCCTGGATTTGACTCGCAGGTAACCACCAAAGTGAAAGAGGGGCATGAAACTTACATTGTAGGGTAAAAAAGGAGCCACATTTGCTGGTTAACTACTCTGAAGTACTTGACTCGATCACGTACAGGCACGCTCAAGAATGCATCAAAATAAATTTTGAAGACCGTTTAAAACTACCAACAGTCTGTAGAATCAAACTAGATTGTTCTTAAAATCAAGATTAATCTTCCTGCTTTAGCAATGGAGACAAGAAACTGCTTTATTTTCTTTTAGCAGCAAGCAAAAAGGCCATTACCAGAAGATGGCTCAAGCCTGAGCAACCAATAAATGAGGACTGGATCAACATTATACAAGAAATCTACAGAATGGAAAAAGTGACTTTTCAACTAAAATTGCAAATGGACTTATTTTACAAAACTTGGTCAAAATGGACAGAATATGTCAAGCCTATAAGTTCTGACTTTATGTAAAGCTGTTGTTTAACTAACGTTTATGTAGGAGCCTAAATGCAGTTTTTTGTTGTTAACAGAATAATTGAAGTTCATAAGAAATAATAATAATAATATTTACGATATGTACATGTTTTGATATTTACAATATATGTGGATAGATATATTTTTGTTTTGTGAAGACTGTACCTTTAATATGTCACTCTCACGAGTGTTTGGTAACGGTAATTTGGTAGGTAATGTGATTTGTGGTCAGTCAGGACAAGCGGGGAGTGGAGCCCAATAGTTTTTTGACCTCTCTCTCTCCTCTCTATCTCTACACTCTATCTCTCTCCACTACTTTTCTAATTTTGTGTATAGGACGCGATTTTTATTTAATTTTGTGACATTTTAGATTTTGTATTTTTCCTGCATTTTTCTAAGTAAACATTCAAGTTTACCGACTGGTCTCTGTGGATTTATTGGATGTGGACACGGGGAAGAGTGGTACGGGCGTCAAATTGAGGCTCAACTGTTCCTGTTCTTTGTTCTGTATAAAATGTTTAAAAAATTCCTCAATAAAAAGTGAATTACATTTTTTTTTAAATCTTTTTAACCTTTTCTTCAGGGTACTCTGAATGTCAGCAAGCACCGGGCTCACAGTGAGGCTTCGATTATGACGGAGGGTTTGTCCAGCAAGAACACAGGTAGAAAACTCCAGCAGCCACACAGCTCTGAGCTCAGACTGACATTAAACCATCAGACTGACTCTGTGCTCCACTGTCTCTGACCCCGCTCTCTCCCTGTTTCTTTGGCTCTCGTCCGTCTCAGATCTGAGCTGGGGCGTGTTGGTGTGCGGCATGAAGAACCGTAACAGAGCCGTGCACGGCGACGTGGTCGTGGTGGAGCTGCTGCTGAAGAGCGAGTGGAGGGGGAAGGACACGGCGCTGACGGAGGGTCAGAGCGAGGAGAAGAGCGGAGAGGAAACCGACAGTAAACCCATGCCCACAGGTGACTGAGCTCCACCAATCTGTCCTGTTTGTTTATCTGGATATTTCAAAAACAGGTTTCACACTCATTTAGAGCAGCTATTCTCAACCTTGGGGTCGCCAAATCATTTTGGAAGTCAGCTCTGTCTCCACTGTGTTAAAGTGTTCCTGTGTTAATGTGTTTTAGTCTTTTTGGTCATTTAATGTCTTTTGTCATTTTGTGTCTTTTTTTGGTCATTTTGTGGGTTTTTTGGTCATTTTGTATCTTTTATTGGTCAATTGTGTCTTTTTTGGTCATTTTGTATCTTTTTTTGGTCATTTTGTGTCTTTTTTAGATCATTTTGTGGTCAATTTGTAATGGTAAATGGACCTGCACTTATATAGCGCTTTTCTAGTCTCTTTGTGACCACTCAAAGCTCTTTACACTACAGACTGACTCATTCACCCTTTCACACTCACATTCATACTGGTGGCAGAGGCTACCCTAAACGGTGCCACCTGCCATCATTGGGAATTCATTCACACACCGATGAACG
This sequence comes from Centropristis striata, assembly GCF_030273125.1. Classification (NCBI taxonomy): domain Eukaryota; kingdom Metazoa; phylum Chordata; class Actinopteri; order Perciformes; family Serranidae; genus Centropristis; species Centropristis striata. Next base: position 15,990,056 of record NC_081518.1, read on the forward strand.
CAGCATTGGGAGCAATTTGCGGTTCAGTATCTTCGACATGTAGGCTGCGACGGTCAGGGATCGAACCACCAACCCTTCGGTCGGGGGGCAACCCGCTCTACCAACTGAGTCTTTTTTGGTCATTTTGTTTCCTTTTTTGGTCATTTTGTGTCTTTTTGTGGTCATTTTGAGTCCTTTTTTGCTTAATTTTATGTAATTTTTTGGTCATTTTGTGTCTTTTTTGATCATTTTGTGTCAATTTGATTATTTTTTGAGTAATTTTGTGCCTTTGTGACAAATCCCAAAGTAGCAAGTTATTACTTTACAAGGAGTCTCTGGCTAAAAGTAACAATAAAATATAAAAAAATGTATATATAAATGCACAGACAGAGAGATGTTTTAGTTGTTGTCTGCTTCATTTTTTGTCCAAAATTTGTTGTATGAACTGAGTTTGTATGATCTGAACTGTGCATGAGATTCTGTTCAGTGAGTGGACAACATGCATGTTGAATTGGGGGTCGCGGCTCAAAAAGGTTGAGAACTACTGATTTAGAGGAAAGATGAGGCTGATAGTGTTGAGAATAATTTATTGTATTTCAATCTTTATCAGAATAATCCTCTAGGGAGATCATTTTTCTAAGTTTTTTTTTGCTAATTTGGCCAGAAAACACAATGTATTGTAACTGTATCTGTCCTGATGACTGATGTTAAAACTCGCAGGTCGTGTTGTGGGGATCCTGCAGAGGAACTGGAGGGACTACGTGGTAACTTTTCCCCCCAGGGAGGGGCCTCAGCCTCAGAGCAGGAACTCCCAGCGCATCCTGGCTGTTCCCTGGGACCACCGCATCCCCAAGATCCGCATCAGCACCCAGCAGGCCGACGCTCTGCAGGTCTGCTTTACATTCATCTGGCTGCTGAGTTATTTACTCAGTCTGAAACTTACAGGATTAAAAAACTAATTAAATCTAATTTTGTTGTCTCTAACTGGATATTCTATTCATAATTTATCTGCATAACTATAATAGTTCTGAATCTCATAAATCTGCAGAAAAATCTGAATAAATCTTAAAATATAAATAATGGAATAATGGTAAGAATGACTCATAAAGGAGTTCATCTCCTCGTCTCTGGAGAGCGCAACAGTTGAAATCTGCCTAAAATTTCTCATGTCTAACAAGGTGAACAGTGTTGCTGAATTTAAACTGTCCTCTCCCACTCAGGACCACAGGGTGGTGGTGCGCATAGATTCGTGGGAGAGCACGTCTCTCTATCCTAACGGCCACAGTGTGCGGGTGCTGGGTCGGGCCGGAGAGCTGGAGACGGAGGTCCAGACCATCCTCATAGAGAACTGCATCCATGTGCCTCCATTCTCAGACGCACAGGTTAGATCTCTGAGATTTAACCACACATGTATCGTACAAACACTGATTTTAAATCTGTGTTGATAGATAGATAGACAGACAGACAGACTTTATTTATCCCAAGCTGGGAAATTACAGTGTAGCAGCAGCATTACACACAGAGACAATAACAACACAATTAAATAAGAACAACCTAGGCATACTTCAAGCAATAAAATATAAAAATACAATAAAAAATAAAGTGTCTCAAGAAGGAGTATGTATTAAGGAGTAGAATTCCAGTGCAAGTGAGTGAAGAGGACATTAACAAGACCCAGGACCACAACTGACACTGACTATGATCCTGAATGCACACTGCCCTACAAAGTCTAACTGCAGTAACTACATTTTTGGTTAAAATTGATTTACAACCAAAAATTAACTCCTTGATGTCCCTCTCACAAAGTTTTAGATTTTGATTTTGATTTATTTCAGAGAAATAATGATATAAAAATTGCATTAACTACCAAATCCAACACAAAACCAAAGCAGTTTGCTTTGACTGTGATACAGTGTAGCCTTGTATTTTTTCATTGTGTTGAATAGTGAAGACAAGAATAACAGAAATTATAAGTTTATTTGATAGGAAAAATTATTTTCTAGATAGTGATTAAGTAAAAAAGCGAGATAAAATGATATTTAGACTAAAATATAACATCACTTTATAGTCTAAAATACATACATATTTGAATAGAGTTGTTGAACACCTTTAAACACGCATAACAAAATCAATTTGAAAATGTTTTTTCACTGAAAACAAAATATAAAAGCTGAAATAAGACGACAACATCGTAGTTACTGCACTGTGTTTATCATTACTATTAGAACCTTTTACAGCAAAACCAGAGTGCAGTAACTACATTTTTGGTGTCAAAGGTCATTTAATTCGTTAAGATTTTTGAGCATTGAAATTCCATCATCAATACATGTAGAAATAAGTGTCATATCACTTATCTACATATAACCAATTTGGCTGGTCGGTTAAAAACATTGAAAAACTTTAAAGCAGTTTTTCTCTGTTTAACCCTTTGCGTAGTTACTGCAGTTAGACTTTGTAGGGCAGCACAGTTTCTCCATATTATATCATTTGACTTTTGCACTGCGTTCAAAAGCCACCACCACAAATTCTTCATAAACCTACTCTGCAATTAACCTGAGACAGATATTGAAATGACTTTAGAGGGGGGAAATATAATACATTTCATAGCTGGAATAAAAATGTTATGATGCATAACATTGTTATACATTATACAAGCAATATTTCATTAATAGCTTAATAAAAACCAGTGCTGATTGTTCAGGGTGTGTCTAAATAAATTATTTTACACAGTTTTTCCCACCGTTTCTCTCTCAGGTCTTTTGGTTGATGTATGCAGTAGAAGACGTAGATGTTTTTATAATTCTGATAGAGAGGTTTTTTTGAAGCCAGTGTTCTTTAACTGCCTTTTTTTTCTTGCAGCCAGTACGATGTTTTTAGAAGGTAGATGGTGAAACTGTCCTTTTAAAACAGAAGGACGACCTAGAGGCCACGACCCTGAGAAGCGGTTTTATTCAGAGATGAAGCGTTTCTTTTAAAAGTCCATGAGAGTTTATAAGAGCTCGTCTTCGAATAAAATATCAATGAATCGTTTCAATGCTCAGTGTGCATCACAGAATAATGAAACAGCCTTGAAGCAGCTTTTTCAGTTCCTACATAGTGCTTACCTTTTCATTTTTTCATATGACAATCCAAGGATTTCATAGAATCAAGTTGTTTTTTTCTGCTCTGACTCATGTTGCTCACTTTATTTCGTAAAGAGTGGCCTCTGGTGAAAGAAGCGTCTCAGTACAGCACAAAGCAGAGACAAGATAAAAGATATACAGTCACGGAAAAAAATATTAGAACACCTATGTTTTCTTCAGTTCCTTGTTAATTTTAATGCCTGGTACAACTAAAGGTACATTTGACATATTCCATGGTTTTCTTGATAATAACGAAAAACATTATCAAGAAAACCATGGAAGATGTCTAGATATCAGCTCTAAAATTACAGTTACTGTGCCAGTTCACTAAAAACCCAACAGTAAACAATTATAGCCAAGCAAATAAGTTCAAAACACAGGCTAAGCTCAAATACTCACATTTACCAAAGGTTGCTATTAGACCCAATCCCCAAATGTTTGAAGTAAATTTACATGGCACAAACTGGATCAAAAAGCAAAAAAAGCCCCCACTTTGTCATAAAGCTTTGTCAGGACCTAGAGGGTCCTGACAAAAACCGAGTTAGGTGTTACGTGGTTTATTGCCAAAAGTATATGTATATAAAGTAAAGTAAATACAAGTATGAGGTGTGGAAATCAGTAACATCAGCATGTGGATGTGTGTAAATGTGTATGTGGTGTTGTGATGCACAAATAAACAGCAAACAAAACTACAGAAAAAATAGCAACTGGGCTTATGGTGTCAGCAGGGCAGAGAGAGAGAGCTCCAGGTAGCTGGGCCTTTTATTTCCTGTGGAGCACCGGGCCCAGGTGCTCCAGATCAGGCTGCATCAGCTGGAACCTTAGACAAAGTAATGAAGGGTTAGAGGAGACACACACACACAGCTAGCAGGGCCGTCACACTATTATGAGCTTTTTGTTGTTATCATTATATTTGTCCAAACAAATGTACCTTTAGTTCTTACCAGGCATTAAAATGAAAAAGAAAGTAAGGAGAAAACAAGGGTGGTCTAATATTTTTTCCGTGACTGTATATCTGTCTCATCACTCGCTATCACAGCTGGCTACACGATGGACGCCTGGGAGAGCTGGCTAGTTGTGTGCCTGCCGGCTCTTTCCTTGGATGGCCATTGAAGACATCTACCTATTCGGAACCATGATTACAGGTCTTGCTGATTTGATCAGGCATTGCCCTGGTTTATCAAGGAATACAGAAAATGGTGACAGCTGTCCAAAGCCCCATAAGGCTGCCCGACTTGATTGAAGCGGTGGGCAGGTCGGCACTCAGACTGACTATAAACCGCAATATTAATAACATCATGGAGATCTGGTCGAATATTTTTTCCATGACTGTATATCTGTCCCATCACTCTGCTGCTGTTGTTTAGCGGTGTGTTTTCTACCCGTGTCCTCAGCTCAGAGAGATGCCGGTCAACTCACCCGAGAAGCCGTGGCGGATGGATCCTGGTGAGGTGGCGCAGCGGCGGGACCTCCGGGAGAGTCACCTGGTGTTCAGCATCGACCCGCGGGGCTGCGAGGACGTCGACGACACGCTGTCGGTGTGCAGCATCGCCGGCGGGAAGCTGCTGGAGCTCGGGGTCCACATCGCAGACGTCACACACTTTGTCACCGAGGGCTCGCTCACTGACCTGGAAGCACGTTCACGGTGAGGAGCCGAGATGCATAAAAACACACCGCTCTCAATTCTAGAATAATAATGATGTACTTAAAGCAACTATAAGACACTTATAGCTGGTTATTATTTTGAGTTTTGGGCTATTCTGTCTGATTTTGACTCCTTTTCATTCTGCCTGGATCAAGTCATTGTTTTGCAAGTCAAGAGGCGTTTGCACACCTGAAAGTCCGTACCAAGATCCGAACCAAGGGCCGTGTTGTGTTACATTGTATACATTTGGTTCTGTTGGTTTTGGTTTCACACTGCAAAAGGAATAACGGACTTTACAAGACAATTCTACTGGACACGTCATCTCCCTGTGGACTTCCGCGGCTCATTTTGTTTTGGTTACGCTGCGTTGTTAGGCCGGCCGGCCTCTGACGTCAGTGTTACTACCTTTTCTTTTTTTTTTTTAAGATATTTTTTTGGGCATTTTGTAGCTTTATTCACAGGAGAGATATTGAGAGTGAAAGGGGGGAGACAGAGGTGTTACTACCTTAACGTGTTTACACTAAATGAATCCAGCGAGCCAACTTTTAGGCTAGTATTTTGTTTTTCAAGGTACTACATCACCACATTTCATTCTTTTCTACCAGCGGGATGTCTCCCACTTTTCCATACAAAACCTAATTTTAAACTTTTTTTCTCATAAATCTGCTACTTTTTTCTCGCAGATTTGCCACTTTAGTCTCGTAAATTTGCCACTTTTTAAAAAAAATATTACTCCCCTACCTCGGTCCATATTATTTTTTTTTTTTTCATACTTGACCCTAATACGCCGTCGCAGATATAAGCTGGATGTAAAATGTAGTGTAAAAATCTCTTTGGATTTCCCCAAATTGCATTTATTCTCAGGTCCATTTGTCTGTGTTTTCTGTTGGAGGGAGGGGAGGCATGGAGTGTCAGACCCTGCTGCAGTAAAATCAGAGGTTTTGTTAAGGGAGTCTGGTCCACATGCGCCACCAAAACTCAGAACTATAACACTGAAAGAAAAGAAGCGACAGTAATCACAAGCAACACTTTGGCTTGGAGGCAACAGCTGTGTTTCTGACCGTTCAACGTGTCGCCGAGCGTTTCAAACAGAACAAAAGTTCAACACAAAACTTTGTTTTTGCATGATTCAGAGCTGTTGATTAATCCGTGTTAACTTGTCCTGTTTTTACCTTTTTATTTTTTTCAGATATAATTCATATTTTATGGTTTGTGCTTGTATCTTGGGTTTTCAAATGTGCTATACAAATTAATACTTTACATTTAATAAGAGTGGTAAAAACTTCTCACTGCAGAGAAAGAAAAGGAATGTGAAGAACATTTATTTATGCATGAGAAAAGATTACTAATTTATTTCACTGCATTATCAATTATTACTGATGAACTTTAAGAGGTCCCGGCTTTACTAATAAACACAGTAATAAAAACGATACAGAGCAGGGGAAAATACCAGAGGACTGAACTCTGAATATTTATTAAACTTATGAGAAACATTTTTTTTTTCTTTACCTCTTTTAAAAATGGAGCTCCTGCTTGGACAGAAGATGCTAATACCATGCCCTTGACATATTATTATTATTATTATTATTATTATTATTAATAATAATAATAATAATAATAACAAATACTAAAAAAATAAAGTTTATTTATGTAGGACTTCAAACAAATTACAAAGTTTCACAGAAATGAAAAATAATTAATTAAATACAACAGTGAATGATAAAATACATGAAAATTAATTTGAATAATGAATGAAAAATAAAATAATTAATTAAATTAATAAATAATAAATGTAAATAATTTAAAAACAATAGAAAAACAGCAAAATTGTGATGTGCTTCCTGATAAAAGTAGATTTTTAAGAGATTTAAAAGGCTTCACTGACTCGCAGACTTATTTCCTCTGGTGCATCGTTTCAGAGCCTCCACTTAAGTTTTCAGCCTGGACTTAAAGGTTCTGAAGGGATTAAAAAGTCTCTTTTTTTTTTTTTTTTTTTTTAAACTTACATTTTTATTGACATTTTTCTACCCCACATGTAAACATCAAAGTATACATATAGATCCATGTATTGCATTCTATGGGTGGAGGGACTGAAAAGGTCAGATACAATTAAAAAGAGAACAACAAAAAGAAAGAAAGTACAGTCGTGGCTACATGTGTCCGTTATTAAATTACGCTGTATACAGATCCAAGAAAAAATAATATGAATAAGATACATTTCAAGTATTCCCAACTGTGTCGCATCGCGTCCACTTTTCCCATTTAGTCAAAAAGACATTTTCCTTCATTCTAAGTCTATATGTCATTCTCTCCATGTTATGGACTTCTCTAATGATTTCTAACCATTCATTCACAGCTGGTGGCTCGACCTTATACCATCTTCTTGTTATTGTTTTTTTTACATGTGACCAGTAGTATTTTTTATTAAATATCTATCTTTGACCAGGACTTAATGATTCATTCTTCTGTCTCTCTCTAAGAGCCACGACGTACTACCTGGCGGACCGCAGGCACGACATGCTGCCCGCTGTTCTCAGTGCAGACCTCTGCTCTCTGCTGGGAGGAGTCGACAGGTCAGTAAACGTCTCTGCATCGACTTTCAGATGGTGATCACTTCATTAGAACACATTAAGGGCGTTTTCACACCTGAAAGCCCGTACCAAGGTCCGAACCAAGGTCTGTGTTGTGTTACATTGTCTACATTTGGTCCTGTTGGTTTTGGTTTCACACTGCAAAAGGAATAACGGACTTTACAAGACAATTCTACTGGACACGTCATCTCCCTGTGGACTTCCGCGGCTCATTTTGTTTTGGTTACGCTGCGTTGTTAGACCGGCCGGCATCTGACCTCAGTGTTACTTCCTTAACGTGTTTACACTAAATGAATCCAGCGAGCCACCTTTTACCTGTGGTAATACTTTTGCTGCTCTTTTGCTACCAGCAGCACCAGCTTAATGAGCAATACGTGAGAGTGCTTGGTATTCACAAGATGAGCCTCTCATCATGAAAAACTGTATCGCCGTCGACAGGAGAGGAGGAGAAAACAGCTCGCAATCCTGCCAGTTATGGCAAAGTCTTTTCCTGTACCGTAATTCGAGAGCAGAAGAAGAAAAAAAACTTCCTGTCATTGATACGAAGGTCCAAACTATGAAAAAAAGTTGTTTTCACACTGCAAAAGGTTCGGACCTTGGTTGGTTTGGTCCGGACAGAGACCACCTCTTTTGGTCGGACCAAACTTTGGTCCTTTGGCGCGGAGCGTTCACACCTGGAATTTAGGTTCGGATCAAACTGAAAAGTCCTAAAGTCCGGACCAAATTAGATAGCTGTGAAAGCGCCCTAAATATGTAAATTCACTCTCATATCCAGGTACGCGATGAGCGTGATGTGGGAGCTGGATGCACAGACCCTGGAGGTCAACAAGGTGTGGTACGGACGCACGCTCATCTGCTCCTCCTACCAGCTGCACTACGAGCTGGCCCAGGCGCTGCTCAACGGAGAGCAGGCCCACGTACCGGAACTGGCTGAGCTTGGGCCTGAAGAGAAGGACGCTAAACTGGCTCAGCTCAGCCAGGCTCTGGAGCTGCTCACACATGTAGCCAGACACCTCCGCGCACAGAGGGACAGAGGAGGAGCGCTGGAGCTAGAAGGAGTAGAGGTAGGAATGGTTTCTCCTTTCTAAACTAGAGAATGTATCTGTTGAAAATCAAATCAATCAAATCAAAATCAAAATTACTTTATGTACTTATGAAAGATCTTTTGAATCTCTCCGTCCTGCAACAGAGCAGTGGACGGCTCCTCTCTCTCTGTTGCAGGACGGAGAGATTCAAAAGATCCTTCTCTCCTACAGCCATCAGGCTGTCTCATTCTAACAGAGATTCTACCAGACTAACTGAATTTACCCTCGGGGATAATTAAAGTAATTTTGATTTGAGAGAGAGGAGCCATCCACTGCTGTTTTTTTGGTCCATAAAGGTTTTGTGTAGCAGATGATCTGGGTATTTCAGGATGGCCTGGAACATGTTGACAGGTCATCTCTCCACCACCTGCTCCAGTGTGTCCAACCTGACTCCAACCACAGAACCAGCTCTTTAGACCAGTCTGTCCAACCGCCTTCATCTCTGTGTGTGATGCTGCCTCCCCAGCAGACTGCAGCATAAAACAACACACTACCACCACAGACTGATAAAACATCTGCAGCATCGCACTACACATGTCCACAGATCTGAGCTTCAAGAAGAAAAAGAGGCAGCTCTGCCCCTTTTTGTAGAGAGCGTCTGTGTTTAGGGACCAGTCCAACTTATTATCCAGGTATACACCTAGATACTTAGAACTTGGCACCACCTCCATGTCCACCCCACAGGTATTCACTGGCTGAAGGGGGGCTTGAACCTGTAGAAATCTATGATCATTTCCTTAGTCTTTGAGGTGTTCAGTGGGAGATAGTTCTTGTGACTCCAGTCACTGAAGGCTTTTATCAGATCCCTATATTCAGATTCCTGCTCATTCCTGATACACGCCACAATAACAAGTGTCGTCCCAGTACTTCTGGACAGGTCCTGGCAGGACTCAGAGTTGTACTTGAAGTCCGCTGTGTACAGTGTGAACAGGAATGGAGCCAGAACAGTTCCTTGAGGAGTAAGGCTCCATTCGCAAAACTAGAGTCCCCAGGAAGAGCACCAGGCCCCAGAGAGACTTTTTTTCCAAACCTAAATTGGGAGAGACGTCTAGAAGAGTCGTCTCATTAAATCATTTTATTCCAATTCCTCCACTAAACTTCCAGTTTAGTGGAGGAGCACTAAACTGGAAGTTAGCCACCTCAGGCTGTTAAATGCTCCATTGCACTCTGCACCCATAGAGGCAGAAATCCAGGTAATTTCATACATTGATGTGCCACTGAGCACCTTTAATACGAATGAACGGGGCCCCCGCCTTAAACACTGTCTCCAGTTCTCTTTATACATCCATTAAAGACAATCTGAGAGCGCAGAACTCCACCAAGGCCAATAATGCATTCAAATGCTCCTTGGATGGTCCCATTCACAGAGTTTTGTTCACAAGCTCGGGAAATGGGAAATGTGGAAACAACCTGGATTTTTCAGAAAAGATGTTTCATTTTATTGCATGAGTCTTAAAGGGGTAGCTATTTTTTCACTCTCTTCAAGGCCACCAGACTCCATTGGCAAAAGCATTAATTGACCTCACATAACACAGGAGTTACTGCCCTATTGCTGCTTCGATCTGTTAGTTTGGTCGTGTTATTGTGTGATTTCTGTGTTTTAAAAGGGTTAGTTTGGATTCATCGAAGTCCCGAGTGTTGATGTGTTTTAAAATATTTTCACACGTTTGAATCAAACTATTTCTCCATCCTCCTTCTCCTCAGGTGCGAGCCCAGCTGGACGAGGAGAGGAACATCACAGCTCTGGTCCCCCGTCAGCCCCTGGAGGTCCACGAGACCGTGGCCGAGTGCATGATTTACGCCAACCACTGGGTGGCGCGCAAGATCCAGGAGAGCTTCCCCCATCAGGCCCTGCTGAGGCGTCACCCGCCACCACGGCAGGAGTTCTTCAACCAGCTGGTGGACATCGCCGCAGCCCAGGGATTCACCATCGACACCAGGTGAGCTTTAGGAATCTTTGTGTTTTTAACGCACTTCCCTTATCTCTTCTCTACCGGTGAAAATCTACAGTTAACACAGCTGAAGAGGAGGGTTAGTCTGACATCGGATTAAATTGAGAGGTCCAAGTTTTTCTCCTGCATCGTGGTATGACTATGGTCGGCTGCAGCTGGTGAAACTGTCGTGTTTATGCAGCTAATTTTGTTCCTGCAGGACCAACAAGGCTTTAGCGGACTCTCTGGACCAGGCTGTGGACCCACAGGACCCGCTGGTGAACAGGCTGCTGAGGATGATGGCCACTACAGCCATGTCCCAGGCTCTGTACTTCTCCACTGGTCTGCAGTCCCAGGACCAGTACTACCATTACGGTACACGAAGCTGTCACTATATCTTTAGATTATATTGTTTTATTCGGTGGAGCTGCATTTACATCTGTCTTTATGGGTTTTCCCATCACTTTTAATGCAAATAAAGGATCTCTAGATGCTAATTAATTTATCTAATTTCTATTATTTGATGCTTTTATTTAAAATTAAAATTAAATCTGAACTGTTTAACCCTCTGGAGTCCACGAAAGCGCCGGAGCATGACACCTCATGACGGTGCAACGTAAAAACTTCAGCAGCATGGAGCCCTGCTGTCAGCTTCACTCTAAAGTTTTGGCTTTTCCACAACTTTCCATGTCACATTTTCTCTTTTTCAGCAAAGGTAAAAGCCACCTTGTAACATGTAAACATGTGTAACATGATATTACTGAAGTTTCTGCAGAGATTTTATTGAATTTTGCTGTGTGCATTCAGCATTTTTAATGCAATCTTTTGTGCTTAATGTTTTTGTGTGATTTTTGTGTTTTTTCTGGGGGGGTTTTGACATTTTTTGTGTTTTTAGTGTGTTTTTTATGTTTTTTTTGTGTATGTTTTTTGTATTTTTTGTGTTTTATGTATTTTTTGTGTGTGTTTTATGTTTTCTTTTGTATATTTTGTGTGTGTGTTGTGTTGATCCAGTAAGTAAAAATGACAAAATAATAATCAGGTGAGGTTGTGTTGAAAAAAATGATACCACCATTTTTTAAGTGGTTTATACAGGCAGAATGAAAAATAGTCAAAACCCATCAAAATAGCCCCAAACTCCAAAGGGTTAATAAAGTGGGTTAAAGTGAAAAAAATAATTGTCAGATCATGCTGAAGTTGTGCTAAGAGAATACCAAATACCAAACATGGGTATAATAAATATTATGTGGTATATCAGACCCCAGAGGGTTAACCGAGCTGATGTCCATTCCTCTGTCATACAGGTCTGGCTCTGGACCGGTACACACACTTTACCTCACCCATCCGTCGCTATGCCGACATCGTGGTGCACCGCCTCCTCACGGCGGCCCTCGCCATGGACGGCGGGGCGGACGCTGGTAAAGCATTAGCCAGTAACAAAGACCTGGAGGAGCTGGCTCATCATATCAACAACAAGAACCGGGTGGGTGCTGTTTCAGTGATTCACTTCTTCCTCTATGAAACTCCTCTGACCTCTGTGTGGCCTTCTCCAGGCGGCCCAGCGGGCTCAGAAGTCGTCCACTGAGTTGTTTCAGTGTCTCTACTTCAAAGAAAGAGACCCTCAGTCTGACCAGCGCTGCGTGGCCGACGCCGTCATCTACTCCATCAGAGACAACGGCGTGCTGGTGTTCATCCCCGAGTATGAAATGCATTCTAGCTTTTTATTGTTAAAGAAATTATTGAATTATTTTGAATGGATGAGGTCAGAAAAAATCTGCTTTTTCTTATTATTATCAAAATACTGACATCTTAAATCTTTAAAATCACAAATATACAGTATCTTTCTTTTTTTTAAGCCTCAGTAATTGCCTATAACAGCTAAAACAGACATTGTAGTTTCTAGCAAACTTTACTTAAACAGGACAAAATAATTTATTTATTGGGGACTTTTTATATATAGCATTTATTATGTGTATATATATACCTGAGCAGGTACAATATTTATTACACAAAGATTGTACCTGCTCCACATAGAAATATGTACATTTTTGTATTTTTAATCCGAACGTTAAAAAAAACAAAAAACAAAACCTTTTACTTTACAGATAAGTTTAGTTTTCCTGTCTAGACATCAATTGACCTGCAAACACTAAATCATATCTTTCTGGGACGGTGGAGTTTGAGTAATGAGCAGTAACACTGCACTTATCTGTAGAGGGACAACAACTCTGTGAGATAAAATGTACATTTTCTCATAAAATCAGCCAATTAATTATTGCTAGCGGAAAAAAATTCACCAATTGTTGGTCGACAAATTTTGTCCGTTTTTGTTGAAGCTGCCAGATGATTTACAATATATGTAAAAGTAAATTAACAGGTAATATTAATGTAGTTTATGGTTGAAGTGAAATAGCCCGAAAAGGAAAAACAACTAAACTAATTATATTTCTCCTAGCATTGCTTTCTTTCACAGATCTTGTGCTATAATAAAATGTCCTGACTGACCTGTGCTCTCTGCAGGTACGGTGTTAAAGGGCCGGTGTACCTGAAGAACCGGGAGGGTCAGGTGGTTTCTTTAGGACAGGACGGCAGCTGTGAGTGGGAGAGCGGCTCCGTGAGACGATACTCGGACCACATCACCAGCAGCTCCACCTCCGGCTCCTCCACCTTCACGCTGTTCGACCACATCACTGTGAGTCACACAACTCATTATTTCACCACCAAAATGTATTTGTTTATATATATATTTTTTTAAACATGTTTTTATTTGAAGCAATATAATATATATTGACCACAGATATTCAACATACATAATTTTTCTTATTTTCTTCCCCCCCACCCATCCCCATCGTGCTGTCAATACGAAAAATAGATGAATAAATTAAATAATGAAAATAAACTCGTCAGTGAGAAGTACACCTCAAATGTTATACGAAGAAAGAAAAAAAGTTACAGGTATTTGTTTATATTAAACATAAACTTAACAGTTTCTTCTAAACATAAGAAAAGTTATGATCACACTCTGTTAATTCCATCAAATGTGTCAAACTCATGTCCCTTTCTTATAAAATTATAGATTTTTTTTATAGGTAGGTATTTTAAATCACACTCTAAGGATCCTCCATAACGCTACTAGTCGAGATGTCTTATTTCCCTGATGTTTAAACATAAGTTCAAAAGTCTAAAAGTAAAAAAAGTCAAAATTGAGCAGAATTTAATCTATATAGCTAAAAATTGTCCCAAAAATATATTTCATATATTTTAGGAGCCATTTGAAATCATTATTTACATTTATTAATGACCAAATCATATTTTAAATGCACTTTGCACAGTACATTATAAATATTACACATTATTTCACAAAACAAAGGAAATAAACTTGATTATTATGAATAGAAGCAAATAGATGAATGTTTTTAAAAAAAGAAGAAACAACATTTCAGTGCAACTTACAGAGATATTATGTAATTTAAAATTGCACATTAATAAATTAATAATATTCATAATTTAAACCGATTAGTCTTTCTGGTGCCAACTCAAGAAATACACAGGGTATCTTTTAATAATTACAAGCATAATTTAAAACCAAACTAACGAGTTGTTGAAGGGTTATGTTTTGATAGAATATTCCTATATTATGATAATTTCAGCTGTATTGCATATCCCTAAATTATAGTTTTCTACAGATCTTGACATCCTAATTTCCTTGATGTTTTATTAACTTGTAGGCCTGTCACCATAACACAATTTTTAAGACGATATATTTTCCCAGAAACTATCACGATAGTATTGTTGTATCAATGTTGTTTTAGTTTTCTAACAATATTCGAGCATAATAAGGACATCTTTTACCACAGCAATGAATTTTTAAATCTCAAGAATATTAACCATTGGAATTGAAATGTGGAAAAGAAATATTAAATTAAAATAAAACAGACTTCCAGGCTCTGTTAACAAAACATTGCAATGATAAGATAATCATTATGTTTTATATATTTATTATTAAAATAACATATAAACAGCTGGAATGGCTGCTTGGGAAATTATTCTTTTTTTCAGCAATTCGTACTGCCTGTCAAACATTTGCAGCATTACTTTAAACACAACACAAAAAAGCACAAGAACGCTTGTCATGCATGTCAACAATAATATATTGAGTTCTGAAAAAAGTATTGTGTCCATTTTTATGTATGGAACGATAAGTCGATATAGTAATTATGGTGACAGGCCTAGACATTTGGCTCTTCTGCCCTCTGCAGGTTCGTATCTCGGTGCGCTCGACACATTGCCACGCAGACGCTCTGAACCTGGAGGTGATCAGCAACAAGCCGCACCGCAGCGCAGAGCCACCGCAGCCCCGCTCGCAGGGCCGCAGCCAGCTGGTGCAGGAGGTGGTGCGCCTGGCGGAGGAGGCGTCCCAGCAGGCCCAGGAGAAGGCAGCCCGGCGCCCCAAACTCTCCAGAGAGGAGAGAGAGTTCAGCCAGAGCAAAACGCCCAACCTGTACTCCCTGCTGGAGGAGGTGAGGGAGCTGGCTCTGCTGGACCTGGAGTCGACCGCTCGGGTCTGTGCAACCACAGCGTAGAGCTGCTGCAACACAGACGCAGCCGGACTCACAACAGCCTGCCAGGTTTTAAATATTCTGAACGACTACTGATATTTCTTAAACAAATAATCTACATCACAACAGACACAAGCAGAGGAGGCCTCCTCTTTCACAGATAAACAGTGTTACTTTTGACACAGACAGCATATTTGTAGTTATTTATTATCTGCATACTTTTTATCATTTGAGAGCCAAGTGTTTGATTATGTGAAGTGTAAATTAGTTTTT
Organism: Centropristis striata; assembly: GCF_030273125.1. Lineage (NCBI taxonomy): Eukaryota > Metazoa > Chordata > Actinopteri > Perciformes > Serranidae > Centropristis > Centropristis striata. The sequence continues at coordinate 16,005,238 of NC_081518.1, forward strand.
TTGATATTAAATAAAAAGAGAAATGTCCTGATGTGATGTGAAATGCCCTTCAACTGGTCCAGATTAGAACCATTGATTTTCCTCATAATGATGTAAATAGAAAAGATCAGTTGGTTAACAGTGTTTATGGTGTCCCCTAAATGTGTAAAGTTACTGATGAGGAATTAGTGTAAACACTGAGACTTTAAATGATATGAAACACTAACATTTTAACAAAATTGATGACACTTTAATATGTTTAACACTACTTTAAACCCTGCACTAGATATAATTTAAAGGGGACCTACTTAGACAATATATAGTGCATAATTTAAAGTGCATGGTGCAGGTGCATGCATGGTGCGTCCAATAAAGTGCAAAGGGTTTGCATTCATTCTCAATTATTTTTAGGTGGGTTTCTGGTATAACATCAATTAAACCAGAGTTTCATCTTTTATTCCCTTCAAAAACCAGGTGCACCTGGAGCACTGCCACTTAAATGGCAGTTTTGGCAAATCAGAGAAGTGAGCAGTTTGCTCCAGACACCATCTTGCGTCCTATCCTGCATCTGAGCAAATACACTGATAACCTGTTTAACTGAGGAGGAGGAGGAGTGCTGCTGCACCTTCCTGTGTGTGAAACAAGCTGAACATAAGTGCATTGTGAACCGGTCTATGAAGATGCATCTCAGTATCTGAATAATTTGCCCTTTAACCCATTTAGGCCTAAAACGGCTGAAAAAAATGCCTGTAAAACCTATGGCTGATTTTAAAATAACCCCCTAAAACCTGAAGTTTTTCTGGAAATTCCACAGAAGTGTCAACGTCTACTAAATAATGGATTTTTCAGCCTCTGTAGCAGATAGAAATGAAATTCAAAAAGTATTTGAGAGCTTATAGCTGTTATATCTGAGCTCCCTCCGCTATAGTCGTCTTCTGCCAGTTCCGGAAAAGTCCCATGTTGCATTGCGACATGGGACTTGTGGGACACATGTATTCTGATGTATTTCATTGGCCAAAAATAGGTGGAAAAAAATACAAATACTACAAAACGACGTATCCGCTTTCCCGGCTTTAATGGTAGAATAACGCAACAGCGCCCCTGTTTTTTTTTTTTTTTTAACTTAAATTTTATTTCAATTTTTGCAGCATATACAAACATATATATACAAATTCACATTTAGTCTGCTGTTTTTCATTTGTGATCTGCTTAATACAGCATTAAAGCATATACATCAAGTCAAATATGTATAAATGACATAGTTAAACCAAAGTAACACAAACAAACAATAAGTAATTAAATAATAAACCGTGTTAATGGAAATAAATCAAATTAAATTAAGTGAAATAAAGTAAAATAAAATAAAGGTAACATGAGATTATTGCATTAGTATGGTCATGGCAGGTCTCCATCTGTAAACAAATATATCTTTTTGAAGCCTCAAGCAGTAAGTTATTTGTTCCATGTGATAAATTTCCCAGACCTTCTCAATCCACATATTGTATGTTGGAGGGTCGGGTTTTAACCATTTAACAGTGATACATTCAAGAGCTGAAATCAGTAATATTTGTAAAAGATATTTTTTCCCCCTTCCAGTTATGTAATTTGGTATGAGTCCAAACATTACCATCTTGGGATCTTTATTAAAACTTTTCTGGAATACATTTCCAAGTGCATCAAAAACCTCATCCCAGAATTTTTTCAGTTTAGGGCATTTCCAAAATATATGAATATAGTTACCAGTGTATGTACCACAACTTCTCCAGCATTTATCTGAGTGTGTGAGCCCCATTTTAAATATGATAGCTGGAGTCCTAAAGAATCTGATTATAATCTTCCACCTGAATTCCTGCCATGTGTTCGAGCTAGTTACTTTGTGTGCTTCAGTACATATTTCCTCCCATCCATCTTGCTGTATACCTATGTTCATTTCGTTTTCCCATTTTTCTTTAATCTGAAGAGTTTCATTGGAATTCATATCTAAAAATATTTTGTAAAAATGGCCAATAAGTTTCTTATTATCTTTACCAATTTATAATTTTTTCAAGAATTCTTCAATTGGGGTGGGCTCTAGGATTTTAATCCATTCTTTATGCTTTGTTACGAAGTCCCTTAGTTGTAAATACCTAAAAAAGTCTGTTTTGGGGAGTGTAAATTCCAATCTCAACTGTTCAAATGATTTGAAACACCCATCTTTATGAAGTTGGTGTAGATTTGTGAGTCCGTGCTCAGACCACTTTCTAAATCCTGAGTCCATCTGAGAGGGGACAAAACCATTTATAAAACCAATGTTGGTTAATGCTGAAATTGCTTTAGGCAGTCCATAAGTTAGTTTTATTTTCCTCCAAATCTTCAATGTGGTCCTAGTCCACTCGCTCATTTGAGTCTCACCAAGCGTAATATCTGAGAAAGGCAAAGTCTGTAAGGGTCGCTGGCATGTGCTTTTCTCAATGTCTAGCCACCTTGTACACATGGAGTCTTGCAGCCATGCTATTAGGGGTCTCAACTGCGCAGCCCAGAAATACAGCCTGAAGTTCGGGAGTTTGAGACCCCCATGTGATTTGGATAGCTGAAGTATTTTTAGTCTAACCCTAGGGCGCTTTGATTGCCATATAAATTTTGAAATCAGCTTGTCTAGTTTATCAAATGTAGATTTAGGAATGTCCACAGGCAACATCTGAAATGGATAGAGTAGTTTAGGTAGAACATTCATTCGTATGCACTCGATGCGGCCTGTCATGGATAAGGGAAGCGATGACCATCTGTCCAAATCTTTACTAATGTTCTGTATTATGGTTCTGTAATTCACATCAAATACGTTTTCCAACAGTGGGGGGATTTTGATGCCAAGGTATTTAATTCCATCTTTGGGCCATTTAAACCCACTCCTGACCTTGACAGTTTGAGAAATTGTGTTATCTATATCCATGGCCATTGTTTTGTCGATATTAACTTTATATCCTGAAAAATGACCAAATGCGGAGATAGTGTCCTTTAGACGTGGGATTGTTATTGTAGGTTCAACTAAATACAGGAGCACGTCATCTGCATATAAAGAAAGCTTATGTTGTTCCCCATTTATTGTCAGTCCCTTTATGTTATTATCATCCCTTATAAGCTGTGCTAATGGTTCAATACTTAAATCAAACAATAGAGGTGAAAGAGAGCATCCCTGTCTACATCCTCGCTCCAGGATGAATCTGTCTGATAAAAACCCGTTCACTTTAACAGCAGCTTGTGGATTGGAGTATAAAATTTGTATCTACTTGATGAATTTAGGGCCGAATTGGAATCGTTTCAATGTTTGAAAAAGGTATTGCCAAGATACTCTGTCGAACGCTTTCTGGGCATCCAGTGATAATAGCATTGCTTCCTTCCCTTTAGTCTCTGGATGGTAGGGTCCTTTCCTTCTTTATGTATTACAACTATTGTCGCTTCCCTCCAAGAGGGGGGGCCATAGTTCCAGATTGGAATGCATAGTGGTAAGCTTTTAGCAGCAAGGGTGTCACTATCATTTTAAATGTTTTGTAAAATTCATTGATATATCCGTCTGGTCCAGGGCTTTTACCATTTTTTAATGTAGAGATGGCCTGTAATATTTCCGATTCTTTGATAGGTTCATCTATCTCCTTTGCTACCGGCTCTGACAGCTGTTTTAGATTAATATCTTTCAAAAATTGTGCCAGTTCTTTATCATCAGTGCAGGTGTCTGTATTTGTGTATAAGGATTTATAAAATTCAGCAAACGACCCTGCAATTTCATCCGGTTTTGTGACTGTTAAATTACTAGACTTTAATTTGTGTACTATATTAGAGAATTGTTGTTTTTTAAGTCTTAAAGCCAATAGTCTACTTGCTCTGTTGCCGTTTTCGTAATATTTCTGCTTAGTGAACCTTAAATTACCTTCAGTCTTTTCCGTAGTCAGACTATTTAGATCTCTGCGTGCTTGTTTGAGTTCCTTGAGCAAACTGGGGGTTAGTGTTCTTTTGTGTTGTCGTTCCAATTGTATTATTTTATGTTCCAGTTCACGCTGTTTTGATATCCTGTCTTTTTTTTTTGCACTTGCAAATGAGATGATGCGCCCTCTAATGTATGCCTTAGCACAGTCCCATATGGTGAGGGGGGATATTTCAGGAGAGATGTTCATAACAAGATAGTCCTTTATCTCATTTATTATGAAAGTAGTAAATTCCCTGTCATTTAAAAGTGATGCATTTAGTCTCCACTGTTTGGTCGTTAATCTACGTCCTGTGATGTACGTCCTGTATGTCCCATGATATTGCAAAAGGTGCATGATCTGATATTGTTATTGGCAAAATCTTGACGTCCTCTACCCTATGTAGCTCTGCTTTCGGGGTGAAAAAAAGATCAATTCTTGAATAGGACAAATGTCTGTGGGAGTAAAAAGTAAAATCTCTACCTTTAGGGAATTTAGTTCTCCAAACGTCCACTGCGCCCCCGGTTTTAATGGTAGAAATGTGGTAATGCTTTCCCGCCTTAAATGGGTTAAATAGCAGGAAAATACTTCATCTTTGATTATAGACCAAATACTCAGACCCTTTAAAGCCTCTGTATATCTGACACAACTGGACAGATTCAGCTTGCAAGGAAATGTTTATTGTTATTATATGTCATTTAAAAAAACGATCTTTCAATGAAAAAACAATTGAGAAACAGCTTTTTTTTACTTTCAGACAAGACAACAGGTTGTAATGTTACTGCGGCGATCTCTGAAGCTGCACTGACAACATTACTACATGAATAGTAACAAGGCACTCTTAACTCTCTTAACTGCACGCAGGCATGTTTCTGACATTAAGTTTCATATGGCAATTTACATACAACACTTATTAAAGGTTCAGGAATAAGTGCCTCATTTCTACATATATTTTAGATGGAAACTGAATTTGCAGACTACAACAAACACAATTTTTGAACCTGTTGGATTCATTTCCAGAAAGAAAACTGGCTGTACACTTATCTACTCCTAACCTGAGGGTGTGCTGCTCTTGAGCATTAATCTGTATCCTCACACTCATTGCTGGGCTGATGGGCCTGGCTGACAGTTTCTTCTCCCTCTTTCTCACACTGAGGAGATTCAGCAGGGGGCTCAGAGTCTGTGTGTGGAAGCTGGCTGGGTTTTTGTGTGCTGCTGCTGGCCGGCTCCAGGTCTAAACCCTCCATCTCCTCATCGGGGTCTTGTTGAGAGTTGTTGAGGACATTTGCAGACGAGTCAGCTGTGGGTTGGTCTGCTGATGTGGACGAGGCAACAGGCTGTGAGTCTGAAGGATCTGGAGGATAGGGGGAGGAGTTAAACACAGACACGTCAGGAATAAGAAGCTAAATGTTCAGTTTTAGTTTCCAGTCGGTCTTATTAGCATTCAACAATTGATTATTTATTTTCAAGCATCTTTTTGGTGTCTGGCTGAGGTTTACCTGCATCATTTATAGGAGACAACTTTATTTACTTATTTATATTAACTGTCTAAAAAGTCTGATACAGATTTCTTGTTGGGAAATCAGGACGTTATTTTTCCGTCACTGGCCTGAAGAGGAGACTCTCACCTAGGGCTGGGCGATACGGCAAAAGAAACAATCACAACATATTTCTTCATATCGTCCGATCTCAACTATTATCACAATTTTTCTTAAACTGACAGTTTTAAAGCAGCTGTACCAAAAAACTAAAGAAACTAGAGATTTGTTCAATATTTTATTAACATACGAAGTAAATAAAACAAATGAAATAAGATGAACATAGAAAAATATAAAAACTGTGTGTGAATTGCCGTGCTGTGAGTTCTTTCTCATAGAGAACACTCACATGTTTTCTCTCCATACAGCAGCAGATAGATTGTAATTTCCTTTGCTCTTTCCCAATATTCACCTGTTCCTCCTGGTTTATTGCTCCAAGTCATGGCTGACATCTATCTGCTGCACTTAGCTTCGCATTTTGCTCCACATTCTGTCTTTCTGTTTACTTCTCCAGCAACTTACAAACAGGAGTGGATAGAGATGTTCCGATACCGATTTTTTCCTCCCGATACCGATTCCGATACTTGTGCTGTGGGTATCAGCCGATACCGAGTACCGATCCAATACCAGTATGTTATAAAAAAAAATATCATCCTACACCTGCATGAGTCATGACTGTGATATGATTATCACTGTGGTAAGGCCTGGCTCAGGTTAAACCCTTTGTAAAACATGAATAAATACTGCAGATTCAAGCCATTTATTTTTACATTTACAGTATACAAAACAGTAGTGCAACAGCAACTTAAATAAATAAATCTGGGGGTCTGGGGGCATACTCCCCTGGAGAACATTTTTGCCCTAAAAGCCTAAATTTGGTGCCTCTCGCACATTCTAATGCCACTATTCCACCTTAATAATCTTATTTTGACAGTCTTCTTGTAAATGCTGTGGTGGACTCTGCTAACACATCCATGTGCTCTTATTTTGAAAGCTACATGTGTTTGCTTTTATTTTGAAGGCGGGTCTAACACTCGAAGTCAGAACTTGAAAGTCGTAACTTGGAGCTCGGAACAACGTCAAATTCTGACAGTCGTGTAGACCTTGAACGCACCATTAGCCGCCTGACTTTCTATGTGCGCTGCAATGTAAATAGTCTAACTAACGGAACATTAACCCTCTGTTTTACCGACAATGTTTGTCGCTGAAAGTGGGGGGCAAATCGGGATCACTTTGAATCTGGGGGGGGGACGTTTCCTCCCCGTCCCTAATGCCATCTACGCGCATGCTGGTGGGAGATTCCAGTGAGAAATATTGCCACACCGCCAACATGATAGTGCTACTTAGCTTAGCTCAGAGCCTCGCGTAAACCTACTCTGACACAGGTGTGTGTCTGTGTTACGTAATCAATTCCTCCTCGTCCCTCTAAAACAGCAGGCTGCAGGGCGTCCCGGTGGCTCACACTGGTAGAACGTTACCATTAAGGCCGAGTCCTTGCTGCGGCGGAGCCGGGTTCGAATCCGGCCTGTGCTCCCTTTGCCGCATGTCTTCCCCTCTGTCACCCCCTTTCTATCTGTCACTTTCAATAAAAGCATGAAAAATACCAAAAAAATAATCTTAAAAAAAAAAAAAAAAAAGCTGCAGGTTGCAGCACAGCGCCACTGTTTTAAGACCCCATTTAATAAATTAGGTGGTATCGGATCGGTGCCTGGATTCCAGTACTCACGGCTTCCGATGTCAGCATTTTCGGCAGTATCGGAGCAATTTCCGATACTGGTATCGGAATCCGAACAACTCTAGTAGTGGAGCAGGAAAAGGTCAACTCTGATTGGCTGTTGTCAGGCAGATTTCCGACATGTTTGATCGAGTAAATTGCTCATAGCTGATCGCCGTAATTGACCTGAAATGTATTTAGCCCAGGCCTTCTCTCACCTGTTGTCTGCTGCTGGCGGGCGAGCCTCCTCTCCAGGGCTCGCTGTCTGTTCAGCTCCATGCGTCTACGCTGCTCCTCGGTCAGGGAGGGGGAAACTACAGAGGGAGCAGGTGGAGAAACTGCAGAGGTAGTAGGCGGGGAAGCTGCGAAGGGAGTAGGAGGTGCAGCTGGAGCCGGGGTGGAGTGGACTGCTGCTTGCAGGTAATCAAAACTTGTTCTATTGAACGGATCTGGATCCTCAAAGACATGAGATTCAGGAGCTGCTTCTTCTTCACCTGAACCAAGACACACAACAGTGGATTAACCCTCTGGAGTCTCCAAAAGCACCAAAGCATGACTTCTTCATCACATCCACACTAGAAAACAAAGCAGCGTGGGGCCCTACTGTAAATTTACATCTAAAGTTCTGGCTGTAAACTCCATGAGGCCAGTTTCAGTTTGATGATGATATACCAAGTAAAACTGGAGACAAGGTCAAATATATTTAGTATAAAATGATAGAACTGGATGGAACCCTCTTATATGTTATATTTGCAACCTTTGTTCACATTTGCAACATTTAATTTTTTTATTGAGCATGACAGTGTTTTGAAAGTAAAAAAAAGATTCAAAATCACATTTTATGTTGGACTAAAGGATTAAAAAAAGACACAAAATGACCAAAAAAGACACAAAATGACCAAAAAAGACACAAAATGAGAAGACAGAATGACCAAAAAAAAACCCCACAGAAGGCACAAAATGACAAAAAAGACACAAAATGACCAAAGAAAGACACAAAATAACTAAAAAAGACACAACGACAGACACAAAATGACCAAAAAAGACACGATGAGTTAAGATTGAAAATTTAAACTTTGCTCACACTCATACAATTCTTGTCTAAGGCCCGTCTCAGAAAGGAAAACAAATAATAGTTGAAAGATGTATTTTTAGTCTCAGATGTTACTAATGTGGGGGAGATTTGAGGTTTCACTTAGCAGTTCTCTACAGTTGGTGGGAATAACTATTATTATAATTGACTGTTCTTTTGCTCATGTGGTTTAAACAAAACAAATTAATGACTGCACAGGATAGAATCAAATGTTACCATCCCAAATGTTTGTTTGGTTGGTGCAGCAGGTGACACACCACCTTAATGTTTTCATGTTGGTCCAGGCCAATGTGCTGTAAATAGTTCAAGTTTCAGCTCAATTCTGAATGCATCATGTATCACGGTCTGTGTGTTTTTATCTCTTACCGCCCATAAAGTCTTCGTGTGTCAGTGGCATGTCCAGTCGTATCCGTTTGAGACAGGTCTGCCGCAGGAAATGAGGAAAATCATTAATATCAACGGTTTAACATAGATGCATTTCAATGAAAAGTTCAGCAGTAACAGCTTGATCCCACCTGCACTTCCTTCTTGCTGCCGAGCTTCTCCACTTTGTCAATAAAATCTTCAAACTGCAGTTTTGGGTACAGCCTGTGGGCCCAGTTCTCCATCTTCTGCATCAGCAGCCGCAGGTCCTCAGCCTGGTTCAACGAAACACACACAAACACCGTGAAACACTGACCAAATGTGCATGTTTTAATTAATTAATTCAAATAAAAGTAGAAACTGATCTGTCTGTCTGTTAAGCTATCTGTTGTCAGCTCTCACCTCGTGTCCTTTGCCTTTGAAACGGACATTATCAAACAGTGTTCGCAGAGCTGGAAGTCCTCTGTCTGACGCCAGCCTGAAGAAAAAAGTGGCAGATGTCAAAATACTAAATCAATTCATTCATTGTTTACATAAAAAATATTGATTAGGGCAGGTTTAAGGTTCAATGGCATAAAAAGGTACTAAAAATAAGCTCAAACAGGATATTCTTTGTTATTAATGCTGAGTTAAACTACTAAATCTGTAGCTGTGTTTTACTGCAACAGTTATATTATTCACCAACTGTCACAATATGTAATCAAGAAAAACTTTAAAAACCTTCTACTGGAGCTAAAATTAAATATTAAAGCCTGTAACAAGCAATAATATACTTTCATCAACTTTTAGGCAGGATATACATTTACCTTTTTTTTTTCAAATTAATTTTTTGCTGTTAATCATATTTTAATTTAAAAACACACTTTACCAGGTTCCTGTCAAGTCTGTTTTCCAAGGATTTCCCTGTATTTAATTACTTTTCACTTATTTTATTTTCTTAAAACTGCTGTCAGTCTTAATTTTCTGATGTCTATTTGTTTTTTTAACTCCTAATTTTAATTTAATTAATATATTATTTCAGACCATTATTCAATATTTATAATATATAAATATGTTTATATTATATAATATATATTATTATCTCTCCATCTTTCCATGTATGGATGAATTAACCATCTGTACATTTACCTAATTAAATAAAAGCTCTGGTGTCTGAATTACCTCTGAGAGTCCAGCTTGGGTTGTGGCCTCCTAACTCCTTTCCTTTTAGCAGCGGGGACGTCAGCCAGCTTGGACACATCGCCGTCTCCGTCATCTGCATCAACCGCAGCACAAGACAACAGGACAGGTGGTCAATGTCACTTTTTTTGGCGGTCACATGACATAAAACTCTCAGTGGGGAGGATTAACAGCTGTAGGTGTTTGTTGTCACTACCTTTCAATTAACTTACCATAATATTATACATAATGTCCAATATCTAGGTATAACCTGTGAATATCCGCGAGTGATGCAGCTTCTCACCATTTGCAAAAGGGTCTCCGTCTTCTTGTCCTGCCTGACCCGGGGAGTGAGGCGGTGGGAGTGGAGGGAAAGATTCATCCTCCAGGTCGTTGTAGTTGGTAATTTCCATGTTGTGTGTCTTCTGCAGAAAAGGTAAAGACTGGAACTGTCAGCTTTAAAAGCAGTCATGGCATTAAGTTTACATTTATTAATCTGACTGATATTTTGCTGATTAAAGAACTAGTTTTGTTTTTCTAGATGCATATCATTTACTGTAATACAAGTAAGAAAATCGCAACTCTAATATGATTTATTTTCACTTAAGGTTCAGCGTCATTATGTCTGAGAAGCACTAGCCATTTATTAAAATTTAGAATTAAGATAGCATGGATTGAAACACATATGATGATAAAAATTAATTTAATGAATATGGAATGGGTTGAAAGTAACTAAGTTCAATTATTAAAAAACAACACTTATTTATAAATACAAGGGTCTTTACATCCAGAGTTTTTTATGAGCTTTTTCACTATTAATCCACTACTCTTGAGAAGTAAATATTGTTCTATTTACTTCATTACATTATTTCTGTATATCTTTGAAGTATCTGTAGTTACTCCAAGGATTAGTATTTTACATGAAAAGACTCACTGTATGTTAATTAAATATTTTATTCTGTGTCTAAACTCTTTACATTACTCTTGTACCTGCACCTTTTAAAGATACTTACTGCATTTCGTTCTCCTGGTACAAGTACTTTGTGCAATGACAAGTTAAATCTATTGTAATCTTAAATAACTTGACTTTTTTACAAAAATTATACATTATTACATATTTACCCATTTAATTGTGTAAAACTGTTAACAGCAGCTCCACCTTAACCAACAACACAACACTAAAAAGGCTACTTAAATATTGCATTCTATTTAACATTTTACATCATGGTAAACTAATAGACTTAGACTGCACTTTATTGATCCCTTTGGGATGACTCCCTCAAGGAAATTGAAGTTCCAGTAGCATACAAATACAAATGCAATTAAAATAAACAATCGACAGTAAATAAAACAATACACTATTAAAGTAAATAAGTGAAACAAGATCAGATAAATATATGTAGAGAGCTGTATGGTGGATGGATATAGATAAATAAATATAGATAAATGTATGGCATTGTGTTTTGTACGGTGGATAAAATGACCAAATAAGATATAGACTTAAATTAGCAGTTAAATAAAATATCGCATGGTTCTTGCCAAAGAAAAGGAAAAAGACGAGAAGATGATTATATACATTTAGCAGCCATTCCATGTTTCTGTGTTGAAGCTAATGACAATGCTGTGATTTTTCTCTCCATGTTTATATCGTCACATTGTTAAAATAATTGTCATTTTTTGTGATTTTACCCCTTTAAGATAATGGCCTATGTCAAGTGTGTGACTTTAGTGGATTTTTTTAGCCTAAGTCAAAATAAAATGTGACTTAGGCAATTTTTTGAACATGCCTTTATGACTTAAGCAAGATATGGTAACACTTTATTTTGAAGGTGTCTACATCAGAGTCACACAAGCCTGTCAGAAACATGACATGGGATGTGTCATGAACATTAATGACACTTTGAAGTAACATTAATGCTCATGATACTTGTCATGTCATGTTTCTGACAGGCTTGTGTGACTCTTATGTAGACACCTTCAAAATAAAGTATCACCATATCTTGCTTAAGTCACAAACATTGCCTGTCATTTATTTCTCTTGAGTTACATAATTTAGACACAGTGTTATTACTGTGCCAATAGCCATCCTTTGATACATCCTATTTGAGTGAAATTATCAATAAATGTCATATGTTACACTTTTGGTGAAGTGTTTTGTGTTTCCTGCAAAACTTAAAAATGAGTTACATAGGCGATTATTTTAACAGTGTGACGATATAGGATGAAGTTGTAATATCGGCCCCCGATATCAGTGATCTCTTTCCGTTAGCTCATATCCGGTATCGGCCATGAAAAGCAGATATCGGTCGACTGCAGCTTCAGCTGAAGGCGGTAAACTCAACCATGGTGGCCGAAAACACAAAGTAAAGACTACCAGTTCTCCGTGTCTCACCACCGCACAGAAACACCAGGAGAACATTAACAGCCCGGTGAAAAGCACACCACGGTCTCTGTCTGGACTTTGGCCAAACTTAGTTTATTCTGAGTGACGTTTTTAGCTGTAGAAAAGCGTAAAAACAGCGCAGCTAAGAGCTGCTCAGATACTTTGGGGCAAGCTGGCTTACATATAAGGTAGTTAACGGCTGTCAGCGACAATGTGACACATAACGACTTAAAGTAAATCACAACTCATCGCAATAACAATAACTCATAAAACACGACACTCTAGTTCAAGCGAAATACCAATATAATGTTGTCTTACCCGTGAGGAGCAGTCCGGAGAGCGAAGCGACACACTGTCAAACTAGCGATATCAACTTCCGCTATGAAGCTCTCATTTTTCAAAATAAAGTCAAACGGAAGTAGCATAAACTAATGCAATAAGATGTCAATAACTATTTTTAGCCCAATTTACATTCATAAAAAATACATTTCTTGAGGACATTATTATCTTATATTACATAAACAAGCATATATATATATATATATATATATATATATATTCAAATGTCATATTTAAACATTTTTAAAAAACTACTGACCATAAACTATTATTATTATTTTTTTATTATAAATGTACAGTACAGGCCAAAAGTTTGGACACACCTTCTCATTCAATGCGTTTCCTTTATTTTCATGACTATTGACATTATAAATTCATCAAAACTATTAATGAACACATGTGGAATTATGTACTTAACAAAAAAGTGTGAAATAACTGAACACATGTCTTATATTCTAGTAAGCAAAGGGTGGCTACTTTGAGGAATCTAAAACACAAGACATGTTTTCAGTTATTTCACACTTTTTTTGTTAAGTACATAATTCCATATGTGTTCGTTCATAGTTTTGATGCCTTCAGTGAGAATCTACAATGTAAATAGTCATGAAAATAAAGAAAAACACATTGAATGAGAAGGTGTTTCCAAACTTTTGGCCTGTACTGTATGTGTTTATTATTTATTTTAAACATTTGGTATATTGTAAGTACACAATTCAAACCAAATAGAAAAATATTTGACATAGGTCTCATCATTTGTAGAAAGTTTAATGTAAAGAAAGTTATTCCTTTAAATAATTTTGTAGGTGGATAAAATTAGCAAAAATATTTTGTACAGCTAAATTCATATCAAAAATTTGCACAAAAAATACAAACTACAGATATCATTGGTGGGCAAGTCAAAAATGACTAAGTCATTTGGGTCATTGGACCAACCCAAGAATTTAAAAAAAATCTGTCTGTGGTCCTGCAGAAAACCACATGTGTAACATTTCTCTGTATTTTTTGAGTGTGTTTCAGACATCAAAAAATGTAATATATATTTGCTTTTTTTTTTTTTTTATCACTGTGTGTACTCAACACCTCGCTTTTTGAGTACTTCCAGTTCTTTCTAGGCTTTTATTTTGAAAGAGAAAACACTGTGCAGGAAAAGGTGTCTGTGATTTATCTGGACAAATAGAAAATAATCTGCACCATTTGAGTCTTAAAAATTGATTTAATTGAAGTTTGTGATCCACAGAGAGTACAACACTTTATCTCCACCACTCTCATTTTTAAATTTATAAACTTTGTTGACAGTAAACCACCTCCTCTCTGCAGTTAGCTTGAAAAGCCTACAAAACTCAAAAACCACACAAGACCAGTTTGTTAAAAAGTGAAAAATAATCATATTAATTGTAATATAGCCAAGCTTGAATTCATTCTTCCAGAGCTGTGACAGGTACCGGCTATTTCTGACTCAATTAATGACAACCTGAAAAAGTGTTTTTTATTGGAAACAGAACAGCGGGACAGTTAAATCAACAGAATGCTCTGAACAGGATAAAGTTTTACAGCTTTGAAGTCACTCTCAGGTTTGTGTGTGTGTGTGTGTGTGTGTGTGTGTGTGTGTGTGCTCTCAGATGCGTCCACGCAGCAGGAACATGAGGAAGACTGCACTGAGGAGGATGCAGAGCGTGCACACGGTGGGAACCACAATCTCTGTCACCATCTCCATGTGGCCTATCAGCGGATCTGTAACACACAAATAGAAATATACGTAAACGTCTTCACTCAGTCACAGCTTCTAATCACCAGAAAAGCAATCTATCTTAATAATTATAGATTTATTTATATATTTGTTGTTAATTCCTTCTCAGGTTTGTCTTAGCCAGGGTGCTCTTTAGACCCAGAGATATGTATCATTAGGAAAAAAAGGAACTTTATTTCTTAAAGAGGCTGGACATATATTTGCTTGTGTTATAATTACAGAAAAAGTGTTTTTAAGCCTCTGGAGTCCATGAAAACACCTGCATATTACTTCCTCATGACGTGAAGACATAAAAATGAAGCAACATTGATTCTTGCCATCAGCTTCCCTCTAAAGTTCTGGCTTGAAACTCCATGCCAGATTTTTATTGATGATATTCAGCCAAGTAAAACTGGAGATATTGTCAAATATATTTAGTATAAAATATTGAATTAGATATTATCCTCATTTTACCTTTTATATGTTATATTTGCAACCTGTATTCATATTTGCATTATTTAAAATTCTGTGTTTTGAAACATAATTTTCAAGATCAGATTTTATGTTTCCTTAATTTCTTTTGGGTTCAACATTTTGATCAAGTAAGTCAAAGTTAAAAATGAATTATCAGGACATACAGGTTAGGTAACGCTGAAAAAACTGATACCAACATTAACACATTTTTTAACAGACATAATAGCCGAAGATTACACTTAACTACACTTGTTTGCCAAAAAAAATCGGTTATAAATGTCATTTCTCAGAGGAAAATAATCCAGAATTTATTGAAGGTTTCTTTTTTAAAATAGGATTGACAACTTTTATTTTAAAACCATATGTGACACTTTTCAAAAGTTGCCCTGATAATAACTGAAAATGATACATGGTTGCCCATAAAGTTGGAATAATTTTGTTTTCAGACACAATCGTCTGTTAATTGTGGTTACTTTTTCATTGTGATATGTATTTAAGAGATTGGTTAATAAAGTTTAAATAAGATATACACTTTATCTGTCAAGAATAAATCACATTGTCACAATCACTTCATGCAAAGAGGTAAAACTTTTTTTTTTACTTTGTGAGCAACCATGTATGAGTAATAATAAAAAATTGATATTATTTTCCACTTTCACTTTGTTTAACAATTAAAATGCCAGTTTGTTGCATAATGCTATGATCAATATGAACAAATTTAATTATTTTCTTTGTACTCAATGCTTGGGGGATTATATTTGGGATATGTCAATGATTAGCAAAAACACTAATTTTATGTCATGAAAAACTGCAGAGCTCCATAATACAGCATGAATCATCTTAGAAAGTGACATTTAAATGTTGCTGTTGGTTGAAGTGGAGCTAATCTGAGATATTTTATTTATTGCTGTGAAGTTTATTCTAGAAATGTGTCATATTTTCAAAACTTATTATATGTTTTGAGTTTAACCTGCAAACAACGACAGCTGTTAGTTAAATGTGGTGGAGTAAACCATACAGTATTTACCCCTGAAATGAAGAGTAAATATAAAAAAATAGCATTGCATTAAAAAAAAAATCATGTTGATCTCATTTAAAAAACATCTTTTGTACCTAAACTTCATCATGCACTGGCCAAGCCTTTTGCATTCCTGCATGTTCCTGATCTCCCTGGGATTTTCTTCTAGCTGGAGGGGCAAAACAAAGAAAAACCCTGTTAGATAGCAGAATAATAAGCTTTAGACAGAATTTTCCTTTGTTTGGCCCCCGCCGAGCTTCATCACAGCCTGTAGTGGTTCATTGTACTGACCTGCAGCCAGGAGCTGGTTACTGGAGGAGCAAGTCTCTACAGCTTTCCTCTTCCAGCTCTCCACCTGGAAACATCAGACAAACTCTTAACAGTGAAACAACATGTTCTGCTTCAGTCATATTCAGTGTGTTACTGGAGATTACCTCTCTCTGATTGGGGAAGCCGTTGGAGCTGATGATGCGTTTGTAGAACTGGACCGAGGCCTTCGGGTAGCGCGGCTTGTTTTTGTTCCTGAAGTCCACGTAGTAGAGTCCGAACCTCTCGGAGTATCCTTCATCCCACTCAAAGTTGTCCAGGAGAGACCAGGCTGTGTAACCCTTCACGTTCACCCCGTCCTTAAGCGCTGTTAGATAGACATAAATGTGACATGTTTAGTTTGATCTCAGGGACGTGGAGGCTTTATTAGCTGCGTCAATATCACTATAAAGTGCCTTTGGTGTCCTCATCAGAACTGCCCAGTCATCAAGAAAATGGAGCAAAATAATGAAACTCTGAGGTCTTATTATAAATGGCCAAACATTTACACACATATCAGTACAATGAAAAGTCTCCTAAAATGTGTTTCCTTCATTTATACTGTTTTTCATTGGAAGTACGTGATTTTGGCATGTCCCACACACTGCTCCGCCTACTACAGTGTGTAATTAGTGGTTAAATGATACTAATTCAGAAAAACAATTACATGTTTATATTTTCCGCAACAAGTTATTTGATAAAATGAGTAATTTTGATATATATTTTATTTTCATAATCATTTCAAACATGTTTCATGTGTCCCTGAAATTGCAGTCCACCCTGTCATTATGGGGTAACTGCCCCTTTAAGAAACCCTCTGACGCTCTCAGGGACACTTTTCCCGCCAATTTGTCTTTTTTTTTTTATAATGGAGAATGAAACAGTGGCTAGTTGCAAAATAAGTATTTACGCTTATATTTAGTCATTTCCATCACAATATGTTTGTAGCTGAATGTTGTCAAGCTTAACATGTCCACCCTGTCATAGTGAAATATCAGGTAATATAAAAAGCTTTCTGAAATCTGAAATATATTTTTTAAACAGTGAACTTGCTAACTGAGTCACATTACTAACTGAAGGTCCATTCATTTTAAATGAAATACTAAAATTAGCCCAATATGTTCCTCTTCCTATATTTTGCTGTTTGCATGTACATTGTCTGCCTATAGTTACTTTATAAAAAAAACTGTGGGAGCTTGACCAACATGCATTTCTAACAGCTTAACCTCTACTTAATACAATAAATATGAAATTAAATGGAAAATCTGAACTTTTTTTTGGAAATGGGGAAGTCTCAAAGGCACCTTATGTTGATATTGACTCAGCTATTGACAGTAAAATCTTTCCTTTCTTGACGTTATCTTTGTGCTGTTTCACCTTTGAGCATTTCATTGATGTAATCTTTGAAGTATTGCATCCTCCAGTCATCACAGAGGTCAGTGCACAGCATTTTCTCCGACACTCCGTTTTCTGTCACGTAGATCATCGGGTTTCCGTACTGAGTCTGTGGGAGAGACGAATATTACATTCAGGATGAAATATGTCCTTATACAATATATTTCATGTTTTGGAACCCATGTCTTTGTTGCAAGAGCCCATACTATACACATATGGGTGATTCTCATGAAAATGGTACAGCTCATAGCAAAAAAATTCAAGAGCATTGACTACATATTTTTTGACCCTTCATAACATATACAATCTAAAGTCACTGTTTAATATGAATTTATAATCTATTTTTAAAAATGTAAGGTATTTTCTGACATTTTAGAGACACTGTGAGCAAAATTCATTACCGTAACATATTTTTAAATTTAAAAAAAACAACGAAAGGTTGGGGGTTTTTTTTGTTTTTTTTGTTTGGCAAGCACTTAAATATGCTCAAGGTTCGCAGGTATCACCAAAATGTATTTTATTAAAATATACACATATTTTAATGCAAACGATTCTATCATAACTGTAACATTTAACCATTTTTTCTCATCAATTATCATTCAGATTTTGTTCTTTATACATTGTTAAAAACCATTATGTTTGATTATATTCCGTTAAATTATACATTTTAAAAACAAATGTATATTTATTTTTATAAAGTTTATTAAATATTTATTGTATATAAGTGTGAGGAAACTGTGACATTTTTATCTGAATGCATTACAGTAAAATATAGAAAATATTATTTTAACACAAAACAATGAATTGTGCCTCATTATGGCTATATTGTTCATTCATATAAAAGTGAAATATATTTCGTTTAATAAAGTTTGTCCTTATAATCTTAACAGACATAGCTTAGACTGGCTTCATGAGAATCAGCCACTTGCTGGTTTGACTTGACTCAAGATTTGCATCTCCATTACTGCAGGGAGACCAGCTTAAAGGTACGTCTTTTGTAATGACTGAGGTCGATGGGTCTTGGGTCGATGACAATTAAAAGTAGCGCCTTGCAATAGTTATTGGGGGCCATTTACCTATCACCGTGGATCTTCAGGCTGTTATCGTGATTTTGCTCTGCTTTTATTGAGATTCAGTTGAAACTGATGAAGCGTTGCATATTTTCCCCCTGAAGAACAACCGGCTTAAAGGTGGTTGGGCACACTTTGACTTAACTCCAGAAACAGTCCACCACAGGTGTGACTCAGTACAAAAAAAGCATGGTTTGACTTGGCATGGTCAAAAGTGCCACTGAAGCACTAGAAGCATCAGAGTTGAGTTGTTTCCAAAAATATTAAACTATTCCTTCAGGTAAAATTAGAGTACTTTAAAGCCATCCATACATTTCAAGATCTTTTCAGCCTTGTTTAATTTGGCTCTGAAGTATTTGCATCATTTCAACGTATCCTCAGCAGCAGTTTGTGTGATTCCTTATGAAATCGTAATCGTTCCTTCTAATTTTGTGTAACGGTTGCAGTTTAAATCTCGGAGAAAATATGAAAAGTTATACTTGGTTATGTTTAGAAAAATATAATAGTTTGGGTTAAAACAGGGGTGCGCGTGCTGCTGCTAGGGGGTGTGCGAGATGAAAAATGTAATGGTGGTCTGTAACTACATAATTAAATTTTTTCCCCACACAATAAAGAATAAACATTTCCTTTGTAAAATGTAAAATCAAAAACTGTAATATTAATTAATAAATAAATGCAGGCTATTCAAAATGCACTTCATCTTAAAATGAAGCATAGAAGAAGTTCTCTTCTTCCATTTTTCCAACCTGTGTTATGATGACGGGT